>NC_136063.1:1902330431-1902989598 GCF_964261635.1 Lissotriton helveticus
AGAACGCACCTGAAAAAGAGAAAAAGGCATGGGAAATAGCAGGCTGTGTGCGAAGTGAAATGGATTTTTGGGTTTCAGCAGATGGGAGAGCTGTGTTACCTGAAGAATTAGCTAATCCCATGGCGAGAGAAATACATGGTCCAGTACATCTAGGAAGGGATGCTATGATGAGAGTTTTTAGGCAGACTTGGTATTGCCCGAAATTCAGAATAGCAGCAGAATCAGTATGTAAGCGATGTGTTACCTGCCAACAACTGAACGTAGGCAAACGAACACCAGTCACACTGAGTCACATTGGGAGGTCAGGGGGGCCTTTCAATAGAATGCAACTAGACTTCATCGAAATGCCAAGAGTCAATCGCCTTCGGTATGTGTTGGTGATTGTATGCGTATTTTCCAGATGGGTTGAGGCATACCCTACACGTAGGTGCGATACACTCACAGTGGCTAAATTGTTGCTCAGGGAGTTGATACCGCGCTTCGGGGTGCCTGCCTCTTTGGAATCGGACAGAGGAAAACATTTTAACAGCGAAATAGTGAAGATGTTGTGCTCCACGCTGAATATCGATCAAAAGCTGCATTGTAGTTATCGACCAGAGGCTTCAGGAATTGTGGAACAAGTGAATGGCACTTTGAAGAATAGATTGGCTAAAGTAGTGGCATCCACATCTTTGAGTTGGCCAGATGCTCTTCCATTGGTGCTCATGAGCATGCGCAGCACGCCTGATAGGAGGACAGGTCTTTCTCCCCACGAGATCCTGATGGGGAGGGCCATGAGACTTCCTACAGTTCCAACTACTGCTCTATTGAATATTACAGATGATCTGATCTTGGATTATTGTAAAGGACTGTCTGACGCCATCCATTCTGTGTCCCTTCAGGTGCATGCGGCTGAAGTTCCAACAGCGAGGAACCTGTGTCATGACCTGAACCCAGGGGACTGGGTCCTGGTTAAAAAACACGTCCGGAAGAACTGCCTAGATGTTCGCTGGCGTGGGCCCTTTCAGGTAATCCTGATCACGAACACCGCGGTGAAGTGCGGGGGGCTGCCAAATTGGATCCATGCATCCCATACTAGAAGAGTTCCAGCACCTCTAGAAGGAACAGCTCCCATCCCAGACGAAAGCCCGGAAGTGGAAGAAGAGTCGCAAGAAGGGATTGAGGCAGCTGAGGAGGTGTCGGAAGAAGTTGGGAACGCATCGGATTCAGAAGAAGAGCGAAGGCAGGACGGCAGTGAGACAGAAGACGCAACTGAAGGAGAGAGCAGAAGTGAATACGACTCAGACTCAGATCCGTATCGGAGCGATCAAGAACCAAGTGGGAGGACAAGGAATAGGAGAATAAGGCTTGGAGCTGCCACTTGGCCAACAAGAAGAAGAAGGCTAAGTTTGAGGTCGGCCCAAGAAGAAACGCTTACTCCTATATCCGAAGACTCAGATCCAGAAGAAGATATCCAGGATCAAGCCGAGGAGGGTCTTAGAAGATCAAGTAGAGTGCGAGTGCCTAGCAGAAGATACTCTACTCCCGACTGGACCTACCTTGTTGCAGATGTCTGGGAGACACAGAACAGGGAGGATCAGGGAAGTGGAACTGATCAGAACTGACCCGATCATCACAGTGCAAATAAAGTTTCTACTGCCAGGAGCGGAGACCGAAAGGTTGCTGACACTCAACATCGTTCATCCTGCTCTCCTGAGTGGAATAAGAAAATTGCTTTTAGAGACAGTTGAGTTTCCAGTTTGCTGTTCACGATATCCAATATTGGAGGGAACTCTTCTTCGTTTGGAAATGCTTGAACGAGTAGTAGAATTGCTAGGAGTGCTTATTGTTGTGGACTAAAACCATACTACGAATGTCTTCAAAGGGGTGCAGATCTGGAAAAGTGAAGAAAGTGATCTTGATTAGAACGGACCCCTTTGTAATTGTGGATATAGAACTGATAGTACCAGGATTAGAAATTGAAAAAACGCTAACTCTCAATTTCGTCCGTCCACTTGTCTTGAGCGAAATAAGGAGAATAATCCTAGAAAAGGTTGACTTTCCATGGTGTGGTACGAACTGTCCAGAACCTGAGGGAATGATACTTCGGATTGGACATTTATGAAGAAGTAGTGTTACTCCTTGAGTCATACATAACTTCAGACGAAAATAAGACTTTTGAAAAGAAATTGTAAACTTGTTGCAAGATAACCTAGCGCCGAGTGGAAGAAGAAAAGTGATAGGGGTTTCATTTTAGTGGATGGAGAAGGGCTAGGGTTGTCTATTTTCTACTGGACTTTGAACTGTTTTGCGGAAACAAATTGTCAAGCTTCCAAGTGTTCCAAGAAAGACATTGCAAGAGAGAAAGACTTTGTTTGAAAAGAAGAGGAAGTGAATGCTGGAAGAAAGTCGAAAACTACACTGTTTGAGAACATGGAGGCTGGCAACCCGAACCGCAGGGCAAAATGTATAGCTGTTACATTTTTAGGAGTAGTGGTTTCTCTTATAATTTTAGTGGTAACTGTTTCATTCCTAGCGGGACACGAAGGGGATGGAACCACAGTTAAGGAGGATAGGGGAGTGTCAACACCGAGAACTACCACAGTTAAGGAGAAGGGAAACATCAATGAGAAAGACAAAGCGTTGTTAGATGCAGAAGTAAAAAGGTTACACATGGATGAATCACAGGGGAATTACAAGTCAAATGCTTATGCTAAGTTGCTTTATGAATATGTTGATGCCATGGAGGTAAAGGACTGCTATGTATGTATGCAGTTACCAATTTCGGTGGAGGAGGGTATCAAATACCATCATCTCCCGTTGACATATGGAATAACGTGCAGTTTATTGTTAAGTATGTTTTATGGACGAGACGGATTTGAGTATTACTTCTCGAATTTCGACTCGACATTGCCAGAGGTTCCGAATTTCAAGCATTTGAACAAATGGGACTACTACAAAAGCGAAGACAGGTTACACAAATGGTTTATTCCATGGAGAACGTTAGATACTTCACATGCTCGAAACAACAATCTGACTTGTCAAATATCAGAAGTTGAGAATTTAGACACGCCTAAGAAAGAAATATCAACTAGATGGAAGCGAGGGCTGGGTGCAGCAGAAGTAGTTGGAGATGTAATAGGTGCTGCATTCCCTTTCTTAGGATTGATAATGAATGACATTAAGATCAGGAGGTTAGCTACAGTCGTAGATAGACTGTCTGCCAGTACTGCAAGATCCTTGATGCTGATAGAGGGAGAGATGCAATCGATTAGGGCAATGGTTCTTCAGAACCGACTTGCTTTAGATGTTCTGTTAGCAAAAGAGGGAGGAGTCTGTAGGGCCTTGAAGGTCCAGGAATGTTGTACTTACATTCCAGACAATTCAAAGCCTCTAGAGAAGTATATACAAAACATCACTGCCATACACTACGAAATTGAGGACCTGGCAAAGGTAAATGTGTGGGAAAAAGTAGGCCATGGAATGGGTAAAGTTGGAAGTTGGTTTGCCAACTTAGGAAAGGGTATCGTTTGGTACATATTGAAGCCCATCATCATAGTAGTGATTTGTGTAATCACTTTGTGGGGATTGGTGCGTTTGTATCAATGGTATAGAGCAAATAGGTTACAGAGAGCTATGAAGAAACAGGAAGAAGAGTTGACAGCGATGCAGGACACTCAATATAAGAGTCTGAAAGCATTAGAGAGTATGAAAAGAAGTGGTACTGTCCTGACTTCACTTTAAAGGGTATACATTTTTAGTGTCATGGTGATGATGACCCCTGAAGGTCATCAAAGGGGGGACTGAGAGAGCACAAGTTTGGAAAAAATGTATAAGTACGCCATATTTACAAGCACGTAGTTAGTTAACATGTACTTTGCACCAGAGTGTTTATATTTAGAAGTGAAATACACCGAGTGTCTTATATTCAGTGGTGAAATGCATAGAATGTTTAAAGTAGAGTAACGATAATCATAACTGTGTGAGACTAATGTAGAAATGTTTGGGATGAATATGAAAACCTCATGTTCTCATGTTAAAGGAATAATGTAAGAGTTGAATGTAACAAAAACCCAGTATTTTGTGTAGGCCTCATGGCAATTCACAAGCAAATCTAAACGTGCTGCTAAAATAATGTGAGACAAGGTTGACATGGTACTTTCAAAATGTACTATTGAACTTAGGGTTAAAAGTATATGCTTTATAGATGTGTTATTTTAGAAACGTATGCTAGTTAAGAATGTTTGCTGTTTAAATCAAGTTAACGTTTTAAGAGTGCAGGAACCTGCTGCATGTAAATCAAGTAGGCCAGAGCCGATAATGTCATGTAGTTCCAATCGTCATGTGCTCGTTAGAGGAGAGGTCGTGAGGTGTCCAGTATGAAGCTCTGAGAGTGTTTTATGGCCTAAGATATGGTGAAGTCTGGAATTTGAGGCCCACTGCAGGAAGAGCTGTATGCAGGTGCGAGGGTCCTAATCAGCTCGAATGAAAGGGACTTTGTTCAGTGGCGCCTTGCGCAGGCCTGTAGGAGTTTCCAGGAATTTCAGGGGGTATCAGCGCACTGAAGAAGAAGCCCGGGAACCAAGGTCAACTTTAACGAGGGTCTTCAAGAGTACCATCATGGAGTTTGCCGCGGAAAGATGTACCACGTGAGGGGCGTCCCAAGGGGCGTTTCTATTGGAAATGTGATTTGGTATTAGGGAAAGTGACCCGGGAGGAGAGCAGAGCAGATGATTTTGGGAGCCTAAGGAAGCGGATGGGTAGGCAGATAGGCTGATCAGGAGAGACCCATTATCAGAGAAGAGAAAAGAGAAGTGCGTGATCTTCTTAGGAAGTCACCACGGCTGACACCTAGAGGGTTAAGATCTTGTTAAGTAGGGATGTCATTTAGTATAGTGTAGGGACAGACTAACTTTAATTTTCTTTTCTGTAATGACTTTGAGGTTGCAACTTGTATCCATTTTAGCAACCCTGATGGTATTCGAACTTGTACTTATTATTTTGTTCTTCAGACTCAGACTATTCAAGAAGTTCATGTTCATAGTGATTCCGATATACCTTTTGAATCTCATTTTGAGAAGTTGTATCTTCAGTTATCTTTGACTTTATATTAAATCTTTAAAACTTAATTTTGGTCAGTGGTCATTTAGAGTGGTGTAAGTTCTTAAATTGATTGTTTACCTCGAGATTACCTTTTACTCAAGACAGGTACCAACGATTCAGTCGACAGGAAGAAGGGATTTGGCAAGATAATTAGTAACCAGTAATCCCGCGTTAGCAGGTCAATTAAAGACAGGAAACCCTCAAGGAAGGATACCCCTCAAAGGACAGCAGGTGCAGAATGGACACCCAAGACAGGACAGGATACCCTCGGAATAGGAATCAGGACAGGACCTCAGGACAGGACAGCAAACCCTCAGGACAGGACCGCTCAGAACAGGACCGCACCCGCAGTTTGGAAGCAACGCCTGCGCTCCACCCTCTCTGCAGCTATCGATCAAGACCCCGATTGGGTCAGCGAACTCCCAGCAAAGTGCTTCGCCAGCACTTTAAGGTTCAGTAAAACCTTAGTCTATGGTCAATTTCGGACAGAGTGCTCCGCAGCGCTCTGTATCTTCAGTCACCTATTGAGTACGATGGGTCAGTGACAGGTCAGCTAAACCAGACAAGTCGGACAAATTCCCTAGGTGAACCCAGGGTAGATATACTCTTTTGGGACGGTGTACCACCCCCCAATGTTGCAAAGTGTCAGAATCCCTCAATTTGGATTGGTCCTAAGGTAGGATTTGGGTAACACACCAATCATAACACACTATTTGTATGCTTCATTTACATATCTGGGTACCGCCTAGCAAGATTGGGGTTCCCATGAGAAACTGCACAGCAAACAGTAGCGCAACACACATTGTATCATATGAGGAGCAACATTCTCCGCTCTCATAGCGCAGAGGTGGCTTTCCCAGGAGCATCATGACTGTGGCTGCCAGCTGGCTGAGTTCCGCTGTCCAAAGTTGCCACCTTTCAGTGCTCCATGATCATGCGCAGAAGAGACCTTCAATATGGCTCCCAACCAGTTCGGACCCCCATTCCCCGCGGTACATGAAAAGTAAGCGAGAACAAATTAATACATAGAAATAACATTATGAAATCACATCACAGGGTTGTACTTTCAACTTATCATCATAAAATATACTTATGCAGTCTAAATGTTAGCTACATATCAACAGTGACAAGAGCAGTGGCACGAGCAGTACCACGTTATAGGCAAAGCTATGTATTACGCATGCGCATAATTTTCCCTCCAACTCTGCAGACACGTCAGGACACGTGAGTGTGGCTGACGCATGCGCAGTAACTAAATACAAGCGGCAGACATTTTAAATGACTCGAGTAAATTATTTTAGTAAAACACATGTGCAAGCGTCTGGAAACTTCGTTTAACATAAAATAAACATTAGTAAGACATACAATTATTACTTTGTTACACACAGACGAGGTTCATGAGTACAGCAAGTCGCAAAATATGCGAAGCTTTGCTTCATCAATGCTCCTCAATCAAAATCCAAAGCCAAGTCTCTCGTTACTAGAGCCACGACCCTTCAGGGCGGCCTCTTCACAATGGGCACGGAGCAGCCCATCAATTACCACACAAAAAACACAAGAGGCCCATTACTGGCAACATCGGCATTTATTCCAGGTCTAGCACTGTAGATTCCTTCCTTAACCTAACGTTTCAGCCTCATCCGGCCATGCTCACAGCCAGAAGGACAGCTTTCAAAATGCTAATTGCGCTCTGCTGTGTGCTTTTAAGTTCTTGTTCCTCACGTGACTGAATTAAAAATACATGTCCCAGAGTGCACCGCCAGTGAAATGGTAGTAACAGCTGGAAAATCCACATTTCTGTGCAAAGTGTTTAAAGGTAGTACCTGCATGGCGGTGTCACTCGTAGATGGAAAATACTTCAAAAGTCAGGTGAGTTGATGTTCTCTTGCGCATTGCTGTACAATGTTCCAATAACGTGAAAAAAACATAAAATCGAGCCAGCACGATCGTGGATGAAAATCATTCACCCCGAATCCCTTCCAACATGTGTGCCCTTTCGCCATATTGGCATCTCCTCAGTAGGCTGGGGCACGTGAGTGGGTCATGCTCCTCAATCAAAATCCAAAGCCAAGTCTCTCGTTACTGGAGCCCCCGACCCTTCAGGGTGGCCTCTTCACAATGGGCCACCGCCATGCAGGTACTAACTTTAAACACTTTGTATAGAAATGTGGATTTTCCAGCTGTTACTACAATTTCACTGGCGGTGCACTCTGGGAAATGTATTTTTAATTCAGTCAAGTGAGGAACAAGAACTTAAAAGCACACAGCAGAGCGCAATTAGCATTTTGAAAGCTGTCCTTCTACCTGTGAGCAAGGCCGGGTGGGCTGAAACGTTAGGTTCAGGAAGGAATCTGCAGTGCTAGACGTGGAATAAATGCTGACGTTGCCAGTAATGGGCCTCTTGTGTTTTTTGTGTGGTAATTGATGGGCTGTTCCGTGCCCATTGTGAAGAGGCCGCCCTGAATTGTCGGGGGCTCCAGTTACGAGAGACTTGGCTTTGGATATATGTATACATCTATACTACTATTATAAAGAGAGAACACAAACCTTTTGGCAAGGTAAACTCGGGAACCACAGCGCCAATCCACACACCCAAAACATTGTTGTAATCCTCAGGGTGTGCAGATGGACATAGGCTATAGAAAATAAAAATAAAACGTAAGTTTAAAAATATAACTTTAAAAAAAAGTAGTTCCCTGAAAGTAGCGCCAGCCGCGACGCTGACGGCCACGACATAGCGCTGGCCGCAACGTACGTGATGACGAGGAGGAGCGGCGGTGAAGTGAAGAGCTCGGGGAGGAGCAGCGGCTCAGGTAAGGCTGTGGGACACGGGACGGGAGGGAGCCGATGCGGGAGGTTGGCCCGGAACAACTGCGGTAAGGCTCAGGGTCTGGGGGCAGCATTTCAGGCTTGCGAGGAGGAGCGGCGGTGAAGTGAGGAGCTCGGGGAGGAGAGGCGGCTCAGGTAAGGCTCTGGGACACGGGACGGGAGGGAGCCGGTGCGGGAAGTTGGCCCGGAACAACTGCGGTAAGGCTCAGGGTCTGGGGGCAGCATTTCAGGCTTGTGTGCACTCCCGCCCCGGCCCCCGCCCGCCACAGCATTGTCCGGGACACAGACAATGTCGTGGCGGGCGGGGGCCGGGGCGGGAGTGCACGCAAGCCTAAAATGCTGCCCCCAGCCCCCTTCTGCCCCGGGCAACGCTGGGGTGGGCTGCTAGTATAGATATATATTTACTAAATAAATAAGAAAGTTATAGTTATGTGAAAATGTCAGTTAAAACATGTATTGTTTTAAACGAACAAAACCACTGAAATTCACCAGTTACAGTTATTTCAAGTAACTATAGCTGATGCCTTAAATTAACTATATATGCTTATAAAGTATTTAAAAAACCTTAGTTAAAATGAGGTATGGTTCTGACTCAAGCATGCAAAGTACTGAAATTCACCAGTTAGGGTAAGCAATGTCTGCCATAATTCACATTGTCCGCTATACTAATGCCATTTGACAACGGCACTAGTTGAATGGTGGACAAACAAGAGTTAAATACGGCTTCGGGGTGAAAATAAATGTGGCCCAATGCCACATGTTATTTGGAACAAATGTACTAATAAACACAACGCCATGCATTTATTTCTATGGGCAAAGGTGTTATTATCGTAGTACAAGAAACTGAGTTGAGAAAACACTGATTTATGCTTCACAGATTCGATTCTAGTATTAGTTTACAGAAGAAAATAACGGGCATATTTACAAGGCCCACTTGTGATTTTATCTCCATGCACTGATTTAATCCATTGTCTTCTGGTTATACTTAATCCCTTTTTCAAAGATACTACTGCTTTTTTTTATAACTACTATACATGAAAACAAGCATTGGCAAAGTAAATATGCCTGAGTGTGATGTGTCAAAATATATTAACATTGGAATTCACTAATGCTGCTATATCCTTTGCATGTGCGCGTGCCGATTATCACATTAAAGGCTGTCTTGTTGGCTTTGTAAATGCTGAAAAACAATTATGGCTTATGATTGTATACAGGTGATAAACGTTTGAATATGGCAAAAAAATTATAATTCAGTATTTTTTTCGGATGTAAAATAGCTTCTCAAAGAATTCAGTTGTAGCACTTCCTGGAAAGGGGATTGAAACAGCAAACCAGCATTCTTATGAGATAGGAGAGTAATTCTTCCCTCTATGGAGCCAAAGCCCAATCTATGCAGATTTTAAAACATTGGTAACCACAGGTTTTTATGCAGCTCCCAAGTCTAGACACACCTAAAAAATAGAAGACATAAACCATATTAGCAGATCAACTGAGCACCACTGGTGAGGTAGAGGAGATGGCAAAATGACCTACTAGTAACCTTAACGTATGAGACGTGGAAGCAAGTCACCTCATAGTTGTATACATGTATAGATCCTTTTAAATAAACCATTGTCAAATACACTTATAAACCTAGCATAATCTATATTTATAATACACTCACACATTTCATTTTCAGCAGGGTCAATTTAGCTTTTAATCTATTTTGATTGTTTAATGGTTGATAAAATCAGTACTTTGAATAGAACAATGCAGCGTCGTGACTTCTGCCTGGCAGGCTCATCAGTTCCAGGGCATGGGCAGGTGTGTACCCCCTCTCAGGAATGGGCGTGCCGATAGGAGAATTGGTGGAATCTAAGGACAGGGGTGAAGAACACAGAGAAGAGAAGAGCAGCATCATCAGTGCCTGGTTCATCAATAAAGACATTACTGTGAAGACCGTCCATGGCAAAATAATTTGTTGATGATTGATTCCTGCTCAAAATAAATTTGCAAATATTTTGCTAAACAAGGCATGTTGTATAAAGGGAAATTGCTCTTCCTGGCTGGGTTTCCAAATTTGGTAATTACAAGCCAGGGCTTTAAGTGGAGCGTCCCATCCAGGTCTCAAATCTGCCAAGGATTGATAACTGCTGTTGAAAGGAGTGCATAGTATGCCCTAAATCGATGTATTTTACAGGGAAAACACTGAGGCCCATATTTATCATGTTTTCAAGCAGTGCAATGCAGCAAGCCACGTTGGGCTGCGTATAGAGGAAAGGGAAGGCATGCGCCATATTTAGCATTATACAGCACATTCCTGTTCTTTCCTAGCGATGGCGCACTTTTGGCTGCCTAACACCAACACAGGTACCCTTGCGTCATGGTACAAGGCTGCCTGCGTCTAGGCAGGATTGCTTTTGTGCAGGAAGAGACACCTTCCTCAACAAAAATTATCCTGAGAGGCATTTTCCTCTTTCTATGTGTGCAGCACACATAGAAAGAGGAAACGAAAAAAATAACTTTATTTCTCCTCGTTATGCCTTAGCTGGGCGGCGTAGCTTTTTGATACATCCGCAAGTCTATTACTAGTGGTAAATCTGGGAATGCACCCAAATCTGTGATTGGATGTGTGGAAACACCCAACACCCATGCGCATCCACCCATGGAAAGCCGCCCTGAGGCAGAGTAATGCAAGGCGGCCGTTTGCGCTGCCTTCTCTAGATTCATCAAGCCATGCAGGGCCATGCTAGGCGGCATTGTGCAGCTTGATAAATCTCACTTAGGTTTTGCATCGCCCTTGCGTGGTACAAGGGCGATGCAAAACCTTGGTAAATCTGGCCCTGATTGTTTTTTCAACAATGACATATCAACAATCACAGTAATAAACATGATAGTAGTCCGTATCAATGAGGTTGATCTTATTTACACTTCACATATTTTACTTTACTTACCTGAGTGTTTGCTTTTTTCAGGATGCTGCTTTCCTGTAGTTTTTTCGTGCTGCATAGTCCTGTGCTGTATTGTCTTGTATGTACTGTGAACTGGGTCGTATATATGTGCCTGGGTCAGCGCAGTTTTTGGGTGGGAGTTTTTAATGGTCGATGATTGAGAGCCCTGAGGTTGATACTGAAGGCTGTGTGAAGCTTTTACAGTGCCTGTCAGAGGGTCATAAAGGTGCTCAGAATACATGCACATCCAATCCATGGACCCTCTGCAGAACACACAGGACAATGGGGACATGTTCTACTTGTAGTTGTGAGTATATATGAATGTGTGTGTGAAGCTGCGGTAATATTCACAGGGTGAAAGCAAAAGAAAATGAAGTGCTTACAGGTAAGTGTGTGGGGAGATGGCTAAGTGAAAGAGATGCAAGAGGTGCATATACAAGGAGAGAGTGAAAAGAGGGAGTGGAAGAGGAAATAGATGGGATGCAAAACGTGAAGATTTCAGTATATTTTGGAAGAATGGCATAAGTGTCTCGTAAAGAGTCTGCAGACAAAAGTGGTGGGAAGGAGGGAACAAGAGTGATTGTGACTAATGGCAGGCAAGCCAACAAAATAGTAGGGAGAGCTTGGCCAGAGTCGAGCCACTGAGTCGGCTTTGGCTCCAAGGGCCTGTAAATATTTGGCAAGCAAATAATGCAACAAACATCACGTTAGAGTATGATGAGGTGTCTTCAAAATTTAAAAAAGTGTATTTCTTTTAACACGCAGGTGTGTTTTATCTTGGTACATCAGATTATCTGAAAAGCATGTAGTAAAACAACGAGTGTTTTTAAACATGAGCTGAGACCAACTAAATTAATGAACTAAGAGAAAAGTCAGGGGTGATGTATACCTTAAATGTTGCTTAGATTCTTATTATAGATGGAGCAATATTATACGCTACTAAATCAAACACAAGACATATTCAGTGAAATCAAGTATTTGTCTAAAACTGTCATGCCAGGATTGATCCCAGATTTTCCCATTTCATACTGTGAAATTCAGACATTAAATGAATAACTCTTTCTCACGCCAAACATTGCTTTGCTCTTAATTCTTGGTGGATGATATTTAGAGTGTGGGTGACAGGCAGAATCTACATTTTATTTTGGGCAGTTTTACATAGTGAAACCATGCCCACAGACATGAGAGTGCATCACAGCAGAGAGACTATATTGCACTTTTTTGGGGAGGCACAGGGAGAGTTGCCCAGGTTTACAGGATGCTGAGTTGAGACTGGGATTCGGAACGGTTCCCGGTGATACATGGTAGGTAGATATAGCCACTGGGCCACATTTTGTCCTGTGAAAGCTTGGCTTGTTTTTGGGCTCGAGATTCTCAGAGGACATCCAACTGCAAGCCATTTGGCTTAATCCTGGTCAAGCTTTCGGTGAAGACCCCTATCTCTCCCACAAACCTGAAAAATGTCTAATTCACACTCTCATATTGTTATCATTTCAAGATTTTCAGTCCTAATTTTGAACAACATCATTGTTACTCATTTATCTGACACTGATAATTGGCATTGTCAAACGCAGTAAATCTGTCTTGTTTTAAAGTGTGATCTGATGCAATGAAAGCTCACAGAGAGACACTCAAATGTTGTCAGGTGGCATGTTGTCTGTAGCACAGCATTTTTTGTTTACATATTTCAGGTCAAGCCCTTAATCACAAAGACCATGCCTCTTTGGAAAAGATTCATAGTTATGCTTCTTCGGCCACGCCTCCTTTAGAGACCACCTCTCTCCATCTTTCCCATCTTAAAGAAAGCCCTGTTACAGGCGATAAAGTTATTACTGCATGTTTATGATACTGAATGGCATTTTTACATGGAACACAGAATTGAAATGCTGATCTATATGCCAACGAGTACCTGGAGGGTCCATACTGTCATTCCTTATCAGGGGAAGCTGAGATGTATTGCTGAGTTTACATCTTAACTTTCCAGGAACATTCTTTCCATGCTTCAACATGTAAAAAATGAAAATGAGGAAAGCTGCAGAATGTTGCTTTCATCTCCTCTCCATGGCAGCTTCAGGGTTCTGTGAGAGAAGCGTGTGTGTGATTTATGAATGCTGAGTGTGAGTGGTGTAATAGAGTTTGCGTGGGTGTGTCTGTGTGAGGAGCGGTAGTTATGGGTGACTGAGCGTACGTGTGAGATTGCAGCGCTGCGCAGCAGTGAGTGTGTGGAGAGGTGGGGCGCTCGCCAGCGGCAGCGGTGCAGGAGGGCGGGACAGTGCTGTGTCAGTTCTGGGAAGTGTGGGGTGGACTTTGGCTCGAGACTGTGCCGTGCTGCCGGGAGCCGCGTCATTTCTCCAGGGCTGCCGGGGGAGCGGGGCTGCCGGCGTCTCTCCTGTTGCCTCCTCCGACATTCCAGAGCCGGAATGGGGCGAGCTTCCCGGGGGCAGCGGGCGGTCCTCCAAACTGCGTTTACCTGCGCCCTTTATCTGTATGGAATTGAGTCGGTTATGAGCAAAACAAGTAAGCACCCGATAGTTGTTTCTCCAATGTTTGTTATATGTTTAACCCATGATAATCCAGCCGGGGGAACGGCTATTGAAGAGGCCGGCCTGGAGGTGACGATTATTTATGGAAAGCTGCACGAGGAGCCCTGGGCACTGGTTGGAAAACGTGGCTTTGAACTGCGCCTTGTTTATCTCGGAAAACGCTCGCTTTGTGGCGCTATACTACGCGCTCACGCTGCTTTTCACACCGTGATATTGATAGTATCGCAGCTCACACACCGTATTTCACGCATCACTGCTCACACATGGGCGCACGCTCACACATCTGCACTTTCACTGTGCATTGGCCATGGTGGTTCTGGTCGTATATATATATATATATATTTTCCAAAGGTGTTCTTCGTGTGGCGTGGGCCCAGTTCTCTCTGTCGCCTCCCGTCCCGCCGGGTGATTTTGACTACAGTGCCGGTCCGTGCCCAGTGCATTCATTTCCTTGTGTGTTGATGACCCACGCTCTGCCTCTGTGTGCTGGCGTCATTGTTGACCCACGTGTTAGCTCGCGTATTTCCTTTTAAAACCTTTATCAATCGGGATTCGGGTCTGACAGCTTTATAATTTAGATGATCTCATACAAAACCCATGTAGACTGCACGTTAAGTGGTAGCATAGCTTGAAGTTTACCATATATATTTGTAAATTAGAAAAAATATGTTGGTTTGCGATGGTATTCCTTAAGTTGATACCTTCTATTACATAGAAGGAATCTCTTTGGCACTTTTCCACACTCTTTTAGGTCCTCCTCCAGTTTATCTTATGTGACTTTGATTTCTTCAGTCAGTGCCATTCACGTATGTATTTGGCCAGTCTTTCAGTCGTGGAGATTTTGTAGCAACCAGTATATCGAACAGTGCTTTTTCGCCAATTCTAAGCCTAAAGAATCAACATTTATACCGGTTTACTTAAGAGTAGGGTGCAACACAAGCCATACAGTGCGGTGTCCGATTTCCTGTCAACTACCTCATTCCTGGCTAGAGAGGTATACAACTCCATATACCCCGTGTATTAGAGCTGCTTTAAGGGCTTTACTTCTAGGACAAAAGATGGAATGAAAACATTTTAGTCTTAATCGATGGGGTGAAATACTTCCAGTCCCTGGGCAAATATTGAGCTTTGTCTGCAGTTCTGTCGGTGTTTTTTGTGAGGTCCCCAGAGTTGTCTCTGTACTTTGCTCCAGTGCTGTGCTGTTTTGTTCAGTCGTGTCTCTGGAATTGGTTGCAGGGATGCCCTGTGCAGGTTCTTAAATCGTCGCAATACTTATGATGTATACATTTTGTCTCCAGTGTTGTCTTCGTCAGAACTGCAGTCTGTCTCTTTTTGTTTGTTCCAAGGCAGTCTCTGTATTTTGTCTCTAAATGTGTCCAGTATTTTGGCATCTATGCTGTTTCTATGTGTTATTTCCAAAGTGTATCGTGTCGGTGGGGTCCGTATGTATGTGGTTTGTTTTATAGCACAAACCTAGGCTGGCGTAACTTAGTCTGTGCAGGGCCATCCTCAAAGAACACAATATACAATCAATGTTTGCAGGCTGAAGGGGGGAGGGGGAGAGCTACCTATTTTGGAGAGGAGAAGGGTTTTTGAAAGGGGTTTGAGATGTAGTTCTCTTTGAAAATTGTCATTTTAAACACTTTCCTTTATAGACGGAGAATTGGATGGGTTCTGATGAACACTAGGATATTACTCTAGATTATGGGTACACTGATAGAAGCTTATTTCCTGGTGTTTTGTGTTTTTTACATTTCCTCCTGTTGTTGCTCGGATATGAATTTACCTTAAATAAATGAAAAGACTAGAGGCGCTTGGCCAAACGGAAACAAGTTGGTTTAATTAAACATTGCGGTCGGGAGATCCTCGACAGAGTGCATCTGCTCACAGTTTCTTGTGTACAAAGTTTTGGTTGTTGTTATATACAGTTCATGAGGTACAATAAAGCAATTTCTACATTCCAAAAATCATCTTAGTCATAAATAAGTGTTGGCATCTCATAAGGACACAGATGGCTCTCGACCTCAGGGAGAGCTAGTGTGGGACAATGTGTTTCTGTCCCTATGTCCGGCATGAGGAGCATGTGATCATTATGTGTGGTGTGCATGTTTTGTCATGATTGATTGAGTGTTTCTATCTAGATGTGGTATCTAGCTTTGTGGTATTTTGGAGGAACGCAAACCTTTGGCCAAACGTGTTTAATTGGGGCCAATTTCCTAGGACCTGTTTGTGGTGCAACTATCTATCTGTGGGATCAATCATGGTTTTCCCTGGGCGCCCGTTTGTCTTTAGGTAAAGAGAGACCTCACATGTGACCTGGTATTCGATAGGCATGGACGTGAGTCGTAGGACTTGTCTAACCATGTGTCTCTGAATCAGGGTTGTTGGGGAGGTCTTCTTGGGTGAATCCAACAGCAATGATGTGAGTTCATTAGAACTCCTGAAAATAATATGTCATCCACTGGTATAATTTTTATTGACATCCTTAATATTGTGCATACCGTTGTCATAGCCTACACTGGCATTCTTCTTACTAGTATTGACACAGTTATGTTTGCTTAGGTCATAATGTACATCAACATTGTTCTTACTAGTAACCGTAACAACATTTGCGCATAGATCAGGACATACATTGATATTGATATTACCTGTGTCTGCGCTACAATGCAGGTACAGGTTATGACATAGATTGACAGCGCACTGATGGGTATTAGCATGGCCATGCAGGCACAGGATATGGCATACATTGATATTGCATCTATTGGTATTACGGTTTTCGGACTTGCACATATCATGATATTCATTGACATCCTATTCTCCCATTCCAAGAATGTCTAGTCTGGTGCTGTCCTATCTGCAGTGTGTTATGAGCTGTCAACGATGGTGAGTTTGCCGGTCAGATAGGAAGGGGTGTTGTTTCTGATGACTTTGTAGAAAATGCAGTTGGTGTTCAAGATGGTGCAGATGATAAGTGGATCTATCAAGGTTGGATGGATGATATTTAATATATTCAGGCCCTTAATGAGTCTTGCTGAGTGCAAAGGATGCCTTTCAGAGAGGCAGAAGGGTGTCTTAAAATACAGATGGTCACGGAGTTGCCACCATCCATGTGCAAGAATAAGAGGGCTTGAACACCAGTTCAAAAGTCGCTTTTCCAGGAAGACCAGTGTTGTTGTCTTTAGTATAGAGAGCTAGTAGTAAGTTGAATTGATCTTCTTGGCAAAGCATTACTCAAGGGTTAGGTAGTAGTAATGGATGAATCCAAGCTATTTTTAATTGAGTGATAATTGGGTATTGAATCCAGCCAGGTTTGTGTCATTCAGCTAGGTTTGGAACAGTTGTTTGTTGTTGGTGAATGAGAGGAATTTGGCTTTGGTGGGGTTGAGTTTCAGATTTGTATTGGACAGTCGCATCTCTAGATAAGGTGCAGACAATGTTTCAGGGACTAAATGTGACAACAGATTAGATTTTCATGTATAGTTGTGTGTTGTGTCTTATTGGTGAATTGTAATGCTGTTGTTGTTAATAGACTTCCCAAGGGCTCCACACAGAGGTTGAAGATTATACAGGACAGGATGCCTCTCTTGTTAAAGCTGCAGGTAACAGGGAGTTTCTACAATCTAGAAGAGCTCATGTGGATGAATTGGTGTTGTTTCGATAAGTTGGACAAGAAACAATGGCGGAGGTAGGAATGTAATCCCAATCAGGATTTCAGGTGTGGATGACAGTGGGATGGTTGACGGGTTGAAGGTGGTTATTCGGTTGCGTAGTATCAGGATATAGGGGACATCTTTATCTGTTGTCAGGATAGCTTCTTATATTATTTCAAAGCTGAGTGTTTGCTTTGCCCTGCAGCTTGATCTTAAGCAATGGAATGGGATGTCGAGTGGGCGCAACCTCTTGTAGGCCTGCATTGGCTGGCCTCTGGTGGATAGATGAGTACATATGACATCTACCATACTCACTGCCCTCTGCCGTGCTAGTGTGGTCTCAGTTTTGATGCCAATACGATATCTGTATTTTCTTCCAGTTCTGCCTCTATGCTTTGGTTTCAGTGCTGACTTCATGTTTTGACTCCAGTATTATCATTGCTTGTTTTCTCTAGTGCTATCCCCTGTCTTGGCTTCCAGCACAGTCCATATGTATTGCCTTAACCCCTTCGGTGCTCATGACGGAACGGTTCCGTCATGAGCATCGGTTGGCCTGTGCTCATGACGGAACCGTTGCGTCATGGGTCCATCGGTTCTTTAGAACCTTCAGCACCGCAGCGGAATTCGCGCAGCACCGAAGGGGTTAAGTGGCCCCTCTGTGTTTTCTTCCCATTGTTTTCCAAGGGTGCTAACTCTGGTGTTTCATTATTTTTCTATGTTTTGGCACCACCGTGGTTCCCCCTATATTTTGGCTCTAGGGGGACTTTCTTGTATGTTGGCTTCAATGGTAAGTCTCCATGCCGGTTCCACTGTTGTCTGTGCTTTGGCTTCTGTTGGTCACTGCTGTGGTATCAGAGAAGTGTCCGCTAGAAATGTACTTTTCAAAGGTTTTTGTTATTAAGGACTTCCCCTGGATGCAATACAAAACAAATAAAAGACAACTGCTTGACTAATTTGCCCTGGGAGATTCAGCAACCCTTCTGTACCTTCCTTAGTAATTGGGTGTGGTAAATTCTGAGACATGGATTCCCGCAGCTAGCACCATCACCATGAGATACTCACTTGGTGATGGTGTTGGACCTGGAGATGCTTCAGTCATTAAGGTGCAGTGTGCTTGTGCATTATCCTGCCTCTGAATTTACTTCTGTTCCAATAATATCTTGTGGATGTCAGCTCGACTTACTGAAATTATGCTGTTTTCACTCAAGTGCTTCTGTCAGTTTTTCCTGCTGATTTATTGTTCAATCAGGCTTTAAATATGTATTCAGAAATAACCAATATGCATGATCTATTTGTCATGTAAAACAATCCAGAGGATAACATTGCTAATAAACAAACTGCTAGACACTGTTGCAGTAGCGGCTGCTACCGGATTCAGGTGGTGAGGCATGGGGGTAGTGGGGGAGACGGGACGAGTACGAATACAAAATAAACCACTTACCTGAAACATTCGGCAGTCACCTCTCATCCGTTCTCCGTCCTTTTCCTTCTTCCTGTCTTGACCAGCAGCAGGAAGCACGCAGCTCCCAGGTTCCCTGAGCCAATCACAACGCTTCAATGCAGCATTGTGATTGGTCGTGGATTGGCGCTCAGATGGGGAATGGGAGGCTGGTGTGGAAGATGCGAAGTACGCATGAATGTTTGGTCGGCCCAAGAGGGCCGGGCAAGCAGTCATGTCACCTTATGGAGAGCAAACCACTCCTCCCCCTGCTGTGCCCAGCCCCGTCCAAGAGCCGCAGACTGCAAAGAAAAACTAAAATGATAATAACAATAGTTATTATCACTTTAGTTTTCCTTCTGTTCTGCGGGCCAATGCTCCTTCGCCATATTGTTGCAACCCCCGAACTGTCCCCCAAATACCATGCAGGCAGCTTTCTCCTTTATTTTCTATGTAACTAAACATACCTAAGTAACACAGCTTTTTATTGGCTACTGGTGGCGTAAGCAGTGCTTTAAATGGGCCGGTACTTACAGGTACTGAATACCAGCACTTTTAAAAATACTCCTCTTGAATACCCAAATTTCTCCTTTGCCAAGGAGTGTACCATACTCATATGGTCAACAGGGCAGACTCTGGAATGTGCAGCAGCGTAGGTTCTGTTCTGTTGTTGTGCTTGGAGCCTGATTTATACAACTGTTTCAGCCAGAGAAGTGACAGTTGTATAAATCAGGCTCCAAGCACTATTGACACTCGATATCACTTATACTCGTATTTTCAATAATATTCATGCCTATACTAACTTTTGGTTGGAATAGGATGCCTCAGAGCAGTTTTTGCACACCCATCGTTTGACAACCTCTGTATGTGTTGTGTTTTTATCGTATCCCTGTATTTTAAATTTGTTGTTTTATTTAGATTTTATGTATTTTATTATTACCTTTTCTAAACATGCACTTTCTGCTGTTTGTGTAAAAGATTTTAATTAATCATACAATAAAGAGATTAACAGATTCTGCTCTGTTGTTGTCAATGAGTGTGTTGTGTCGGAGTGAAGTGCATTAATTGCCCAAGTTAATAATATGCTGCGATATGGTCCACACCAAAAACAGGCTCTGATGCCTTGCTGTGACTGCTTGCATGCATGCATGCAGGCATGCAGGGTTCTGCTGAAGGCGGAACCCTGGAGGAACCAGGTTAGCTCATGAAATATGTCATGAGCTACTGCAGTTAAGGCTGTGCAGGGTTGTATTATACACACAGGCGTGGATTTCAGTCTGTAGCATTTTTTAAAATACTGTGCAACAGCAGTCTGTTTCAAAGTGCCCATATTGTTTATTGGTAATTTGTCTGTAAGGAAAAGTGTCATGGGAGAAGGAGAGAAGGATAATGTCCTCCCTTTCTGGACTTCATCCAGGCATATGTTTTGAGTCCTGTTTTGGAAACTGCATCCCAGTAATTGGTATTTTTTAAGATAAAGTAAAACATACTAAGTGGTTAATAGGTTGTATTTATATTTGAGCAGTCAGTCCTTTGGGTTATAGCTTTTCTAGTTGTCAGTGGTTGAGGTCATTATTCAGACGTCACAGATAGTAGAAAGCACCATGCTGAAACATTCATGGCTTTGCTGGGGACAAATTTGAATCATAGGCAATTTGGCCTTTCATCGTTCCCATGTTGGTAAATAAAGTGACAGTTGGGTGATAGTACATATTAATAAAAGGGATATAAGTGCCTATATTAGGTGTTGTGAATACAAAAGCCAAACTATTATTTATTGCTGCTGTCTACATACCTTTCATTAGAAAAAGTCAAAACAAATAGTGTATCTGAAGAAAATGTATGGAGCATGTGTCTAAACGGCCTTTATGCTCTTCCTTAAGCATACATTATAATAACCACAAAAAATTACAAATGTTTATTACTAAGATAGCACAGTATTTCACTTTATGACAGCAACTTATATATAGTGCAGAGACCTCTGTACGCATGGCTTGTTGGGTTTCTTTACGTTTACATGACCTTTCCATAGTGTAAGGAAACGGGACATTAGTTGTTTGGCCTGCACAAGTAATAGGTCCACATTTGCCCTACACTGGGACTTGACTCTCTCAGGGCAAGGGAAGTGGTGTGGGCTAGAAATCACAATTTGCTTATACACAATAATAACACTCAATAAATGATTATCCAGTCTGTGCTTTCTCTTTAAAACAAGGAAAAGTACATTTATTACACACACACTGCTCAATACTATGCAGTAATTTACAAATATACATTAGGTTGATGGAAATACCTTTTGATTACAATGCTTAGTCAAATCTGACCCCCTAAGGGGGCCATACAACCACATCAGGTAAGCATATTGACTTGGGCAAGGGTTCAAGAGGAATAACCCCAAGTCAAAACATCCTTTTTGGATTAAATGCAATAATCAATAATAACCATATGTCAATGTACTTATTAATGTTAATTAAGCGTATACAATGATCAATAGTCACTGTATCCATTACTATTTCAATAAAGCATTCACAAATGAACTTCCCAAGGATTTATGTGCTTGTCATATACTTTCAATCATTGACATATAATATTGCCTTATAGCCCGCTGTAGCGGACTATACCAGCCATTAAAGGCCCGCTCCAGCGGCGAGGGCCTTTAACAAGGGAGCAGGACTTTAATGGCCGTATAGCGCAGCTACGAAGGGCTATAAGGCTATTAGAGCATTCTGCCACTAGAGGGCAGACTGTTCTAACAAATAAAACAAAGGCCTCATCCCCCTCGGGCTCTGAGAGGCCTTTGTAAAACTTAGAAGCTTGGAGCACTCCATTGTATTTAATGGAGTGCTCCACATTCCAATGTTCTAATTATATAAACAGCCCCTACACATCTGTATGTGCTGTACAACATGTACACTACTTATTTATTTTTATTTATTTATTTGATGAGTTTTATATAGCGCTGGCTAGACCCGGAGGTATCAGAGCGCTTTACATGAGTATCATTGTGAGACAAGTTACAAATTACATCTGTTACAAAGCATAGTAAAACAACTGGGAGACGAGGAACACTGTGCCCAATGTCCGGCTGGATAGGTGACAGCTGAGGGGGTGAACCACGGCCAATCTCCTCTATATCAGCTCGACCGGGCATCAGCCATGTTGCTCAGGTCTCAGCGGTCAGGAGAAACAAGAATAGCAGTTTTGCATAGTTACATTTAGTTACAGTTGCCTAGTCAAACATAGAAGAACAAGTCCCCAATAAAGGATAGAGGGAATGGGGGAGGGGAGTTGAAATAAGGGGGCTGGGAGGCAGATCAGTTGTGGCAGGCCTAGGTTCACCAAGATGCACCATCAGAAGGGGGACCTCTAGTTCAGTCTATTAGCCTGAGGCATTTCTTGAGCCTGGAATTAGTGCCTTCTTTCAGCTTCCTCTCTTTCTGTATCCTGGGCTCTCCCCCCTCTTTATTCACCACCCCCATGGGGGTCTGGATGCTCTCAGCCGTCTAAAGACCTGGCCTCCGCACACGGGAAGGAAATTAAAGTCTCCAGGGGAGATGGTGTTGGCAAACCCAGCTTCCGTTGTCCTTCAGTCTCTGTGTACATTTTCAGGTCAGCAGAGGCATTCACACATGATCAAGCCCCCCGAAGGCACCCCTGGTTCGTTGAGGCTCACCTCTCAAGGACTACCACAAGGCCTCCCTCTCCCAATGGAGCTCCGTACTCTGGGGAGAGGCGGTCTTACTCACACTCCCTCCCATGCTCTCAAAGATAAAAGGGCTCCTGCATCAGCCCCCAGGTCATGGCCCACCCCAGGGGTTTAGAATCCTGGGGCAGCAGAGCACCACATGCTCCGGGCCTCGCTGGGAGCCAAAAGTAAAATCCTTCTCCTGCTTATGTCTCAGGCCCCTTTGGGCAGTTTTGCTTGCTCTTTGGCTCATTTTGCTCCGGATGGTGAATGCTTGTTTCCTGGAACACTTTCCTAACACCTCCTATCATCCAAGGTGGCGAACTTTGCAGGGAACTGGTTTCACTGGCTCCTTGCACCAGCCTTTGTCCTGTGTTTCCTCTGGAGCTTCTCTCCTCCTTGGTGCAGACGCCCAGTCTTTCCGCCAATTAGTTCTCAGATGGTATAAGGGCAGCAGCTTCGCTGGTCCTGGGGAGAGCACCACTGGTCCTGGGGGCAATTGGGTCCAAATGGACATCAAGTGGTTCCTCCTTCCAGTTGTCCATTGCTGCCGCCTCCAGTTCCTGTGTCCAGCAGAAAATCATAACCAAGAGAGAGTTCTCCCCTTTGCGAAAGACCTTTTAAGTGGTGCCAATAGCTTTCAGAGGTGCGGCACCTCTGTCCTATCCTTGGGTTCCACATCACCTCTCTGCACCTGTCCCAACCTTGCTGCATAGCCTGATGGACATTTCAAAATGGCATCACCCAGCATTCAATTGCCACATTTGCTCTGGGGACCTCAGTTCTGTCCCTCACTGACATCGCTGTCAGGGCCTTTCCCACCAAATCTTCAAAGGGAGCCTCTCCTGTGTTGGCTCCAGAGGTTTGGGCTCCCTCTTTTCATTAGGCATGTGCAGGCCCATCCTGGTACAATGCGAACGTTGGATGAATGATGGAGAGCTTTAGGCCCCACCCTTTTCCTCCTCAGGAGCTGAATGAAGCACTGTTAATACCTCCCTTGATGTGGGAAGGTCTGCCTCAGGAGAGAAATGTAATTAACTTGGCACAGTAGGGTGACACAAGGATGGGGCTCTGATCCTGAGCTGAGCGAAAGAAATATGACAATCCTGGATGACCCATAAGCTGTACAGATATCATTTTGAAACTTTCAGAATTGATTTTCCTGCATGGGTTACACCCCAATTCAATTTGTCACTGGTCTTTGTAGGCCAAAGGGAAGTGAAGCTGCACTCTAAGGCAGCCCTCCCCATAGGTGTATGATAGAGTGTCACTGCAGACATGAGAGTAAATCATACTGATTTCCCTATGAGTGTTCACTAATATTATGAGGCCTACACCAGGTCAATATATAATCCTGCTGAGCCCCCTCTGCGCGAGGCTACCTATGCGCAGTTACTGGACTGCGCTATTGTGTTTTTATCCAGGAGCCTAAACCGATATTTCTATTTTATGCCCTTGTTCGGTTATAATCAATAATATCCCTATAACAGCATAGTAATCATATCCATATTCAGTCGTAGCACATGCTGTCACATTAAGCAAGGCTACTTCCCCAGACTCCTAGAAAGCACAACAAGTTCTCTAAACAAACCAAACCTCCAGCAACCTGGGAAATCCCCCTTGCTTTTGTTTTGATTTCGTCCTAGAACTCCTGTAAAGCACTGTAAGAACGGCCAGTTCTTAGTGACATCTTTATTGACGTCTTATGTCCAACCTTACGTCAAACCCGGCACCTTTCAGGTATAAATATACCAATGTTGCCTTAAGCAAACACACGGTGGTGGTTTTGGAGCAGAGCAGCTATCTACTTGCCCGAGAGCCCAGCTGATGCGAGAGCCCACGGACGCTGCCCCTCCCTGTTGACGCACTGAGAGAGACGCTGTCTTTTCTCCTGCCGAGAAATCCAGCTCCGGTGTTTCCAGATACCTTCGCGGGTTACTGGGATATCGAGTCATGAGAGAGAGATACAAGACCTCCTGCTTTCTAATTACCCAGGTACGGAGCTGACTAAACCCTTAAAGAGAATTCTTGAGTCAGATTCTTGGCAAAACAAACTTAACTTAAACTGTTACATATTTACTCCTTCCCACGTATTAGGCTTAGGTCAGGTACACCGGGGTAGGCGTATTTAGAAGCACCAGTTGAGTACGTTAGTCAATGTATATATGTATATATGTTTTATCTATTTTAAAGTATCATATGGCTAAGAAACCATATCAATGCTTTTACAGTATTATTTTATAATCCTCCTTTTACTGTACGCACTTTACTTAACTATGAGTATTGCAATCGTGGCAATTCATTTCTCTTGTATGAGAAAGAAGACTGCTCAATAAATTACACCTTTTATTTAAAACGCCCGTCTCTCTTTTCTCTGCACTCTGGTGAAACTAAGTATGCACACTTGACTGAGTGAAATAGCTGTCTATTGTTTTCACACGACTCTAGAGATACACTCTTATTCTGAGGGAGCAAAGTTGTCATGTTATATGGTTGTCGGAAGCTAATCCCTTCTTGTCTAATCAGGAAAGTTAATTCCTTCTTGAACATTCGAGAAAGTTTCTAGTGACCTCTGAGCTAGCTGGCAAACCGTAAGTCTAATATAGTCAGTAAAGACCTAGTCGACCTCAGTCCTACGTCTAGACTGCTGAATATATTATTCCAATGCGCAGAGACTATTGGGAATATAGGAACTACACTACATGGCGCCCAACGTTTGGTAAGGCGATAAATCTAACGCAAGACGTTAGAGTAACTCAGTTGTGCTTTTTCACACAGAACCTTTTTCCCGTAAATACTCCAAAAGACGTCAGGAGTGGGTAAGAGGTTAAAATCCGCCGGAAATTAGTAGGAAGAGATTCCTATATATAGTTTTTGGTTTAGTCAACGTTGAAGGATACAGTGTTCCCAAAATATTGTGAACCTAATCTTTGTTTCCTTGAAACTTGATCTGCCACAAAAACCTTTCTGTTAGTAAAAATGTCAGAAAGTGAAGACGAAAGGGAGGCAGCTAGAATAGCAGCTCAACTCCTAGCGGATGACACAAGTCTCCGAGACAATGACCCGAATGTTATACTCATTCCGGTCAACATAAGAAAGACTATAACTCTTAAACTTATAGAAAATGGACTAACACCGAGAGGTGGAATAGTCGTACTCGTAATTGAGGCCCATGAATATCGGCAGACAGAGGTATTCTGTTCATGGATAAACTTTCCAGCAGCACACGCTGTCAAACACGACTTCCACTGTTACAAAATAGAGGAACCTCCGGATGAATACACTCCTTTCGAGGAGGTTGAAATCCCATTAAAATACCAAGAGCACCTGCTCTGGTTTAAAGGCGCCCTAAAACATAATAATCACATCACCAGGCTCGGTCCACTAGGTAGACCAGGAGCAACGTGGCCGGTTCTAGCCAGCTACACACCACATCCAGACATTGAAAAAATGTCAAGCGAAGAACTCTTAGTTAAAATAAAAGAATTAACAAAGGCATATAGAGAATTAGTTCAATTGGCAACGGAGGACATAACATACCTCCAGAAATTGAAAGAAACAGATATAGCAGACCAACCAATTGAACTTGCCAGAATCATAGAAAAATCCTATGAAGAACTAGGAAGAGATCGTTTGGGTGGCTAACTAACTGAAAATCCTGAAAAGATATTTATTAAAAATAATCTAAACACTCCAAAAAAGAGCTGGGATGGAAATAAACAATCCACTCCCAAAGAAAAAAGATTCCAGTCCAGAGGTAGGTCTCCTCGGCGTAGAGAAAGATCTCCGGACCAAGGACACAAGTCTCCCCAGAGGGAGCCCTCTGAGAAAAGATACAACCTTAGAAATAGGGATAATCTAAGGAAACCTGATAGATATCAAGACATTGATACACGTCCCTCTCGATCTTTTCAGACTTCCTCGCAGAAATCGGAAAGAAGAGGACGGTCGGAACACAGGGAAGAGCACATCAAGTCCAAAGACAAGGAACCTGCTCATCAAAGTAAAAAATTACAATTTCCAAGAAAGAAGGTAGCCAGCATTAAAATAATTAAACATGCCGAGAATACTGAGGACACACTGAAAAACCCAAACAATGCTAGACAGCGCAGCAGAAGTGACCATAGCTCGCAAGATCCTGATGAATCTTCTGGAGACAGTGGACACGAATGAATACATTCAGGTGGAAACTGTAGATACCAGGGTTAGCAAACCTCATAAAATATACGAAATAACATTACATATAGAGGGAGATAAGACTAGGAAAGTAAGGGGTTTATTTTGGGATAACCTTTCCAAAGGCTATGACATCCTTTTAGCTGAGAAAGACTGGCCACCAGAGTTTGTCAGGGAGTGCCCTCATGGCGAAGAAATGATTATGCCTGCCTTCTCAAATCATATTCCAATTCATAAAAAATATACATATGCAAGAAAATGGGCAGTAGCCCAAGCTCCTGCATTATATAAAATCATGTTGGATGGGATGAGGACTCTCCTCCTCACTAAATCCAGTTAAAATGTCAACCAACTGCACAAAGGCAGTACCCAATTAAGCAAGAAGCTAAAAAACAAGTCAGGGAGATCTTAGATCAACTTGAATACCAGGGGGTGATTGAAACATGCACCTCACAAATGAACAATCCTTTGTTTCCTGTCTCCAAGCCAGACGATTCATATCGTCTAGTTTTGGACTACAGACACCTTAACTCATGTTGCAAGACATTTGCAGTACAAAACTCACACAGTGCAGCACTAATGAATAACATCGTGCGCAAAAAATACAAAACAACATTAGACATCTCTAATGGATTCTTTTGTCAAAACATAGCACCTGAAACCAGGTATTTGACCGCTTTCTCAATAATGGGGTCGCAGAAATTTCTGTCGACTCCCACAGGGATTCAAGAATAGCCCAGGATTATTCTCAGCAAGGGTAACAGAGTTACTACAAATGTATGATGATGAGGCATTATCTTATGTCGATGACATCTATCTAACAGATGATGACTTGGATACGCACTTGAAAAGAGTGAACACCATAATATTTGGGTTCGCAGCAGAGGGTTACAAATTCAACTTTAAAAAGTCACGAATTGCCCATCTAACTGTCCTGTTTTTAGGATATGAATTATCAAGTGAAGGCAAAAGCCTAGCAGACAATTTCTTAGAGAAATGTGCTGTACTACAAGCACCTAAAACGCTGAAGAACTTACAATTAATACTAGGTTTCCTGAATTTCGGAAGAACTTACATTCTAAATTATGCAGAGAGGGTTAAACCTCTCTATGAACTAATAAAACCTGATTTTAAACCAATCAATTGGACTCAAAAACACACAGAAATTTTGAGATCATTGCAAACAGACATGTTAGCTAAAACAAAATTGCAAACTCACGATAATATACGCAACCTTGTAATCCGAGTCATCCCAGGAAGATGCGGATTCACGTACCTGACCTCTAATGAGGGAGAAACGGTACCAATAGCTTACAAATCACATTTGTACACACAAGCTGAAAAAACATTCAGTCTTACGGAAAATGTTGTAAATGCGGTTCAAACAGCTGTAGCAAAAGAAAGAGAACAAGCCCAAGGCAGAAGGATAACTGTTTTAACAGCAGAATCAGCCTTTGAGGCATTAACAAGCCCACGTAATTTAACTACCGTGGCATTAGATCCAAAATGGATACAATGGGAAAATTCTCTTGCTACAGAAAAAGTGAAATACTATTTTGACACGGAAATGAAAAAACTAGAAAATCTAGAATATGAAGAAGAATATCCTCTGCCAATCGAAATTCTGCCTCTTGCACGATACAGATGTGTAATCTACATGGATAGATTTGCACAACACTACGATGTAGAGAAAAAATCCTACAACGCAGCGTGCGCGATTGTTAAAGGTCGCTGGCGCTTGGGTAGATTCAGACCGTTAATTACCAAAACTGAATCACTCAGAAACTGTTCAACTCAGCGAGCTGAAATAAGATCTTTAAAGATGGCGCTTGAAAATGCTGATCGCGAATTCCCCACACTAATAGTGTGCGATTCGCATTACTGCTTCAAATCTTACAATAATGACATACAGATCTGGGTTCATAACGATTACAAAGATGACACAGGTGCCATAAAAAGCTTTGGGAACAGGTAGTTCTTTTGCAGAAAGAACTACAAAAGACTCACGTGATACATACACTGAGTCATCAGTGTGATGGCGTTCACGCAGCAGGGAATTCATTGGCTAACACAGCCACAGCGGAAGCAACTAAACCGGCTTCCGTAGCCACAAAAAAGCGTTCAGAAAAATACATAGACGGGGAAACCATGCTGGCGGTAAAAACGTCTTCAAAAGGCGACTGTGCAGCATTACTCGTGAACTATCCACTCAATTATACATGCATAATCGATGCAAACTCCGTTCCGTTTGCTCGAATCCCTAGGAGAAGTGTGGCTCACTGGTTAGAGGAGGCAGACCCTGAAGCAGAGGTCAGACCCGGGACCAGGGTTCAATTCCCGACGCGGCAGGGTCTTGAGCCCAAATATCCACGGACTCGATAATTCTCGTTTCGGTGCCTACTCGAATCACGGGTTCACACTCTGCAGCTCTGGGCATTAGCCTGCTTAATCTCCACTACGCCCCCGCGGCGGGATGCCTGGCTTACACCTTGGGGATGCCCATTACGGGTATCTCACAGGGAAAAGCCAGGACGGGTTCTTAAGGCAAGCGCCGAGATGCCTGCGGGTAATCGAGCGCTATATAAGAACGCATAATAATAATATTAATAATAATAATAGTGGGGGATAGAGTAATTCCAAACACGAACAGGAGAATCTTCTTGATCCAAGAAGCACATATGGGATTAGGTCTAAGGCACCAGATGATCAAAGAATCTCTGACAGAATTACAATCAGAATATGGGTGGCCGGGGATGAGCCTGCAAAACTACGAATTTGCAATGAGCAGTCCAAACTGCAACAGAGATCGCAGTGGCGAACCGGCCGGAGTATTGCCAGGACCCCTATTAGAAAGCATAAGGCGATCTATACGCAAAATCAAACAGGAAAAATGCGTCCCAATTTATATCATTTAAGACTAAATTCACTTAAAAATGTAGACACCAGCTCTCGACTGACACCAGAACTGTTATAAAAGATTTGCGAGTCTATATCGGCACATACGCAATTGGCATGCTACATTCTGACCAGGGTCCTGCTTTTAGCTCTCGAGCTTATAAGGAGGCCGTGGCCAGCATGGGCATTGCATTGCGGTACTCTTGTCACCTCCATCCTGAGGGTAATGGGATTGTGGAAAGAAAAAACCGAGACATAAAGCAATCTATAACGGCGAGGGTATTAGGTTCGGGTGATGGGTGGGTCCAACATTTAACAAGTGTCCAACGTAGTCTTAACAATCTGCCAAGAAATTCTCTAAAAGGTTTCAGTCCGTACGAACTATTGTTCGGTACTAGAATGCATATTCAGGACTTAGATAGTCAGACTTCAGTGGTAGAAGAAAAATGCTTTGATATCAAAGATCGTTTGGCTATTTTACAGGACTTAAATGAAACAAGAAAAGACCTGAGCAACGTAAAGTTAAAACAGCAGCCAACAACCACTGAAGATAAACCACCTGTCCCAGCAAGGCCTGTCTGGATTCCAAAGATTGGGGATCTAGTCAGAGAGAAGATTGCGTTGAAGAAGGAATTTGGGCCTTCTTACAGAAAAGCAGTACCTGTCTTAGCTGTCAGTGGAACAAGATCAGTAGTACTACCGCCCCTTGCTGGTAAAAAGGAGAACCGAGTTGTATCCATTGACCTGGTAAAACCACAATCATGTGGCCAATAATAAGTAGTAGGCCCAGTGGACTCCCAAGAAATAGCAGAGTATCAAAACTTGCTACAATACAAGAGGTCCAAACTGAGAGACTAATCACATTCGATAAACCTACAGTGAATAAAAAAGGACTATGCAATAATGCCATGGAACTTGTGCCTCTTGAAACCCAAATTGCAACAGTTCGTCAAGAAACACCTGTCTACAACGATGTAGCCTCAGACTATGCTAATGAAACAAAGAAAATTCCAAAAGCAAATGAAAATCCGGAAGCGATTCCAACAATTGACAGAACCGCATCTGACTACTTCATCAATTTCGATGACTTTTCTGAGGATCCAAGCGAGCAATGGGAAAATTCATTGAGGGAAAATACAGTACAATGGAAACAGCAAGTCGGAACATCAACTTGGTCCTAAAACCACACAAGTCATCTCACATCGAGAAAAGAGAACTATCATCAGTGAATGTCACAGCCAATCCAATACCCGGTGGGGTAGCTTGGGACAAAACTGATTACGAGATCTATGGCCCGGTCGAGCTCTTGAAATATCCACATCAGTTCAAGGTTTCATTAAGTGACTTTGTAAAACCGAGTACATTCTCTGATGATTGGGACTTCGAAAGCATTAATGATATGATGTCAGATTTAGTAATGTCAGCAAAATTTACAGAACATGATTATTTACAGGGTTCATCTAATTATGAAGAAATGTATTGCTACAAGCACTTTGCACATCACTATTTGCATAAATCTGCTCAGCCTAGAAATGGTTTTCATTATAATCAATGGGAACATTGTGCAACTCCACCAAAAGGTAGTTCAAAAACAATTTAAGAGAAATTCCCATACTTCTCATGGTTTAACACAAGTGATGCTGAAACGTTTTATTTCAAACTGTTAAATAAGACAGGGGTGAAAACAATGCTGACAAATACTAAATTGATTTATTCAGAAACATTTTATGAAAAAATGACTAAATTTGGTTTTGATTTTTGGAAAAAGAACATTGAAACAAAAACCATCTGGGGTACCAAAGATTGGCAGGTCCAAGGAATAGAATCATTATTTAGAGCCTGCATGATCCCAGAACAAATTATATTCTTGAATGATACCATTCAACAGACAACCTGTCTTGGCCTAGCCAAAATTAAAGACTTAAACAAACCGTCTATTCCAAAGCCAACACCTGACAGTAATAGCACTACAGATGTTGAGATAGACGTATCCCATATTTTTAACCAAAACAGAACACATCCTGATTGGAAAAAAATGGTTGATCTGGCCCACAGACACAAATAACTGTCAAGATAGATTCCTGAACAAAATACAGGGGTTCAAATTGACCAGGCCAGACCCTAGATACTCCCAGAGACAACATCCAGGGATAGTTACAACATACAGTGTAGGAAAACTCTGCCTCGAATGGCTACAGAAATCCACACTGGCAGAAATTAAGCAACACTTGACTTTACTTAAAGACGGTGCTGACTTGCGTGATTTCATAATGGGACCACGCAAACAGCGTCAAAAACGTTTCATAGCGGCCGGTGTATACGCTGCGTACAACGAAGCTTGGAAAGTAATGCAAATTGAAACAGCAGAAAAGATACGGGAAATTGACCGTATTCATTTGGAAAAATCACTTTCTGTTGTGGACAATGGGTTAATGACTCTGTCTTCCAGAATATATTCACTGGACAGTATTGTATCATCTGCTATTGATATAATAGAGCAGGACTTACTAATGTTACAACACGGTCAGTCCCAATTGCGTTCTATTGTACAGCTTGGCTGGACGTTGCAAAATCTGCGTTCAGGCTACGTGCCCTGGCGTTTAATCAACACAAGGTCATTATTCTCTATCTTTAACCTTACTGATACACAAATCAGTTTGGCACAAAAAGGAGCAGACTATGCGATTCTGAGCATTGAAAAACTTGAGAGATTACCATTGACAATGTCAGAAAGACCTGTCATTGAATGGATAATACACGGAATAATTACAATTCCGATAACAACTTTCCAATTTAAATACTGTCAAGAGTATATACCAGCGGGCCAGTATGAAAGGTTGGGTAAAGGGTACATTAAGTCATCATGGAAATTGCCTTACACACACACATGTTATAGTGAAAAGGAACAGAATGTATTTCTTAGTGGTAACAATTGTAAAAGATCACTGAGCGGTATACTTCTGTGTCAGGGTATTAACTTGCATGGGGCCTGTGAGGGGACTTCAAATAACCTTTCATGTCACCAGCATGGCACACCTGCAACACGAATAGAGCCATTCTTTAGACGGCTTTCTAACGGGAGCTATATTCTAATAGTGGACCACAGATGTTGTGGCATGGTGCAAGGAAAAGCTTATCTCGTGAGCGTTAGTTCCATGGTCACTTGCTGTATGCAAGTATTGTATCCAAACAGCACTCCAGACACGGAGGCGAACATTTGGCCTTTTTTTTAATATCTCTTCTATTCGAATTGATACTTTAAGCAGAATGAAGTCTGTTCTTTTACAGACAACTGCGCCCTTGACGTCATCAAAAGAAACGTATGATCTGCAAGTTGCAAGGACAACGGCAGAGATACATACCCTTTTATCAACAAATTGCCCCGTGCATTTCGCAGAAATGCTAAGCCAAATCCTAAATATGTCTGATACCAGCGGTATCCCACATATATTTAAGACAATTTTTTCGGGACTGTTAACACTCTTCAAAACAGTTCTGGGCATTTTTCCTAATTTTGTCCATTCTGTCTTTGGCGGCCTACCACTTCTGTTGGGACTCGTAGCAGGCATTTTATTTTTGATACTTCTGCTTCGATATGGCAAGCCAAATCGCAAACAAGACTCCAGCAACGATGGAAGAAACGATCCTAGCTATACGCTATCGGGACTGCATAACTAAAGTCCTTGGATTAGCCCGGCTAAGAGATCTAAATATGACCTGGTTTCTTTCATTTAGACCCATCTGGCAGAATTGCATCTTACCTGTGCTTCAATGTATGCTATGCGGAGAAGAATGCATGTTGGACGTCTGTCTTACAGTACCATCAGCAGTACCATTGGATACAGATACTTTGCTAAGTCCTGTAACGGCTCATGCATCGTGTTGTCCCCAGCGGCTACCCATTCTGATGACGGCATTCGTTGAGACTTCACTACTACGATTAGGGGGTAGTGAAGTACGAGATGAGAGCAACATCACCCAGGTATGACCTTCTGTGAGCATTGCTGATCCTGACATCGATGATAGCAATCATTCTCACGACTGCACAGTTGCGGCATTTTCCAACTTGGTCGAACTTTCCCCTGAAGCGGTAGACCACTTTTTTGCAAGTCTGTCTGAAATGATGTTCTCCCCTGAACAAAAAGAATAACTTTTAAGCAAACTAGTACACAGCGTTCCCTGAACTCTGAATTCGACCTTCGGCTTTGATAAACAAAAGCTACTGAACATATTTGGAACTATATTTTTTTTTCTCTCCCCTGAAAACGAAATTATTTTTTCACAATTTCAAAATATTTACCTTTTTTCTGGCACATGTACTCTGCTTAAAGTAGAACTATTCTTAGAGAACAGAGCTTCTATTTTTAGGAACTCTAGAGACAATATATTACCTCAGCCTCTAGCACATTTACAGCAAACTGTATTTATATGTGATGGAATGGTCTCGACCTCCTTTTCTGTATTAACACCTTCGCAGCGTCGAACGTTCAGTGCCCAGTGCTGAACGTTCGAATAACGAATGCTGGCCCGTCGGCCAACGGTCGTGCGCAGCACTGGGGAGGTAGTGCTCGTGACGACCGTTGGCCGACGGCAGCACTTAAAGGGTTAAGAGCCATTTCATGTGTAAATTTCGCAAATCATTCATGCTGATATATATGTGCATCTTTTTTACTGAACGATTACACTGCTTGAATAGCGTACAGTACCTATAATAATTTTTGTGTATATCGCATACACCATTTCAAATGCAAAAAATGTATTTTGGGGTGGGTTGGAATACACATGCACCTTTAAATGTTTACTGTTGCTTAGTTTTAGTAATGATGGACATTAGATCGTGGAGTGGGTATTGTGTTTTTATCCAGGAGCCTAAACCGATATTTCTATTTTATGCCCTTGTTCGGTTATAATCAATAATATCCCTATAACGGCATAGTAATCATATCCATATTCAGTCGTAGCACATGCTGTCACATTAAGCAAGGCTACTTCCCCAGACTCCTAGAAAGCACAACGAGTTCTCTAAACAAACCAAACCTCCAGCAACCTGGGAAATCCCCCTTGCTTTTGTTTTGATTTCGTCCTAGAACTCCTGTAAAGCACTGTAAGAACAGCCAGTTCTTAGTGACATCTTTATTGACGTCTTATGTCCAACCTTACGTCAAACCCGGCACCTTTCAGGTATAAATATACCAACGTTGCCTAAGCAAACACACGGTGGTGGTTTTGGAGCAGAGCAGCTATCTACTTGCCCGAGAGCCCAGCTGATGCGAGAGCCCACGGACGCTGCCCCTCCCTGTTGACGCACTGAGAGAGACGCTGTCTTTTCTCCCGCCAAGAAATACAGCTCCGGTGTTTCCAGATACCTTCGCGGGTTACTGGGATATCGAGTCCTGAGAGAGAGATACAAGTCCTCCTGCTGTCTAATTACCCAGGTACGGAGCTGACTAAACCCTTAAAGAGAATTCTTGAGTCAGATTCTTGGCAAAACAAACTTAACTTAAACTGTTACTTATTTACTCCTTCCCACGTATTAGGCTTAGGTCAGGTACACCGGGGTAGGCGTATTTAGAAGCACCAGTTGAGTACGTTAGTCAATGTATATATGTATATATGTTTTATCTATTTTAAAGTACCATATGGCTAAGAAACCATATCAATGCTTTTACAGTATTATTTTATAATCCTCCTTTTACTGTACGCACTTTACTTTACTATGAGTATTGCAATCGTGGCAATTCATTTCTCTTGTATGAGAAAGAAGACTGCTCAATAAATTACACCTATTATTGAAAACGCCCGTCTCTCTTTTCTCTGCACTCTGGTGAAACTAAGTATGCACACTTGACTGAGTGAAATAGCTGTCTATTGTTTTCACACGACTCTAGAGATACACTCTTATTCTGAGGGAGCAAAGTTGTCATGTTATATGGTTGTCGGAAGCTAATCCCTTCTTGTCTAATCAGGAAAGTTAATTCCTTCTTGAACATTCAAGAACGTTTCTAGTGACCTCTGAGCTAGCTGGCAAACCTTAAGTCTAATATAGTCAGTAAAGACCTAGTCGACCTCAGTCCTACGTCTACACTGCTGAATATATTATTCCAATGCGCAGAGCCTATTGGGAATATAGGAACTACACTACAGCGCACAGTAGTGGTCTCCCACTCACTGCCCTTGCACATGTGCACATGTGTAACCAGGCAAGTGCCCCCTACCCTTGCTACATCGCAGGGGCCTTATCTTAAAAGGCAGACCCAGCTGGTAAACATGCTCAGTCCATTTAACGTGAGTCATGGGTAATGAGGCTCCGCCACAGTAAAAGGTTGAAAGTCTACCTAGTGATCAAAAAGTGAAAGTCCGGGCAGATTAGATGGGCAGAACCCATTGTCTCACACCCAGGTAGTTGCCACTACCTAGTAGTAAAATTAATTTAGTATGATCGAGGTTCACCTACCTACATAGTTTCTATATCAAATGCTTAGAGCAAGTCATAATGTTTAATATGCATGCAGAATGTTCAAACATCTGCTGTGCTTTACACTTCCTGGCTACAGTGTGAAGTGTGTTACCTGATTATCAGCAACTAGTCAGTGGCACCCAAAAGCGTAACCAGTATGTCATGGGCCCCAGTACAAGGAAGGGAGTTAGGCCCCCTAGCTGCTGTTTGAATTGGAAAAGATAGCAATAATCAGGGTTAAATGGTCTCTCAGGCCTCTGGGGCCCAGTGCCACTGCACCTGCTGCACCAATGGAAGCTATGTTCCTGGTGGCCCCACGAGGTTAACATTAGGATATTGCAATCTGAAGTAGATCATCGCGCTGACTGAAGCAGTTCTCCGGTTGGGACTGCAGGCAAAGTGCTGCTAAATAAATACATCCTTTTACATTCAAGAGAAAAGAAATACTGTAAAGATGGAAGAAATGTCTCTGTATGGTAATGCACAGTTGGACATTGAGAACATTTTAATCCCATCAAATGGGTACCACTAGCTCTGCCCCACCCCAAACTCCACTCTTAGTCTGCGCCTTAATTTGACGAGTACCTGCACTTATATTTTTACATTTATAACACTGGGCATAAGTGCAATACAAAGGATGTATTAGAACAACAAAAGAGTTCAGAAAAGTGAAGGTAAGATGCTGGCATTTTGATAAGGCTGCTAAGTGAGTCCAAGCCTTTGGCCAAAAAGCTCTGCTGGCTAAAAAGCCAGCTCTGGCTGAAGGTGTCACGTGATCAGGCCTCTGATGCAACAGAGGAGGACCAAACTATGCAGTAGGATTGACTAAATAACACGGCAAGAAAACGCAAATTATGTGGCATAATGCGCTACATGTTGTGAAAATATTACTTCATTGTTTAGTCTTTTTTACACATTTTTACACTGGGCAAGGTTTTCACCTCATTAGCGCCCAACTAACACCCAGATACAGAAATAACTATCTGAATGCTTCCCAGTCAACTTTTGCCAAGGACCTTCCACTGTGACTTAACATGTTTCGCACCATTTTTAGAAACTTGATTTGTTTGAGCTAGAGATACATTGTTTACGCAGATGCAGCAAATCCATAATTCTGTGAAACATGTTGCAGCTGCAGAATCGCATAATTCCAGTAACTCTGTATTTGAGAGGGGTCAATTTTAAAAGCTAAATCAATGATGGCAGTGAAGCACAATGCGAAACAGGAGGGTGTAAAGAAGCCCGCACTTGCATGGGGCTCGAACACTGCAACGTACAGAAATCGACATGTGTGTGATAGGACCGAATTCATAACTGTCGGGTGGTTCCAAAATATTTGTAGCACTTTAAGCCATTTCTGGTTGTAGTCCGCTGCACGTTGCAATGGAGGACTTGCCGTTCGTTCCACTTTTACAGTCGTTGCTTTATGTTTGAAATGCATTTTTCAATGTCTTCCAAACGGAATTCCTCTCACTATCGAAAACATCATCTCATCATCAAAGCAGCAGAGTTGCTTTTAAATGCTCGTGTTTAAGATGCTTTTCAATTATGGCTATTAAAAACCCTAAATTTTGCTCGCGCTCACCGCTGTGTGGTTTACTCCTAAACAGGCAGAAGAGCTCAGATTCCAAAAATGTTTACACGTATCTTTTTTTGCCACGCCTTTAAAAAACCCCTGAAAAACGTGTTTTTTTCTTAGCATGTAGCACGTTGTGTTTTCAGATTTTCTTTCTGCTCTAACGAAAAAGGTACTTTTGCCTAAATTCGCCACCCACTTTGTACCCAAATAATTGCGCAAGTTCACATTCAGGGATTTCTAATTAGCTCCTACCGACGTCAACAGATAAATAAATGGTGGCGGGTGGAGAGGGAGAAATAACAGGTAAAAGTGGAGCCGAGACAACTGGCACATTCAGCCAGGCTTAATAAGCCCAGCTAAGCCTTGTGGCCGGTCGCCCAGGGTGCCAAGTTACGAGGGATGCCAAATTCCAGGAACATGTTTTTAATTAATGAAAATTAAAACCAAAATCTCCTACGACGGCAGTTGCTTGCGCCAAGTCTAGGGCTCATCGGCTGAAAACCTATACATTCTGGACTGGGGTATGTAGGTGCGTTGTGTGCTTACATAGGATGAAAAGTCTGATTTATTGCTTTACATGAAAGGCCATGATGCAATGGAGAAAAATAAAGCCTGTAGTTTGAGGTGAGCCACCCCCTTTCAGTTTCAATTTGACAGGGCCAGCCTCAGGGTGGTGCGACCGGTGCAGCTGCACCAGGTGCTGAGTTCAGGGGCGCTGTGTTTAGACCTACATTATGGGTTTAAAAGCACCTGCTGCCGGGGTTCCTTGTGTAACCAGCAGCTTTCAGCGGTTTTCAGGCAACAATAAAAATGGCAAGATAACCCTAGTGATTAATTTTCCAGCTGGAGAGAGATGGACTTTTATTTGGTGGCAGTTTTGACTCATCATAAAATAGCGTGGAGGGCAGGGCCGGACTGGCTATAGCGGGCATTGAGCGTTTTCCTAGGAGGCAGGAAGGGGGTAGGGGGGTTTGCAGCAGTGGGAACCGTTTTTTTGTTATTGGGGGCTGGGCCCCAGTAGCAAAATCACCAGTGCTTCACATTTGGCACCCTCCCCCCCCCCCACCTCTACGGGGGCTAGCCCTTCAAAATTCCAAGGGCTGCTTTGGGTTCCCAGTCCCGCCCTGGCGAAGGGTTAATGTGCCTGCTGTGAAGAACGAGTACTGTACAGATCACAGAACTATATGTGGATAGTTCAGTGGGTTACTGCTTTTGTCACTGAGATCCTTTTATTACTTTCAGTTCATAAATTGCATTCCTGCTATAGCAGAGTGGCCTATGAGCTGTGTTGCCTGCAACTGCATTGTATAGGTTAGAATATTATGTTATTTCCCCCAGTCCTAATGTTGCTAAAAAGGGTTCGTTTATTTTTCGATCTCAAAAGTTTTTATTGGTTGTTTCAAAGCATATCATACAGAGGTAGGACAATAAAGCATATGTAAAATACCAAATCAATAATAAATGACATTAGCCACAGTAAAGACGGTTTGCTTGCAGAGAAGGGATACAAAATAGGTGAAGTGAGGGTTAAATCAACAGGATATTTTATGCTGTGAGATAGTAAGGTGAGTTTTTTTTATGAGAATGGGCTTTGCGGCATTGGTATATTTGTATGTGTTTACATTGAAAGTAGTTCTTGTATATGATTGCTGGCCTCTGGTTCTATTTTCTCACTGAAAATGTGTAATGACATATGGGGGGTGGGGGGGGAGGGGTAGAGTTTGGCAGAGCGGGGACTCTAAAAAAAAATGTGCAGAGTTCCTATCCCTCCTAAATTTGTGTTTCCCCCTGCCTGCCTTACTTAGAGATGAGGGAGTCATTGGATTTTGAGCAGCAGAGCTTCAGCGTGCCCTGCCGTAGGAAACGCTTAACCTGTAAATCTGTCCACCTAGTGGTTATTGGTGACCATGATGGAAAACCCGCCTCATTAGGGGCAATCATTTTTCCTACTCTGCACTGTTAGGCAAGGCATGGTAGTACCAGGAATGATTTTTTTACAAATCCATGACTCACAGGGATTAATCTTCCTGTGCTTCAACAACATTTTAATGTCTTGCTGCTGAATGAAGCCCCCTCTGGGGAACTTCATTTTGTAGAACAAAAAGAAATGCTGATCAGGCCACATCAACACGGTGACCCACTTGGCACTCAGCTCTGCACAAGCAAATGTACTGTAGGCGCAGAAATCCCGGCCAGGCAGGTACAGATCTCTCAATATGGCGGCAGGTTGTTCTCCAAGGTCTAGCGGTCAGGGTCTCTGCTGGCCTGACGGGCAGCCGCCAAACTACAAACGACCCCCTAATCTTTAGATAGCTGAAATTCAATCAATTGCTCAGTGGAGTGTGAGGCAATGTTTCCGGGATAAAGAATAGGCATGATGTCCTGTCCTGTATTGTGGCCGAAATGAAGTTGCATAGCTGATTAGTAAGATTCAGTTGTGGGTTGCTTAGGGAATTTGTTTGATAGTGTTATTGCTTGGGTATTGATTTGGATTTATATTTGTAAGGGGTTGTTCCAGCATTCCGTGTGTTATTTAAATGTAAAGAGACACCCTATATTATAATATACATGTGTGATCTAATCCTATAGTCTTGATACTATGGTGTACATTTTGTATGGTTCGTCATTTTACAACGTGCATCTCAATATGCACATATATTTACGTTACCTGACAACAATTCATCTTTTGGAATTTTTTACATTATTTTTTTACAATACATTGTTTTTTACCCACTTCTTTGAAGTTTTCTTCACAAGAAGTATATAGCTTCTTCAAGTGAGGATTCTCAGCCAACACATGTTTCTCTGCTTCCATTCAGCTTTGTTAACGCTTACACATCCTAAGGACCAGGGCTCGAGTCGGGGTACCACGCGGGTGGACGGCATCCCCCCACTTATTTTACAGGGTGGACTCCGTCCCCCCTGCCAAACAGCTGGACTTCCCCTTTTTGGTCTCTCTGGGACGAGATAGGAGCCACCTTTCGTGACGTCACTTCCTGTAGTGACGCCATGTCCGGTGACAGCGTCTCCCCACTTCTTTTTTTAGGACTTGTGCCCTGCTAAGGACTAATGTGCTGTATTACATCCTTAAGGTTTACCCAATGGCTCTTAAAAGCGTCCCTTTCGGGTTGGTAAGGAAATATGTCCGATCCTGACATTGGCATTCTAACTAGAGAATTCAAATGTTTATAGGGATTGAACGTTCCTTGTTTGGGGAATCTTCAACTTTACATAAATGCATTCTCCTATAAACCCTTAATCGACTCTAATTTATGTGGCAGTTGAGCATTTAAAATTTAGAAGTCTTCGGTTTTAGTCAAGTGCATTTACTTCTAAATCGCATGATATGGCTGCGGCAGAGATTCCTCTTGCAACTTGTGCGAGCAGGCACACATTTGTATTTTGTGCCTGCCCGTACCCGTTGCTATGCATGTGAAGACCGTGCTATTTTCACTCTAGTACTTCAGTTACTTTCAGTTGCTTGCATACTTAGGGGGTCATTATGATGACGGGCGGACTTACTCCGCCCGCCATCATACCGGGACCAGGGACCGCCCGCCATAAGGGCGGGGGTTCCGATCAGGGCATTAGGATGCGTCCGCCACACAGGCGGGCGCATCCTGTATATGTACCATTGCGGCGGGCGGAGCAGAAATCTCCGCCCGCCGCAATGGTAAAAGTGCAAGTTGTGCTTTTCTAAGCGCGACATGACAGGCACCACGCGGTGCCTGCCATGTTGCACTTAGAAATGCGGGGGGTACCATAGGTACCCCCCATGTGCACCCAAGCCACGGACTCCCAGGAGACCCACAAGGGTCCCCCGCAGGGAGTCTCCGCATGCCTTTCCGTGGCGGCATTGCCGCCACGGAAAAGCATCAGCAAAAGCCCATTGTAATATGGTGGGCGGTGTCTAACAGACACCGCCTCTATATTAATCATTTTCCGCCCCGGCCGCAAGGCGACTGGGGCGGAAAACAGGCGGGCGGTGTTTCACACCGCCACGGTCCCTTCCGCCATCCTAATATGGCAGGGGGGAATTGGGCAATAGATGTCGGGCGGATTTCCTCCGCCAGGCTGGCGGTGGCCAACGCCAGCCTGGCGGAGGAAATCCGCTGACATCGTAATGGACCCCTTAATGTTCAATCAGACTTTCTACAACTACTTAGTAATAGCCAGCCTTTTTCAGAGTTTTGGAGATCAAGTCATTGGAATAGCTGCCATTGGTTGTTGATGGAGAATCTTCCGGTGCCAGAGACTCAAGGCGCATTTCTTAAAATTAATAGAAAGTGTGCTGTATCACGATCACATGTCTCTTTAATTGCCGGAAAGGTTTTTGATGGTACAGAGGGGAAAAATGTCTGGTAAACTGACGACCAGACTTGTTTTTTTCTGTACCATTGCTGGCTACTTCCGAAGTGTAGGTTAAGGCGTCCGACGTATAGATCTGTTTCCTGTTGACCTCGGCTTCTAATTGTAATACGAATGCTCAGATGGATACATTTTTCTGATGTATGACACCATGTGTAATCTATAGGTCATTATTCAGAGTCGTAGTAAGGTAGCTCGGCGAGTTCATTTGTTTGCTTCAGAGATAATATGTAACCCGCAGATCACAAGGCGGGAGAGGATGTAGCCTTACGTCTAGAGCGGTCGACCCGGGTACGAGTCTCGGCAACAATGCTCAACATCCTGTGATTCTGGGCAAATCACGTAATCTCCCAGTGCCTAACAAAAATGAATGTGTCCATCTGTAACGAAACTGGTGTCCCTGTAAAGCGCTCAGATAGCTTTGGGTCTGGTTCGTGCTATAGAAAACTCTAACAAAAAAAACAAGTACCAGTCCTAGTAAAATGGCTTATCGAGTTCATGCTTTTGTTGCAGAGATCAGGTGTAACCTGCAGGCCACAGCTATCAGTCCCAGTAAGGTAGCTCAGCGAGTTCATGTCTCTGTTACAGAGATCATGTGTAACCTGCAGATATCATGTACCAGTCCTAGAAAGATAGCTCAGTGGATTTGTACCTGCTGCAAAGAGTTTTTATAATCTGCATTCTTAGTCATGTTCTTTTCCGTGCCTATTCTTAATAGAGGCTGCAACATAGCATTCAGCAATTTCTGGTATTCCTCCTCGTGGTTCTGTGCATATTTTTTTTGTGGACACTAGATTGCCTTTTCAGGGAGCCGACTTTGGTGCTGAAAATCAGGGTTCGAGCCTCGAGGTCGCGTCCACATCCTGTGATTCTTGGCAAATCACTTAATCTCCCCGTGCCTGAATGTGTAATGTAAATACGGTGCTCATGTGAAGCGCTCCAATACCCTCGGGGCGAGTTCGCGCTACATAAATATGCAAAAAAAAAGCACATTACTTTCATCTCTCGGGCTTTCTCTTAGTCACTTTGTCAGAATGTAGCTGTGCTGCTGCCACATTTCAGACCACTCGCACGCACCCAATCCCGCCAGGACAAATAAGTAGCTAAAATATGCCTAATTAACGGGTTTCTTTCACTGATTAGTTCCTGGTTAGGCAGCAATCTCCCTCTCGAAAATAAAGCACTCAAATACCCACTGCAGGCTCCTGTCCCCAGCCAAGTGTTGTTTAGCCTGCCCTTGCCCAGCCCACTGAAGCCCTGAGCTCGCTTCTTGAAACAAATCCCTTCAAAACATTTCTCATGAAATGTTTGCAGATAAAATTCGATTTTTTTGAGCAAGGAACAATGTAATGGAAACTGGGGTTGGAGTCTTCCTTTTTCACGTGTCTTTTTCACTTATTTACTTTTTGTTTATGTTCAAAGTGAAAGCTTTACTTAGTTAACATCCTGGTTGAAAGTAAACAGTATAAAAATAAAGTACATCAGAAATCAGTGTCTGGTGTTCCCTGTGTTGGGTTTTCTCATTAATCTAAAGCAGTGCACTGTGCAACGGAAGCATCCCGTCGCCATTTTTAATCAGCCCAGACGCATGGTCGTGAGCATCAGGTTCGTTCTGCTTGATATAGACCATCTTTACCACAATTATTGTACAGTACTCCGAAGGTCCCACAGATGCATCCATTATGTTGAGACATCCAACCACTTCTACCTGACAGGGTGAGGAGGTAGTAGGTGAGGTAGCTCCTTGTGAATCCTAGTAGGTCTTAAGAAGTGAGCTGGTGAGTTCATGGATTTGTTGCAGAGATCAGGTGTAACCAGCAGGTGTAAAGCAAAGCGCAGTGGGTTATACACCGGTTGCACATACTTGCATACAACCCACATTCGATAGACATGTTGTATTTCCATGCCTTCTCCTAATACAGGATGCCAAACACACAAGAGGTGATAGGAGGATGCTTGCAATAAGTCTAAGCGCTGGCAATCACTTAGGTGTAGCATTCTAAAGCACTGTGTCACTGGGATCAAGCTATACCTAACTGATTAGCCCTAACTAGGGAGAATCCTGTCCTGGGTTGCCCGTATTCTATCTCAGGGAACACCTGGCCTGGCAGTTCGGGCTGGACTTCTTCCCATTGGAGCAGGGTAAAGATTGAATTGCATATGGCTGGGTCAAAGCTGATTTGGTATAGTGGGCAAAAAAAATGATCTGGGATGCAGGCCGAATAATTACCAGCGGCTGAGATTGACTCAAGAATTCCATCCATCACATTTTTATATACTTTATTTAATACAAGATGCAGTGTATCTTTTAACAGTTCATGCCTGGCTCTTTGCAGCATGTTTCACTTTTATGTGGACACTTGATGGCTTTCACAGAGAGATTGAGAAAGTATACGTGTTTCATCCCTGTCTCTTAGTCAACTTATGTACTGAGTCTGGTGTGACAGTGTTTTGCTGTACATCCATCCTTTGGACCTTTCACAACTCCGCCCAGCTAGGATATTTAAAGGGTCAGCAGGTGCTTTTCTTCATGATTTCAGCCTGAGTTTGGAAGGGGTTAGCAAAACTAAAGGTCAAACATGTTTTTCAAGTTCATCTATAGTATCCCGTATAGCTGAGAGGGAAGACAGACTATTTGACTGTCATTTACATGAACCTTATGCCCTTTCACTTTCCCTTCACTAGGCTTGGAGTAGGGGGCTGCTGCTGTCACAGCTTGGATTCAGTATGCCATAAGAGCTTCTCCCACACACGTGCTGGATTGTGTGCTGTTTCCCTGACAGCTAATAGGTTTAACTTGTTATCAACGTGTGTGTGCTCTGCATGAATTACATTGTTTGCCTCCAAAAAGCCAAATTAGCAAGCATAATGGAGAAGCCTGCCTTAGTGGAAAATATTTCGAAATGTATTCTGGAACAAAAATTGTCATGTCACATATGAGATGCTTCTACAGCAAGTGATAAAATATACTTTCCACGTGAAGCTTTATATAGGTCATGCATTAAATCAGATATATTTTAATGAATGTCTTTTTTTTAAGTTTTAAAAGTAATATAATAACAATCTACTGAAAACATTTGAATAATATTAAGATAGAACAGGAAAATATTTGTAATTATATGTAGAATGGAGGATAAGGGGGAGGGAAAAAGAAAATAGAAAGGGCAAAAATAAAAGCACTTCTCATGTAAGGAAATGAGCATAGTTTTAAATAGTAGTGGAATTACACAAATCATAGAGTACATATTATCACGGAAACAAAATAAGCAAAACATATTACTATTCGAACGGAAGCTGGAATAAGAAAAAAATATATATTCAAGGAGGTTTATCTACTTCACCAGTTATGGGTTGATGTATGAAAGTCTTTCAAGCTGAGGAATCTAGAACAATGGTTACTGGAGACCAGAGAGAATTTTGGTTAATAGTTACAGACATTGAGACAGCATACGCTCTATCTAGTCTATGATTATAATAAACACCATACCATCATGCTTGAAAGGAGATACTTAGAGCATTCTTCCAACTTTTAGTAAACCGTTGCAATGCAACAGCAATTAATAAGTCTACAATTTGTATATTAAAAGTACAATAATACTAATCATCAGAAAGACTACCTAAAAATAAATTTGTAAAGGAGAATGCTATATATGTATGAAAAATAGAGTTAATTTGTTTCCATACTCATAACCAAAATTGATAGATGATGGGACATTCAAATAAAATATGTTTAATATCATAAATTGATGCAGAACAGGACCAACAAGACGATGGAGTGGTGCTACCAAATTTGTGTAAAGAAGCCAGAGTGATTAGAAAGTGATTATAAATTAAAAAGAGTGTTTGATTGTGTTGGCAGCATGTGATGTCTTGCGAATTATAAGCATTAATTTGTTCCACAAGGGAATTGGAAAGGAGGTGTGAAGATCTACTTCTCATTGTAATTCTAGGGTCGATCAACAGGTGGAGAGGTAAGGTGGGTATATATGAGAAGCAGTAGGGGCAGTTAGCAGTAATGTTGGTATAGGTGAAATAGACATAAGGGAAATGGGTAACCAATAAAGTGAAAGGTATGTGGTAGAAATATAAGAGATCAGTGACTGAAACTTGTGTTGATCTGAAAGAGGGAAATGAAAGATGGATTAAGCCTGTGAAAAAGAGTGAGTGGTTGTGTATCAATTGATGACTCCTTAATAGACCTTTATCTCTCTAGGCTTTCCAAAAGATAGTTTCATTATTAATTTTAATGAATGTATTATACCAGATTGAGGATTGAAGGAATTGATATAAAGGTGAAAGAGAAGAAATATAAAGTGGACGTAGTATTCTGCAAACATTTTTGAGAATAGGAAGAGACATGGAAGAAGGGCATGAGTGAAGGGCAACATTTCTGCAAAGGAGAAAGGTGAAATAAAAGATAACTCCAATTCTGACCATAAGGGAGATGGAAGTGTGGTTGAGCCATCTTCAAAATGTATTGATTGTTTTAAAAAGAAAGCTTTTTGATAAGACTGAACATTAGAAAAATTTACTCCTCCATGCTGCTTTAGCCTTTGTAATTTGGACAAAGATATTCAATGCTTTTTATTATTCCATATGAATGCAGTGAGAATAGAATAGATTTAAAATTAAAGGTGGGAAAGTTAATTGGAATTATCGAAAAAGATAGAAAAGAATGAGGGGAACTAACATCATCCTAAAAGAATCAAAGAGGACGCTATTCTTTGGAAGCGAGACGCGTACATCATGACGATGATGACGTGTTAAATACTACCGGATGTCTTGACCTTTAGAAGTACGACTACGAGTGCTGAATTTACTATAATTCAAATATTATTAGGACAAGCCTACATCGCATCAGAATACGCTTACTGGAATATAGCTCCCATCAGTTACCCTGAAATTATATTTGGATGCACCGTACATGAGAGGATTGTTGGTGCCATTAAAATTGTCTAAGTTACTTTGTATGCGATATAATTGGAACTCTTGTACTGAACTAGTGTACTACGGATTCTTTGAAATTTTGGGGTCTTTTGAAGAATACTTTCACCTACTGTTGTAGGAATACATTGTGAGCCTTGAAAAAGTCATATCAAACGACAAAACACGTGTCGCCTGTCTGCTTCTTTGATTTGTACTTCGAGTCAACCACATCAAGACTCCTAAGCACTTTCTAGCTTATGTTAAATTGCTACTAACACTTGTTTATAAATTATATTGTGCCAATTGGGATTTATTAAAATCATACTGACTACAAAGTTAGGTATAGGACATATAAGTGGTTGATCTCTGTAATTTGTATATAACTACCTTTAAAAGACTGAGCAAACATGGAGTGAAATAGTAGTTTAATCTAGACATTAATAAATACAGCAACACCAATGTGAAACATAAAAAAAAAGTTATATGAAGCCTTGAAGTGAAAGGGTATTTAAAAGTGTCCATTGTTTCTATTTTACCGTTGTCAGTAAATTTCTGCTGCATGGAGGGATCTTCGTACATTGTTGTTTTGTTATTGTAAGTTACTTTAAAGAAGCTTGGATGGAAAAGACCAAATCTGGCTCCAAGGAAACGTAACACCGGTTGCATGCCTAGAAATTTCTTCCCTCTATCTGCTATAGCTTTAGCCAGATCTTGAATAAAATATAATGGGTTTCCTGACCAAGTAACAGGTCCTTTTATTTTTGCTGCTTTGATAACTGTGAGAAGATCCTGATATTCTAGAAAAAATATTATGACACCCCAAGGTTTTTGTAATGAGGAGGCATTTTGAGATCGATGCCTAAGTCTATGAGCACATTGTATGTTAAGCTTAGTGGGTTCAGGCAGTTCCAAAACTTTTTGGAGAAAAGTTTGGAAAAAAGAAATAGGTTGAGAACCCTCCGTTTCCTCCGCAAGACCGTAAACACAAAGGTTATTGCGTCAATTGCAATTTTCTAAATCTTCAGTAACTTTCTTAAGATATGAAACTTCCGCTTTGAGGTGCATTACATCTTGAGCAATATCCTGAATAGAAAGCATCTGATGGTCTATGTTCGCAACACTATTTTCCATTAGAGACCATTTGTCATCCAGTCACTGAAGCTTTGGATTAGTTTCCTCTATATTGGGTTTCAAGGCGCAGATCTCATTTAGAAGGAGCTCCATAGAGACCAAGGAAATAAGTTTAACAGGTGATAGAGGCTCTTTTTTGGACTTTTGTTTGCTGTTAGTGGAGCTGAGCTGTGGTTGGTATTTCAGAGGGTTGCTTAGAATAAATTGTAGAGGCACAGGAGGAGGATGAATGAGAATCTTGAGCTACCATATCCGGATGTTCCATATTGGATTCCAGTAGGGAAAATGAGCTTTTGGTATGCACTGCATACCGTGAGGGAGCCATGCCAGTGGTGTGCAATTTTACATTCCTAGTTTCCCCCATACATACATATGAATGGTAAAATAAAGGGAAGTGGTATTGGGGATTAACCCCAAATGTGCTGCAGTGAAAATGTAGTTAAAACAGTCTCACATGGCAGTCTATTGCAATGCTTCAGAAAATAGAAATGCTCACTTGAATAGATAAATTGTTGAAAAGGAAACTTCCCAGCACACAGAACAGCAGAGATATTTATGAGGGCTGCAGAATCAAAAGGTTATGCCATTAATGCCAAAGTTCTGTGCTCAGTTTAATAAACACATTCATGTGTGGGGATAAGATGGTTGGTGCTGCTGGAGCTTCTGTCTGGAAAGCATTCCTCTCTGTAAAGATGATAAAGAGCCCATTAATCTGTCACCTGTGAATGCTGTTGTGTTCTAAAAGTATTCTGCTTCATTTGGAAATTAAAGGTAGCAGTCTGGTGACAAAATCGTAGATATGTGATGAAAAATACCTTGCATCTGCAATGGAGCTCCCTTAACCTGCAATGGAGCTCTGTTAGCCTGCCACCATCTTCAGTGGGTGCTAAGCCACTCCCCCTAATGCATATCTTAAGCAGCAGACATGCAGACCGATAATTTGAAGATAAGCACATTAGTTGTCAGAGAGACAACACACATCATGCACTGTTTTATTGTCCTTACAATGGACAGTTTGTTTCACTCCGGACTAGTATAGGGCACGGCACCTACCTCGTAGAAGCTCATCCAGCACACTCAATCTAAGCTATGTGGCATACTCACTGAAAAACACAGGGTGACCATTTTAAGTGACTAAAATATAGCTGCAAAAAATACTAATCAAGAAGTGCATGCCGTCACGACAGAAAGTCATACTGCCCTGACGAGAATCCTGCAAGTCACTAATCAGGATTCGAAACGCGTCGGCACCCCTCTTTTCTTTTTCACTGGCCAGTTGGTCAATGATAATGATGCAAAAATGGGCAATGTTCCTGAAATTTAATTGATTATATCTGGTTCAGGTCTTGGGAGTGGAATTTGTTTGAAAAATACTTTTTTCTCTTTTTTCTCCCTTTATTTGTGATCGTTTGTTTGTTAAAAGTTATATATTGTTCACAAATGTGTATGGTCAATTTGTCCATGTTATGTAAATGTATTCATGGTGAAATGTATTTATGGTAAAAAGTCACTTTTTGTTAAAACGTCAATTATCTGTTTTTTTCACTGTATATATGTACAAACTGTTTTTCAAAATTGTATATGGCTAAGACATGAGGTTGATAGTGGTCTTAGGTCTGTTTTTTGAATATCTTTTTTGCAAACTGAGTAACAATTGAAAGACAAAAATTGTTGTCTGGGTAAACTAATAAATTGTGGTTTACTCGTACATGAATCAGTGTGTACCTTAATTAGTTCGGAGGCATAGGCAAATATTTCTATTCACAATATTGTGGCCCTGCCTACCCTCCATCCCATTGGGCCCAGCCACCCTTGTTTTTTCTGGTCACGACAGAAAGGGCGTTTTCATTCACAGGACAGGTGGCCATCTTGCCTCTGGGAAATAAAGGACAGGTATGCCGGCATTCGAAAACCTTTCAGGGGTGTATCTTCAGGGGGAGTGATTGGGATGGTACACCCCTAAAACGTTTATTCTGTAGTAATTATTTTGGTACAAGTGCTTTAAGTCGGGTATGGTGGAGTGTCTGTCGGATTTCTTCTGGGATGTCTATCTGCCTACACAGACAAAAACGCACACTCTCTCTCTCTCGTCCCTGCTTTAGAGGCCTTCATTTTTTTTTAATGTTGTGTTTTAGGTGCTGTGACAATCTCCTCTCTCTTTCCACTGTCCCTTAAGCTCCCCTCATGTCGTACTTCTCATATAATCTATTTTAAATAGATATCCCAGTGTCATTGTTCAGAAATCTAAAGCTAATACCCCCCACACCCCAATCTTATTGACCAAGCTTCGCCCCTGGAACCCAGGCAGCCTCCTGTCTCTAGCCAACATTTTTAAGCCTCCCCTGGCCAATTCTGTTAAAACCTTGGACTCTAGGCAATGGGGCTAACCGATTGCTGGCGTTTACATCATCCTGGGCAACGGCAGTATACTTTTCACTCCGGGGCCCATGGCAGCCTTTCGAGATTAGATTATGTTTTGATGCCCTCCTCCCAGGCTTCCCTCATAGGGGAGGTGAAACATCTTGCCAGGGGTATTTCGGATCACTCCCCGCTGTGGTTAGTTGTGAACGCTCGTCTGGGGTCGGGAGGTCGGATTGCCCCGATTAACCCATGGTACCTCCGTGATCCTAAGATTAGAGTGGAATTACTTAAAGCAATCGATCGTTATTTTGTTGAAAATGTGGGTTCAGTGTCCTCTTCTGTCTCCTTGTGGGAGGCGTATAAAACTGTCATTCGGGGCCAAGCCCTCTCCTCGATTGGCAATGTTAAGAGGTGTAAGCGGGAAGAGGTTGTCTGTCTTGAGACTGAACTTACCATCCTTGAGGGAGAGTTGGACTCTGGAGCCTCCCCTGAGAAGCTGCACTTGTTAGACCTAAAACAGCACAAATATAGAGCACTTGTGACTGACGCTGCGAAAGAGATGGGTCGTGAACAGCAGGGGCGTCTGTATGATGTGGGAGATAAGGCTGGGAAGTTGCTTGCTTGGTTGGATAGGAGAGAATGCGCGAGTCGGGTTATCCCTGTCATAGTTGATGTGAATGGTGAAAGTATCACTGACCCTGCTGGGATCGTTGCGCGGTTCGCCGATTATTTTCGGGTAGTGTACTCCCCTGTGTCCGATCGACCAGAGCAGGACTCCCGCTTGCTTCTCCGCGATATCTCGCTGCCATGCTTGTCTGACCCGGAGCGGGACCTACTGGAAGCTCCGCTCACGGCTGATGAAATTGCGACCGCTATCCGATTGATCCGCTCCGGGAAGGCCTCGGGCCCTAATGGACTCCCCATCGAGCTTTACAAGCTCCGTCCCGATGTACTGGCGCCGTATTTGCGTTCGATGTTTTTGGAATCCCTAGAGAAAGGGTCTCTTCCTCCTGATCAAAGGCTGGCCTCCATAGTGGTTATCCATAAGGAGGGAAAGCCGCGTGACCGCTGCGAATCTTTCAGACCTATTTCCCTGATCAATGTTGAACCTAAGATCCTGGCCAAAGTTCTTGCTACTCGTTTGATATCTGTTATAGGAGATCTTGTTCACCCGGACCAATCCGGCTTTATACCACATCGCAATACGGCATTTAATCTTCGGCGCCTTCATGGAGTCCTAGCGCGAGCCGGGACTCTGCGGGAGTCGGCCATCTTGGCGTCCCTAGACGCCACTATGGCGTTTGATACGCTTGAGTGGCCTTATCTTTGGGCGGTTCTTTCTAAATTCGGTTTTGGGCCCGCCTTTATCCGTTGGGTGCAGCTGCTTTATGCTGGCCCTTTAGCCCAGGTAGTGGTGAATGGGCGTGTTTCAGCCTCCTTTGCGCTTGGTAGGGGTACGCGCCAGGGCTGTCCTCTGTCCCCACTTCTGTTTGCTCTTGCCTTAGAGCCATTGGCGGCTTGGTTGAGATGGGAACCATCCTTGAAGGGTATTAGATGGTCTCCGGAATTTGAAGACCGTATATCTCTGTACGCGGATGATATACTCTTATACCTTACGTCGCCCCGGAAGTCGTTGATCGTCCTTTTCGACGTTTTGACTTCTTTCAGTAAAAATTCCGGTCTAGTCATCAATTGGTCAAAATCTTGCGTTTATGTTCTTTCCGGCGATGCTCCCCTCTTGCCACGTGGATGTCCTATCTCGATGGTGCTCGGGGGATTCAAATATCTGGGAATCTTTGTTACCCTAGACCCTACGCTTCGTTACGAGCGTAATTTGTTGCCCCCTCTCCGACGTCTTCGGGCGGATATAGAAACGTGGAACAGACTCCCTCTCTCTCCCCTGGGTCGAGCGGCGTTGTTTAAGATGATGTCGCTCCCCCGATTTCTCTATGCGCTTCAAAACACGCTTGACGTAGTACCAGCTGGGTATTTCCGGGAGATTGAATGTCTACAGCGACAGTTGATATGGGGGGGCCGTTCTCGTATTGCCCCTGGGGTTGGAGTCTTCCTTTTTCACGTGTATTTTTCACTTATTTACTTTTTGTTTATGTTCAAAGTGAAAGCTTTACTTAGTTAACATCCTGGTTGAAAGTAAACAGTATAAAAATAAAGTACATCAGAAGTCTGTGTCTGGTGTTCCCTGTGTTGGTTTTTCTCATTAATCTAAAGCAGTGCAATGTGCAACGGAAGCATCCCGTCGCCATTTTTAATCAGCCCAGACGCATGGTCGCGAGCATCAGATTCGTTCTGCTTGATATAGACCATCTTTACCACAATTATTGCACAGTACTCCGAAGGTCCCACAGATGCATCCATTATGTTGAGACATCCAACCACTTCTACCTGACAGGGTGAGGAGGTAGTAGGTGAGGTAGCTCCTTGTGAATCCTAGTAGGTCTTAAGAAGTGAGCTGGTGAGTTCATGGATTTGTTGCAGAGATCAGGTGTAACCAGCAGGTGTAAAGCAAAGCGCAGTGGGTTATACACCGGTTGCACATACTTGCATACAACCCACATTCGATAGACATGTTGTATTTCCATGCCTTCTCCTAATACAGGATGCCAAACACACAAGAGGTGATAGGAGGATGCTTGCAATAAGTCTAAGCGCTGGCAATCACTTAGGTGTAGCATTCTAAAGCACTGTGTCACTGGGATCAAGCTATACCTAACTGATTAGCCCTAACTAGGGAGAATCCTGTCCTGGGTTGCCTGTATTCTATCTCAGGGAACACCTGGCCTGGCAGTTCGGGCTGGACTTCTTCCCATTGGAGCAGGGTAAGGATTGAATTGCATATGGCTGGGTCAAAGCTGATTTGGTATAGTGGGCAAAAAAAATGATCTGGGATGCAGGCCGAATAATTACCAGCGGCTGAGATTGATTCAAGAATTCCATCCATCACATTTTTATATACTTTATTTAATACAAGATGCAGTGTATCTTTTAACAGTTCATGCCTGGCTCTTTGCAGCATGTTTCACTTTTATGTGGACACTTGATGGCTTTCACAGAGAGATTGAGAAAGTATACGTGTTTCATCCCTGTCTCTTAGTCAACTTATGTACTGAGTCTGGTGTGACAGTGTTTTGCTGTACATCCATCCTTTGGACCTTTCACAACTCAGCCCAGCTAGGATATTTAAAGGGTCAGCAGGTGCTTTTCTTCATGATTTCAGCCTGAGTTTGGAAGGGGTTAGCAAAACTAAAGGTCAAACATGTTTTTCAAGTTCATCTATAGTATCCTGTATAGCTGAGAGGGAAGACAGACTTTTTAACTGTCATTTACATGAACCTTATGCCCTTTCACTTTCCCTTCACTAGGCTTGGAGTAGGGGGCTGCTGCTGTCACAGCTTGGATTCAGTATGCCATAAGAGCTTCTCCCACACACGTGCTGGATTGTGTGCTGTTTCCCTGACAGCTAATAGGTTTAACTTGTTATCAACGTGTGTGTGCTCTGCATGAATTACATTGTTTGCCTCCAAAAAGCCAAATTAGCAAGCATAATGGAGAAGCCTGCCTTAGTGGAAAATATTTCGAAATGTATTCTGGAACAAAAATTGTCATGTCACATATGAGATGCTTCTACAGCAAGTGATAAAATACACTTTCCACGTGAAGCTTTATATAGGTCATGCATTAAATCAGATATATTTTAATGAATGTCTTTTTTTTAAGTTTTAAAAGTAATATAATAACAATCTACTGAAAACATTTGAATAATATTAAGATAGAACAGGAAAATATTTGTAATTATATGTAGAATGGAGGATAAGGGGGAGGGAAAAAGAAAATAGAAAGGGCAAAAATAAAAGCACTTCTCATGTAAGGAAATGAGCATAGTTTTAAATAGTAGTGGAATTACACAAATCATAGAGTACATATTATCACGGAAACAAAATAAGCAAAACATATTACTATTCGAACGGAAGCTGGAATAAGAAAAAAATATATATTCAAGAAGGTTTATCTACTTCACCAGTTATGGGTTGATGTATGAAAGTCTTTCAAGCTGAGGAATCTAGAAAAATGGTTACTGGAGACCAGAGAGAATTTTGGTTAATAGTTACAGACATTGAGACAGCATACGCTCTATCTAGTCTATGATTATAATAAACACCATACCATCATGCTTGAAAGGAGATACTTAGAGCATTCTTCCAACTTTTAGTAAACCGTTGCAATGCAACAGCAATTAATAAGTCTACAATTTGTATATTAAAAGTACAATAATACTAATCATCAGAAAGACTACCTAAAAATAAATTTGTAAAGGAGAATGCTATATATGTATGAAAAATAGAGTTAATTTGTTTCCATACTCATAACCAAAATTGATAGATGATGGGACATTCAAATAAAATATGTTTAATATCATAAATTGATGCAGAACAGGACCAACAAGACGATGGAGTGGTGCTACCAAATTTGTGTAAAGAAGCCAGAGTGATTAGAAAGTGGTTATAAATTAAAAAGAGTGTTTGATTGTGTTGGCAGCATGTGATGTCTTGCGAATTATAAGCATTAATTTGTTCCACAAGGGAATTGGAAAGGAGGTGTGAAGATCTACTTCTCATTGTAATTCTAGGGTCGATCAACAGGTGGAGAGGTAAGGTGGGTATATATGAGAAGCAGTAGGGGCAGTTAGCAGTAATGTTGGTATAGGTGAAATAGACATAAGGGAAATGGGTAACCAATAAAGTGAAAGGTATGTGGTAGAAATATAAGAGATCAGTGACTGAAACTTGTGTTGATCTGAAAGAGGGAAATGAAAGATGGATTAAGCCTGTGAAAAAGAGTGAGTGGTTGTGTATCAATTGATGACTCCTTAATAGACCTTTATCTCTCTAGGCTTTCCAAAAGATAGTTTCATTATTAATTTTAATGAATGTATTATACCAGATTGAGGATTGAAGGAATTGATATAGAGGTGAAAGAGAAGAAATATAAAGTGGACGTAGTATTCTGCAAACATTTTTGAGAATAGGAAGAGACATGGAAGAAGGGCATGAGTGAAGGGCAACATTTCTGCAAAGGAGAAAGGTGAAATAAAAGATAACTCCAATTCTGACCATAAGGGAGATGGAAGTGTGGTTGAGCCATCTTCAAAATGTATTGATTGTTTTAAAAAGAAAGCTTTTTGATAAGACTGAACATTAGAAAAATTAACTCCTCCATGCTGCTTTAGCCTTTGTAATTTGGACAAAGATATTCAATGGTTTTTATTATTCCATATGAATGCAGTGAGAATAGAATAGATTTAAAATTGAAGGTGGGAAAGTTAATTGGAATTATCGAAAAAGATAGAAAAGAATGAGGGGAACTAACATCATCCTAAAAGAATCAAAGAGGACGCTATTCTTTGGAAGCGAGACGCGTACATCATGACGATGATGACGTGTTAAATACTACCGGATGTCTTGACCTTTAGAAGTACGACTACGAGTGCTGAATTTACTATAATTCAAATATTATTAGGACAAGCCTACATCGCATCAGAATACGCTTACTGGAATATAGCTCCCATCAGTTACCCTGAAATTCTATTTGGATGCACCGTACATGAGAGGATTGTTGGTGCCATTAAAATTGTCTAAGTTACTTTGTATGCGATATAAGTGGAACTCTTGTACTGAACTAGTGTACTACGGATTCTTTGAAATTTTGGGGTCTTTTGAAGAATACTTTCACCTACTGTTGTAGGAATACATTGTGAGCCTTGAAAAAGTCATATCAAACGACAAAACACGTGTCGCCTGTCTGCTTCTTTGATTTGTACTTCGAGTCAACCACATCAAGACTCCTAAGCACTTTCTAGCTTATGTTAAATTGCTACTAACACTTGTTTATAAATTATATTGTGCCAATTGGGATTTATTAAAATCATACTGACTACAAAGTTAGGTATAGGACATATAAGTGGTTGAGCTCTGTAATTTGTATATAACTACCTTTAAAAGACTGATCAAACATGGAGTGAAATAGTAGTTTAATCTAGACATTAATAAATACAGCAACACCAATGTGAAACATAAAAAAAAAGTTATATGAAGCCTTGAAGTGAAAGGGTATTTAAAAGTGTCCATTGTTTCTATTTTACCGTTGTCAGTAAATTTCTGCTGCATGGAGGGATCTTCGTACATTGTTGTTTTGTTATTGTAAGTTACTTTAAAGAAGCTTGGATGGAAAAGACCAAATCTGGCTCCAAGGAAACGTAACACCGGTTGCATGCCTAGAAATTTCTTCCCTCTATCTGCTATAGCTTTAGCCAGATCTTGAATAAAATATAATGGGTTTCCTGACCAAGTAACAGGTCCTTTTATTTTTGCTGCTTTGATAACTGTGAGAAGATCCTGATATTCTAGAAAAAATATTATGACACCCCAAGGTTTTTGTAATGAGGAGGCATTTTGAGATCGATGCCTAAGTCTATGAGCACATTGTATGTTAAGCTTAGTGGGTTCAGGCAGTTCCAAAACTTTTTGGAGAAAAGTTTGGAAAAAAGAAATAGGTTGAGAACCCTCCGTTTCCTCCGCAAGACCGTAAACACGAAGGTTATTGCGTCAATTGCAATTTTCTAAATCTTCAGTAACTTTCTTAAGATATGAAACTTCCGCTTTGAGGTGCATTACATCTTGAGCAATATCCTGAATAGAAAGCATCTGATGGTCTATGTTTGCAACACTATTTTCCATTAGAGACCATTTGTCATCCAGTCACTGAAGCTTTGGATTAGTTTCCTCTATATTGGGTTTCAAGGCGCAGATCTCATTTAGAAGGAGCTCCATAGAGACCAAGGAAATAAGTTTAACAGGTGATAGAGGCTCTTTTTTGGACTTTTGTTTGCTGTTAGTGGAGCTGAGCTGTGGTTGGTATTTCAGAGGGTTGCTTAGAATAAATTGTAGAGGCACAGGAGGAGGATGAATGAGAATCTTGAGCTACCATATCCGGATGTTCCATATTGGATTCCAGTAGGGAAAATGAGCTTTTGGTATGCACTGCATACCGTGAGGGAGCCATGCCAGTGGTGTGCAATTTTACATTCCTAGTTTCCCCCATACATACATATGAATGGTAAAATAAAGGGAAGTGGTATTGGGGATTAACCCCAAATGTGCTGCAGTGAAAATGTAGTTAAAACAGTCTCACATGGCAGTCTATTGCAATGCTTCAGAAAATAGAAATGCTCACTTGAATAGATAAATTGTTGAAAAGGAAACTTCCCAGCACACAGAACAGCAGAGAGATTTATGAGGGCTGCAGAATCAAAAGGTTATGCCATTAATGCCAAAGTTCTGTGCTCAGTTTAATAAACACATTCATGTGTGGGGATAAGATGGTTGGTGCTGCTGGAGCTTCTGTCTGGAAAGCATTCCTCTCTGTAAAGATGATAAAGAGCCCATTAATCTGTCACCTGTGAATGCTGTTGTGTTCTAAAAGTATTCTGCTTCATTTGGAAATTAAAGGTAGCAGTCTGGTGACAAAATCGTAGATATGTGATGAAAAATACCTTGCATCTGCAATGGAGCTCCCTTAACCTGCAATGGAGCTCTGTTAGCCTGCCACCATCTTCAGTGGGTGCTAAGCCACTCCCCCTAATGCATATCTTAAGCAGCAGACATGCAGACCGATAATTTGAAGATAAGCACATTAGTTGTCAGAGAGACAACACACATCATGCACTGTTTTATTGTCCTTACAATGGACAGTTTGTTTCACTCCGGACTAGTATAGGGCACGGCACCTACCTCGTAGAAGCTCATCCAGCACACTCAATCTAAGCTATGTGGCATACTCACTGAAAAACACAGGGTGAACATTTTAAGTGACTAAAATATAGCTGCAAAAAATACTAATCAAGAAGTGCATGCCGTCACGACAGAAAGTCATACTGCCCTGACGAGAATCCTGCAAGTCACTAATCAGGATTCGAAACGCGTCGGCACCCCTCTTTTCTTTTTCACTGGCCAGTTGGTCAATGATAATGATGCAAAAATGGGCAATGTTCCTGAAATTTAATTGATTATATCTGGTTCAGGTCTTGGGAGTGGAATTTGTTTGAAAAATACTTTTTTCTCCCTTTATTTGTGATCGTTTGTTTGTTAAAAGTTATATATTGTTCACAAATGTGTATGGTCAATTTGTCCATGTTATGTAAATGTATTCATGGTGAAATGTATTTATGGTAAAAAGTCACTTTTTGTTAAAACGTCAATTATCTGTTTTTTTCACTGTATATATGTACAAACTGTTTTTCAAAACTGTATATGGCTAAGACATGAGGTTGATAGTGGTCTTAGGTCTGTTTTTTGAATATCTTTTTTGCAAACTGAGTAACAATTGAAAGACAAAAATTGTTGTCTGGGTAAACTAATAAATTGTGGTTTACTCGTACATGAATCAGTGTGTACCTTAATTAGTTCGGAGGCATAGGCAAATATTTCTATTCACAATATTGTGGCCCTGCCTACCCTCCATCCCATTGGGCCCAGCCACCCTTGTTTTTTCTGGTCACGACAGAAAGGGCGTTTTCATTCACAGGACAGGTGGCCATCTTGCCTCTGGGAAATAAAGGACAGGTATGCCGGCATTCGAAAACCTTTCAGGGGTGTATCTTCAGGGGGAGTGATTGGGATGGTACACCCCTAAAACGTTTATTCTGTAGTAATTATTTTGGTACAAGTGCTTTAAGTCGGGTATGGTGGAGTGTCTGTCGGATTTCTTCTGGGATGTCTATCTGCCTACACAGACAAAAACGCACACTCTCTCTCTCTCGTCCCTGCTTTAGAGGCCTTCATTTTTTTTTAATGTTGTGTTTTAGGTGCTGTGACAATCTCCTCTCTCTTTCCACTGTCCCTTAAGCTCCCCTCATGTCGTACTTCTCATATAATCTATTTTAAATAGATATCCCAGTGTCATTGTTCAGAAATCTAAAGCTAATACCCCCCACACCCCAATCTTATTGACCAAGCTTCGCCCCTGGAACCCAGGCAGCCTCCTGTCTCTAGCCAACATTTTTAAGCCTCCCCTGGCCAATTCTATTAAAACCTTGGACTCTAGGCAATGGGGCTAACCGATTGCTGGCGTTTACATCATCCTGGGCAACGGCAGTATACTTTTCACTCCGGGGCCCATGGCAGCCTTTCGAGATTAGATTATGTTTTCATGCCCTCCTCCCAGGCTTCCCTCATAGGGGAGGTGAAACATCTTGCCAGGGGTATTTCGGATCACTCCCCGCTGTGGTTAGTTGTGAACGCTCATCTGGGGTCGGGAGGTCGGATTGCCCAGATTAACCCATGGTACCTCCGTGATCCTAAGATTAGAGTGGAATTACTTAAAGCAATCGATCGTTATTTTGTTGAAAATGTGGGTTCAGTGTCCTCTTCTGTCTCCTTGTGGGAGGCGTATAAAACTGTCATTCGGGGCCAAGCCCTCTCCTCGATTGGCAATGTTAAGAGGTGTAAGCGGGAAGAGGTTGTCTGTCTTGAGACTGAACTTACCATCCTTGAGGGAGAGTTGGACTCTGGAGCCTCCCCTGAGAAGCTGCACTTGTTAGACCTAAAACAGCACAAATATAGAGCACTTGTGACTGACGCTGCGAAAGAGATGGGTCGTGAACAGCAGGGGCGTCTGTATGATGTGGGAGATAAGGCTGGGAAGTTGCTTGCTTGGTTGGATAGGAGAGAATGCGCGAGTCGGGTTATCCCTGTCATAGTTGATGTGAATGGTGAAAGTATCACTGACCCTGCTGGGATCGTTGCGCGGTTCGCCGATTATTTTCGGGTAGTGTACTCCCCTGTGTCCGATCGACCAGAGCAGGACTCCCGCTTGCTTCTCCGCGATATCTCGCTGCCATGCTTGTCTGACCCGGAGCGGGACCTACTGGAAGCTCCGCTCACGGCTGATGAAATTGCGACCGCTCTCCGATTGATCCGCTCCGGGAAGGCCTCGGGCCCTAATGGACTCCCCATCGAGCTTTACAAGCTCCGTCCCGATGTACTAGCGCCGTATTTGCGTTCGATGTTTTTGGAATCCCTAGAGAAAGGGTCTCTTCCTCCTGATCAAAGGCTGGCCTCCATAGTGGTTATCCATAAGGAGGGAAAGCCGCGTGACCGCTGCGAATCTTTCAGACCTATTTCCCTGATCAATGTTGAACCTAAGATCCTGGCCAAAGTTCTTGCTACTCGTTTGATATCTGTTATAGGAGATCTTGTTCACCCGGACCAATCCGGCTTTATACCACATCGCAATACGGCATTTAATCTTCGGCGCCTTCATGGAGTCCTAGCGCGAGCCGGGACTCTGCGGGAGTCGGCCATCTTGGCGTCCCTAGACGCCACTATGGCGTTTGATACGCTTGAGTGGCCTTATCTTTGGGCGGTTCTTTCTAAATTCGGTTTTGGGCCCGCCTTTATCCGTTGGGTGCAGCTGCTTTATGCTGGCCCTTTAGCCCAGGTAGTGGTGAATGGGCGTGTTTCAGCCTCCTTTGCGCTTGGTAGGGGTACGCGCCAGGGCTGTCCTCTGTCCCCACTTCTGTTTGCTCTTGCCTTAGAGCCATTGGCGGCTTGGTTGAGATGGGAACCATCCTTGAAGGGTATTAGATGGTCTCCGGAATTTGAAGACCGTATATCTCTGTACGCGGATGATATACTCTTATACCTTACGTCGCCCCGGAAGTCGTTGATCGTCCTTTTCGACGTTTTGACTTCTTTCAGTAAAAATTCCGGTCTAGTCATCAATTGGTCAAAATCTTGCGTTTATGTTCTTTCCGGCGATGCTCCCCTCTTGCCACGTGGATGTCCTATCTCGATGGTGCTCGAGGGATTCAAATATCTGGGAATCTTTGTTACCCTAGACCCTACGCTTCGTTACGAGCGTAATTTGTTGCCCCCTCTCCGACGTCTTCGGGCGGATATAGAAACGTGGAACAGACTCCCTCTCTCTCCCCTGGGTCGAGCGGCGTTGTTTAAGATGATGTCGCTCCCCCGATTTCTCTATGCGCTTCAAAACACGCTTGACGTAGTACCAGCTGGGTATTTCCGGGAGATTGAATGTCTACAGCGACAGTTGATATGGGGGGGCCGTTCTCGTATTGCCCCTGGGGTTGGAGTCTTCCTTTTTCACGTGTATTTTTCACTTATTTACTTTTTGTTTATGTTCAAAGTGAAAGCTTTACTTAGTTAACATCCTGGTTGAAAGTAAACAGTATAAAAATAAAGTACATCAGAAGTCTGTGTCTGGTGTTCCCTGTGTTGGTTTTTCTCATTAATCTAAAGCAGTGCAATGTGCAACGGAAGCATCCCGTCGCCATTTTTAATCAGCCCAGACGCATGGTCGCGAGCATCAGATTCGTTCTGCTTGATATAGACCATCTTTACCACAATTATTGCACAGTACTCCGAAAGTCCCACAGATGCATCCATTATGTTGAGACATCCAACCACTTCTACCTGACAGGGTGAGGAGGTAGTAGGTGAGGTAGCTCCTTGTGAATCCTAGTAGGTCTTAAGAAGTGAGCTGGTGAGTTCATGGATTTGTTGCAGAGATCAGGTGTAACCAGCAGGTGTAAAGCAAAGCGCAGTGGGTTATACACCGGTTGCACATACTTGCATACAACCCACATTCGATAGACATGTTGTATTTCCATGCCTTCTCCTAATACAGGATGCCAAACACACAAGAGGTGATAGGAGGATGCTTGCAATAAGTCTAAGCGCTGGCAGTCACTTAGGTGTAGCATTCTAAAGCACTGTGTCACTGGGATCAAGCTATACCTAACTGATTAGCCCTAACTAGGGAGAATCCTGTCCTGGGTTGCCTGTATTCTATCTCAGGGAACACCTGGCCTGGCAGTTCGGGCTGGACTTCTTCCCATTGGAGCAGGGTAAAGATTGAATTGCATATGGCTGGGTCAAAGCTGATTTGGTATAGTGGGCAAAAAAAATGATCTGGGATGCAGGCCGAATAATTATCAGCGGCTGAGATTGATTCAAGAATTCCATCCATCACATTTTTATATACTTTATTTAATACAAGATGCAGTGTATCTTTTAACAGTTCATGCCTGGCTCTTTGCAGCATGTTTCACTTTTATGTGGACACTTGATGGCTTTCACAGAGAGATTGAGAAAGTATACGTGTTTCATCCCTGTGTCTTAGTCAACTTATGTACTGAGTCTGCTGTGACAGTGTTTTGCTGTACATCCATCCTTTGGACCTTTCACAACTCAGCCCAGCTAGGATATTTAAAGGGTCAGCAGGTGCTTTTCTTCATGATTTCAGCCTGAGTTTGGAAGGGGTTAGCAAAACTAAAGGTCAAACATGTTTTTCAAGTTCATCTATAGTATCCCGTATAGCTGAGAGGGAAGACAGACTATTTAACTGTCATTTACATGAACCTTATGCCCTTTCACTTTCCCTTCACTAGGCTTGGAGTAGGGGGCTGCTGCTGTCACAGCTTGGATTCAGTATGCCATAAGAGCTTCTCCCACACACGTGCTGGATTGTGTGCTGTTTCCCTGACAGCTAATAGGTTTAACTTGTTATCAACGTGTATGTGCTCTGCATGAATTACATTGTTTGCCTCCAAAAAGCCAAATTAGCAAGCATAATGGAGAAGCCTGCCTTAGTGGAAAATATTTCGAAATGTATTCTGGAACAAAAATTGTCATGTCACATATGAGATGCTTCTACAGCAAGTGATAAAATACACTTTCCACGTGAAGCTTTATATAGGTCATGCATTAAATCAGATATATTTTAATGAATGTCTTTTTTTTAAGTTTTAAAAGTAATATAATAACAATCTACTGAAAACATTTGAATAATATTAAGATAGAACAGGAAAATATTTGTAATTATATGTAGAATGGAGGATAAGGGGGAGGGAAAAAGAAAATAGAAAGGGCAAAAATAAAAGCACTTCTCATGTAAGGAAATGAGCATAGTTTTAAATAGTAGTGGAATTACACAAATCATAGAGTACATATTATCACGGAAACAAAATAAGCAAAACATATTACTATTCGAACGGAAGCTGGAATAAGAAAAAAATATATATTCAAGGAGGTTTATCTACTTCACCAGTTATGGGTTGATGTATGAAAGTCTTTCAAGCTGAGGAATCTAGAAAAATGGTTACTGGAGACCAGAGAGAATTTTGGTTAATAGTTACAGACATTGAGACAGCATACGCTCTATCTAGTCTATGATTATAATAAACACCATACCATCATGCTTGAAAGGAGATACTTAGAGCATTCTTCCAACTTTTAGTAAACCGTTGCAATGCAACAGCAATTAATAAGTCTACAATTTGTATATTAAAAGTACAATAATACTAATCATCAGAAAGACTACCTAAAAATAAATTTGTAAAGGAGAATGCTATATATGTATGAAAAATAGAGTTAATTTGTTTCCATACTCATAACCAAAATTGATAGATGATGGGACATTCAAATAAAATATGTTTAATATCATAAATTGATGCAGAACAGGACCAACAAGACGATGGAGTGGTGCTACCAAATTTGTGTAAAGAAGCCAGAGTGATTAGAAAGTGGTTATAAATTAAAAAGAGTGTTTGATTGTGTTGGCAGCATGTGATGTCTTGCGAATTATAAGCATTAATTTGTTCCACGAGGGAATTGGAAAGGAGGTGTGAAGATCTACTTCTCATTGTAATTCTAGGGTCGATCAACAGGTGGAGAGGTAAGGTGGGTATATATGAGAAGCAGTAGGGGCAGTTAGCAGTAATGTTGGTATAGGTGAAATAGACATAAGGGAAATGGGTAACCAATAAAGTGAAAGGTATGTGGTAGAAATATAAGAGATCAGTGACTGAAACTTGTGTTGATCTGAAAGAGGGAAATGAAAGATGGATTAAGCCTGTGAAAAAGAGTGAGTGGTTGTGTATCAATTGATGACTCCTTAATAGACCTTTATCTCTCTAGGCTTTCCAAAAGATAGTTTCATTATTAATTTTAATGAATGTATTATACCAGATTGAGGATTGAAGGAATTGATATAGAGGTGAAAGAGAAGAAATATAAAGTGGACGTAGTATTCTGCAAACATTTTTGAGAATAGGAAGAGACATGGAAGAAGGGCATGAGTGAAGGGCAACATTTCTGCAAAGGAGAAAGGTGAAATAAAAGATAACTCCAATTCTGACCATAAGGGAGATGGAAGTGTGGTTGAGCCATCTTCAAAATGTATTGATTGTTTTAAAAAGAAAGCTTTTTGATAAGACTGAACATTAGAAAAATTAACTCCTCCATGCTGCTTTAGCCTTTGTAATTTGGACAAAGATATTCAATGCTTTTTATTATTCCATATGAATGCAGTGAGAATAGAATAGATTTAAAATTAAAGGTGGGAAAGTTAATTGGAATTATCGAAAAAGATAGAAAAGAATGAGGGGAACTAACATCATCCTAAAAGAATCAAAGAGGACGCTATTCTTTGGAAGCGAGACGCGTACATCATGACGATGATGACGTGTTAAATACTACCGGATGTCTTGACCTTTAGAAGTACGACTATGAGTGCTGAATTTACTATAATTCAAATATTATTAGGACAAGCCTACATCGCATCAGAATACGCTTACTGGAATATAGCTCCCATCAGTTACCCTGAAATTCTATTTGGATGCACCGTACATGAGAGGATTGTTGGTGCCATTAAAATTGTCTAAGTTACTTTGTATGCGATATAATTGGAACTCTTGTACTGAACTAGTGTACTACGGATTCTTTGAAATTTTGGGGTCTTTTGAAGAATACTTTCACCTACTGTTGTAGGAATACATTGTGAGCCTTGAAAAAGTCATATCAAACGACAAAACACGTGTCGCCTGTCTGCTTCTTTGATTTGTACTTCGAGTCAACCACATCAAGACTCCTAAGCACTTTCTAGCTTATGTTAAATTGCTACTAACACTTGTTTATAAATTATATTGTGCCAATTGGGATTTATTAAAATCATACTGACTACAAAGTTAGGTATAGGACATATAAGTGGTTGATCTCTGTAATATGTATATAACTACCTTTAAAAGACTGATCAAACATGGAGTGAAATAGTAGTTTAATCTAGACATTAATAAATACAGCAACACCAATGTGAAACATAAAAAAAAAGTTATATGAAGCCTTGAAGTGAAAGGGTATTTAAAAGTGTCCATTGTTTCTATTTTACCGTTGTCAGTAAATTTCTGCTGCATGGAGGGATCTTCGTACATTGTTGTTTTGTTATTGTAAGTTACTTTAAAGAAGCTTGGATGGAAAAGACCAAATCTGGCTCCAAGGAAACGTAACACCGGTTGCATGCCTAGAAATTTCTTCCCTCTATCTGCTATAGCTTTAGCCAGATCTTGAATAAAATATAATGGGTTTCCTGACCAAGTAACAGGTCCTTTTATTTTTGCTGCTTTGATAACTGTGAGAAGATCCTGATATTCTAGAAAAAATATTATGACACCCCAAGGTTTTTGTAATGAGGAGGCATTTTGAGATCGATGCCTAAGTCTATGAGCACATTGTATGTTAAGCTTAGTGGGTTCAGGCAGTTCCAAAACTTTTTGGAGAAAAGTTTGGAAAAAAGAAATAGGTTGAGAACCCTCCGTTTCCTCCGCAAGACCGTAAACACGAAGGTTATTGCGTCAATTGCAATTTTCTAAATCTTCAGTAACTTTCTTAAGATATGAAACTTCCGCTTTGAGGTGCATTACATCTTGAGCAATATCCTGAATAGAAAGCATCTGATGGTCTATGTTCGCAATACTATTTTCCATTAGAGACCATTTGTCATCCAGTCACTGAAGCTTTGGATTAGTTTCCTCTATATTGGGTTTCAAGGCGCAGATCTCATTTAGAAGGAGCTCCATAGAGACCAAGGAAATAGGTTTAACAGGTGATAGAGGCTCTTTTTTGGACTTTTGTTTGCTGTTAGTGGAGCTGAGCTGTGGTTGGTATTTCAGAGGGTTGCTTAGAATAAATTGTAGAGGCACAGGAGGAGGATGAATGAGAATCTTGAGCTACCATATCCGGATGTTCCATATTGGATTCCAGTAGGGAAAATGAGCTTTTGGTATGCACTGCATACCGTGAGGGAGCCATGCCAGGGGTGTGCAATTTTACATTCCTAGTTTCCCCCATACATACATATGAATGGTAAAATAAAGGGAAGTGGTATTGGGGATTAACCCCAAATGTGCTGCAGTGAAAATGTAGTTAAAACAGTCTCACATGGCAGTCTATTGCAATGCTTCAGAAAATAGAAATGCCCACTTGAATAGATAAATTGTTGAAAAGGAAACTTCCCAGCACACAGAACAGCAGAGAGATTTATGAGGGCTGCAGAATCAAAAGGTTATGCCATTAATGCCAAAGTTCTGTGCTCAGTTTAATAAACACATTCATGTGTGGGGATAAGATGGTTGGTGCTGCTGGAGCTTCTGTCTGGAAAGCATTCCTCTCTGTAAAGATGATAAAGAGCCCATTAATCTGTCACCTGTGAATGCTGTTGTGTTCTAAAAGTATTCTGCTTCATTTGGAAATTAAAGGTAGCAGTCTGGTGACAAAATCGTAGATATGTGATGAAAAATACCTTGCATCTGCAATGGAGCTCCCTTAACCTGCAATGGAGCTCTGTTAGCCTGCCACCATCTTCAGTGGTGCTAAGCCACTCCCCCTAATGCATATCTTAAGCAGCAGACATGCAGACCGATAATTTGAAGATAAGCACATTAGTTGTCAGAGAGACAACACACATCATGCACTGTTTTATTGTCCTTACAATGGACAGTTTGTTTCACTCCGGACTAGTATAGGGCACGGCACCTACCTCGTAGAAGCTCATCCAGCACACTCAATCTAAGCTATGTGGCATACTCACTGAAAAACACAGGGTGACCATTTTAAGTGACTAAAATATAGCTGCAAAAAATACTAATCAAGAAGTGCATGCCGTCACGACAGAAAGTCATACTGCCCTGACGAGAATCCTGCAAGTCACTAATCAGGATTCGAAACGCGTCGGCACCCCTCTTTTCTTTTTCACTGGCCAGTTGGTCAATGATAATGATGCAAAAATGGGCAATGTTCCTGAAATTTAATTGATTATATCTGGTTCAGGTCTTGGGAGTGGAATTTGTTTGAAAAATACTTTTTTCTCTTTTTTCTCCCTTTATTTGTGATCGTTTGTTTGTTAAAAGTTATATATTGTTCACAAATGTGTATGGTCAATTTGTCCATGTTATGTAAATGTATTCATGGTGAAATGTATTTATGGTAAAAAGTCACTTTTTGTTAAAACTTCAATTATCTGTTTTTTTCACTGTATATACTGTTTTTCAAAATTGTATATGGCTAAGACATAAGGTTGATAGTGGTCTTAGGTCTGTTTTTTGAATATCTTTTTTGCAAACTGAGTAACAATTGAAAGACAAAAATTGTTGTCTGGGTAAACTAATAAATTGTGGTTTACTCGTACATGAATCAGTGTGTACCTTAATTAGTTCGGAGGCATAGGCAAATATTTCTATTCACAATATTGTGGCCCTGCCTACCCTCCATCCCATTGGGCCCAGCCACCCTTGTTTTTTCTGGTCACGACAGAAAGGGCGTTTTCATTCACAGGACAGGTGGCCATCTTGCCTCTGGGAAATAAAGGACAGGTATGCCGGCATTCGAAAACCTTTCAGGGGTGTATCTTCAGGGGGAGTGATTGGGATGGTACACCCCTAAAACGTTTATTCTGTAGTAATTATTTTGGTACAAGTGCTTTAAGTCGGGTATGGTGGAGTGTCTGTCGGATTTCTTCTGGGATGTCTATCTGCCCACACAGACAAAAACGCACACTCTCTCTCTCTCGTCCCTGCTTTAGAGGCCTTCATTTTTTTTTAATGTTGTGTTTTAGGTGCTGTGACAATCTCCTCTCTCTTTCCACTGTCCCTTAAGCTCCCCTCATGTCGTACTTCTCATATAATCTATTTTAAATAGATATCCCAGTGTCATTGTTCAGAAATCTAAAGCTAATACCCCCCACACCCCAATCTTATTGACCAAGCTTCGCCCCTGGAACCCAGGCAGCCTCCTGTCTCTAGCCAACATTTTTAAGCCTCCCCTGGCCAATTCTGTTAAAACCTTGGACTCTAGGCAATGGGGCTAACCGATTGCTGGCGTTTACATCATCCTGGGCAACGGCAGTATACTTTTCACTCCGGGGCCCATGGCAGCCTTTCGAGATTAGATTATGTTTTGATGCCCTCCTCCCAGGCTTCCCTCATAGGGGAGGTGAAACATCTTGCCAGGGGTATTTCGGATCACTCCCCGCTGTGGTTAGTTGTGAACGCTCGTCTGGGGTCGGGAGGTCGGATTGCCCCGATTAACCCATGGTACCTCCGTGATCCTAAGATTAGAGTGGAATTACTTAAAGCAATCGATCGTTATTTTGTTGAAAATGTGGGTTCAGTGTCCTCTTCTGTCTCCTTGTGGAAGGCGTATAAAACTGTCATTCGGGGCCAAGCCCTCTCCTCGATTGGCAATGTTAAGAGGTGTAAGCGGGAAGAGGTTGTCCGTCTTGAGACTGAACTTACCATCCTTGAGGGAGAGTTGGACTCTGGAGCCTCCCCTGAGAAGCTGCACTTGTTAGACCTAAAACAGCACAAATATAGAGCACTTGTGACTGACGCTGCGAAAGAGATGGGTCGTGAACAGCAGGGGCGTCTGTATGATGTGGGAGATAAGGCTGGGAAGTTGCTTGCTTGGTTGGATAGGAGAGAATGCGCGAGTCGGGTTATCCCTGTCATAGTTGATGTGAATGGTGAAAGTATCACTGACCCTGCTGGGATCGTTGCGCGGTTCGCCGATTATTTTCGGGTAGTGTACTCCCCTGTGTCCGATCGACCAGAGCAGGACTCCCGCTTGCTTCTCCGCGATATCTCGCTGCCATGCTTGTCTGACCCGGAGCGGGACCTACTGGAAGCTCCGCTCACGGCTGATGAAATTGCGACCGCTATCCGATCGATCCGCTCCGGGAAGGCCTCGGGCCCTAATGGACTCCCCATCGAGCTTTACAAGCTCCGTCCCGATGTACTGGCGTCGTATTTGCGTTCGATGTTTTTGGAATCCCTAGAGAAAGGGTCTCTTCCTCCTGATCAAAGGCTGGCCTCCATAGTGGTTATCCATAAGGAGGGAAAGCCGCGTGACCGCTGCGAATCTTTCAGACCTATTTCCCTGATCAATGTTGAACCTAAGATCCTGGCCAAAGTTCTTGCTACTCGTTTGATATCTGTTATAGGAGATCTTGTTCACCCGGACCAATCCGGCTTTATACCACATCGCAAGACGGCATTTAATCTTCGGCGCCTTCATGGAGTCCTAGCGCGAGCCGGGACTCTGCGGGAGTCGGCCATCTTGGCGTCCCTAGACGCCACTATGGCGTTTGATACGCTTGAGTGGCCTTATCTTTGGGCGGTTCTTTCTAAATTCGGTTTTGGGCCCGCCTTTATCCGTTGGGTGCAGCTGCTTTATGCTGGCCCTTTAGCCCAGGTAGTGGTGAATGGGCGTGTTTCAGCCTCCTTTGCGCTTGGTAGGGGTACGCGCCAGGGCTGTCCTCTGTCCCCACTTCTGTTTGCTCTTGCCTTAGAGCCATTGGCGGCTTGGTTGAGATGGGAACCATCCTTGAAGGGTATTAGATGGTCTCCGGAATTTGAAGATCGTATATCTCTGTACGCGGATGATATACTCTTATACCTTACGTCGCCCCGGAAGTCGTTGATCGTCCTTTTCGACGTTTTGACTTCTTTCAGTAAAAATTCCGGTCTAGTCATCAATTGGTCAAAATCTTGCGTTTATGTTCTTTCCGGCGATGCTCCCCTCTTGCCACGTGGATGTCCTATCTCGATGGTGCTCGAGGGATTCAAATATCTGGGAATCTTTGTTACCCTAGACCCTACGCTTCGTTACGAGCGTAATTTGTTGCCCCCTCTCCGACGTCTTCGGGCGGATATAGAAACGTGGAACAGACTCCCTCTCTCTCCCCTGGGTCGAGCGGCGTTGTTTAAGATGATGTCGCTCCCCCGATTTCTCTATGCGCTTCAAAACACGCTTGACGTAGTACCAGCTGGGTATTTCCGGGAGATTGAATGTCTACAGCGACAGTTGATATGGGGGGGCCGTTCTCGTATTGCCCTTTCGAAGCTCACGCTCCCTTGGTATGATGGCGGCATCGCACTCCCGGACATCCGTCGCTATTATTGGGCCTCTCAGTTAGGGGCCATCAACCACAGCACCTATGCTCATTCACTAAACCCGGCCTTTGCGATGGATAAATGGTTGCTGCCCGGCGGCGATTACAACAGGGCTTTATACGCGACGTCAGCCGGTAGATCTCTTACGGGTCCCACTAAAACAGCGGTGCAGGTGTGGTATCGGGCTACGGCGGCCACGGGATGGGCTGACAGACCGACCCGGGCTACTCCACTCTATGCCTCGGATAAACTTGGCTCCCTTTGGCAATCGAAGGGATTCGATCGGTGGGACATGATAGGGATCAGCAGGGTCAATGATATGTGGATCAAGGGTAGGATCAAAACTTTTGAGGAATTGAAAGTTGAATATGGATTGAATGATAGGGAATCCTTTCGGTATGCGCAAGTCCGGCACGCAATCTTGTCTGTTTTTCCCCGAGGCTCGGACGTGCCGGAAGCATCCCCGCTTGAAGATAGGATACTAGACGGGTATGTCCCTGATAGCACTATCTCGCTCATTTATAAAAAACTGATTAATACTAGGATTGACTTGTTGGAAGGCCTCCGAGGGTTGTGGACCAGTGATGGTCTGGAGCTCGATGATGAAGACTGGCAGGCCGCGATCTCTTCTCCGAAAGAGGTGGCTATCCCGGCACGCCTTCGGTTTGTCCAACTCAAAATTCTGCATAGGGTGTATGTGACTGGCCCACGTCTGGTGCGAATGGGATTCTCGACGGATGGATTGTGTAGGCGTGGATGCGGCAGGGTGGCCACGTTTCTCCATATGATTTGGGAATGTCCGGCTGTGCTGAGCTATTGGGATCGCGTGCATGCGGTAATGAGTGAGGTTACGGGTGTACGGCTGATGCCTGAAGCGCGGAGGTGCTTGCTGAACGTCTGGGAGCCGAATGATTACAATCTGGCGCAGCTTCGATGGGCGACCTTGGGTAACATGATCGCCAAGCGTGACATTGCCCAGCTATGGGGCGCCCAGAGGCCTCCGACAGTCCTAGTGTGGAAACAAAACATGGATTGGTGCATGTTTCGAGAAAAAACGGTTTATGTTTCCCGTGGCACACCTGGCAAATGGGGGAAAATCTGGACTCAGTGGAACACATACCGTGGTGATATATGTGCTCCCCCCATATCGGAATGTGATATTGACTTGTCTTCCTCCCAACCTGATGTTTCCTCCGCAGGATTATAGATGTTTTGTATACTTCTGGTCTCCTTTCCCCCCCTCCCCCCGATTTACTGGTAGCAACGATATCTGATTTACGTTTGTACCCCCCCGCGAGCCGAATGGTGACACGATTCTATTGTAATGCCTTGCCATGTTTTGTTTTTCTGTTTTCTTGTTTTTATTTTCAATAAAAAGTTTCAACAAAAAAAAAAAACCTTGGACTCTGTTTGAAAAGAATCCCCTCACGACATTACTCATGAGATGTTTGCAGGTAAAATTAGGGTTCTGTTTGAGCAGGGAACAATCGTTTTACCTTACTTTCCCTTGCTTATTTTCATAGCAAAACCGTTGGTTATTTCCTAGTCTAAGGTAGTGAAATATGCAACGAAAACATCCCATAGCCATTTTCCATCCCCTGAGACACATGTTCATGAGCCAATAAATTGCTCTCTGATCACAAAATTCTAGTATGACACCTCCATGTATACCCACAGATGCATACATTGAGTTGAGACAACCCACATTTATAGCCTGGCCCACTGAAATTATGCGACAGTGGAGGAACAAATTATGCAGCAGGATTGTTATACAGCAAGTACATTTTGAAGCAGTATTACTTCGCACTTTTGTAATTTCTTCACACTTTAACTCCATGGGTAAATGTTTCACTTCATTAATTTCAGTTAAACACTTAAATATAGTTGTCAGCAACTAAAATGTGACCTGCCTTTACGCGACCGGAGGCCTGCCACTGCGCAGCATCACTTTGGGTTGTATATTTACTAACTTTTGATCCATTTGAGTTAGAAGTAAAGCAATGTGTTAACATCTGAAAATCATGCAGGAGGATTATGTGGCAAGTGCGGCAAACCCATAATTGGCAGAGAAAGCTAAAGCCACAGAATGACCTATTTCCAGCTGCCCTGCTTATTCCTAACAGCGTGGGTATATAGTGGATGAGATAGCTCAGTAAGTAAGGTAAGGGCTGGTTATTAATATCTGAGCAATTTGCAGGTCACCGCATATAAATCTTAGGATGGCCATCACATCCCTTTGGCCTTCGGAGGCTCAGAAACGGAATAATTTGCAGATAGGTCATATTCTACATCATGGACATGTGCCTGTTCTATTGCTTGTGTCTGACCAGTAGGTTTACAGTTCAGTTCTTCTTAGGGCAAACCCTGCTTTTGAACCTTCCATGATCTATAAATCCGGTTTTTATGATCAGCATTTATTCACACTGCTGCAAAATATTTTTAGGAAATGTGCAGTCATTTTGGCTCTTGGTTTGTGAAAAACAGCCACCTGGGAGGCTGCAAATGTTGATGACCTCTTACTAAATACATCTCATATTTAGGCCAGTGGTACCCAGACCTTTTAGAACGGCCACCCACTTTTTAGAACAGCAAACTTTTGCAACCCATCTACCTTTAATGGGCATGAGGCGGGCAGATTTTTTTTATGTAACTAAAGCATCATGTGGTAGTGCATTGTCATTTGTAGACTGCACATTTTGAAATGGCCACTAAACTTGTAGAGATATACTGTTTTACTGATAACGCACACAATCATAATGTGTGGAAATCAGTTTTCAGTGAATAATTATCATTTGTGAATCACCAAGTGAATCACCAAGTGAAGTATCTTGATTTGATATGATCATGTTAAAATCTTTGTTTTTATCACACTTCAGATATAGAAAAAAGTGCTTCATTTTTGCTTTCCTAACTGCTGGACGCATACACTTTTTATTTACAGGTATTTACATTTTGTTATGTTTTGCAAAAACAACATCCTTCATTGTCACATAATACACTTCAATAACTCCTCTCTTTTTGCAGTTAGAGAAAGAAAAGTAAAAATTAATCCCTAAACAACAGTCTTACATTTGACCTCTGTCTTTGAATCACAGTCAAATGTGACAACCTAAACACACTTTATAAAGGCACCTTTATTTAATGGTCTGACTTTCAACACCCACCAAAGGTCAGCTTGTGACCCACAGTTTGGGAAACACTGTCTTAGACACAAGTTAGGTGTCATATTGCAAAGTAATGTGTGTATCCTAATTAATTGCCAATGACCTCTTTATATTAATCTTCACTGGGCCACAATGGAGGCTGTTTGTCTCATAAACCTTACATTGTGTTTCCAGCACAGAACAAGTATTGGTAAATCCAGTAGGTCTCGCCTATGCAAAAGCTATTGGCTTTGCGAGTTGTTTTAGCCATGTTGTACACCAGCTTGGCAGCTGTTCAGCATGGCTAAAAGTTAGTGGCTTAAAGAAGGTGGAGTGGAGTGTTGTAAATTAGAGTATCATGGTGTAGAGTGGGGTGCAGTGTTATGGAGTGGCTAGAGAATCGTGTAGAGGTGCAGAGCAGAGTTGAGTAGTGTGGAGTGGCATGGAGTGAGGCAGAGTGGAGTGTCATAGAGTGGAAGCACATAGAGTGGAGTAGAGTGTCATAGACTGGAGTGGCATAGAGTGTAGTGTAGTAGTGTGGTGAAAAATGGAGTGGCTTTGAGGATGTTACATAGAGTGGAGTAGAGCATTGTAGGGTAAAGTGGTATAGAGCGGAGTAGATTGTCATAGAGTTGAGTAGAGTGGTGGAGTAGAATGGCGTAGAGGGCATGAAGTGGAGTAGAGTGTTGTAGAGTGGAGTGGCATAAAGTGTCAGAGTTGAGTGTCAGAGTGGCATTAACTGGAGTGGAGTAGAGTTTAGTAGTGGAATGGAGTAGAGTGGAATAGTGATTAGTAGAATAGAGTGGAGTAAAGTGGCATAGAAAGAGTTGCATAGAGAATTGTAGAGTGGCATAGAGTGGAGTAGTGGCATAGAGTGGAGTAGAGTTTATAGGGAATAGAGTGTCATAGAGTGGAGTGTTGTAGAGTGGAGTCGAGTGGGTTAGAGTCAAGTGGCATAAAGTACAGGGGGGCAGAGTAGATTGACATAGAGTGCAGTGGCTTAGAGTGCATTGGTTTTGAGCAGTGTGGTGCAAAGTAGAGTAGTGCAGAGTAGAGTGGAGTGGCGCAGCATAGATTACAATGGCACAGTGTGGAGTGGCGCAGGGTGGAGTGCCACAGTGTGGAATAGAGTGGCTTAGAATGCAGTGGCATAGAGTGTAGTGGCACAGAGTAGGTTGGTTCATAGCAGAGTGAAGTGGTGTGGGGTAATGTGGAGTGGTGCAGGATAATGTGCAGAGATGTAGAGTAGCATGGCATAGAATGCAGTGGCATAGTCACGTGGAGTGCAGTGGTGCAAAGTAGCCTAGTGGCGTAGAATGCATTGGTGTAGAGATGAGTGCAGTGGTGCAGAGTATTGTAGAGCTCAGTGGTGGAGAATGCACTCTTGCCGAGTTGAGTGTCTTAGCTTACATTGGTGTAGAGTGCATTGGGGTAGAGTTGTGGAGTAGAGTGCTGTAGAGAGCAGTGGTGTGCAGTACAGTGGTGCAGAGTAGAATAGAGTGGCATAGAATGTAGTGGTGTAGAGTGGCATAGTGGGCTTTGGCATAGAGGTCAGTGGCGGACAGTACAGTCTTGCAGAGTAGAGTGTCTTAGAGGGCAGTGGTGTAGAGTGTATTTTTGTAGACTGCAGTAGAGTGTTAAAGAGTAGAGTCCTGTAGACATAGAGCGCAATGGTGTAGATTGGTGTACGGTGTGCAGTGGCATGGAGTGCATTGGCATAAAGTTTGGCAGAGTAGAGTATAGTGGCATAGAGGGCATTGGTTTTGAGTGCAGTGGTGTAGAATTCAGTGGTTCGCAGTGAAGCGGCATAGAGCACCGTGGTATGCAATAGAGTGGTGTACAGTGGTGTATAGTGCAGTGGTGTAGAGTAGATTGTTTCAGAGTAGAGTGAAGTGACGTAGATTTGAGTGCTGCAGGGTAGAGTAGAGGGGCATAGGGTGCACTGGCATAGAGTGGAGTGGTGCAGAGTAGGTTGGTTCATAGCAGAGTGAAGTGGTGCGGGGTAATGTGGAGTGGTGCAGGATAATGTGCAGAGATGTAAAGTAGCGTGGCATAGAATGCAGTGGCATAGTCACGTGGAGTGCAGTGGTGCAAAGTAGCCTAGTGGCGTAGAGTGCATTGGTGTGGAGATGAGTGCAGTGGTGCAGAGTATTGTAGAGCTCAGTGGTGGAGAATGCACTCTTGCAGAGTTGAGTATCTTAGTTTACATTGGTGTAGAGTTGTGGAGTAGAGTGCTGTAGAGAGCAATGGTGTGCAGTACAGTGGTGCAGAGTAGAATAGAGTGGCATAGAGTGCAGTGGTGTAGAGTGGCATAGTGTGCTTTGGCATAGAGGTCAGGGCGGACAGTACAGTCTTGCAGAGTAGAGTGTCTTAGAGGGCAGTGGTGTAGAGTGTATTTTCGTAGACATAGAGCAGAGTCTTGCAGAGTAGCGTATAGTGGCATACTGTGTAGTGGTGTAGAATTATTTGGTTTTGAGTGAAGTGGTGTGAAATGCAGTGGTGTAAAGTGGAATACAGCAGTGTAGAGTGTAGTGGCATAGAGTAGATTGTTTCATAGTAGAGTACAGTGGTGCAGAGTAGATTAAAGTGGCTTTCAGTGGATCAGCGTTGTGTGGAATGGTGCAGAGTGGTGTGGTGCAGGGTAGAGTGCAGTGGCACAGTGTGCAGTGATGCAGAATAGAGTGGCGTTGAGTGTATTGGCATAGAGAAGAGTGGTGCAGAATAGATTTCGGTTGCGTAGAGTGCAGTGGCATAGATTAGAGTGGTGCAGAGTTCAGTGGCAGAGAGTACAGTGTTGCAGAGTAGCCTGTTGTAGAGTGCAGTGGTGTATAGTGGAGTGGCGTGGAGTGCAGTGGAGTAGAGTGGTGCTGAGTAGGATGACAGAGAGCAGTGGCTCAGAGTAGAACAGAATAGCATAGAGTGCTGCAGAACAAATGCAATGGTGGAAACTCCAGTGGCATAGAGTGTTACAAAGTATTGTGCAGTGGTACAGAGTAGATTGGTGTAGAGTGCATTTCTTTTTAATAAAGGAATGTAGAGTGCATTGGCATAGAGTGTAGTGGTATAAGAGGATTACAGTGGTGTAGAGTGTAGTGTCTCAGAGTGGAGTGGTGCAGCCAGGATTGCAGTGGCGTTGAGTGGTGTGACATAGAGTAGATTGTTTCAGAGTAGACTAAAGTGGCATAGAGTGGAATGGTGTGAGGTAGAGTACAGTGGCATTCCACATTTTTGACTGCAGTTGTACTTTGTTTCAAGGGAACAGTTGACCTGGAGCCATAGATGTTTGCGCATTGGAGGTAATCTATATGGAAACATTCAGGGCCTCATTTACAAGCCCATTGCCCTGCCGATGCATCACTTTTTTTGACAAACCGTTGGCACTGTGTGCCTTCCCATATTTACAAAGCCACATATAGTCACCCTCCGTGACTTTTCATGCCCTTGTATATATGGGCCCCTTTCAAGCATTGCTCTGCTGAAAGGGGTGTTCCATGGGTGTTGTGGGTGTTCACAAGGGACATCCATGGATCCTGTCACATTCCCAGATTTACAGTGTTTTATAAAGCTGGGTCTGCGTCCAAATCCTACACCTCCCAAGGGAGCCATAGGAATGGCGCAACAAGTAGAAATACTTTTATTTCTCCTATGTTTTATCCTCTTTCTAGGCGTGCTGCATTCTGCAGCACGCCTAGAAAGAGGAAGATGCTATCAATGATTGTTTTTTTGCAGGAAGGTGCTGCTTCCTGAACAACAACAACCATCCCCGCAATAAGACGTAAGAAGAGATTGGGTTTGGGTAAAGTACTGGAAGAAGTGGTGCTCTAACGGGTACAATTATAAGTTGGGTACATAATAGGTCAGATACCACGGTGCAGACAGGTCAGGGGAACAAACCCAAACAGTAAACAGCCCCTGTATAGGTAAGGGACACGTCCCATACCAAGAAATTGAGTACAAGTCCTGTGCACACGTATCAAAATTCGTGGTCCTTCTGTTAGAACCAGATAAGTTAAGACAAAGTTCAAGTAAATGAGGTCAAAATCCAGCGACGTTAAATGTTAGTTTATAGTTCTATCTTGATCAGTACATACGAAATACAACTAGCCGACACGTGTTTCGTCACATCGTGTGAAGGATATGACTCTTCAGGGCTGTTGGATTCTAGGGATAGAATATTGGCGCTTGCTGCGTATCGGGCTGATCCGAGAGGATGCCGGTCAGCGAAAACCTCAGGGCGGGTATGTTCAAAGGGTGGTCCAAGGTAGATACCTGATTAGTAGAACGAAGCACGGCTCAATTGGAATGGCGGAGGCGTCCGGATCCAGGTAGCGGAACAAAACACGTGTCGGCTTGTCTTAACTTATCTGGTTCTATCAGAAGGACCAAGAATTTTGATACGTGTGCACAGGACTTGTACTCAATCATCCCCGCAATGCAGGGAGCTTGTAACATGACACAATGGTGCCTGGGCTGGGGTATGGCAGCCAATTGTGTATTGTTGTTAATAAGACGCATCTCCATGCTTTTAAAATGAACCAGCTTGGCGCAGCAAAATGGCTTGTGGCGCCACGCTGCATCACTTTGTGGTAAATGAGACCCATAATCTTCCACCGTTGTGAAATTGATGTTTCCTCTACTAAACCTCTGCCCAATCATATGGAGCTACATTGGATCAAGACCCTCTCAAATTCTTTGCACTTAGCCTTAATTGGGTCTAGGAGTCCAGTCTATCGGTTATTTCATTTTGCATTTTTATCAGAAACGCTACCCTTGGGTTAACAATGCTACCATGTGTGCTGCATTGGACTTTGGCGATTGTTGTGGGAGTCGGGTCCCTTTCCCTTAAGCGCGGGAGCTCTTGCTTGTGTCCTCAATACAGCCGGCAGTGCGGAGTGCAGTAACCGCGCTTCCCAGACGGACCTGCAGCGAACTTGGACTCAGAGTCCCAGAAGCCTCTGGGATACTCACACCTGCTCCGGGGCTGCCTCCGCCCCCAACACCGGCATACAGAGTATAATTACCTCGCCGCAGCGCCAGTCACCTTGTGTGCTGCATTGGACTTTGGCGATTGTTGTGGGAGTCGGGTCCCTTTCCCTTCAGCGCGGGAGCTCTTGCTTGTGTCCTCAATACAGCCGGCAGTGCGGAGTGCAGTAACCGCGCTTCCCAGACGGACCTGCAGCGAACTTGGACTCAGAGTCCCAGAAGCCTCTGGGATACTCACACCTGCTCCGGGGCTGCCTCCGCCCCCAACACCGGCGTACACAGGCATTTAAATTCTACACAGCTCCCGCGTCGCGGGACCGCACGCGGTCCAGCGGCTAAGCCCGGGCAAAGGGCGGGCAGTCTGTGGCAGTCTGGGGCTGTCAGAGGCTGGGCTGGGCCACCCCCTGTCATCTGCCATCTTTTGCTACAGAGTTAGTAATCCCCTTGGGGGTTTTAGAGGCCCACATGTCTACTCGTTCTGGGAAAGCTCTGAGAGGCGGGGGTGAGGGTGCTGCAGGGTGTTCAATGATTGGCACGATGGACAAATTCATTACAAGAGTAGCTGCTGTCATTGAAAAGGAGATTGTGATGACGGAACACCGCCTCTCACAAGATTCCTTCCCGGCCAGATGCTCCTCGTTAGGAGCAATGGCACATGCCCTGTCTCCAACACCTACCCAGCCTGCCTCCACTCTATCTGGGATTGTCCCTGCGCAGCCACGGATTACAGCAATAGGGGCAAGCATCGATAGGCTGGAAAGCATGGTAGTACAACCCTTGCCCATCAGCTCTAGTCCAGTGATTACAGGACCTCGATCTACTACACCCCCATGTACTTCTGCCGGTCTGGTGTGTCAACCACTTCCTCAGGTCCTCTCACAGGCTCCCACATTTTCGTGTTTGGCACGAGCCCCTCTGGTTCGTACTAAGAGAAAAAGGCTTACTTGCACACAGAAGGGTGGCTTTATATCACGTCACAAGTACCTGAGGAAGTATGTTCCAAGAGGTCCTGCCCTACCAAATAGCCGTGGACTTGCCATATCGACCACCGATTTAGCCAGAGGAATTGATCCTCTGGTAACTGTGGTTGAAACCACACAGGCAAATTTGATGGTTCCCCCCACCTCCAAAATCTCCTCATGAAGCGCTTACCCCTAAGCTGATTGAGAATCTGGTTAAGTCTCTATTGGTCCCGCTTATCGACCAAGTCAAGAGTCTGGGGGATAGGCTTGATAGGTTCGAACAGACCACCCGGGATAATTTCTTTCCCCTGAAAACTCTCATCAAACTACAGTCTAAATCTAGGGAGTACACCGTGGGTGGGAATGTTGGGAAGGGGGATTTCGGGGGCTCAACTCAGGCAGCATTACCAACAACGTCTGCACACGCCTTAGTGGTAGGGAAAGACTCGGTAACGGCTTCCGAGACCCCTGTTACTGTACAACCAGGACCTATAATTCATACTGCTCAGGTTCATGCCAGTACCCCCCCCCCCCGATAGTGAGGAATGCAAAGCTCAAACCTGACCAAAAGAAGTTGCAAGCGGGAGGGGCCTTTACTAACCCAAAACGATCAGCTCAACAAATTGATGATGCCAGGGTAGCTGCCCCGGCCTTAAAGGTAAAAGCAGCATTGAGCCATCCTGTAGTCCCTCCTCCTGCGACCATACCGCTGAAGGTGGTTCGAAAATGTCCCCCAGTTAATCTCCCCCCAGAGTGCCATCCATACGTTGCCGTCCTCATTAATGTTCCCGTCCTGAAGGACGCTCAGCTAGAAAACCCCCAGGCACTGAAGAACAAAATCATCCACTGGCTAAAAGCCAATAGACCCCTTCCCTTGGGAGTGGATGGGGTGATTCTTGGAGTGCGTAGGGTAGGTTGGATTGGACAGGGAAAGAAACCGTTTGAGGGTGACTGCGTGGTAGTCAACTTTCAAGATATGAGAGTTGCTCACGCAATATGTAATTCTGAGCAGGTCATGGGTGGACCAGGCATTGATGTGGTCGATTTAACATACTTCTACCCACGGCCGGCCATGAAATGTCCTGTTCAAATCCCTGGGGCAACTTATTATAACATCCTTGAGAGCCAATGGCATCCTGCAATACCTCTGTTCCAGCCGCATGCTGCGTGGCCGAGGCCGAGTTGGGGTCCCAGGGGGTACTGACTTGCTGATCCTCTTGGGGAGGCACGGGGGGACTTAAAAACTGATGGAGTTTCCCATTCATCCCTAAAGTTGACAGGTTTACCCACCGCAACAGGGAAGCAGGTAGCCTTAATGGCTAATCGGGAACTAGGTATGGGGCGGGACCCAACTGAAGTTGTTATCGATCAACCCACCCTGGCAGAGGCAGGGTTGGTCGGCACTGTCATGTCCAGTAGCGCTGCAGCTGTGACGGACCCACTCATTAGGGTTTTCAGCTGGAACGTGGCTGGACTAGCTAGGAAGTTGGCCTTGCCTGACTGGAATGCTCTTGTGGAGGAGTACTCCATTTGCGTGTTCCAGGAGACCTGGAGTAGGGAGCCCCTGCACAAGGCGGGTTATTCATCCCATTTTACACCTGCTGTTTACTCGGAATTGGGCAGGGGGCGTCCCTCGGGAGGCCTTCTTATTTGGGTATCTTCCTCCCTTAATTACAGGGTAGAGGAGCATCAAACAAACTGTCCGGATCTCCTTAATATCACTTAAAAAAATTCCAGGGGCCGAGTCATTCTTAACATTTTTAATATCTACGCGCGGGGCACAAAAGGAGGTAGGCAATCACCCACTATAGCTCTCTTAGAGGGTCTGCTTAGATCTTCCCCGTATAAGCTATGTACCCTGGTCGCGGGTGACTTTAACTGCACCTTTGAGCCTCTTGGCTCAGAAGTCACCCAAGATCAGGAGGAGGATGACTATAGGAGGGGGATACCGGCTTTAGAGATTAGCCCAATTAAGAGATGGACCGAGGTGGCACTCCAGGTCAATTCTCTCACCATGGAGTTTGACCTGAGGGCCCTCAATGGAAGGACTAGATCTGATAAAGCGGGAGCCCATACGTACAATAGGCCCAACCACACGTCAAGAATTGACTACATTCTGCTTGACGTCCACCTATGGAGCTCGGTGGAGGATATGGAAATCATATCCTCCGTGGAGAGCGATCACAACTTGCTCTCCCTTGCCTTGTCTCCTGGGCGGTTTGAGGATATGGGGGGTTCATCTACATGTGTTATTGTTCCAGGTGAATCATTTGTCTCGAACTGTGGTAGACGGCTGAAGTGGGCTAAGCTCACGCTCTCGGTTGAGAAGATGTCCATCATATCTCAGCTCTTAACCACAGCCTCAGACAATTTGGACTCCCTTGAGGGTGGGCCGGTGGAGTTGCACGACCGGTTTTGTAGTCTAACTCAGGCCATAAGTAATCTGATTATTGTCCCAATCAGTCATAATGGCGGGAAGACACGTCCACGTAAAAGACAGGGTTGGTATAACCACAAGTGCAGGGTAACCAAAACACTGCTCGTGGAAGCAGTGAAATCTAAGTGCCAAACAAGGACTAGGGAGGCTAGAAGGCTGTATTCACAATGTTTGAAACTTGCCAAAAAGGAATGGGAGGATAATTTTTGGCAAGATCTCCTGGCTGCAAGTAGGGGGAGAGATGCTAAAGGCTTTTGGGACTTGGTGGGTAGTAGGAATCGCCCTGATGACACCTTGAGGACTTGTACTATCCCAGCACAGACGTGGTTTAACCACTTTAAGGCCCTTTATTCAGCTGTTGAAGGGTCACTTGATGACCGGGGAACTATAGGCCAATAAGCCTCATCGACTCTACTCAGAAGGTGGCGGGAAAGGCGATTTTGGGGCGGATTCTTCACTGGGTGGATGAAAACCATATATTGTCCGACCTGCAGGCGGGTTTTCGTTCCGGTACAGGAACTATTGAGCAAGTGTTTAGATTATTGCTTCTACACTGGAAGGTGGTGGAACTGGGCAAGGGCAGTCTTTACTTGGCCTTTATAGACCTGAAGACTGCCTTTGACCTGGTTCCCAGGGAGGAACTCTGGAGGGTCCTGCAGGGTCTTGGGCTGCCCCCTTAAATTTTACTGCTCCTCATCAAACTACATAATGACAACTATGCCCAGGTGCGATGGGGCCAGAACGGGGAAAAGACCGATAGGATCCCGGTTAATAGGGGTGTCCGACAGGGTTGCGTATTAGCTCCCACACTGTTTTCCCTGTACGTGAATGGTGTGGTAGAGCACCTGCTTGAAGAACCAGCAGACGCCCCCTCCTTGGGGGGCGTGAGGATTCCAACCCTGTTGTTTGCGGATGACACCCTCCTCATCTCAAAAACTCCCCAGGGCCTCCAGAAGCTTTTGAACCGCTTTCAGGACTTTTGCTCAAAAAGAGGGTTGGTCATAAACGTGGAAAAAACTAAATACTTGATTATGCACCCTTCACGCAAGCTTGGTCGTCCTCCAGTACTAAACTTTGTTCCCCTTGAGAGAGTCTCAGAATTTGATTACTTAGGGATCCGCATGAGTGATGTCATGAGCTGGTCACCCCATATCAACAAAATGACCCTCAGTCACAAAAGGGTGGGGGGAGCATTGTTGAACGAGTACCGTAATTCTTCCAAGCAATGTGTAGCTCCAGTAATTGACATCTACAAAGCCAGAGCTGTCACGGCATCTCTTTATGGGGCTGAGCTATGGGGCCTCTGTAATCTGGAGGTAGTTTCCAAGGCAGAGAATAAATTCCTGAAGGACCTCCTGGCCATTCTGATGAGCACTCCAACAGTTCCGGTGCTTTTGGACGCGGGTTGTAAAGCAGTTAAGGACCAGGCTCGCCTCCGGCCACTCCTCCTATGGGCTCGTCTGTGGAGAGTTCCCGAACTGAAATCATATGCGGATGGGCTGTCAGAGGTAATGGGAATGTGTGGTTGGAATAAGATGAAGTGGCTCAGGGATATCAAAAATCTCCTGGGAGACCTAGGTCTGGGGTCTTGCTGGACTACACAATCTGCCCCGCCAAAGGCGACTCTGAAAAAACTTTATTGGGAGTGGGTCTCTGCCCAGCTCATCAGTAATCCACGCCACTGCAACTCCACCGCAGCTTACTTGAAAATAAAAGACGTTGTTGCCTTTGAGCCCTATCTGGACCTAATTACAATTCCTGCAGACCGGACTCTTTATATTAAATTTAGAGTAGGCACCTTACCTTTAGGAGACTTGCTCTCAAGATGGAAAACACCCGCGCAGGCATCACCATACTGTCCACTATGTATAACTAGGCCAGAAACTGTGGCTCATTTCTTTTTTGAGTGCCCTGATTATATCCGCCCAAGAAGATATTGGCTCAAACCTCTCTGCAGGCAACTGGGAACTCGCCACTATATGGTGGCTCTACGGATTTTATTAACTGACACATCCTCCCCCATAGTTTGTGGTGTGTCCAAATTTCTAAAATGGGCATGGTTGATTCGCTTAAAAAGACTGTCCATATCAATTTAATTCCTTTTTAAATAATTTATTGTTGTACAATTCAGAAACCTTTTACTCGATCTAATTTTAACTTGTACAGTTTTTCTATGATGTGCTATTTTATATATTTCTGTAATGCTTTTATGATATTTGCAAATCGAAATAAAGCTATCAACCAACCAACCATTGTTTGTGTCATAATTTGTAGAGTTTCATCTGCATGCCATCGATTGATACACATACATTGGACTATTAACAGAGTAATTTTGCTTAAAGATTGGGCAGATTTACACCTGCATTTGAACATGTGGGGATGAAATCTGCAGGTGCTAATTAACTCTTCACACTGCACCTAGACTTGCCAGGCCCACAGATACAAAGGACGACGACAGACCTTTAGAGCCAAACGCAGGAGGGGCTCCCCTTTGACGTTTTGGAGGGAATGGATCAGGCAGCTGTGCCAGTTGGGGGCAGCGCTGAAGCTCTCAGGGAGAGCGTTTTCATAGACTACTTGAGGTTGCCATGTTTAAATGTCCCAGAATGTTGAGCAGGAGGATTGGGGCAGGGGTGGAGTGATGATTTGGCTCCCCAGGATTTGAAAGATGTGCCAACTTTCCAGAACTTTCCACCCCCTTTATTACCCATGCACAAAGGAGAGATACAAGTATGCCGATCTGAAAGAAGATGCCATCTGACCCCCTGAAGAGATGGGCTGAAGGACTTTAACTCCTTCTGGTATCCAAGACTAGAATGGGTTTCCTCTGTGACTGTGGCGCTGGCACTTTTATGCCCCTTGAGGAACAGCAGGGTGAATGGAGCTGCTTGGAGGGACACTGGAGGGTGTCCCTGGGACTTGTGTGGAGTGGCCATTGACTGCCCCCCCTCCCCCCTCCCCCACGCAGGAAAGACTAACAAGAGTCCCGGCAGAGGACAGGTCTGGTGAAAGGAGCAACAAAAATGAAGCTCCCCAACAAAACTGCCATTTAGAGGCCAGGCACCTGAAGAAAATGCTCCTGAGGCAAATTCTCCAAAGAGGACCAAGCCCCTCAGGGTCGACACAACCTCATTAAATTATTTACATGGAAAGAGGGCATGAATGCCCCTCACAACTATCCTTTGTCCGGAGGACCCTCATCCCCCGGGGAGCAACAGCGTGGAGAATGTCATGGGGGGGCTCCATCCCACAGGACAAAAAGACTCGAACAGTGCATTCTCCAACTCCCTGTGCCTATGTCTTGGTGGACAGGAGCCACCCAGCTGCACAGACTTCAGCCCGCACTGTCCACAGGCTGAGAAGTATAAAGAAGATACCAGCTCCATTTTGGCACACAACATCTGTGCGGGCCTTGGGGAGCACTGCCCCAGCATGGCTCAACACTGCACGCTCAAGGTGCCCATCAAAGGGGCAGGGGCACTCGGCCTTGTAAAAATAAAACTGTGTGATGCAGAGCTGCTTTTAAAAAGAAATACAAAAAAACAAATGTTTTGAACATGGCTAAGCCGGGATACAAAAAATGCATATCTCTCTTTGTGGTGTCCTAAGTGGGACAGAGGCATCACCAACAATGCTTGCAAGTGTTTTGGGGGCTAACAGAAGTGCAGCAACTTCCCTCAGGAGTTTCCTCAAAAGTATCCCCAATTCTCCAAGTGAGTAAATGAAATCCCTAACCCTGGAGGTTTTCCATGATTTCAAAGCACTCTTACAGTTGCTCTTGTACAGAGGATCTAAAGTGAACCCTTGTAGATTGGTCCTAACGCTGCAGTGGCAGCACCATTGGAAGAAAGACTCTTGCATCTATTGAATTTTTTTAATGTGCTTTATTGAGAACGACAATATTTACAGTTCAATGGTATGTTCTTTAATCTAGCACATGAAAGGGTTTTATTGATAAACAATATTATAAGTCATCATTACATTTTAATGGTGGCTAGTGACATATTTGTAATTTAATGTGTAGTGTTTAGTAGTGTGTATAATAGAGGACTTTTTCCTTTTTATGATTTATTGATTGTTGTTGTTGCGTACCAGTGACCTGTTTGTACTAGCCCAATCCCACCTCTCCTCAGTAGGTCTTGCACTGCTCTGCTTTGCTATCCTGTGAGAGTCAAGTGGTACAATAGGCTACTTGGTTCCCAGTAAAGAGAAATATGTGGACATATTACACACATCCTTTGCAACTAACATCCCAATTTCTTACACTTAGCAAATGCCCATTTTCCAGAGGGAGTGCTAGATCAAGGGCTAGTTTGCATCCCTTCAGTGCTCCTGAAGGCAACAAAAGAAAGGTCATGGCTTCTTGGTGTATCTTTTGAAAAGGAAATGAACAAGGCCTCAACCTAAGCGCATCCATAAACCTGATCATTAAGGATGGCGTTCTGTAGTAGTCTCTCCTTTTCTCTCTAGTCTGCTGAATGGGTGGTATTTTGGGATGTGAAGTGGATGCTTCTAAATTCACAACCACCAGCTCTGCCCTGCCGATCTCGTACTCGCCACCGTCCCTCGCATCAGGAGAACAACCACAGATGGGAGATCCTTCTCCAACTCGCCGCCAGGACCTGGAACACCCTCCCACTGAGCCTACGACAGACCCAAGACCTGCTGACCTTCAGGAGGCTACTCAAGAACTGGCTGTTTGACCCCCCATTCCCAGCGCCTTCAGACCCTCGCGGGTATGTAGTGCACTCTACAAATGACTGATTGATTGATTGATTGATGCTGTGGGATAGAAAATGCAATGATTGAAGCAGGAGAGAAGGGTGAAGGATATAACCCTACTTGTTTATTATTAAAAAGTTCCCAGCAGTAAATGCTTTCCCGGTATTTTGTTTTGCTTTCTGCTACCCTCTATACTATACAGGTCAGCAGGATGACGAAGGGGGAGACATAGAACAGGAGGAGACTGAGGAAGGGGAAAAAAGAAGAGAGGAGGGACAATGCAGCAGAATACATTTCAAATCAACATTACATACTGGAATATTAACTTGAAAATGTCCAGGCATTCCCACGAGATCTTTGCATAAATGTGGCAACGCCAGAAAGGACCTAATGGGATTTCTACCACGAAACAAAAGGTGGATGGGGACAAATATAATAAAAATGATCTGTAGTAATGTTTTGTTGGATAGGGGATAATATCACTTTCTTGAGTAATTTGTTTCTTTGTTGTCACATGGATCCCGATAAATGTACTCTCTGAGAGCTGAGTCTGAAAGGTCTCTAGCCTGAGGATACCAGATCATCTGCATTGACCGTAGCACCCAGAGAAGCATCCATGTCATCCTGTGTACTAGATTCCCTGATCTGTGTTCCATGCGGTTGTGAAAATTGCCTGCCAGAGCTTGAGGATGACCTAAAGGTCTACACTAGAGTCGTTTTTTCCCGCTATTCTCACATCTTCAGGGGCAGGGTGGGGTGGGGCATCATTGCTCCTGACCGTTAGGAGCCAGGTGTGAGGTGCCAAAAATCAAATATCAGCATGACCTGGTCTCACTGGCAACTTTTTCTAAATGTGCCTCTACCTTCACCTTGGAGGATAGCAAACTTCCAAGTGCCCCACCTGGTTGGCAGGGGAATGGTTGGTAAATGGTGAGTGGTTAATTTGTATATGTGGGCCCCACTGGCACTAATTCTAGGAGGCCAATACTCTTTTTGACAGCATACACGTGTTGTGTAAACAGTTTGAGACTGGTCTGTCCTGTTCACACAAAACTAATGGACTGTCTGTAATTGCGGCCTGTGAGTGTGTGTGTGTGTGTGTGTGTGTGTGTGTGTGTGTGTGTGTGTGTGAGACAGAGAGTGCGTGGGTGCTTGGAGTTATAGAATGGAAGTTGAAAAATGTCGAGTTTCTGTCAGTTACTGAGAGAAAAAGGGTATCGCTTTGCTTGCTGCAATCTGGCTTTGGCTTTCTCTATGCGGGTGGGTGGTGCCACTGGCGGGTGGGTGGTGCCACTGGTGGGAGGAAGGAGGGTGGCCACATTAAAAGAATGTTGGCACTTTCTCTTATTCTTTTTGAGTCATTAACATTTTAGAGTCACATATCCATACTTGTACAATACCATAATGGGGGATGTGCTAAACGCACAAGGAATTCCCCTTCAAGAAAGTGGATTGACATTTATAATTTTAGACCTCAAATTTGTCTTTTCCAAAAAGCCAAATGAATCGGTTTTGTTGTCATGCTTGAGAGACAAGTTCATCGTGTTTCCTGAGTCCACCTACAGTGATAAATATACACACTTTTCCAGCTCTCTCTTTAATTTAGACTGGCATCTGTATCATAGAGCAAACTTAAAGGGCTGCATTTTTACAGTGTCTGAATATAAACTAATGGCTGATACTTTAACAATGTGGAGACCTTGGTTACCATTTTTTTAAACAAGAAAGAGTTAAGGGCCTGATTAGGATGGCGGTAGAACATACCTTTGGAAACTGGACCGCCCGACTAGCTGTCGGCAGTCCCGCACCCGTAATCACGATGCAACAGCCTTCAAGGCGGTCGCAATGGGTATCCTTTGTATTGCGGCGCGTGCTATGGCCTGCAGCACACACCGCAATACAAAAAATACACATCTGACATATCCCTGCACTATGTGCCAGGCACCTCATATGAGGTGTCTGCCACATAGTGCAGGGATATGTAAGGGGGAAGCATAGGTGCCCCCCAGGGCCCAGATCGGAGGCCCTGAGGGGAAGAGGGCCCGCTACGAGCCCCCAAAGTCCCTTTCCACCGGCCTTTTCATGGCAGGTTAACCACCATGAAATGGCCGGCAGAAAGGGACATTGTAATCCCTATGGTGGTGCCTGAGCAGATACATGTTATGTTATGTTATGTTATGTTAAGGTGATTTATTGTGCGCACAGATACTCCAGCCAAGGAGCGTCCCGGCGCAAGGACAAGGCAAAACACAACACAACAGAGAATAAAGACAGAGCAACTAAAACAGGAAAGTTTTTATCGCCCTCCGAAAAGTCTCTCTCCCACGCACCGATGGGCACCTTCAGCCCGTTGGATGCGTGTCTGTCAGTCTCACCAACTGCCAGACATCCGCCTGTCATGCTAATGTGGCGGGCAGGTAAACAGTATCACGATGGTAGTGGGACCACCACCGACGGGCAGTCGGTGGTTGTCCCACTGTCATCGTAATCAGGCCCTAATTGATTACTTATTCGGATTCCACAGCATTATTTTGCTGAAAATAGAGAATGTTGCATAGTCACTCAGCTATAACGTTATTGTAAAAACATTACTTTGTTGAAATGTTGTTTTCCATGGCTTAAATATATATCCAAGAAGGCTGAAAAAAGAAAGGAGAGAATAGAAATTTTTCTCTCCCAGCAATTGTGATTTCTCTCCATGCATTTTATCTTGATACTTGACACTAAGGGGGTCATTAGGATGCCCACCATCCTTACGGAGAATGGGACCGCCCGCCATTGGTGCGGGGGTCCCGTTTGTGACATTAGGATGCACCCGCTACACTGGCGGGCGCATCCCGCATTCTTGACATTGAGGCGGGCAGTGCTCTCAGCACCTCCCGCCGCAATGCCAAGAAGGCATGTTGTGCACTTCCATGCACAGCGTGGCAGGCACCACGTAGGGACTGCAATGTTGTGCATGGAACTACCCCCCATGTGCACCCTCCACCCCCCAGAATCCCTGGGGGCCCACTACAGTCCCCCAATGGCAAAAAACGTCTGCCTTTCCGTGGCGTCGTTGCCACCATAGAAAAGGCACAACCCTGCTGCAATGCTAATATGGATGGCGGTGTCTCCCAGACACCACCACCATGTTAGCCGCTCTTCTGCCCGGTCGACTCTGCGACCGGGCAGAAAACCTGCGGGTGATCTTTCCGTACGCCGGGGTCCCCCCCCGCCATGGTAATGTGGCAGGGGGGAAATCCTAAGCAGGCGGAGGTTTTTAGTGGGTGGATCGCCACCGCCATATGGGCGGTGGCGATCCGCCCGGTATCCAAATGACCCCCTAAATTCGAATTAGTCAGATTACTGCAGCGAATATTTTATGCGAGCATGCTTCATTTATCAAATTTTAGCTCATGGATTCATCATATTGCCTATCACTGATTCAAACGCATATAGAGCTTGTACATTGACTGTGAAAGAAGAACAAAAACCTCGAACTACTATCCTTGACCATTGTTTTTCTTTTTGTGAAAAAAGAGCTGTAACGCAGAAAAATATAATATTTTATTTTTCATGGCAAATTCTGAGAGGCAGAAAGGGGCATAGGGTGAAATGCTTCAAACACAAAATGAGATATGTTAACAGGTATGGTGGTTGGCGGTGTAAGCTGGCACCGTCGAGGAGAGTAGGAAACAGAGGAAGAGGATAGAGGCAGCGGGAACACTTGCTGGGGATGAAATGAAAACAAGAAAAGAAACAAGTACTGTCAATGCCAGTATCTCTGGTGGGAAACGTCCTTTAGGACGAAGCCGGAATCAAGCTGTGCCTTCACAGCACCAGTAACAGAACGGATGCATTTTTATCATGCATTCGTCCTGCATGCAAGTTGTTACAACGACTTGCTTTAGGGTGGCGCAAAGGTGCAGTGGTGTTGGAATTAAAGTCCTACACCTTCCCTACTGTTGCGCAGACTGGAGTTGGGATAGTAAATTAAACTATTCCAATATGCATCGCCCCCCTAACACAAGTCGTTAAAACAACTTGCTGCAGAACCAATGTGTGCTAAAGACGAATTCGTTCAAATGACTGAGTGCTGAAGACGTGTGAAAAACGCATTCTGAATTCCGTCATACATTCATCTCTGGTTAGTTATTTATTTTGCTTGCTGTTGTTATTTGTTTGTTTTAAGCAACTAAAAATGCACGCTGCCCATTGTAAAAAGGCAGTTTACACTGAACCAATCACATATAAAGCACACTGGTGTGCACAGTTAAAAATATGGAAATATTGAAAATACGAAAAATCACATAGACAACTAATAGCATTATTATATTGTTAATGTAACACCATCATAATATAAAGAAAAGTTATTGAAAACTAATACTGCGCATCACAGAAGGTGATCTCTGGGAGCCGACCCTACTGAGGACATGGCTTGCAAAAAAGCTGCAGATCCAAAAAGTACAGTAATATGCTCTTGGAATACACCAATGCAGTTTTTTATTAAAGAACCATGCTTAGAAAACAAACACATCCAACTGAAAACATATCTTTTGGTTGAGTTAATTCTTTCGCAGTGCGGTTCTTTAATGAAAACTGCAGTATTTTCTTACCATGCTCGATCAGTATTTGTAAAGATGGCAAAGTATGGTTATTGCAAACAAACCTCAATGCTGATTTGGAGCTCCCCCTCGTTGTGAGAGGGCTGACACTAATGTGTCTCTGTGAAGCTGATACCTTGGAGACAAACCTTAAGACTTCAACATTTACCGTAGCAGAAGAACCAGATACTGCTTCCATAGATATGTAAAAAAGAATACTGAACACACGAAATATAAAAGAAAAACATAAAAGGGTCACTTTTTTGTTCTTGCTGACAACAGCGCATTCGCTCTCACTTGCAAGAGATAGTGTACACATATAGTGGCTTGCATCCCGTCCTTTGCTTAACATTTGTTTGCTTTGTTGTCGCTCTTATTTGCTGCCTTCTAATTGGCTAGAATGTACTAGTAAGAGAGCACTGACTCCACATCTAATGACATGATTAGTTGTTTCATTGCCACTTTTTTAACTACCATACCAGCATAGGGCTACGACACATCTCAATGCCATACCATCTTGGAAAAATGGCGTGAGAAGAAAGGTTGTTACCACTCTAGTATGTTTCAGCATTACTCATCACAGTTATTGTTTGTAACAAGGTTCTACAGTGCCGTGGATGTTTTCATCTTCATCCTGCTGTACCCAGGAAGTTGTTAATGCACTTTTGAAGTTTGCCACCCACCCGCGGAGTCGGTGCGGGTTACTGGGGAGACCAGCTCTGCAAGTGCTAAACTAAGCACCTAGTACAATGTTGAAATTCCTCGCCCTGCTCCAGGGCATTGTTCCACAAACAGAAAGCATTGATTATTCAACTTTTTTCACTTTCTTCCGTCAATGTCAGCATGAATCATAGGTTATGGCGGTTTTAGGAAGAACTGAGTCATCACATCACAAGCGGTGAAACTAATTTACTTTGTCAGTTTGTTTAAAGTATTGCTCAACAGGTTTGTGTCTATCTCTGAAGCAGGGAAGAACTAAAGCTCTGATTTGCTGGAAGGCTATGTTCAAAGAGGTAGCACAAGCCATGGTTCAGAAAGGGTCAGGTGGGACTTACCGTAAATGTCAATGCTTCGCTTCTATAATGGTAGTGTAATCCAAAGGTCCTACCTACTCTTTCTGGTCGATATCATGATAGGCTTTGGACCAGCCAGAGCCAAGCACGTTTTTATGCACCTGCAGGGCTTAAAATGAATTCATTTAACCTGATATTTCTGTTAGATAGTGCTTTTTTCACACAACAGAGCTAAGAAGTGAAAGGGGTAAACCTTGCTCATTAATTATGAGAAAGTTTGGGTTAAAATATTTCATTGCGCGCACATAAAACTTGCTCTTGGCTCTGCGCGGCACAAAAGAGCCTATCATGATACGACTCCTGGAGTTTACTACAATGGCCAGGTGCTGATTGTGTCCTCACTGAAGAGATGCAGATAGGAATGGCTTAACTTGTTCTTCAGTGAATGAATCTAAACATTTTGAAACTATTTAGATGAGTGCATTTTAAAAATGTTGTGTTGTTAGGACTCGCATTGGCAGTCTCTTCGAGACATGTTTACAATTCGTGGGCTACAGCCCACCCATAGGCTTACCATTAGCTAGCTTCAGCATGGCTTGCATTTTCTTCTTTGCTGTTTGGGATGGCATTGGTGTGCCGTCCCCCCTGCGCTCGGACCATGGACTAAGTACTTGTGTCTTTCCACTACTCCTGTTTTTGGAGCTACTTTTTACTTTGTTTTCAAGCACTCCACATATCCTGTTCATGTTGCTCCTTTTCCCTCCCAAATGCTCTTCCGCTGTCGTTACTTCTCTCCCCTTACCCCATCCCTGTTTCATCTTAATCGTCCCATTTCCAAGACCGAGAGGTTTCACTGTAATGTTTTGAGGAGATTCCTCCAGAGATGTGTTTGTGAGATGCCTGTAAGATGCAGTTCGCACACAGTTTATGTTAAACTTAGCACAGGCTGAGCCCTGCAATCCCCTGAATTCCGAAACTTCAAAGTACATTCCACTCAGAATGTTTACACAAGACGGGAGCATGCTTGAGAGAAAAATTACACTGGTGCTTGTAAGGGAAGAATTATTCAACTCACATTAAGAAGCGTGTCCTTGCTTGGTTGGAGAGATGCAGAAATGTCATATCCCGGCAAAGGTCCCCCACAATGGAGGGAAAGTGTTAGTTCCTAGTTTTTTTTGCTAGGAGCAGACCCCAAGGGTACTCCATCTACCAATCAATTGTGATTTAAGGTCGGCAGGGTCAGAAAAGAGGCTGCAAGCAGGGCCGGACTGCCCGTAGCAGGCACCGGGCGTTTCCCCGGTGGGCCGCCTAGTTGCGGGACGGTTTTAGGCCCCTGTGGGACGTTTTTGTTACCAGGGGCCAGCAATATCGGCCCCCTGTAACAAAATTGGCGGAAATCGGCCCTGCAAACAGCTAGGCCACACCCCCCTTGTACTTTCTAGGGGGGCCTGCCAAGCAGTTTTCCAGGGCCGGTTTTGGTTCCCAGTCCGGCCCTGGCTGCAAGGGAGGTTATAAATGACTGGTCTTACTGAAATCTATGAGGGCACGAAGATACTCAGTTGGAATATTGCGGGGCTAAAAAATAAGTTAGAGGATGTTAGATGGAGAAACTTTTTAAGTGAGTCGGATATCATTGGGCTACAGGAAACATGGGATACCAAAAACCTGTTCTGTCTGGATGGCTATACCACGTATTCAACACCAGCGATAGCCTCTGTTATGGGGAGGGCGAAGGGCGTGTTATTGACCCTGATTTACCTGAATATTGCAGGCACTCATACCAAATTGGAGACAGGTTCACCTTATTGTTTGGCAGTACAAATTGTATCTACTCATGCTCGTACTATCCTAATTGTAAATTTGTATAACTCTAATGATAGAGCATTGTCTTGGGCTCAAACTGGGGGCCAAACCAATGCAAGCCCTTCTAAAAATATATGGATCAAAATGCATCTCCCTCGCAATGTATGGTGCGGATATTTGGGGTATTAGGAATGTGATGGCGATCCAAGTAGTTGAGAACAAGTTTTTAAGAAATATTTTATCTGTCCCACAATCTACATCTGGTTATATTCTCCATCAGGAGTGTGGAGTTGGTTTCGTGGAGGATTTAATAGCCATTGCACCTCTTTTAAAATGGGTTTTAACCTGGTTAAACACTGAATTAGAGCTGAACCAGGAAATCCTAAGAGATTGTCTAGTTCTTGACCATGGGAATCGCATCCCCTGGCTGAGCTATGTTCACAAATTGACAGTAAAATTGGGCCGACCGGAGTTATATAACTCGCCTGAAAAGCTGGTGAAAGGGGATTTTAAATGGGTAAAGGATTCATATTTGTTAATGGCTGCTATGGCTAGAGAAGAAAGCGAGTTGGTTAAGCCGACTGTAAGAGCTCACCAATTGCAAAAAACATCTCGTGCAATTGAGCCATACTTGAACATTGTCACCAACCGTTTTTTATTGGTTAGATTTAGGCTGAATCAATTTCATTTCCTCCTCGCTGAACCTCCGGGTTGGAAAAGGGAGGAAGATTTGGGGATATGTCCTTGTGATGGTTTTTCTGTTCAAGACACAATGCACTTTATTTTTTTCTGGGAGCACTTTCTTCAAATTCGGAAGCGTTTTATCCTCCCAATTTTAAAAAACATGGGCTTTTTGCAAGTTAAGCCAGCCCTCCTTTGTCTGCAGCTGCTTTCAAATGTGTGGGAGATTTTTTAACATCGCCAGGTTTCTCATAGCGGCGGTCAGATTAAAGAGGGAAAACAAGTTGTGTATTGCCCATTCTTATGAACTAGCCTGATTTAACTGAATTTAAGGATGCTCAATCTGGAAATGTGTTCTTTTAAAAGTTATTTAAAAATGAATTGATTATCTGTATTGAATGTATCTAATGTTTGTATAGTTTTATTGTAATTCTTGGTTCTTTTTAGTCTGATTGTATGAAGTGTTTAGTATGCTTTTATGGTTTTAATATGAACCGAATAAAGTACTTTTGACTGACTGACTGGTCTGCATGTGTTTTGACTTGTCTTAGTTGCCAATGTTTACATCCTATCAGTAAGCCTTGTTTGGTGTATGTAAACCCATTCCTTGTCTTTCTTTCTTTCCTTTTTTTTGTGCTTTGTATGACACTAACAACACAGAAATCCCCATTAAACAAATCACAGTCCCAATCTTGTCCATGCCCATCTGGGATCCTTATAGGAGATATCATTCCCTAGTTTTTTTATTTATTTTTTTAGAACTGAAGATCAAAGCGTTGGTTTGAACATTAATTTCACAGAGGCTGTTTTGAACTCGAGAGAATCATCGCATGAGTATTTTTGCTGCATGGTAAACATATAAATGACCAGCAAAGCTACTCTCTACCTGTTCTTCATTGTAATACTTGCCCTCAGGTGGGGTGTGTTTGGCTGTATTAGAAATGCTTACACATATTAGTATAGTGCATGTTAAAGCATTCAAGCAAAATAATGAAAAAAATAATTGCTACTAACCTATTAACTACTAATCCTGAGTTTAAGAGTAGCGTGATACTCACTGGAAAAAATGCTTCAATGCCTTGTCAGGGGTCGTAAGCACTATATAAATATATTAACAATATACATTGGCAAAAGCCAATAACTCTTGCATATGCAAGAACCATTGGCATTGCCAATGCTTGTTTTTAAAGGAGACCGGCATGAGCATTTAACTCCAGCAAATGAAAAAAACAACAATTGAAGAAGGCTTAAACAGTGCCCTCTCCCACTCTTCTCAGAAAATGAGCCTTGCCTATTATCAGGAGCATTTACACCTTTAAATGTTGTTCAACCCATTTCCAAAGAAATAATTCTTCTTTCTTTCTTTTCCCTTCTTCTTCTTTCTTCTCCCTTCTTCTTCTTCTTCTTCCTTTCTCCTTTCTTCTTCTTCTTCCTTTCTCCTTTCTTCTTCTTCTTCCTTCCTCCTGATTCTCCTTTGCTTTTTCTGTTTTTTCTAATTGTGAATTTAACTATTTATTTCAGTAGGATCCTTATTTGTATACCCTATTCACATGCATGCAGAGAACGCTTATTTGAGTAACTGGCTTTCATCAGACACTGGGAGATAAGTCTGCCAGTTCCACAAAGATGACAACTACTTACTTCATCAGTAATGACCTTTTCATCTTAAAACCTACTAACAGGTGTGTCTGCCTGACTTTATCCACCTGGGAAGGCATCACTCTGGTGAGGGCACATTTCAGGACAGAAAATATTCCTCAGTCTACCAAGTAAGCAGAAAAGTTGCCAGCAAAACTCGATATATCCCGGACAATGGGGGTACACAGTCTGTCCCCTTAAAGAACTTTGCTTAAAATTCTTGGTGGTACATCATTCTATCGACACTGTACATACCTTTCCCTGTAAATTCAACAATATTTCTTTGCAGCCTTCTATAGGCTAATCCCTGGTGGCTGTCCTGAGATTGCATCTAGGTCCTGGTCAACTGTTTTGATTACAGGTTTAATTATTCCTGGTAGTTTTTGCCCCAAACATCTTTAAATTCATATCTTTGGTTTCCCTTAACCTGTGTTAAGGATCTTGATGTTTATTTGCCCATTAATTAGTTCTCAGTTATTCTAAATTTAGTTTTGTGTTATGGGCTTTTCAGTTATTGGCACTGCTTGAACTTAACCTGCACTGCTCTGGGGATTAACTGCTTCTCTCCAGTGGTTTAGTGGAGATTCTCTCAGAACTATAGTGACCTAATCAGAGTGGATTTATTATGTTGATAGGGGTAGCCCCATCTCAAATTACTAACCTAATTCCTGACAAGTGGGTAACATCTTTGCTTACCTACTGTTAGTCATTTCAGTGAATAATGTTTGATTATTGTAGTTATTAGGGTAGTTTTGCTCAATGTTTGTTCTTACCTTAAATTTGGGTGTGTGCCCACTCTGCGCATTTGCCAGTCAATGTGTAGGATCATAGTAATGTCCTGTACATGTGTTTATATCAGGCGCAGCCTGCATAGGTAAGAGCGGTGGGGTAGGGCAAGGGCGAGAGGGGGGCAACTCAACAGACGACGGGATAGGTAAAATTAACTTAAAAAAGAAATGAAACCACTTACCTTGCACTCGCCGAGACAGCAATGCGGGGAGCTCAAGGTTAGTGGTTTTATTATTTTTTAATTTAATTTTATCTATCTCATTGTCTGTCCACTTCTGCCCCCACCGCTCCTAACCCTGCCGGCCGCGCATGGTTTATATTAAACATAAATGAACTTCACTGTTGTGAGCATTGAGTGAAGTGAAATGCATTACGCTGTTTTGTGTGTGTATGAGATTATTAAGGTTCAGATCGAAAATGTTGGAGCTCAAACATTGTTCAGAACTAAGAAGCTGATTATTGCTCTTAGATGTATGCCAGGCATTTGAGCCCACTCTGCTTCTATTGCCTACTTCAGCCAGCCAGGGCCAGTTTCAGTGTGATCTATAAGAGTCACACACAAATGTCAGTTTCAGCACCATTATCACCAATTGGTGAAATCAAACATTGCATCCTAAGATGTCTGTTCTGCATACTAATATATGCTTCAGGTTCAACACTTTCTTTGCAGGCATGTGATAGATATATTATTGCACTAAATTTGTATTGTGCTCACCATTTAGCTGATTTGTCTAATGATGTAGACAGATACTAAGGCAGAGCAGGGCTGTAATGGACAACCAAAGCAGCCCTGGCAACATGCTCAAGCCAGCCTGCTCCCTTCAGCTCACGCAGTCTCTCTCTTTGTTTATCCATTCTGTCTCTCCTTTCTATCTTCTCCCTCTCTGATCACTGTTTCTCCTCCTTCCCTCTCCCTATCCCTCTTTCTCTTTTTCTGTCTCTTGAAGCCTGTATGTGCCTACTGCAATAAACCTTGGGCGTTTGGGGAAAGTGACAGAGGCACCAGGAGAGCCATCCTGCACTAAAAACTGGCCCCCAGAGACTCCAGCCCATCGGGGAAATGCCTGGTGGAATAAAAGGCCTGTCTGGCCCTTGCGCAGAACGTCAGCCTGGTTTTCCAGCCCAATGGCCTTAATGTTGGGCAAAACTGGATCGCACCATCCATGACAGCTGAGCTGGAGCAATATCAATAGTTGATTTTAAAACAAAAGCTTGATCCATCACATTTATGTTCTTCTGAGCAGAGTACCGTGTCATACCTTTCACCTGGCACTCCCTCTATGATGTGTTTTGCTTTCCTGGCCACTTACTTGAATATCCATTCCACCCGGCACACCACAGTGTGTTTGTCTCTTTCCGCATAACGTGTCAGTTATTCCCACTCCTGTGCTAGTTGTTCTTATCTTTCGCCTTTACAAACTGCAGGCATGTTGCAATTATAAGTCTATGTTGCCCACGCGCTCATGTATGTGCATAGATTGAAAGCACTTTTGTTTCTCATTTTGCTATCCTTTTCACTTTTAACAATGCTAGTGAATCAGCATTTCTTGCATGTGATTTGACCTTATACATACAATTAGACGTAAAAAACCAAATTGTTGATTCCTAATTGTCAGATTTAAATGTTATTGTGTACCATGGAATATACTATGTAGTTGTACTGTCAATTTTTAATGAAAATTCCTCAAAGCAAAAAGTGTGATGGGAATGTAAGGACCTTTAACTGTCAGAATAACCTATGAATATGATGTTTTTTTTGTACAGAAATCCCCCCTCCTGCAAACCTCCAGGCTGAGCTTGTGAACATGTTTGTTGTGATCTGGACATGGGACCGTCCAGAAAACCTTACCAGTAATACGACCTGTGAATTGACATATGAAAGTGTGCTAAATAGTAAAAAGGTAAGATGAGATATTCTATACTTTATCACACATTGAGTATGAATCGAAGACACACAGGTCTTCATCAATGGCCTAATTCAATTATGCACTCAAGCATATAAAAAAGTAGACCTGGCTTGGCAGTTCAGGCTGAACTGTTCATACTAGAACAGGGTGAAAACTGATTTGCATATAGCCGAGTCCACACTGATGTGGCATGGTATGCAGAATAAAAATGGTTTGGGATGCTGCCCAAGTGAGATTAATTCAAGCATTCCATCCATCTCTGTTGTGTATACTTAATTCATTTATGCAACTATTTATTACTACAGAAACGCTAAATAAATAATTCTGTTGTGTGTTAGCATTTCCATGATACAAGAAAGTTAACTAGTTTGTATACAAGTTAGAATTTTTCCTTGCATGCAAAGTGAATTTTATGTGTGTGTGTACTGTGCATTTCTCGCTTGATTCATTCTAGCGTACATGTTTCTTATGTGTGTTTCAGTGCAGATAGAATACCGACAAAATTATCATGCAGGTTAAATGATGCAGCAGTTTCAAGGCGTCTTAATGCTAAGTCTCTGGTGGATGTTTGACAGGCTGTTTACTTCATCTCAATGGCTGCAAATTGTACGTCGATGATGTAAGGCTCTATGGAGTAGGGGCCATTGGAATTAAGCCATCTATTGTCTGCCTTATTTGGAGTGGATGTTCAGATGGCTTATTACTGTCCATCATCACCAGGTATATCTTGGTAATGAATGACAGTGAAAAAAAGAAAAAGGACCCCCATTCAGTGGGAGAAAACTCCAAGGTGTGCTGGTCATTAGTTTATTTTTCAAAAACAAACTCCTGCTTTGGGAGTGTGTTTCTGAAAAATTAAAATACTTTGGAAAAGTTAGATGGACAGCTGTCATGTTTAACGGAGCCGTCTGTCAAAAGTTTCCTACATTGACAGGAACCATCATGATGGTGGTTCCTGCCAATGTAGAGAAATGTACGTGGGGTCAACTGACATCTATATTCCTGGTGGGAAGGAGTAAAGGCAGAGTGGCAGGTGTAAAGTCCTCCACCATATTGCCTTTATTCCTTCTGCCAAACCGTAAATCAGGACCTCTGTGATGTGTGGCACAATGGGTGAAAGAAGATGGGTTGGTATGCTCCCCCAAGGGATTGCCTGTGGTTAGACTATTTGTAAGCATTCCTCCATCACCTTTTGGGTGTTTGCTCGCCAGTACTATATCTGGAAACCTGAAACTGATGCAGCTTTCCATGCCTCCTACTGCCAATGTCTGTGAATTACAAACAAATAGCACATTGTCACTCAATCAAAGAGTACTTCATTGGGTGCAGATTTACCATTTATTTGCTAAACCGGTCACTATATATATGATCATATACCTCTACAGAAAGAGAGGTTCTAACTGGTTCATTTTTTGGATCACAAACTAAATATAAATATATATATATATATATATATAAATATATATATATATATCTTGAGAACAAGAGAGAGCCAAACTGCAGTCCCGGGTCCCCAGGCAAAAACAGAAGACTCCACGAATCCAATCTAAGGCAGCAGATTATTTATTGAGCAGAGCTTAGCAGAAGCAAAAACTGACGCATTTCGGGCGGATGCCCTTGATCACAGTCAAATCTTAACCCCTCAAGCCAGAACTTTTAAAGTGCTAGTGCATACCATGTGACAGTCATAGACATTGAAGACATACTGTTACTACGAGCTCACTGGCATGGGTTCGGGATGAGAGGGGAAACACTCAATAATACATTGATATTGCATCCCAAACACCAATTGATATCTGAATAAATTCATTGAAATGTACAACAAGATTATTTCTGCATAAATGCTCAAAGAAATAGTTATAAGGAAGATGATAAAAAGATAATACTTATATATGTATTCAATAGGCAATTTGATTGAAAATAGCAGCCTGCATAATATCTACATACTGACCTCCATAAAAAATTATTATTAATTAAATATGGAACACAACATATATGTACAAGAAAATATCGCTATGTAAACGCACTAAATCACTACATGTTGTTTCTCTGAACCTACGTTCTAGAGAATACATTAAATATTTACATGATAGAGATACCACTAGCAGTGCAACAAAATTTTCGCCAATAAATACTATACATATATACAGATAAACCATCAACCCTATTAGCAATCTTGTGGGGACATCTCATAACGATGGCAACCCCACCTTGGTGTTAAAATTGAGGGGACATCAAACCACGATGGCAACCCCTCATCTCCCATACCAATTTCCTACATCTAATAGTAAATCTTCTGATTTAAGTGAAATGTGTGTCCAACATCTAGTGAATGAAATAAACAAATAAACTAGAATAGTTTTTGAAACAGTGTTCCATTTTTAATCTATTTTTGTAACCTTCTGTAATAGTAAGTTTGCTTTTAAGTTCAAAGAATGAGAAAATATATAGACAGGGTAAATGAGGAAAAGAAGATAAAAAGAAGGAAGGGGTACAAAAATTATTACATTTGAATTTACAAAATATGTCAGTATAATAACAAAGATGGGGGGCGAACTGGAATTCTAACTGATGAAACACATAAGTGTAAGGATCTAATCAGATGCCAAACACAAAAGACAGTTGTATAGGGAATACACGATCTTATAAGAAATGATATAGGTCCTCAGTGGTGTTGAGACCATTTGGGACCTTCGTGTCTAATTCTAATATCATTCTCGATTCCAGTTGGTGAAGCATCTTGTCTCTGTCCCCTCCTCGATGGGGTCGGGGTACAGAAGTCAGGACAAAGTAGCTAAGACATTCCAGATTATTACTGTGCACATTCTTGAAGTGTCTTGCCACTGGATAGGAACTGTCGTTGTTGACAATTGCTTGGAGATGCTGCAAAATCCTGACATATACCGCAAGCCGAGTACTCCCAACGTACCTCAGGCCGCATATTTTTTTTTATATTTAAGTATGTGATCCAAAAAATGAACCAGTTAGAAAGTCTCTTTCTGTAGAGGCATATGATCACACCCGACTGGCTATAAGTATACCTGATTTATGTATCTGGAGATTATGATTTCTTTCCCCATTGCCTACGAAGGTTTAAGTGTATCATACCTATGTGCTGTGCTTTGAATTATACTATTCTGAAATAGACTACAGTGCTATAAGCATACGCTAAACTGAATTACGTTAAGCTGTGTTATGTTTCCTGATATTATCAACCAGATTTACTTAAGATTTGGGTAGTTGCAAAGCTACAAAGATCAGTGCAAAAGCAAGGCAAATTCTTGCATGTCTCCTGTTTAGTGGTAATTATTGATACAGTAATATATATTTGGGCTGAAACACGGACTTCCGAAAAACAGAAATGGATTATCTAGTTTTAAGGTAAGCTTCTAAAAGAACAACATTGTACAATGAAATTCAGCAAGAGTGCAATTTAGTCAAAGTTACACAATTGTGGCCATATGGAAAATAGAATAGTAGATACAAATGAGTTCTCATGAAAACCATCAGTTTCTCTAGCTTTATTATGTATTTAACGGGTCATTTTCATAATGTCATACTGTACCCTCAATCCCTTCATGAACCTGGTAGATAGAAAAGAAGGAAGATGTCTACTTTATCCACAGAAGAAACAAGAAATTGTTCTGTCCTTTGTCTCTTCCTGCTTGAGGACTTTTGTACAAGAGCAATGCCATTCTATGACCACTTGAATATCTCGTTTTGCCAAGTGGATCGGAAAAAAGCCATACATTTTTTAAAGACACGTGAAGTAGCAATCCTTCTTCTTGTCACAGCCTCACTTCCTGTTCAACAACCCAGAAAGGGCTGGACTTGGAATCAAAAGCATCACTGGTAAACATGTTCAAACCAGCCCCTCCCTTCCACCTCTCTATCTCCATCTATGCCTTCTCTGTTTCTCTCCCTGTCTTCTCTTGCTCTATTCTATTTCCACTATCTCTTTCTCTTCACTTTCTCTCTCCTCCTGCCTGCTGTTATTAATCTAAGGGAGCTAGAGAAAGTGGCATAGGTACCTAGACCAGCCAGGGTCTTTAACATTCTACATCTTGTAGCTCTAGCTCATCAGGGTAATGCCTGTTAGGATAAATAGCCAGCCCAGTTCTGTTCCCAGTGGGGCTGGGGTTTGGAATGAAGGCAGCCCCACAGCTTGAAGACCTCGATAGTAAGGGGTTGTTTTGAGCCAAAATTCTAAATGGAAAAAATGTCATGCCATAAATCTTCTCTATAGAGACTTGAACAGGAGCCCTGCAAAACTGCCATATGACTGAGTTTGTGGCTGACTAAATGTGACTTCAGTTTGGCCACATTTAAGGTACTTGACAGACTAGATTAATTTCTCAACCTGTTCTACAGATGCAGTTGCCTCTGCAAAACAAATGCATGTCTGTATTTTAGACAACAAAGTGCGGCCTCTGGCTTGCGGGCATTGCTACGTGTCATTTACCAAAGTCTCAAAAAGCTGGTATACTTACTTAGGGGCTGATTATGATGTTGGTCGGAAAGCCTTCAACAGTTAGTCACTAGTCGGAGGCTTTCCGAAAGCAGTCTGAGGCTTTCTGACCTCCTTGGTCGGTTTGTGGTCCGACGGACAGATTATGTTATGTTATGTTATGGGTTTGTTGAGCGCGACAGCTGCCCCAGCAAAGGGGCGTCCCGGCGCTAAGAACCATGGCATAACCTACTAGAAGGGAAAAGGGGGGCAGAAGCTTACATAAGTGGGAACAGGTGAGTTTTTATTGCTTTGCGAAAGGTGGACAAATTATCAAGACAGCGGATGTTCAGGGGGAGGGAGTTCCAAAGTTTGGCTCCCCGAAGTCTGAAGGAGCGGCCTCCGATACGGCAAAATTTCGTGCGGGGGAACGTAAACCAGCTGGTCATTCCGACTCAGTTCAGACAGGCTCGCGGGCTCTTCCATCCGGTCCGAACAGCCCCGGAATTCACTATGAACAGCGTTTCCACTGTCGGGATTACGATGTCAGTTTCCCACAGCCTTTCCGTGCCAGCCTTTCCTATCAGGCCCCCCCTCACCCTGCAGCCTATGGTCGGTGGTCGAGGGGGTACCTGGGGTACCTAGGGTATCCCCATGTAAAACCCTGCACTGTGTGGCAGGCACCTTGGGATGCCTTCCACAGGGGGGAAGGGTTTTACACCCCCCCCCCATTTCTCTATAGGAGCCTGAATTACAGCCTGTTTACGGCCGTGACACAAACTCCTATAGAGAACCGCAGGAATCCGACCTAACAGTTTTCGGTTGCATCATAATCAGGAACAGACAACCTCAGGTAGGTCGGTCCCAAGTCCGAGACAGTGTCAGTTGAGGCAACTCCAACAGGCATCATAATAAGCCCCCTAGTAGAAAATACAAAACGATTAATGTGTATGTAGGAATCCCCCTGTAGTCATTTCCAAGAAAGCAAAGCAACCAGTGAAGTTGACAAATGTGAAGCCCATAACCCTCTGAACAATGCTGTAAAAGGGAGAATAAATATTCCACCAACATTGATGCCGTCATAGAGGACTTGAATGGGAGCTATCACAAACTTTAACTGCATACACACAATAAATAATGATGTTCTTTATTTTCATAAAGTTGCATGATAAAACAAGTTCCTGGGGATTGGTATGTTACTAGTAGTTGAAGTATTTAAAAATGTAATTTGTGAAATGTCTGATTGTACTCCAGCATGATGAATCTTAGCTATATCCTCCTTCATGCAGGAACTGAGAGGTAACATTGCAAACAGTTGTGAGCCAGACTACACAGCTTTTCCATTTTCTCCATGTATCCATGTTTATCTTCATGGTCACGTTTAGGTCGACTTAGCTTTCAATGTTCCAGGGCTCACAAAATGAGTACTGTTTAACTGGGTAACTATACATGTCCATTTTCAGTAAATAGTGAATGGAGAAGAATATGGGCTCTAGAAATATTTCTGTTTTGTTATACTGGTGTAATGCTGTGGAGCAGCAAGTGTGAGTTTCTTAAACCCATCCTCAGACTTTTTGTGTCAGAAGGCATGTCTGCTGGTCCCAAGATGCGAAGCATCTTGTCCATCAGTCTCCAAATATGCTCCTTAAGTCGTTTTAGAAATTAGCATTTGGTAATTTAAAGTAAAATCATTGCCCCCAGTATTATAATAAACACATAGCAGATTGTCTAACAGTATTTACTATTTGAAATTGTTTCCCCCATAAATTTGCTGAATATTATTGGGAGCTTGGCATCTCTTATTGACCCTCTCTCCCTAATGTAATTATTGAGAAATCTAGCATCAAATTCATCCACTCCCATCAAACCCTGTCTTTCAACCATATGTGGCCACTTTTTCTCTTCGCGGATAACATGTTGAGTTATAGCACTTGCCTTTATTCAGTTTTGAAGTACTTCTTTAGGAATCTCTATAGTATTAGACTAATAGTGGAAGTATTCAAAGGGCATATCTGCGATTAAAACGAATATCAAAACTTCCCTACATCTGGAATAACTATTGATTATCAACTGCAAGACTCTCTTCGGGCATAGGGCCTGATTTAGACTTTGGAGGACGGATACTTTGTCATAAATGTGGCATATATGATGAGCTCCCTCCGTGAATTCATCGCCCGACACACCACCCAATGAGATCCCACCACGTGCAAACTCCTTATGGCTCTATATAATTCATACCTTTCCCCGGGCCATTGTTTCCTACCTTCTCCTTCAACAGTCCTCATTGCATAATCACACGGTGAACCCTCCTTCCCACCCAACCTTTGCAACTCCTTGTGCTATGATCAAACTCCTACCCGCTCTACATATTATTAGCTAGCTCTTACATATTGTGTTTGCCTCCGAACCCACCACTTTCCCAAGTTCTAGCAGTGTAGTTTACACACTACAATTGAATCCTATTTCCTATCATTTGTAGGTACTATGCTATTGTTTGTAATAATCAATGTATACACTGGGCCTGATTTACAAAGAGTCTTCACACTTGTAGCGGAAGCCTAGCAGTCATGGGGGAGTCTCCGCACTCAAGTGGAATCTCTGCAATGAAAATCCTCATTGCGGACATTCCACCCTGAGTGCAGAGACTCGGCACCCCCACCCCCCCCCCACCACTACCACGGGGCTCTGCCTTGAGTGCAGAGGCCCTTTGTGAATCAGGCACTACGTCTTGGTGTATTATATCATCTATTTCAGTAAATCCTAGCATTCCATTGCATGTTTGTTCACAATGCAATAAAAAAATGTTTTTACTAAATGTGACGTCATACCACCCACCAGATTACAAGTGAGTTGAGAATCATGCACTCGCAAAATGCTAGGCGAGGATATTTGTTAATGATGAGACACCGGTCCACCAAACTCTAAATCAAGCCCTTAAACTAAATGGACCAATGAAACTTAGTTTTATACATCAAAAACATACTAGCAGCTTTACAGGCTTTTGGGGGGAGGTAATACAGCCATACAGCCCACCGTAGAGGGCTATACTGGCTATTAAAGGCCCGCTCCAGCGTTCGGCTCAGGTCTTTAACAAGGAAGTGGGACTTTAATAACCGGTATAGCCCAGCTACGAAGGGCTTTAAGGCTATTAGAACATTCTGCCACTAGAGGGCAGAATATTGTAACAAATAAAACAAAGGCTTCAGGGAGTGCGAGGGGATTGATATCCCTCAGGCTCCCTGAAGCCTTTATTTCACAACCACAGCTGTGAACAAAGAAACATTGGAATGTTGGCACTCCGTGCTTATACCAGCCATTATAAGCCCGGAGATACTCCATTGTTTTCAATAGAGCTCCCAACATTCCAATGTTCCAAAAAGGGTTGAATAATTTGCTACTGTATATTACTGATTTTGCAGTAAGACTGCAGTGATTTAATTGGAATGATTTACAGTTAAAATAGCTGTAATTGACATGTTCGGAATGTGTGGTAGTAAGAAGCCAAGGGTTGAGAAATTTAGAGATAGAAATATTAGGCATGATGTGTTTGAAATTCTGAAATCAGATTTTCTGACATTAATGCAGCTGTCTTCTATTCCAATAGATTCGCAGTAGACATCATAATCGCACAGAGGTTCCGCCTAATCTAAACAACGAAATTTGCTTTGAAGTGAAGGCAATATGTGAAAAAGTTGGCGAAAGTGACTGGCTGAAACTCTGTTCATACTTTCTGAAAGGTAAAATATTTATTTATTGGAGGGGTTTGTGAAGTTCAGAATTCGGGTGCGTATTGTGCATAGTTCATTTGTGCCCACTTGAGTGCTGTGTCACAGAATTTCAGAGGAGTCTTGTTGATGCAGCCACACTGTCATGACTTTTGGACTACTATAATTGTAGGGAAAGAGCCCAGACTTCCAGGACTTAGGTGGAGGAGCCACTGTAAATTTAGTGGCAACGGAGAGCATGGTAGGGCCCAGCCCATCCATGGGAAAGGTGGATAAGCCCAAGCCCCTCCTATTAGCAGATGAATGTCTGACCATAAGGTTTTCAGGTTATTTTTGAACAGCTACAACTGCAAAATCAAATCTATTCTGTACCAGAATGGTGGTCTCAGTGCACTGACAGTCGTTCCTCCCTTTTCTTTCTTTTGAATCGCTGCAGACAGAGCAGTGTGGCTCAGGTCAGTTTATGTATGAATTCAGGTTCTTCCAGGAACGAATTGTTAACGATGCACAGGAGCTTAACTGTTGCTATTTGTTAATTTTTTTAATATTGAGATGATTTGAAGCCTAATGAGATGTGTTCATATTTTAATAGCTAAAGACACTTCATGGTTTGAAGTTTCAATAGGTCCTAGATTTACATTTTGTTAATGTGCATAGTAGTGCAGTAATACAATCTTGGGAGGCTCTGCAATGCTGTTAGTTCGTCATTGGGTTTTCTTCTCAAACATGATGCCTAAACGTTTGCCGCAGTGCCCAGGGATGAAGGCCTCACCCATCATGGAAAGATTGAACTGGATATTGCTGTGCATTTTTAAAAGACTTGCCTAAAGTTAATTTCATTTTGAGGAATTAAAACCCATTTATATGTGTTAAGCAGAAACCTGTAAAAATGTATATACTGGTTAGCAGCTAAAAATGTGGTAACATTTTATATTTCAGTTAAAATCTAAGAATGCTACTTATGGCTCCATAAGAAATATATAGGGATATATTCTCAAGAACGTGTGATAACTAGCGCAAAATAAGCATAACGCACATCGCAGTCTATCGTGGGAAAACAACGCCGTGTTAACAGCCTTTTCACAACACAGCGGTACCATGCGATAGGTTCACGATAATGCTTCAAATGTCCGCATTAAAATCCAACGCGACGCCGAAAAAACACGAAACACCAACGTGAAAATAGTAGCGATGAGGCCAATCGCGATATACAAACATCAGCGATAACCAGCGACAGGCCTATGATTCCCACGCGTCATGCGGGAAAATGATCCATAAAAGCAGATTAAAAAAACTATGAGATGACAACGTATGAGCACAATCCCATAGCTGTGATGTAGAACAAATGACCATTGTCCTGCATCAGATAGGCATCTCCTCACAAACAACCACAATGTACATTGACATGCGTTTAATTTAATTTAATTAATTTAATTTAATTTAATTTAATTTAATTTAATTGTGGGTTTATATAGCGCTAGGAATCGACTCCCGGAGGAGTATCTCCACGCTTCGACCGCTGGGGAACCCGTCCTGGCTCACCCTGAGAGATGGTCCCTGATGGGTATCTCTAAGGTGCGACCAAGCATCCCCGGCGGTCTGGGGGGGCCGTTGTGAAGATGAGGCAAGCTGATGCCCAGAGTTGCCGAGTGTGGTTTCTGACTAGAGTAGGCACCGAGGCGAGAATTATCGAGTCCGCTGACCCTGGTCCACGACCCTGCCGCGTCGGGAATCGAACCCTGGTCCCGGGCCGTTCTCTGCTTACGGGTCTGCCGCCTCTAACCAGTGAGCCACACTTCTCCACTTGGCTCAGGTCAGTTTATGTAAGGTCAGCGTTCTGTATGTAACCTAGGCCAATGCGGAAACATACTTGGAACACACTGTGAAACCGCATCTCCTCCTCACATTGCAGAGGGACAATCAACACCCCCTGCACACAGACGTGTCATGTCCATGATCAAACAATAATGAAAGCATGGACTAATGTAAGGGCAGTGACTCCCCCTTACGCACATGTTGCCCATGTCGTGGGACTTGAGTCACAGGGTGCATTCCTGCTTCATGGCGGCACATATCAGAGCCCAAAAGAAGCCCTGTTGTCACTTGTAGGCCACAAATGACAGTCAAAATAGAATGAATTGGGACACATGTGAGATGCCAAAGAGTGGGATACCGTACCACCTGTGACACACAGAACTGGCAGTTTGAGTACGTCACACCCTAAACAGCTTCACTGCACGTGTGAAGGCCCATTGTAAGGACAGGGATGACAAAGATGTAGAGCACCTGCCTGGCTGAACTCGCCATGCGGTTGAGGGTAGACATTTGGTGCATGCTGCACTAATAGCGACACACACAACAGTTAACATGTGTGATCCCTGACCCCAAGCGGACGTGCCCTCCCTCATGAACCCCTTCGGCTGAGCCCGCACTCCGGGGACATGCCACATAGCAACATTGTCCATTGCGGGGTGGGTGGCGCAGACACTACAACAGAGACACATGCTTTAGTCACTTCCTTGGCAAGGCCTAAACTTGACCACACCACTACGTTGTACTGTGTTACGCATGTCCATTCCGCTTACGCTCACAGGGAGGTACGACACGGCTACATGTCCCAGGTCTATCCCACTGCCTGCGGTGACATGGTTGCGCCCGCTGTACACAGCACAATGTGATGTGGTAAGGCCCGGGGCCCTCATGCATACATAATGACCACACGGACACACTGAGTGAGGTTGAGGAACTGGCTACGGGCACGTGCGCCCCTGCCTCTTTTATTGCCAGGGCACATGTCCAGTGACGCCTGTGCTGGATGGGTGTTGGGTAGTGTAAGCCATCCCTCAGGGGTTAGTTGGTGCTGGCAACCACCACAACAGTGATCAGACAATCAGCAGTACAAAATTCAAATAGTAAGGGTTCATGACTTGAGCTGCACAGAGTTAGTGGCCCTGGATACAATGCCGCCGGCACAGGCATACCGCCACGGGACGTTGACTTGCACTGCACTGAGATAGGGCCACGCGAGCTGAGCGGGTCCTCATCGATCTCCAAGGTGAATGTCGCGGAGGGTTGCGGGGTACAGTGGAAGGTGACCTTCCAGGGCATGATGCTGAGGGCAGAAGCAAGCAGAAACAAGCAAATCGTGGAGTTGAATGCTACAGACTCCTCTGTACCACCCTGTCAGTATCAGCTACAGGATGATGAAGACAATCCCGAGCCCATGGACTCAGACGCCACCAAAGTTCAACCAGAGAGTGTCCATAACTTTCAGAGCCAGTGGCACCAGAGCTGGAAGGGTCTGCAGTCTGCGATGAAGCCTATATATGGACATAAACTCTGCCATGAAGAGAGCAAGACTCCGTTCCAATTGTGTGACCTACTCCACCGAAGTGTGTGCCGGAGGCAGAGGTCAGCAGTGGCCCACAGCCACATGTCGTAGGCCTGCGATGCACTTAGTTAGTGGCACTAATGCAGTTGTTGGTAGTGTCCCATCACCTCTGTAACACAGAGCATTTTCTCCCCAGGACTGAATAGCATCTTCCTCTTACTCCTCTCCTTGCGTACTGTGACATGAACACTGCCATAAAGTAATCAAGACTCAGTTCCAAATGTGTGACCTAGTTGACCGCAGTGTAGGCCAGAGGCAGCGGGCAGGGTTGATCAACCGCTGTCCAGCCATCTCCTCCTGGATCTCTAACACGCGATGTTGGAATGGCACATGGAGAAGATTTGTAGCTGACGGAGGTAGTGGCACCAGAGCTGAGCGTTTGTGAGCCCGCGTCGATGCCGTGTCCTGCCTGATACGGACGGCATTGGATTGGTGTGAGGCCTGCAAGACCACACTCTAGGCGAAGGCCGAAGTCAGCAAGGGCCCATAGACACGTGTGGTTGGAATGCTATGCACAGAGTTGGTGGCACCACATCGAAGGGAGTAAAGTGACATCAAATCAGCCATAAAAATGTACTCTGCCATTGTGTAATCAAGACTCTGTTCCAAATGTGTGACCTACTAGTCTGCTGTGTCAGCCGGTGGAGTACATCAACGAGAAAGGAGTACTTGCGGGCCTGTGTCGCGGAGGCCGTGATGGTCTGAGGAGGCTGCCAAGGTCAGGGGCTTCAGGCTTGGAGCTTGCAGCGGCACATGGTGGGTCCTCCGTGACACACGCCAGTGTCGGCAGGTGAGCAGTGATGCCTGGATGCGCAGGGGCAGGCAAGATAGCTTCGGGGACCAGCGGCCCGGGGTGCAGCAGGCGCACAGGTTCTCACGCACCACCGCTCACGGCTTCTGCCTCGTGGCGGGGGGAGAGGCACAGCCCTGGCAGCGACGTTGGCCATTTCCGAAGAGGACCAGCCCACGGCTATGTGCTTTTTATTCAGACCCCTACACTAGCCAGGCGTACGACGGGACAGCCCATTCGCATACGCTTACCTTGCTTGGTCTCCAGTTGTTCATGTGCAGTGTGGGGGAAGTATAGCTACTGGGGTAACAAGCTGATGATGGCATTCAGGGCAGGTTTGAGGAACTTTGATAGGGCTGGCGGTGACACTACTCTGACTCTGGTGGTTGTTGGTTGAAAGGTACCAGAGGCCAACAGGTGCAGCACAGCCAGCAGCTTTGTCTGAGGCGGGATGTTGGTTGTCCGCTGTGTTGGTACCGTCAGCCTGTGGGCAATGATGTTCAGGATGCGGAGGATGGTTGTCCTTTTGAGTCTGTAGTGGGCAATGACATACTCTGATGTTAAGTCTGCGAGGCTGGTGCGTTTTCTGAAGGTCCGCTGTCTGTGTCTGTGCTGCCTCTGTGGTGGTCCGGGGGTGGGGGGTTGGGTGGTCCGGGGGGGTGGGTGGTCACTGGGGGTGGTGGCGGGACTGGGGGTGGTGGCAGTGTGTGTTGTGGCTCTGAGCTGCATGATCAGTAGCTCCATGGCTTCTGTTTGTCTTCAGGTGTGGCTCTGGGCTGGGCTCCCTTTTCTGGTGCAGGCTGTCATCCGACAGGTCAGAACAGGTGTTAATTTCTTGCTGCTAATGCACCTTATCGCCTGTTTTAGGATCTTATCGCCGATCTGGCTGGTCATTGAGAATGTTGCGGAGTGGTGTAGTCACGCCTTTTGGCACAGGAAAGCCTACTCTGCATCTCATTAGCGATAGTTGCCGGGCTCATCTGTGGCAATGTTTTTTGCGGCTGCTATCGCAGGTCAACTGGTGATATGGGCTGTTATCATCAGCTTGGAATGGGGCGATAGTTTTAGTGCCACTTTGGCTGCGATAAAGTGCAGTTAACTCGGCGATAATTCCTTGAGAATATGCCCCTCATACAGTGTAACTCGGTCAAGTTATCAAAGATGGTCTGTGTTGTCTTGCAGTTACTTTATTAAGGAACTGTCTCGCAGCAATCCATTTCAGTTTTAGTTTAGTGACCGATATGAATTTTGGCCCGGCAAAGGCATGACTTTCATACTCGGGGACCAGAACATCTATTGATGTGTTCAAAACTCAACTAGTGATGCACCACAAAAGGTAAGAGTCCCAGTAAAATTCCAAAAGGCTTCATTTTTATTTATTTTCACTTGTAAATTCATCCAATGATTACAGCACAAAACAGCCAATGTGTTTAGTCCAAATACTGGACTTCTTCAGGGCTGTAACATATTCAGACAAACAATACATAACTATGAGATAGTGATTAAACAAATATCACATACATCAAAATTATCATCACACTAAAACAACCAATGCGTACATAAAGTTACCCTCACAAATTGTGTGCCTACATGTAGACAAACACAATCCATACTATACATGTGACATAACAGATTGTGTAATGCAATAGAAACATATGTGTTCCAAAAACAAGGACAAAAAGACATATTTGATCCCCAATATATACAAAAATACAACAGCAATGCTCATAATGTGTTCAAGACCTGTTTAAAATCATATGGTAAATTAAAAGATGAGACAAGACAAACATGTATATATACTAAATAATGTTAAATCCGAGAGAGACACAATCATGGCTCTTATTCTGAGTGTTTCCAACAAGATTATAAAAATCAATAAAAAACAAAAGAGAGAGATAAACAACCATATCGTTTTCGGCCTGTAATGAAGGGCATACATCTTTTATATTTCTCCCATTTGTCTTTTTGAGTAGGCTTCTTCAAGTATATATAACAGACTATATCAATGACAATGTGTGAAATATTTAATTCCCCCCATGTTTCATAGAGAAACATGGCACAGAGAAAGTAAAAAGAGGAAACTAACATGCCAGAATTTTTTTAATGAAACGATAGAAATAAAAACAGCCTTTATTCCAAGTAAGTGGTCAGACATAATAAATGTTTGTGTCCAGCTTAAACTAATATGATATGAATACCCATATAGATACCAAGCTATTATGTATGCAATAAATAATCCAAGGTTTTTAGCGATCGACAATCCATCCCACTGCACTAAAACATATATATTTACAGGTCCAAGGATGGCAAATGTCCAATATGGAACTTGTGTCAATCAAACAATCCGGCCAATCAGCCCATAATGGTGGCTATAAATGTAATATAAAGGGGTATTTTTCTGGTGAAGTCAAAAAACCAAACCATTCTTACTCACAGTTTACCAGAGGAGACCCACGCTGTATATGGTTCCAAAGATACACAAGACTCTCCAAGATCCACCATTCAGACCTATAGTTTCAGGCTGCAGGTCAATTCATGAACCAATAGGCAAATATTTGGATACTTTTCTTCAGCCATTGGTACAGGCCAGTCCATCATATGTACAAGATACAACACATTTCCTGAAGCTGTTTGGGGACGTACACACAAAAAATTACCAGGAAGTGTTGCCATACACTGTGGATGTTGCAGCACTTTACACTTCAATTCCACATCAGGATGGCATTGAGGCAATTGAGTGGCCTCTACTGCATTGCTGAGGAGATAAGAGCGAATAAAGTTTTCCTGTTGGAATTACTACACTTTAGCCTTTTCCACAGCTACTTCAATTGGGAAGAGACTTTTTGTATGCAACCAATGGTACATCCATCTGCTTCTTGGGAGCCCCCAACTATGCGAACATGTTCATGTTTAAATTTGAGACAGATTTCATCTTAAGGTTGGAGGAATGGACCAAGAAACGTCTTATGTACCAAAGATTCATAGATTAAATTTTTCCCATATGGAATGGTAGCAAACAGGAATTGGAACATCTTCTGGAGGAACTCACCAGAAGAATCCCAGAAGCAAGTTAACACCCAACATTGAACAGTCCCACATCACTTATCTGGATTTAAACATAATGATCACTGACACAGGGAGGAACACCAAAGTATTTAAAAAGTCAACAGACCAGAACAATATCCTACTTTTCAGTAGCTTCCATCCACCAACATTGAAGAAACATTTACCATTTTCTCAATTCACATGAATCAAACGTATCACATCCAATCAAGTTGGATAAATTGTAACTCTGCATGAGTACAAGACACAATTTTTTAAAGCGGGGTTCCCCAAAGAGGTTCTCGATCAGGCCTTGGAATGAGTACAAGCAACAGACAGGAAGACGCTCTTAAAAAAGCGAAACTAAGAACCTTTGAAGAGAGAAGTGTTTGTTTCAACATTCTCAACAAAATCACCCACCGTAAAGAGGATTACTCTTCGACAATGGGAACTACTTCAGTTGGAGCCTCACTTTAAAGGCTTGTTTGCTCAACATCCATTGTTCGCATACACCAGAATCAACAATCTAAGAGAACTATTATCTCCTGCAAAGGAGAAAGGCATTGAAACACACACAGGCATAACGAAAGCAACAATTACATACACTGCAACAACGTCATAGTGGGAAGAAGCATTGCACATCTACGGACCGGCAATACAATATGGTTGAAATATACAGCTGATTGTAACACAGAATGAGTGATCTATGCCATAAAATATCCTTGCAGCCTATATTATGTAGGCAAGGCAGAAAAGCAGGCCAAAATCAGGATGAAGGAGCACAAGAGCCACATATGAGTCAAGAATACCAACTAACCCTTGGCAACTCATTGGAACAATAGGAGACACACCATCGCACAATTGCAGTTTACTATCCTAGAGAGAGTAATTCAGAAGTCAGATACAGACATGGCCAAATTACTGTCACAGTGTGAAACCTATTGGATCAGATATTTGAACACACTTATTTCAAAGGGCTTAAATGACAAATTTAAACTATTGTTTACACAGAACGCATTACATGTCACACAGACCCTTAATTTTCACAAGACAATCTATGAGCAATCAACCTACTTGATCAAACACATAATTTAATTTTATGAGTACACTAGTCACTATCACAAAAGGGTTTTTAGCACCACAGTTGACCTATACAACTATTAGGGGAAGGAATAATCAAAACATCATTGTACATGTATTGAGTTTTGAAATTACTGATGTAAAAAAGCCATACTCATCAATCAGTAATGTGAAAAAATGATCTGTAAATAGAAGTATATTACATGTATCTTGAACAGGTCTGTTTCCAATGTAATACAGAGAGAAATGAGTCATGAATTTTATTCTGCTCTGAACACATCTATTCTGCTCCCTTCACATTTCTCCATACAAGTAACTTCATCATTCCAAGCATGCACACAGTACAATATACACGCACCTTAGTCTTTTCTCGTTTTCCTTTCTCACTGAGCGAGCATGGAAAACGAGCACATATAGCCAGTAAGCAATCTAAGGGGCGCTACTGGTGCAAGCAGCACTGCACCTGTTCACCACTAAGTAGATTTTTGTTGAGTCTTAAATGTAGGTACGCAGGACATCATCAGCAATAGAACTGAAATAAGGATATGCTTAATCAAACAAGCTTATTTAATCTAACCGAGTACTCTGTCTCTTATTTGTAGCCCAGCGACGCGATAGCGGAGTGCTAGATGACATGATAAATTCCAGACATGCCGGGCATGCATGTTTAGAGGCCAGATTTTACAATCACAGCATGGGCCTTAATAAAAGAGTCATATTGCATTTGTTTGCACTTTGGCTTCATTGTTTTCCACTTCAGAATCACCGGTTCGGTTGTTCACTTGGGTTACAATTGCTATGAAATTATTTTTGCAGCATGCTAAGATAGTGAGTTCTTTAGCACACTAGATGTATTTGTCAGTTCACAAGCAATAAGGGTTGGTTTCTCTGTCACCACACTTCTCAAACGTTCACAGGAGCTTTAACTCAGGCCCTACAATAACAATTATTGAAGTCAAATACTCTAGATGAGCAACCGTTATTGTTTTGTTTGTGGAGACCCCTGATGAAAGGTCCTTCAGACCCGAAATGCATTGGGTTGGATTGAATAATCATTGAGAAGAGAACATTGTGACTTTTTCTTTTTGGAAGATTTACGACAAGAATATGCTACCCACAAAAAAACGCTGAAATAAATAATTGATTCATTCAAGAATGTTGTGTTATCTTTTGAGTTGTTACATTGTATTCGATATTGATTATATACAATCTTGATTTAATAGGACCAGGAGGCAGCCCTTGGACACAGTAGTGCATACAGTGTCTAAGACATTGGTTCTAGATATTTTTACACAATTTACTCCTAGGGTTTGGGTGGAGCCCTATTCACACTGTGCACCCAACGTTAATTAAAATACAAAAAAACCTTACGTTCATTGTTTAAAAGTAGAATCTGGTGTACAAAACAACCTACATCAAGTATCACTTTTAGAAAGTTGGCACTTTCCTGCCTTATCCTTTTAGTGCCTGCAGACTTTACCTGGGTCAAATGCCTGTGTAGCTGACAGTTGAACTTTGTATATACCTCCTAGACAGCCAGACGCAATAGGGAGCTTAGGTGTGCTTGGATGGGCCATCACTGGCAGGATGAAAGGGAGGACCTAGACACGGGCCCACATACACTTGAATAGGCTGTGTCCCGCCTCCACACAAAGGGCTGCATACTCCCTTTAGTTAGTCTGGAGCCAGGACAGGTAAGGCAGGATGCCTGGGGACTTTAAATGGAAACCTCTTGAAGCTTTTCCTTCACAACTGGGTAAAAATGCACACCTCAGACACCAACTCTGCACTATACTCCCGGACCTGTGGATACTCTACCAGGAAGAAGGGCTTCTTGCATCCAGGACCCAAGAGTGACGCCCAGAGCTAGTCTGCTGGCTTCCTGATCTAAGCGTTAGGGACATAAAAGGCTCCCAAACAGCTCCTGGACCCAACTGCAGCACCAAAAACCAGCGTGAGCTGCCGCCAACTCGTATCTTCACACAGCACCATCAACCATCTGCAGGAGACTGCCAACATGAAGCACCAGCCCGCTCTTCCAGGACTCTCAGCCAGCTCGCCGTACCACGCCGACCCCCTACTCCGATGCTCTCAATGATCCCTGCAGCCCTCTCCTGCGTAAACAGGACTCTTGCCACAACATTTGAGAAAGTAGACCCTTCAGCAGGACTAATCTGTGACTGTATCTATAGCAGTCGGCCTAAACGTTTGCCTTTGACTCGGTCCAGGGCGACCAGATAGCCAATGTTGGCGCTTTGTGCTTTTAGCTGCTATTCTATACTTTATTCCTTAAAATGAATTACTCTGGTTCTACTAATTGGACTTTTGTCTTTAAGGTCTTGTTTTATTTATTACATTTTGCATTATTTTTCTAATTTGGTGCAGGATCTTTCTGTGAGATGTTTTCACTGCTTTAATGTTTGAAGTGTTGCACAAATGCTTTACTCAATGCCTCTAAGTTATGCCTGACTGCTCTGTGCCAAGCTTCCAAGGGGTTGAGCACAGGTTAATTTGGGGTTTGCTTGTGCCCTACCGTAATAAGGATTGTGGTTTCTACTTGACCAGGGCTTACACCCGAGTCAACCAACAACCCAATTTTTTACAATGACCTGCTGCTTAGTGTCTGTGGATGAGTGCCAAACAGCTCCCAAGTGTAGAGTCCTAGCTCTGGAAACCAATCCCCAGCTTCCTCAAAGAACAGGAGCTTGTATATACATTGTTAGGGTGTGGAGTAGTACATTGATCACAGATCTGCCCCCAGTCATCCCCAGTGAATCTTTGTAAATGCAGTTCATGCAAACCGTAACTTACAATTTTTTCTTGTTGTCACTTGAATGCCGAAGCACAGCCAGTGCTGTTACCCCCTGACACCAGTGTTTCATTGTTTTCAATTCTTCCAAAGGGTTGAAAGCCCTTTGAGGGGAACATTACCTGCTGCTGAGTGTCTGTCAATGAGTTGCAAACAGCTCCCAGATGTAGAGCCCTGCACCCTAAACTGTGTAGTAAATTGTATATTTTGTACATGCATCAAAGATCCTCTGTGATTTCTCCTGAATCAATCACTGTGTCATAACTTTCAAATCATTGGCTAAGGCATGTTATGCCAATGCAATTATATAATATATTGAAGTATATGCATATAGTCTGACATTATTAAACAGTGCACATGAACCAGTGGCTATACTAGTTTTCAGCCTCCACCTCAGCACCCTATACAGAAATATATATTCTCCCTCAATAATTAGATTGGTGTTTGATACTATACTGAAATACATTCTACAGACTTGCTGATATACTTATATTTCTAAAACTCTACTCTGTAATCAGTCTCCCTAAGCGTGTCTCTCACCACTCCGCAAATACTGGGAGACGCTCAGCCTCCTCGGTGACAAGGCTGAATACAACTTTAGCATTTAGTCGTGTGAAAAATGGCTAAAGCTATGTTTTCATCCCAAACTGGAGAATATTCCTCATTTTATGAGCTTTAGTTTAGTGATAAGAGCAGTGTTTTATTTATTTTTTCAAATATGTCAGATGCCCAAATACAGTAACAGATCAAGCTTATTCTTGGCATGTATAATCTCTCTAAGAGAAACCCTATTCTTTCACATATCACCTTCATTGATTCCCATCCTTTTTTAAATTATGATGTAGTTCCATATACTGATGCTTAGAATTTGTCAGAACCAAACACCATTTAAATATCCCCAAATAAGTTTGTAAATCATTATTTACATATCCTCAAGGGACTTGATGGGACTTGCTACTGGGAGCTTCTGACGTGTTCAATAAAAGTGTGGTCATGGAATAATTTTATGTAGTAAGAGAGACAAGGGTACCCCAATTAGGTCAACCTGGGGTGGAATAATGTTTCAGAAAACAATAGTTTCTAAGTGGCCAATCTCTTTTAGATTCAGCCTGGTCACATTTGCTATGTCCTGAAGATGATCTCAAACAGCTCAGATCAAAACGCCGTTGAACCGCTACAACATGAACTCCATATATTTTGTACAATTTATTCATGAGGAGTTCTCTTATCTGTTGTCAATTCAATGTATATATTTTAACACCTTAGGAGCTTCGTAAATAAACCTCCCCAGTGCTGCGCTGTCCATTATCCAGTGCTGAACTGGACGTCTAGCGGTCGCACGCAGCACTGGGGAGGTAGTGCCCGTGACGACCGTTGGCCGACGGCAGCACTTAAAGGGTTAAAGTCACCCCCACTTATCACATCACGCTCGTTGTCACTTCTCTATGTTAGCACCTGAACTATTTCTTGCATATTTTCATAAAATAAATAACAAATGTTATTTTTTGACTGATGTGTCCTTGGTCATACTAATTATTGCTCCTTGAGATATTGTTGTTGTTGTAATACTTTATTCGATAGACATGTATCATAAAAGTACAAGCATACAAATATATAAAAACAATCCATCCAAAGTACTACAATTAGATCCAGAACAGCAATTAGCAGTTTAAAAAACAAGTAAAAACATTGTATAAACAATTTAAAAAAAAAAAAAATTTTTATACATTTCCCAACAATCTAGAACGTATTAACCAAGCACCCCCCAGATATGTTGCTACCCCACAAATAATATACATTGAGACAGCGTTAGTTGTGATGATACGGAGGGCTGACCTATGATCTTTTACACCCAACTCTCTGCATACAGGTTTCAACCATTTAGTCCTAGCAGATTTGTATGCCGAACAGGCAAACAAAAAATGGCCAAGGGTTTCTTCTGGACATTGGCAACCTGGGCATTTTAAATCAGTCCCCCCCCTTAGACTTCCATCTTTTCACAAATATTTTAAGGGGCAGTGTGCCATACCTTAATTTCAAGAACAAGGTTCTATCTCTTGCTACTTGTATTAAATCCAAAAATGGTTCCAGCTTCATTGAAGGTTTATGAATAAGAAAGTTCGACGTTAAGGTCCCCAGATTTGAGTTGTTGTTGACCTTGGACTCAAACCAATCCCAATATAATTTCTTTACAATTTGCTTTGCAGGGGGGACGCTACAACATGAACTCCATATATTTTGTACAATTTATTCATGAGGAGTTCTCTTATCTGTTGTCAATTCAATGTATATATTTTAAAGTTACCCCACTTATCACATCACGCTCGTTGTCACTTCTCTATGTGAGCACCTGAACTATTTCTTGCATATTTTCATAAAATAAATAACAAATGTTATTTTTTGACTGATGTGTCCTTGGTCATACTAATTATTGCTCCTTGAGATATTAAGTATCGTACATAAGCCAATTGTCCCTCATTCTGCCGCTTCAACATGGAATAATTTTATCCAAATTAATCTTCCCCAGTAAAGACAAAAAAACATTTCCCACTCTTTAAAATCAATTTTTCATTTTCCATGAGGTTTTCCAACTTAGCTGCGCATACCACGTCTCTAGTAATTTGTATTTGCGCTGCAAATGCCCAGCAGACTTGGACTCCACTCTACCTCTGGATTGCCGGAGTAAAGCTCCAAGCTTCATCTAACCTTTGACAGACATAGTTTCTTTCAGCCCAGACCTAGACCTCATTTAGCCCCACCCAATCTACTTGGCATATTTAGTGGGTTTCCTAGTGGCTTGGGAGGCACAGGTCTTATCTATGCCACCCAGCCCACACATCGTATTTAGTGATTCACAGGGAAAATTGATAATGTTTTCCTACCAGGCTTTTCCATAATACTCATAAAGGCGTCTGTCAGAAAAAAGTAAGCTGGTCATGGCATCGGAAGAAGCACATGAAATATGGCAGGCCTGGTGATGAGGTGAGCAAGTAGTTGTGCAGCGGCTGGCACTGTAAAGTATTTCTCAGGCTCCACAATTTGGTACCCGGTAATTACTCCCCTTGATGTGAGGTGAAGTAAACTAATCTTGGGTGGATTGGGCATTTGCCGATTTTTGGCAGGTGCCATGTTCTGTCAACCCTATACAAGACTAGTAGTCCGAATCGCTGAGACCCTGGACAGAGATCTTGGCCATAATGTTTTGCAATATTCTTTCCACAAAAGTCTCAGCTAATAAAGAAAAGAAAATAATAGATATTGTACTTAGCTATTGTGGTGAGCTATTATTACAACATCTGTTTCCTGTTTCCATTTAGTGCTGATAGATTGATATTAATTTCGGCCATTTGACAACCTGTATATTATCCGTACCATTATCCAAGAGATTATATATGCACTGTCAATCCAACATATCAAGAAGTCCCTGATTTCCCTGCTGCTTTATGACGTCTGCTTGTTTTCATGCATTGCGTTGACCTTGTCTGATGCTAACGATGCCTGGCTGGTTTCCACTCATCATTCACAGCTTAACTTATAGGTCTCGACTACCAGGCTTACCATTGGTTGCTTTTTTGTTCTTTCCATTTGCTTGCTTCTTATTAAAAATCTCTCCTTTATCTTCTTGTGTTTTTCCCGCTACTGCAGCATAGCCTCTTTACCACCCTGCTACTCCTGGCATCTTCCATTTAGAGTACCCAGGTTTTCTAGCTCTTGTGCCACTTACCCCAAACTGTGCACTCCACCCCTCCCCCACCCTCCCACCACCACCACCACCCTTCATTGCCTTCCCCAAGGAGGCCATGCATCGGGTGTGGTCGCCACCTATATTCATTATTCAATAGTGACATATCTGTAATGCTGCATTCCGAGAACGAGGATAGCCACCTCGTAGAACTCAAGGTCCTCTTATTATATAGAGAGCAAAATACTAAGCCACTGATAATCAGAAATCTATATTTAAATCACAATCCTTCAAAGAAAAAGGAAGCAGCTGCGATGCTGCTGGCCATGCTGCAAAACACAGCGGTGAATCACCCTGACGCAAAGTGCTTACTCAGTCTCAAATTGGCGCAACCTTGATGATTTGTTCTTGAAAACCTCTCCAAAAGTACCTAAAACAGGACAGACACTAGAAAGGCAAAGCGTTGGCTAATACACTAGCAACTCAGCACCTACAACTGTTAAACAGAGGATTTCTAGAAGATCAACTGCTGGCGCACACCTATATTCCTCCTCCGTGGTACACAACCTTGGACTACATGTGGGCGTCCATTGTAAACTTCCATCAAATCACCTAGTTGAAAATAGCTATTGAATGCGATCATGGCTGTCAGAACATCACCTTATTTTGTTATGGAGGGGAGCAGGGCTGCCACTGGTTAATAGGCTCTGGGGCCGAAATGGAGCCCAGTAAGAATATAAAATGGCAAATCATTAAATGTAAAACCCTGATTTTAAATTATGCATAGAAGAGCATACTTCAATGGGAAATACTTTTCCCAGGATCCCACTGGCATGGGCAAGGCTTTTAGCGGCATTATTTGGGATACTAAGCCCGAATGTATTGCGTCCTCCACTGGGACAGCATCTTGTACCATATCAAAGCACAGGAAAAGAAATCAGTGCCTTGAAACACAAACTTAATAACACCATGAGAGCTCTGAAGCGTTGCAATGCCGATATATTATTAAAGGAGTAAATCATCAAAATAAAAACCTGCTACAGGATAAATCTTTGTGTGATCACAAATGAAATACAAGAGAAGCAATGGGTCAAGCATCATGAAGTCACAAATATAAAAGATTTAAGGAAATATTGAACCGTGGTTAATTAGCCAATAAAATTCAAACAACCCCAAAAATATTAGTGCGGCCAACTGGTCAGTTAGATTAAAAATTATTCATCGATAGTACCAAAATAACATCTAAATGAGATTGGACTGCATGTAGTCTCTGTGTCTAAAACAATCAAACGACCAAAGTGTGCTCCTTGCCTTACGAGAGGTGGAAAAAAAGTATCAAATCCACACGCCGCAATATAGCCCATGGAGCCCATCGACCTAATGCCATCTTTAAGCAAGCTCAGTAACAAGGGGCTGAAATCACAGCACTACTTTACAGAAACTGTCTGGCTGAAAAATTAACTTCGAAGAGCTGGAGGGCTCTCTCGTGGTGCCAGTGCTTAAACAAGCATTGATAACACCAATAGGTCTCGCCTAAGTGAGAGCTATTGCCTTTGACAATGTGTTTTATTCATGTTGTACACCAGTGTGGCTGTTGTTCAGCATGGTTAAAAGTTAGTGGAGCGTCGTAGAGCAGAATGGACTGGGGTAGTGTTGTACATTAGGGGAATAGAGTGGTGTAGAAGGGAGCGGTATAGAGTGGAGGAGTATAGAGTGTCAGAGTGAAGTGGTGCAGAGTGCCATAGAGCTGACTCGGTTGGGTTACAGTGTATTGGATTAGAATGTACTAGATTAGAGTGGAAATTAATTAGAGTATGGTGGATTAGAGTGGAGTGAATTAGAGTGTGGAGTGGATTAGATTGAAGTGGATTAGAGTGGAGTGGAATGGGGTGGATTGGAGAGGGCGGGGTTTATTAGAGTGTGATGGATCAGAGTGGAGTGGATTCAAGTGGAGGATATAGTAGTGGAGTGGATTAGAGTTGAGTTGAGTGTATTAAACCGGATTTGAGTGGAGTGGATGATTAAATTGAAGTGGATTAGAGTGGAGTGGGGTGAATTGGAGAGGGGTGGGATTTATTAGAGTGTGGTGTATCAGAGTGGATTAGAGGGATTCAAGTGGGGGATATAGTAGTGGAGTGGATAAGAGATGAGTTGAATGTATTAGACTGGATTTGAGTGGGGTGGATTACATTGAAGTGGAGTGGGGTGGATTGGAGAGGGGTGGGGTTTATTAGAGTGCGATGGATCAGAGTTGAGTAGAGTGGATGCAAGTGGAGTGTATAGCAGTGGAGCAGATTAGAGTTGAGTGTATTAGACTGGAGTGGATTAGAGTGGAGTGGATTACATTAGAGTGGAGCAGTTTACATTACAGTGGAGTGAATTACATTAGAGTGGAGAGGATTACCTTAGGGTGCAGTGGATTAGGGTGGAGTGAATTGAATTAGAGTGGAGTGATTTACAGTGGTATGGAGAGAAGGACAAACATTCACACACAAGGAGTTGTCGTTGCAAAATTACTGTCAAGTACAAAGCTCTCAGAACTCTGCCCTCAAAAGCACGCGTTAAAAAACATGAATGTGACCTTGTGCAATGTAATTTGTGGTCATATGATGTGCTCCAATATCTTCGAGTTGCGTGGATTCGAGTATGCATTACAAAAATAATGTAAACGAAAAAAAAGAAAAAGAAGAAATAGTTCCTTAATCACAGCACAGCCAGCAGACGGACAGTAATTAAGAAATATCAATGTTTACTTTGTTCATGTGCTACACAAAGACCGGAAGTGACACATAAAATGATGACAGGGACGCATTGCCAAATTAGAAGGCAGTTAATGGGATCCATGACTGATCCAACTGAGCTGCAGCATTATCAGCAATTGGGAAGCTTTAGCGACATCACTGGCATGCTGTAAAAACACAGCATCACCATTGAAGTAATAGCATTGTATCCGTTATAGACAAAACAAACACCATTTTCGGTGAGGTGGAATTGACATCAGCCCTGTCCACAAAAGAAGCTGCTGTAATGATGGACCTTGAAGAAGCAGGGATACTGTTGGCGGATTAGCACAGGACGGCGGTATTTTAGGCAGGCTGCAAAAAACAGCAGCTTTGTGAGCCAATTGGATGGAGCATCAGTGCTGTAGGCCAGTAAGAAAGATAAGGAACTTTCATGGAGGCAACGGCCGTAGGGATCACACACAGGCAGCATCAGCTATGCAGGAATGTTGGACTGGAAGAAGCAGAATTTCTGGTGAGACAGAAATATAAACTAAAGAGTTAAAATTGAAACGGCGAATTGAAAACAGGAAGAGAGTCTTCAAGTGGTGATGAATCTTTTTATATCCAATCAGCGGAGGTCTTGTGCTACACATGTAATTCCCGTCGGAGCCCCTTGACCGGAATTTCACTCCCAGGCTTTGGCTTCACATCTGGAAGTCCTTTCTAAGTCGATCGGATGATTCTCCGCAGCGTGCCATAGCCAGAAGCACTTATAGAAAATGGATAGATGCAGTGCAGATCAGCCCCTACGCATTAAACCCACAAATGTGAGTCACATCTTTTCAGCCGAGGCCTTAAACTGGAACCACTTTATGAAAACATACTTAACCCAACAGCTCGGTTTCTGTGACCTTCATTGATCAGCTCGTGCCTGACCCTTCCGCAATGCTTCATGCTTTCGGCTTCTGCAGACCCCAAGCCGTTCGTTTACTGGGATTTAAGATGCCAGCTTGGACAATACTACAGCCAATGTGCTGCATAGCATATACCCAGCATATATGTTGCACACTGTGGAGTCCTTTCTTTAGAGTGACCTGGGAATGCCCATCAGCCTCTGGACCAGTAGGTGAAACGCTGGCTTCGTTCACTTGATTGTCTCTGGACTTGTGCCATCCCTTTGGCTCCTGGGCATGTAGATGTAAATGTAAATGTAGAGGTACTTGTATAGCGTACGACTACCTGGAGGTCTCTCGGCGCTTGTACGAATACCGCTGAGGAACCCTTCCTGGCCTTTCCCTGTGAAGTGCCCCACTCCTGGGCACCCCCAAGGTGAAGCCAGGCATCCTAGCGTTGTTGGGGCCGTTGTGGAGATTAAGCAAGCTATTGCTCAGAGTTGCAGAGTGGGACTTCTGATTAGAATAGGCACCGAGGCGAGAATTATCAGGTTAGATGAAATTGAGCCCAAGACCTGCTGAGGCGGGAATTGAACCCTGGTCCCGGGCCCAGACTTCTGCATCAGGGTCTGCCGCTCTAACCATTGAGCCACACTTCTCCATAAGTCAGTGGCATGCAGATATGGTAGGTGATGCATTCCTTTTGATTGGCTCATGGCTGTGTCCCTAGTTTCTCAGTCATGCAGTCACAAACTCCAGCACAAGAAAGCTGTTGGTGGCTCAATTGACTGCGCTGGCTACTACAGTAATGGAAGGTGAATTGGGTTAAATGTTTCAGATTTTCTGGTTAGCAATAGGAAGAATGTTGAAAGTTTCTGCAGAAATCTGAAAGGTGTGTATTTTAATATGCTTAATTAGCATTCTGCGATATCATGTTCTTCTACCTCGTTTCATGCTCTCCATCCATGAACTCTGCCTGCTGTCTAGACAGGATGCGGATGCACAGGTTGTAGGTGCTCAGGCTCTTAAATTCCAGATTTTCCTGCGCCTAAAGATCATTTTTGTCGTTTTCCACATTAAGATCCACATTATTGTCGCATTAGTACCGTTTGGGCTAACTTTGGCTTTGGCTCAGATATAGGTAATCTTAGGTTTTCTAACCCACTTTTAAAGTCTGCGACTCAAAATGTGTGCCGCCTGAAATGCCAAGATCATGTAAATCCAATAATCACATAATTCCACTGGTTGCCTGTTTGTGAACATTTCAACTTCAAAATGCTGTTTGGCATATTGGGTTCATTAGAGAGGAGTCAGCAATTCTGCTGCAAGAAGTGTACAGGTTATTTGCCCTCCAGTTTACTAAGAAATGCTTTCCCTCCAGTTCACTAAGAAATAAAGCCGTTTATGATGGCCCCTATATTAAAAAAGCTAGGGATGGACGGTGTGCAATATTGGTCATGTGTTTACTTATGGCCACTAAAATTATGCTGCCGGGGAGAGCCAAATTATGCAGTAGGGTTGAGAAAACTATGCAGCAAGAAAAGGCAAATTATGCGGCATAATGCAGCACATTTTTTAAAATTATTACCTCATTGTTTTATCATTTTTACACCTGTTAAAACTATCAGGGCATTAGTTGCACCTCATTTAATACCCAAATATGGCAATAAGCAATAGAAAAGTGTACAGTTAACCTTTGCAAAGGGCCTGCAACATGTGCCGCTGCTTTTTTAGTAACATTCGAACCGTTTTAGCTAGAAACAAAACATTTTTGGGTAAAATCTGCAAGTTATGGAGCAGATAATGGATTATCAGCCAGATTCATCAAGCGAAATGCGCTCGCAAAAGGGCCAGATTCTGAGAATCTGGCCCTTTGCGAGTGCAATTTTTGCATTTGGGATTCATCATCCCAAATGCAAAAATCGCTAATAAAGAATTCGCAAATTTGCGAGGATTAGAATTTAAGGAATCTCTATTAGAGATTCCTTAAATGCTATTCATGAAACATTTAAAAATTGCGAATTCGCAATTTAGGACCGCTATTTACCACGAAGTCAAACCTCGTGGTAAATAGCGAAAACTTAGAAAAATGCATTTAAATGCATTTTTCTAAGTTGCATGTTACACACACACATGTCCTTTGGACATGTGTGTGCACAACATCAGTGTAAATTCACATTTCAGGGGTGCTACAGGGTGTCCTTTGGACACCCCTGCACCCTTGAAATCGCATCCTTATTTGCGATTAGCAAATTGCTAATCGCAAATAAGGAATACTCACCATTCATTCCTATGGGCCTGTAGGCCCATAGAAATGCATGGGGAGTTATTCCTTATTTGCGATTAGCAATTTGCTAATCGCAAATAAGGAACATGTAGGAATCGCAATATTTTTTGCAATTCCTACATGAATCCCGTTTTGCAAGTCCTTAATAGCGATTCCTTATGAATCGCTATTAAAGACTCGCAGAGCGGGTCTTTGATGAATCTGGCTGTATGTGGCAAATGCAGCAAAACTATAATTATGCAAAAAACGCTCTTGACCATACAGTCACATAATTCCAGTGACCCTGGTTACACTCTGGAATGAACGGCCATCTTGCAGCAGTGTTATAATGGATCAAGTAACCTAGAGACCATTAAAAATTGCAGCTCTCTGAATTAGCACTCACTCTGCATCACTTAAGTTCGAGGTGGATTTCCAAATCTTTGGATTTTTTAAACACACTTTTTGTTACACTTTTTTACCATAGATATACTAGAGCAGTTACAATTCACACTAAACATCACTTGTGCAGGTGTTAGACTGTAAGCACTTCCAAAGTCTCAAGATGTGTTTTTTTCCGACGACAACGGTAAAATTGATCTAATGCAATCTGAAATCTGTCTAAATGTAAATGGATTTGTTATTTAAAATGATCTTGGCTCTGAGGTCTCTACCGTGGCCACTCACCAAGTGCACATCGATTACATCAGATCAGAAATCCATTATTGTATAAACATCTCAAATAGGTACCAAAAAGAACCCACAGCAGAATTATGTTTGGGGCACTGAGCAGGCTCTTGCAGTGTCAGTTTCCAAAGATCACGCACGGCAAAAGAGGAAACTTTAATCTATTGTTGCATGTGGGATACAGACCCCATGAATTTAGAAAGACATACATTCAAATAAAAATCTTTGTTTTATTTTGCAAAGTGCCAGAGATGTTTTGATTATTTTTTTACATAATGTAGCGGGTTACATAATGAAATCTATGGTGATAAATAATTCTGTGCCGGGTCATTAGGATCCCCTGCAGATGTGGCTCCAGAACCTTGTGGTGAGAAGGTTGCATTGCACAAACATCATATTCTAAATATAGCTGCAAAACTATGGCCCATTGGAATTTGAAAATAGAAAACCTACTCACACTCAGACCATATTTTGTACACGAAATATAAAACACAATATTTATGTTATACAATATTCCTGTATATGATTTTCTGACATACACTCCTCTTGCATAAACACCATACCACATACATCTAATGCTTTGCTAGTGAGACAGAACATTTTCAAGTGATGGAAGATGCAAAGTGATTACTCATCTATAGACACCACGTTTTTTATAACCCGCTCAGCAGCTTTTGGGTTGAACTTGGTACACTTGTGTTTTTTTATCTTTATGTAAAAACAAAAACAGTAACAGATAGAATGTTAATATTTCGCAGTGCAAGGCAACACTTAGGACCTCTTGTAGAAGAAAAAAACGGAACAATTTCAAGTACACACATAACGTAATCCCGTGGATGGTACATTTACGTTAATCTTACATATATGCTTTATACAAGGCTCTGGAGTGGCTTTGTTCTGTTCTAGTCAAAAGATCAGGCTTTGTGGAACTAAAACCCTCCAGTTTGTATCCCTTTCCTGAGTTGTGATGTACACCCTGAGTGTGAGTCATTTTTTTTACCTTCAATATTCATTTCTTTTGTGTTGCCAATAGGAAGGCTGGTTTCAAATTTGAAGACTTCCTCATACATTGGGATTATCCTTTGTTGGTGTTGCTAAAATGGACTTCCTTTAGCAGCCCTGAGTTATTTAAACTTTTAAATAAAGTTGCAGTACACATAAAGCTTTCCATCTTCATAGGCTTGCATATCTTTATGGGCAATGTCCAGGATCTGGTAAATCTTGTAATATGAAGATACAGTGACTACGGCATGTGATAGATGTGTTATTGCTAGGCTGCTGAGTTCTGGCGAGCAGCAGCACATGATTAAGGATGTGCAAAAGCATGTATTTTTGGTGAAATTTCTGAAGATTCCGTGAAAACAGCGGTGTTTTTTTCACTTGAGCTAGGGAGCGTTGCCCCCTGCCCCCCTCCTGCTGTGAGCCTCACAGGCTGGCTGGATACTCCAAAGTGCGCATTTCACTTTGGCTGTCTGTCTTGCGTCTGTCATTGTGACATGCACACTTTGATGCTCTCCACCTAGCTGTCTTAGACAGCTGGGTGGAGGCCAAGCACGGGACTACAGAGTCTGAGGCAGTGTCCAGCCAGCCCGCTCCATCCAATTCTGGAGCTGCTTTCACAGCATGAGAGCAGCTCCAGGATTGGTTAAGGGAGTTGGCCAGGCCATGGTGGAGTCGAGAAGAAGATTGGGAGGAATGGGGACGTGCAATCCAGATAAGTGACTTATTTTTTCTTTTCCTCCTGCTCTCTACTTCCATCTCTCCCCCTCCACGGCACCATTACACAGGCAGCAGTGGCCAGAGCCCCTCGCCCCCCCAGTCCCCATAGCTGTCAGCCGCCACCGCATGAAAATATAATGTAATTACATGGAGGTATACTTTCAGGGTGAAATGTGATTTGCCAGAACCTCCAGGAAACTTGTTCCAACCCAAAGAGTCTTTCCGAGCGAAGCATATGAAATTTCTCGCCTAGTAAAAAAGAAGTCTCCCTAAAGGTATATATGGCACGCACCCGCATATTCTGTTGATAGATTGCCTACATTTTTCTACTCATCACCCCACGCATAGTTTGTTTACAGTACATTTAAACAGGTTATTTTTAATCTGTATTTTGCTATTTAAGCTATGTTCATCTGTTTTACCTTGCCAATAATTAGTTACTTTAAATTCGGTCTGTTCTCTCTGTTGTGAAATGATTATGGGTTCATTGTCGAGCCATGTCTTTTTGTATGGGATCGCTTTATTAGTATGTACATAATATGTAATATACCATTACCATAGTTCACAATGAGATGCCTCAACCAGGAACAGGGCCTTGATGTTGCAGTCTTAATGCTTAACCTCCAACCCTGAAAGGTTTTGCTTTTTTTATTCCTGGGCTCATCCTTTGTTTCCTGGCAGAACATTTTACTTTACCAGCCATGTCGGTGTTTACCGCACTCTCTGGATAAGACCCTTTAACTCAGTCTCTTATTGCTTTAAAAAAAACTGTATTCTTGTTCCTCATACAAGGACTGTTGTTTTTCTTTCCCTCTCGTTACGGACAAAGAGATAGTCTGATGTTACTTAGTTTTCATCTGCCTTACCCGACTTCCTCAGGACCTTATTGGGCCCACCAGAGAGGGGGGGGGGAGGGGCAGCTCAGACCACAGACTCGCTTGTTGGTGTGACAAAGGCCGCTTTATTGGAAGCAGGTGCACCTTACAAATACATTCCCTTGGCCTGTGCCGTACAAAACTAAACCTAGCTAAATATATTTTATCCTAACTAACCCCCCGCCCCCTCCCCTAAACATGGTTCCCCCCAGCAACAACTATAAACACCAACTTGCAATTGCTAACTTTCCTCTCTACCTAACTAAGGGCCATATGTATCAAAAAGTCATTTTGCGATTCTCAAATAGCGATCTTTTGCAAATCGCTATTTGAGAATCGCAAAATGCTAAGTATGTAGGATTTACAATAAATCTACATATTCCTTTATTGCGAATCTCAAATTGCGAATCTCAATTAAGGAATACCTCCTCATTCATTCCTGAATGGGAAGACATTTTCAATTTACGATTAGCAATTAGCGAATCACAAATTGAGAATGCAATTTCAAGGATGCAAGGGTGTCAAAAGGACAACCTGTTGCATCCCTGAAATAAGCATGGGTGCACATGTGGCGCACATACATGCCCTAAGGGCATGTATGTGCTTCACATTGCCAAAAATATCAACAAAGGGAGTGAAGAGGTGGTGCAACAAGGCACCGCGGTGGGCTAATCCTCCTCTTATGACCGTCTAAATAATCAACAAAGACCACCTGAAACAGACATACAATACATATTCCGATGGTGTTGGAATACACTCAGTGTGTTAAAATACCCCTCACACACCAAAAGGGCCCTTGGTGTCATGCTTCATCATCGGGGTCTTCCCGCCCCCGCTGCGGGACGGGGCAGTGCTGCGACAAGCGGCTACGCCGGAGCACCTTTTAATTGTGAGTACTATGTGAGTGATAATGGAGTGAGTGTCAGTGAGGTCAGAAGTGATGAACAGTGAAATTAAAGTTAAAAAATACCTGGCCTGGTGTTTAGAAAAAATTATTTAATAGGCACTGGCTGGTATCGTTAAAAGGGGTGAGGCGGAGTGCAAGATCGGGTTACTAGTCTTGCTCTCCTGTGTGGGTCAACATGTTTCGGGGCGACATGCCCCTTCGTCAGGACCGGGATGTATAGATCCCCCTGTCACTCACTAATGCGCTCCCACAGATAGAGAGTGTTGTGTTTGATCAATGTGTATAAATAATTTAAATACACGTGAAAGAAGCTCGGTCAGTAATACTGATGATGTAAGCCTGCAAGGATAAGAACACAGGATTTTAGAAAGAGCGCGGATCCCAATGCGCTTTACTAATGAATACCTGTAAGGAATGAAAATACACATAGGGGAAGAAAACACACTTTAGGCTGTTACATGTCACGCCAAAGACTTCTTAGGGGGACCTGGATAGCCGGATATGAAAAAGACAAAATATATAGAACTGTGGAGAAAAGCATTCATGGGCTTATTGCCTGGCTGGCCGAGGATTTCCCGGAGGGGCCAGGTCACTTCACAGGGTGCAAATGGGAAGGAAAAAACACACATAAAAATGTATACATACATACACACACCAATATAAAGCATCAAAAACTAGCAAAGAGATGCTTATTCACTTTTTATACATACTTATTGAATGATGAGACAATGCCCCATGAGCCAAGCTGGGCGAAGGGTATAGAGGGTCCAACTGTGGGGAGACATGGAGAGATAATGCCAGGACCTAGATTAGCTTTTTACCCTGAGTGAATTAAGGTAGTGTATACCAGGTCAGGACTGTCGGCTATGCCGTACTTACTCAACCCCCACACCTCAGTGCTTCCTCCTTCGTCAGTGGCTTCCGTGGTAATGGTAAGCCGGGGCAGGGCGGGTCTTATATAGTGAGGCCGTGGCTTGTTAGCAGAGCCTTAATTAATTAACTCGAAACCGATGTGCGTGTTCGGTCGAGTGGTTTGGGCGTGTGACCAGAGCTAGATTTCCCAAAACCAATGTTTGCACACAGGCGTGGTAAGAACCTGAAGGATCTGCTGGTCCACACGAGACCTAAACAACTCACGAACGAGAGACCCTCTGCCATTTCAACCATTGGAGGGCACCACCCATGTGGCTCGTGCACATCCTGTCAATATACAAAAAAAAGTCGTAACATAACTTTTTCTAACAAATCCACATGGGAACAACGTTCCTTTACCAACTGCAATAGCCGGAATTTGGTCTATTTGATCACCTGCCCATGTAAAAAAGAGTACATTGGCATGACCACACGACCGGTCAAGATACGAATGGGCGAACATCGAAGCAACGTACGTTGCAAAAAAACTACCACAAGAATGGCCACCCACTATGCCACAATGGGTCACAGTATAGACGATCTGCAATGGACAGTCATAGAAGCCTACGGGAGTGACAAGGACCTTCTTGCAAAAGAGCAACGTTGGGTCTATCGCTTGGGCACGCATCTCACAGGATTAAATGACGATATTCCTTGGTCGCAATTTAAGGCATGATTAAAACCTAAGCGAGTTCCATAGTTCGGGACCTTAATACAGTACTAATATAAAACTCAACACCATCGTGTCCCACCAGCAATCACAGAACCTGCAATGTGGTCCTGGCCGACATGACGTGTAAATATGTATGAAAATCTCGAATTTTTATTTTATTTATTCCTTTTTACAAACTGTGTGCAAAAAATAAGAGTTTTTCGCTCTGAATAGCTGTAACCTAACAAGAGCCTCTTTATTTTCCCACCTATAAGTAAGTGGAACATAATTTGAGAATATCAGTCTTCACCCATGTACAACCTCTGCCTACAGGACAGTTGGTAAATAACACATGTTCCGCTCTGACAATGATTTATACATCTTCATAAGCGTCCCTCCGTATATCCATTGGCAAAAAAACCCCCCCAGGCTCCTGATGAGCAGCGCGGAGGAACACCTCCCTCCCGCGCATGCGCGACAAGATAGTCACTATGCAGCTCTACTGCGCATGCGCGGAGTGTAGACACTTCACCGCGCAGGCGCATGTGTCGCCTGACACGCAGATACTAGCATCAGAGCGGACCTGGGGTGTATCCTAGCATTCTACCAACCCCCTCCGCCAACTACTACCTATCGTAAGGGAAATGCAACCGACCCTTGCCAATACCTATCCCGGCCCAGCCGACCTCGGACATTTAACAATGGCCGCTCTGGTCACACGCCCAAACCACTCGACCGAACACGCACATCGGTTTCGAGTTAATTAATTAAGGCTCTGCTAACAAGCCACGGCCTCACTATATAAGACCCGCCCTGCCCCGGCTTACCATTACCACGGAAGCCACTGACGAAGGAGGAAGCACTGAGGTGTGGGGGTTGAGTAAGTACGGCATAGCCGACAGTCCTGACCTGGTATACACTACCTTAATTCACTCAGGGTAAAAAGCTAATCTAGGTCCTGGCATTATCTCTCCATGTCTCCCCACAGTTGGACCCTCTATACCCTTCGCCCAGCTTGGCTCATGGGGCATTGTCTCATCATTCAATAAGTATGTATAAAAAGTGAATAAGCATCTCTTTGCTAGTTTTTGATGCTTTATATTGGTGTGTGTATGTATGTATACATTTTTATGTGTGTTTTTTCCTTCCCATTTGCACCCTGTGAAGTGACCTGGCCCCTCCGGGAAATCCTCGGCCAGCCAGGCAATAAGCCCATGAATGCTTTTCTCCACAGTTCTATATATTTTGTCTTTTTCATATCCGGCTATCCAGGTCCCCCTAAGAAGTCTTTGGCGTGACATGTAACAGCCTAAAGTGTGTTTTCTTCCCCTATGTGTATTTTCATTCCTTACAGGTATTCATTAGTAAAGCGCATTGGGATCCGCGCTCTTTCTAAAATCCTGTGTTCTTATCCTTGCAGGCTTACATCATCAGTATTACTGACCGAGCTTCTTTCACGTGTATTTAAATTATTTATACACATTGATCAAACACAACACTCTCTATCTGTGGGAGCGCATTAGTGAGTGACAGGGGGATCTATACATCCCGGTCCTGACGAAGGGGCATGTCGCCCCGAAACATGTTGACCCACACAGGAGAGCAAGACTAGTAACCCGATCTTGCACTCCGCCTCACCCCTTTTAACGATACCAGCCAGTGCCTATTAAATAATTTTTTCTAAACACCAGGCCAGGTATTTTTTAACTTTAATTTCACTGTTCATCACTTCTGACCTCACTGACACTCACTCCATTATCACTCACATAGTACTCACAATTAAAAGGTGCTCCGGCGTAGCCGCTTGTCGCAGCACTGCCCCGTCCCGCAGCGGGGGCGGGAAGACCCCGATGATGAAGCATGACACCAAGGGCCCTTTTGGTGTGTGAGGGGTATTTTAACACACTGAGTGTATTCCAACACCATCGGAATATGTATTGTATGTCTGTTTCAGGTGGTCTTTGTTGATTATTTAGACGGTCATAAGAGGAGGATTAGCCCACCGCGGTGCCTTGTTGCACCACCTCTTCACTCCCTTTGTTGATATTTTTGGTTTTTGAGACAGCGCGCAGCTGTGGGAGTTCTACCGCTCCATTTAGAGCCTACCAGAACTTCTGGCCTTTAGTAGAACAGCCAACTCGGTTTTTTCTACTTTTCCTTTTTCCTTTTGCACCCCTTCCCTACACACATAGTCTCAACCTTCCACGCACACACACCTAATATACATACTCCTTACCAGCCTCAATGGAGGAAGCTGGAGGCCTTGCATTTGACGATGAGGAGGTCGACAGGATCCTAGCAAACCTACGCCCATTCGAAGGGCTGAGCAACACTGAACCAGGCATCAACGAAGGTGACTGGGACGAGTTGGCAGCCCTGAGGAGAACGCAGATAAAGACAGCCCTGCACGGCCTACTCATGTCCGAATATTTGAAATCAAAGACGGCCCCTCCCGGCCTAATAGTGAAGAATGAACCATTTATCTTCACGCACGATCTAGAATTTAAGAGGGATTGGTCTCTTATAAGCTGGAAGTGTACTAGGGACTGGCTAGTCCTTATAGTAAAAACTGCAACCAAACTAACACAAGAACTCAAGATTGAGATAACCCAGTTAGAAGTGAAGATAAAAAGTTACCTTGCCCCAGCCATTCTGAAAAAAAGACTGGAGGAACTAAATCAAGAAATGACAGAGTTTGAGTGCACCCTCAAAAAGAATAAGTATAAAAAACACAAAAAAGACACAGAGAACTTCACGCATGAACGTATTTACCCGTACATTAAAAAAGACCATGTATCCAAAAATCAGAACAATGACCAGGACACTGACATGTCCGATACTAGTTCTAACGGGTCAAACTCCAGTAGAAACAGCAACCAGAGCACACGAGGAGGTACACAATTCTCTGGCAGAGGCTATCCACGAGGTGGAAGAGGTTGGGGCCCATATCAAGGACCACCTCCCTTCATGCAAGGACCTCCCGGCTTCATGCAATATCCACCAGGGCCTGTCTTCATGGGGAATCAATTCCCACCGTGGGACCAACAAATGCCCCCCTTTAACCACTATGGCCAACCGCCTTTTTTAGGCCAGCGCCAAGGAACAAGAAAGGGCCGCAACCGGAAAGGTACGCAGGTACACTGGAATCAACAGCCAGCGCAACCCCTAGGGGTATCAACCCGGAGTCAAACAGCGTCAACCAGTCGAGGAACTTAGTTGTAAACTTGTCTGACCACTTACTAACGGAAGCTCAGGAGAATGTCCTAAGTAAGGGCTTGGGCTTCGTCCCTACCCATAAAATGGATAAATTCAAACTCTGCCAAGAGATGAAAGAGTTTACGCGAAAACTTAAGCTAAAAGCTTTTTTTCAGGACTCTAACAATGAAATGAATGTCCAAACAGATACAGGCCTGAAGAACAAATCCTCTTTCACACCTCTAGACTCTACGCTACCGGTTGAACTGTTAACCTTTGAAAAGGCAGTTATGGCAGATCTGGAAAAACTAACCACTGACAGTGGGGATGTCTTTAACAACACCTCCACAGCTGAGAGAACGGCCTTGTATGAACTGGCTAATGATGAAACGATTGTAATCAAGCCTGCCGACAAGGGCGGAGCGACGGTGATACAAACATATACCAACTATGATAAGGAGTGTAGGAAACTACTTGAGGACAGACGCAATTATCAAATACTGAGGGAAGACCCGACTGAAGAAGTCAGGATCTGTATCCTCATAATGATTGAGGAAGCAATGGCACACGACTGGCTCACAAAACAAGAGAGCGTTTTTCTGATTCAAAAGAATCCAAAAACTCCGTATTTCTACACCATCCCCAAGATTCATAAGGACGCCCCATATCCACCTGGGCGCCCTATAGTATCGGGAATCCAGTCAATCCTTGAACCCTTATCAAAATTTGCGGACGCTTTCCTTAGACCAATAGTACAGAAGACGAGTACTTATCTAAAAGACACGAAAGCAGTCCTACAGTTGGTAAAAGAGATACCTTTTGACCCCGAACACGACCTCCTGTTGGGACTGGATGTAGAGAGTCTCTACACGAGTCTCCCCCACCGAGAGACTCTAGAAATTATTGAGGAAGTCCTGTTCTCAACCCCATGGGCGTACCACACCCCGAGGCAAGTGGTCCTTGAATGCATCTCCATGACCCTAAAAAAGAATTTCTTCATGTATGAAAACACATACTACCTACAAAAACACGGCACGAGTATGGGCAGCACCTGTGCGCCGAGCCTAGCAGGGCTCTATGTGCACCATCTCGAAGCCACCAGAATCCTGAACGACCAGAACCCCTATAAGAACCATGTGGTCGCATGGAAAAGATACATAGATGACGTATTAGTCATCTGGAGGGGTGATCAAAACTCTGTGGTACAATTCATGACTTGGCTGAACCAACAAGATCGGTTCCTCAAGTTCACCCACACAGCCTCTAATGAAAACCTTGTTTTCCTTGATTTGAATATCTACCCCTCTAATGGCAAACTAGAGACATGTACTCATTTCAAGCCCACGGCTAAAAACAGTCTGTTACTATATAGTAGCTTCCATCCACGACATCTACGTGACAATTTACCCTATGGCCAGTTCCTTCGCCTTAGGCGTAATTGCAGCGCTATCCAAGATTTTAAAACCCAAGCAGCTGATTTGAAAACTAAGCTCAGTAACAGGAACTATCCTAGCAAGGTAGTCAACAAGGGTTTTAAGAGAGCACGGAACAACAACCGAGATGCCCTTTTGGAAACTACAGCAGAAAAAGAACAAGACCAACGCCCGATTTGTGTCACAACGTACAACACCAATTCGAACCAGATCACAAAAATTGTGAACAGACACTGGAAAATTTTGAATTGCGGAAAACTAGATTTCCCAAAACCAATGTTTGCACACAGGCGTGGTAAGAACCTGAAGGATCTGCTGGTCCACACGAGACCTAAACAACTCACGAACGAGAGACCCTCTGCCATTTCAACCATTGGAGGGCACCACCCATGTGGCTCGTGCACATCCTGTCAATATACAAAAAAAAGTCGTAACATAACTTTTTCTAACAAATCCACATGGGAACAACGTTCCTTTACCAACTGCAATAGCCGGAATTTGGTCTATTTGATCACCTGCCCATGTAAAAAAGAGTACATTGGCATGACCACACGACCGGTCAAGATACGAATGGGCGAACATCGAAGCAACGTACGTTGCAAAAAAACTACCACAAGAATGGCCACCCACTATGCCACAATGGGTCACAGTATAGACGATCTGCAATGGACAGTCATAGAAGCCTACGGGAGTGACAAGGACCTTCTTGCAAAAGAGCAACGTTGGGTCTATCGCTTGGGCACGCATCTCACAGGATTAAATGACGATATTCCTTGGTCGCAATTTAAGGCATGATTAAAACCTAAGCGAGTTCCATAGTTCGGGACCTTAATACAGTACTAATATAAAACTCAACACCATCGTGTCCCACCAGCAATCACAGAACCTGCAATGTGGTCCTGGCCGACATGACGTGTAAATATGTATGAAAATCTCGAATTTTTATTTTATTTATTCCTTTTTACAAACTGTGTGCAAAAAATAAGAGTTTTTCGCTCTGAATAGCTGTAACCTAACAAGAGCCTCTTTATTTTCCCACCTATAAGTAAGTGGAACATAATTTGAGAATATCAGTCTTCACCCATGTACAACCTCTGCCTACAGGACAGTTGGTAAATAACACATGTTCCGCTCTGACAATGATTTATACATCTTCATAAGCGTCCCTCCGTATATCCATTGGCAAAAAAACCCCCCCAGGCTCCTGATGAGCAGCGCGGAGGAACACCTCCCTCCCGCGCATGCGCGACAAGATAGTCACTATGCAGCTCTACTGCGCATGCGCGGAGTGTAGACACTTCACCGCGCAGGCGCATGTGTCGCCTGACACGCAGATACTAGCATCAGAGCGGACCTGGGGTGTATCCTAGCATTCTACCAACCCCCTCCGCCAACTACTACCTATCGTAAGGGAAATGCAACCGACCCTTGCCAATACCTATCCCGGCCCAGCCGACCTCGGACATTTAACAATGGCCGCTCTGGTCACACGCCCAAACCACTCGACCGAACACGCACATCGGTTTCGAGTTAATTAATTAAGGCTCTGCTAACAAGCCACGGCCTCACTATATAAGACCCGCCCTGCCCCGGCTTACCATTACCACGGAAGCCACTGACGAAGGAGGAAGCACTGAGGTGTGGGGGTTGAGTAAGTACGGCATAGCCGACAGTCCTGACCTGGTATACACTACCTTAATTCACTCAGGGTAAAAAGCTAATCTAGGTCCTGGCATTATCTCTCCATGTCTCCCCACAGTTGGACCCTCTATACCCTTCGCCCAGCTTGGCTCATGGGGCATTGTCTCATCATTCAATAAGTATGTATAAAAAGTGAATAAGCATCTCTTTGCTAGTTTTTGATGCTTTATATTGGTGTGTGTATGTATGTATACATTTTTATGTGTGTTTTTTCCTTCCCATTTGCACCCTGTGAAGTGACCTGGCCCCTCCGGGAAATCCTCGGCCAGCCAGGCAATAAGCCCATGAATGCTTTTCTCCACAGTTCTATATATTTTGTCTTTTTCATATCCGGCTATCCAGGTCCCCCTAAGAAGTCTTTGGCGTGACATGTAACAGCCTAAAGTGTGTTTTCTTCCCCTATGTGTATTTTCATTCCTTACAGGTATTCATTAGTAAAGCGCATTGGGATCCGCGCTCTTTCTAAAATCCTGTGTTCTTATCCTTGCAGGCTTACATCATCAGTATTACTGACCGAGCTTCTTTCACGTGTATTTAAATTATTTATACACATTGATCAAACACAACACTCTCTATCTGTGGGAGCGCATTAGTGAGTGACAGGGGGATCTATACATCCCGGTCCTGACGAAGGGGCATGTCGCCCCGAAACATGTTGACCCACACAGGAGAGCAAGACTAGTAACCCGATCTTGCACTCCGCCTCACCCCTTTTAACGATACCAGCCAGTGCCTATTAAATAATTTTTTCTAAACACCAGGCCAGGTATTTTTTAACTTTAATTTCACTGTTCATCACTTCTGACCTCACTGACACTCACTCCATTATCACTCACATAGTACTCACAATTAAAAGGTGCTCCGGCGTAGCCGCTTGTCGCAGCACTGCCCCGTCCCGCAGCGGGGGCGGGAAGACCCCGATGATGAAGCATGACACCAAGGGCCCTTTTGGTGTGTGAGGGGTATTTTAACACACTGAGTGTATTCCAACACCATCGGAATATGTATTGTATGTGTGCTTCACATTGCCCTTTGAAAAATGCAAAAAAGTTAATTTTTCACAGAAATCGCAAATTACCACCAACTTGAAGTTGGTGATAATTTGCGATTTCTTAAAGTCAAATTGCACTTTTTTGCTGCTTCTTACATTGCATTTAAGGAATCGCAAAATTTGCGATTCCTTATTTTGCACGCAGATGTGCCTCATGCATACCACAAAGCAAATATGCAATTGCAAATGCCAATTTCGGCAATTGCGATCGCAATTTTGCTTGATACATATAGCCCTAAATAACTTCCTGTGCTTACCCCCACTGTAAAACCAGACCTCCTAAAATCCCCCAGTACTTAGGAAAACCGCCACCCCCAAAAGACTGAACAACACACCAACACCTGTTCCAGCGACAAGACCCCATACAGTAAACCTCCCCGATGCACCCGCTCCCAACAAAACCCTTCCAATATGCCGCATCTCACTAAATTCAATATTCAGAAGAAAAAAAACGGAAAATCCAAAATTAGCACAAAAGGGTAGGGTGGGAGGGAAAAGAAAAGGCACCCACAGACCCACCTCGTCTGGCTGGTGGGTCACTACCACCAAATGGTGGATAGTGCCCTAAAATGGCCGGTTAAGTACTGGATCAGCCCAAAGCTAGCCCAAAAGCAGCCCACCCCAGCCCAAGGCTACCACATGGAGCCCAATTGCAGTACTGGCTGCTCCCCCCCCCTCAGCCCCAAAACCCCCCGGGAGGAGCAGGCCTCCCGCCAGTCGGCTGCCCCTCCCAAAGCCCTATTGGGCCCACCAGAGAGGGGGGGGCAGCACAGACCACAGACTCGCTTGTTGGTGTGACAAAGGCCGCTTTATTGGAAGCAGGTGCACCTTACAAATACATTCCCTTGGCCTGTGACATACAAAACTAAACCGTGCTAAATATATTTTATCCTAACAAACTCCCTGCCCCATCCCCTAAACATGATTCCCCAAAGCAAAAACTACAAACAAAAACTTGCAATTGCCAACTTTCCTCTCTACCTAACTAAACAACCTCCTGTACTTACCCCCACGGTAAAATCAGAACTCCTAAAATCCCCCAGTACTTAGGAAAACTGCCACTCGAAAGTCGTCTTAACGGCTTTCGACCCCCCACCCCCACCCCCTAGTCCACCTGACTCTTTGGATATCTGCGCACCCCTATAGCCTTATCCAGTGCCTCCTTCAATTGAACAATGTATAGCTGTATCCCATACCGAGATAGGTGAACTCCGTCCTCCCTAAAACAATATAAAGCCCCATACCGTAGCTCTGGATGTTCCATCCAACCCAGACCTTCCTTTTCACAGAAACTCCTCATTTCCCTGTTGATTTTCCTACACGTCCTATCTATGGCCGCCGGCCACTCTGCTCCCCTCCAAATCCGCTGCGGTACAAACTCCGACCATATCACATGGCACCCAGACCGCTGTTGCCGTATTTCCTACAAGTCCCTCTTCATCTGTTTCACCAAAGCTATGCCCTTGCACTGAACCAAATTGTTCTCTCCCAGATGAATGACAACCACCTCCGGGTACAACCCCTCCTGACTACCTTGTTCAAAGCCGGCAATAGTTCTTGCCATCTCATGCCCCCTTTTCCTTGCCATTGACAATCAAACAACCTAGGTCCAATTCCAGGTTCAAACTCCACTGCTTATCCCACTCAGCCCGCGCCGCTCGCTTTACAAATGAGTGTCCTATAATGAGTATCGCCAGGACTGCTGCGTCCGACCCCGCCACTGCACCTGCAAAGACACACATGTAAGAGAGCCAAAAGGCCATTCGTCTTAGTTCTCAATCCCTACCCCCTTCAGCCTGACGTACATCTTGTAGCAAACTGACTTCCAACGCCCCAGACGCATGAGCTCCTCCCGCCCCCAACCCTGTCTTGACGCCTCCGTCGCTGCCCCGATCCGGAACAAATGCGTACCAAAAGCCTTATGGTGTCCTCACCCATGGTGAGTAGGGCGTGCTGCAGAACCATTAGCCTGCCCTTGTCAACCCAGTCAAAGACTTCCCCGACACCACCCTCCGTCCGGATGCCAGCATCCCCCCCAGGCCACCGGGCATACCGCCCCCCCTCACCACCCATTTTCCTACTCCCCTTTGGTCGGTCTTTGAACTCCGTAACAGCACCGCCACCTCCCGAGCTCTCAGTTCCACCTCCCCCAAGAGGACCCCTGGCCTACCCTTGAGCCCCACTAATTCCGAAACCCGAAACTCCCCAAAATACATCCACGACATGAGCGTGGAAAACAAAATGGTCTCCTCCCGGTTATGGCAAATCATCAGCAACAGCCGTATCAAGCCCGGGAGCATGCCCTCCATAATGGGCCAGCGCGACTAACCCTGGCACCCCTCTCCCACACCCAACCTTCCAACAGTCGCGTTCCCAGTTCCCCCTCCGACGGCACGTAACTTCACGACAATTTCCCCATGAAAGTTATGGCTGACAACTTGCCCGCAATCATCACTTTCGACAACCCCTTGTCCATCAATCCCAGCATAAACTGCGCCACCTGTTCGCCCCGTCGCGAGAGATCGCCCTGCCGCACTGCCCACTGTCCAAAAATTCTCCCCATGCCGGCTCATACGCTCTCCAGGTAGAAACGACCACCGACGCGCTTACCAGTTGTACAACCCGATCTCTCCCACTGACCACAGTTCCACTGGCACTGGTGTCTTGTGCTCATCCGCCTCCGTGGCTAGCCCATGGAACCTCTGCCACTGTGAACGAGACAAAGCATCGGCAATGTCATTGTCCACCCCTGGCACATGCCAGGCTTGAAACAAAATATCATGCTCCAAACATCGCAGCACGAACACCCTTATTAATTTAAGCACCTGTGGGTCCCTGGCCGACTGCCTATTGACAACCTGCACCACAGACATGTTGTCCACCTTGAAGAGCACCCTTTTGTGCGCCAGCTCCCGCGCCCACACTGATACCGCCACCACCAGGGGAAAAAGCTCCAAAAAGGCGATGCTCCGCCCCCCCCACCCTGCCAATGCGGCAGCCATTGTCCCGCGCACCACATCCCCCGCCAGTGCAGGCCGAAGCCGCCCACCCCACCTCATCAGACGATATGGTGACGTCTCGTTCCTAGTCCTCGGGGCGCCATGGGCACACCATTGAAGCGCTCTAGGAAGGCCCGCCACATGCGCAGGTCCTCCCTCGTCCCCATCGACAGTCGCAGGTGATGATGTGGCAGAGTCAAACCGGACAGCGCAAGACCTAATCATCTGCAGAAAGTACAGCCCGCCCTCACGACGCGGCATACAAAGTTCAAATGCCTCAGCAGAACTTGGACCTCCCACACTGTCACCTTCTGTTTCCACAACATGCTGCCCACCAACGCCAACATATGCACCTTCTTCTCCTCCAGCAGGCTTGCTTCCATGGCCACAGAGTTCAGCTCTATTCCTAAAAATGACAGCACTGTGCTGGGACCCTGCGTCTTCTCCGGTGCCAGGGGCACACCCAGGTAGCCCATGAGTTGCGTATAACCGTCCAGCTGCTGCTGGCAGTCCGCCGAAACAGGCCGTCCCACCAAGAAGAAGTCATCCAGGTGGTGCGTCACCGTGTCTTTGCCTGTGCGCCAGGAAAAAGCCCACTGCAAAAAGGTACTGAAGCGCTCAAACAATCCGCACGATATCGAGCACCCCATGGGCAATGCCTTGTCCACGAATATGCCCCCGTCAAACTGGATCCCCAACAGCTGGTGATCTTCCGGATGTAACGGCAGCAGCCTGAACGCCAACCTAATGTCACATTTTGCCATGAGGGCACCCGCCCTCACTGCCGTCACCAGCCTCCGCGCCACATCCTCGGACGTGTAAGACACCGATGACAACTCAGACGATATATAGTCATTCACCGACGTCCCCTCCGGCCACGACAGGTGTTGGATCAGACGAAATTGCCCCGGCTCCTTTTCTGGCACCACGCCAATAGGAGAGATAATCAAATCCCGAATGGGTGCATCCCGAAAGGGGCCCGCCATTCGCCCCTCCCGCACCTCCTTGAACAACTTGTCCCGCTCCACCGCCTTGTGCGCATTGACGGATTTTAGATTCTCCGCCCACCTGGCAATCCTCAGATCTTCGTACCCCAACCTGAAACCCCATCACAACACCCCCACGTCTTCAGTCCGTGGATAAGATGCCAGGAGGGGCTCCAAACGTTCCCACCTAACCGGCATATGAGCCTTTTCCCAAAGCCCCTGACCCCCCTTTTCCTCCCCTACCCTCTGACTGTGCCCCAGCTGCCGCGGGCTGCTTCCCCTGGGTGCTGCCCCCGACTCCCCAGCATCGCACCACCGTGTGTCGCTTCCCGCACTTGGAGCACTCATGCCGAAATCGGTAATACTGCATGCCACACGCTCCCTTGTTGAAGTCCCAACATGCTCCAACTGTGGTATTCGCAGTACCCTCTCCCTGCCCCATACCCCCACGGGTGGGGCGGGCCAAAAAGGGGGAAGGCATTAACGGGAGGCCGCTGGCCGTATAGATCTTCTTGCCGAACTTTGCCCCCCCCCATGGTCTGCTGATACAGTTCCGAATCAAGCTCACCCCACTTCGCCACCGGATCCACCGCCAAGCGTGCTCGAAACTCCTCATCATAATGCGACCACGCATAACCCCCATATGTGACCTGCGCACGCCTGATCACGTCCATATAATTTGAAAAGCGCGACCGCCCGGTCCGGGTACTTTTTGCAGTACACGCTGGCTAATATCAAAAACCCAGCTGACCAATTTTCTATGGTCAAAGGAACCTTGGGTCGCTTAGCCAGCTCCTGTTCCTTCGACCCCTCCTTCGTCGTCAGTTCCCTGTGTAGGGGCTTCAGAATCTCCACATATTCCCCTTTCCAAATTTTCTCCTTAGTCGCCAGCGATAGTTGCGCCCCCAGTGGTTTCGTAATACACAGATATTGAAGCTTGCGCAACGGAATATCACAGCTCTCCTTGCCCCGTCGCCACCCTTGCCCGTCTTCGCTGCCCCAGAACACCCAACACCCACTCCATTTACCTTAGCGACCCCGGATCCACCGGCGCCTGCCTCGTCTGAGCACACCCCTGTTTCCTTCACATACGTCCCCTTGCTAAGGGGCACCCCTTCGTCCCCCCCTTTGGCATCTGTCCCCACTGACACATTCACCCTGAGGGCTCCGCCCGACCCACTCCCCACTCCTCCACCGTCCTTACCTGGCGTCAGGGCCGGCGTCCGCACTGGAGCCCGCCGCCTAACCATTGGATCAGGGGGGGTCCGCCACTCTCGCTGTTCCGCACCGTGGTTTATCCTGCAAAACACTAGTAACAGCGTTACACCGCTCCCCCCCCCAAATTCATCCTGCACCCCTCCCTACCTGGATCTCCCACTCCTCTGAGCTGTCCTCCTCATAGTCCAGCTGGTCCATCTCGCCCTCCTCGTCAACACCGTGAACCTCCACCAAATCGTATCCTCTGCCATCCCCTTCGGCTCCACCCGGCTCAATCCCACCTTTTTTCTACAGGTACGCAGCAGGTCCCCCAAATCCACACTCTCCCTCCTCCCCTCCACCTGATACTCCTCATGATTCCGATCTGCACTGCCGGACCTCCGCCCTCGTCCCCAGGCGGCCGTCTCGACCCTTCGGGGTGGAGCTGGCGGGGACCTACCGCCCCACCTCCTGTAGTACGCCACTGCCTGGTCCCTTGCTGGAGCGTGACCGCCCGTACAAGGCAGAGCCGGCTCATCCCCTCGGTGGAGTGGAGCCGCATGCTGCTCTCCCGAGCACCTTGCCACACGTTCCTGTCGGGAAAAAGAAGTGGAGTCCAGCATGCCGGGGTGAAAACGGACCCGTCCCGCTCGATCTCCCTGAAGACCCCCATCCCCACTGCACTCCTTCCCACCCCGCCGAATGACCTCCCCTCTGCACTGTAGTATCCCGCCATACCTCCCTTTCCCCCCGGGGCCCTTCCAGCCCCACCTCCCACAACCACATCCGCTGCCCTCCTCCTCCCCGTCGCTCCACTCCAGGGACTCCATCTCCCGGTGCACTGACTCCCGTCCCCCCTCCCCCAAAAGCCCTGCACCCCCGATCGGACCCAAACAGCCCCACCGCGGACCCCCAGCCCCCCATCCCTATCCCCCCACTCTTACCAGACCCCCCCAGGCAACGCCTTCGCAGCGACCTCCAATTCGCCACCCGAAATCCTCCATCCAGTGCTCTCCCACGGCCAGTTCCAACCCCCTGTGCCCCAAACCCTGTTCCCTCCCTCCTGCCACCACCCTCGGAGTCTGCGGCCTGCTGGGCCCCACCATACTCTCATCCCCTCCTGAAACATAGCCCACCCCCTCACAGCCCAAAGAAAAGGCACCCACAGAACCACCCCCGTCCGCCTGCTGGGTCACTACCACCAAATGGTGGATAGTGACCTAAAATGGCCGGTTAAGTACTGGACCAGCCCAAAGCTAGCCCAAAAGCAGCCCACCCCAGCCCAAGGCTACCACATGGAACCCAACCAGCCCAATTGCGGTACTGGCGCTCACCCCCCCCCCACCACTCGGCCCCGAAACTCCCCCGGGAGGAGCAGGCCTCCCGCCCCTCCCAAAGCCCTATTTTAATTGTTGTGATCCTAGAAAGTAAAGTTCCAGCTCTCTGGAATGAAGGAGAAAGTTCATTACAATGACATTATGTTAGAGGGGCAGAGGAATGTGGATGGAGGCACTGGGGTACTGATATGTCAATAACCTCACCTTCTTGCATAGGTATTGCTAGCCAAAAGGTCTCATTGACTTCTAGCAGCTCCTGTAAGATAGGTTTGTGGATGTGGGTTAGATTGGAGTGGGGTATATTGAATTGGGGAAGATTGGGGTGAAATGGGGTAGACTTGGGTGGAGTGGGGTGATTGGGTTAGATTGGACCGGAGTGGAATAGCTTGGTGTAGAATGGAATGCAGTGGTGTACTTTGGCGGTAGATTGGAATTGAGTAGGGTAGACTAGAGTGGAGTAGAGTGGGGTACATTTGAGTAAGGGTGGTGTGGGGTGAAGTGGGGTACATTGGAGTAGGGTAGATTAAATTGAAGTAGTTTGGGGTGGATTGAGGTAGACAAAAAAGGAGTGGGATACATTGGAGTGGAATGGGGAGCATTAGATTGGCATTTAGTTGGGTCGATCAGGGTAGAGTGGAGTAGGGTATATTGGGGTACATTGGAGTGGAGTGGGGACGATTGGGGAAGAGTGAAGTAGTGGAGTAGGGTGGATTGGAGTGGGGTAGATTGGAGCGGAGAGAGGTAAAGTGGAATGGAGTGGGGTAGATTAGTGTGGAGTGGAGTAGGGGACATTAGAGTGGGGTAGATTGGATGAATTAGTGGATGGTATATTGAATGGAAAGTGGTATATTGGGTTGGGATAGTGTGGAGTGGGATAGTGTGGAGTGGGATAGTGTGGAGTGGGGTAGTGTGGAGTGGGGTAGTGTGGAGTGGGATAGTGTGGAGTGGGGTAGTGTGGAGAGGGGTAGTTTGGAGTGGAGAGGGTCAGATTGGAGTGGAGTTGGGTAGAGTGGTGTGGTGTAGATTGGGGTGGGATGAAGTGAGGTAGATTGGAGTAAAGTCTGGTAAATTGGGATAGATAGGAGTAGATTGGAATGGGATAGTCAAATTATGTTTTATTGTTTCACTTAATTAAAACCATAACAATTTTACAGATTAGAGCTATAATTCATTACAATGTATAAACATCATAAAAGGTGGATCCAAGAGAAATTTCAATGGCTTATTCAGCTTGTTCCCTACTAAGGTGCAGCCTGAAACGAATTAATGGATTACATTTGTTGCATGTTTGTGCAAAGTAGACAGACATACATTAAAATAATATATCCCGGGGAAATGTCGCCAATCATTCTGAATTGATCTTTGCATACTTTCTATCACTTAATATGTTAAAAAACAATAATAAGTAAGAGCTGGTGGGATATATCGGCACTTCAAACTTTAAGCATAACTCAAAGACTGACTGTAATGAGGTTAGGATGGATTAACAAGGTGCTTTGTTGGGCAGTTATTGTGTGGGAGTCAATCATTATGATTGTTCACTTCTAGTAATACGAGAGGACCTAGACCAAGTTCGAGTAGCTGGAGTGAAGTTTGTGCAAAGTAATATCTCTGTGGATACAATCCGGACCAGTTTTATGAAATTTTAGTGACACCGGACTTTTCACGAGGGCCATTGCCAGAAATTTAATGAATTTGCAGTTTAACTGCATGTCACTGAGATTAAGGCAAACTATTATGGCTTCTCTGCCAGTACGAATGCCTCTGTCATTGAAGCTTCTCTTTAATTGTTGCAGACGAAGCGTGCACAGCTGAGAACAGATGTAAATTAAATGAATGAGGTCCTCTGGTACCTCCTTGCAGAGCCTGCATGATGTTGGACCAGAGTGTTCTCATGCTGTTTTGTTTGCTAGGGCCGGTTTGTTGCCCATACACAGGGTTATGAGGCTGTGTTTGATGCATGCTGGAAACAGAATTGTCAAGTATCGTGCAGGGGACAGCGTGTGATTGGAGTGAAGTAGATTATGGTGGAGTGGGGTGGTGTAGATTGGGGGTGTGAGATAGATTAGGGTTCAGTGGAGTGGGTTGATTTGAGTGGAGTGGGGTAGATTGGGTGGATTGGAGTGGGGTGAGGTAGCTAGGGGTGAAGTGAAGTGGGGTAGATTGGAGTGGGCTGGATTGGGTTACAGTGAAGTCGGATACATTGGAGTGAAGAGGAGTGTTTTAGAGGAAGAGTGGAGTGGGGGTACATTGGGGAAGAGTGGAGTGGGGTAGGTTGGGGAAGAGTGGAATGTGGTAAATTGGGGAAGAGTGGAGTGGGCTAGGTTGGGGAAGAGTGGAGTGGGATAGATTGGGGAGGAGTGAGTGGGTTAGATTGGGGAGAGTGGAGTGGGGGATTGGGTAGATTGGAATGGAGTAGGGTGGATAGGAGAGGGAGGGGTAGATTACAGTAGAGTAGATTAGGGTGGATTGGAATTAAAGGCCTGTTTACAGAAAGTGAGTACTCAAAAGTATATTGTAAACAAGGGAGGCATGAGCAGGGAGGACCTCAAGCTGAGGACCTCAAGCTGGATAGCCGAAAACAAATAAAGTCAGCAAATGAAGAACAAGCAAATTTGAGTTACAAACCACAAAGCCAATAGTAAGCAGTGGACAAAATGCATTTCCAGGGAAGCTTTCAGAATGCCCACAAAACGTTGTAAGCAAACCAGACAGCTGTGCGGTCTGTAGGCTTCGAACTAATGAGCATTGAACTCCAGCGTCTCTTAAAGAAACAGAGTCACAGTGCAGAAAAATCCGAACTGAGGGAACCCCACACAGCATGACAACAGGCATCCCCTAGGTACCATCTCACGTGCTCTATATCTGACAGCACTGCTGCAACACCTCTGAGTATAGTTATCCACTTCTCTTCTGCCACCACGTTTGTGACCACCATGAGAACATAAAATAGCTTGTGGATCTAATAAGAACACTGGCCATTTAGTTCAATGGGCTGTGCTGTTGGACGTGTGTGCAGACCAGGGAACACAACCCTTGTGTGTCTGGTGCACCACACTAGAGGCACTAGGAGCCTTTAGCGTGTAGTGCTCCCTCCCAGTAAAGCCAACCACTGACCCAAAACCCCCTTGGTGAATGGCGGGTGGGGGGGGGGGGTCTAGCATGGTGAATCAGGTCCTGCTGTGTGCTAGAGGAAGGCATTGCAGAAGCACCTCAGATGCTGCTCCAACACCAAGTGCCTTAAATGATGCAGCACTTACATTCCGTATGCAGGGCCACTTAACCATGGAAGTGCTAGTATTGTGTGCATGGGTGGGTTCCTATTCCCTATACACACTGTTCTTTGGGGCAGCTGATTGCAAGGAGCTCTGCTGGCATGCATGTGTTCAGAAAGCATCGTTAGAAGCATGAGTAAGCCAAGGCCATGTTGTGTGCTTCCGGCCAACAAAGCCTCAGAGTAAATGGTGGCGCTGCTGAATTCAAGCGCGCTGCAGTCACCCACCTTATTCCAGGAGGCATGACATAAGTCCCACAGTGCACTGCAGATGCCAGTCTGGCACCAAGAGCATTAAATTATTCTGCAGTTAACCATGGTATGTGGGGTTGCACTTCTGTCTCTAGCTTCATTGCCCGCACTGCACCCTACATTTCACGGCTCACTGAAAGGCTGAAAGGCTGGAAGTGTTTCAGTGGACAGAGATGCACTCTTGCCTGTTGGTTATGCCACTTCCGGGTTCACCTCTGTGAGAGTAAACAAGCAAAGTGCTGTGACTCATAATGCATAACACTTGAAACATTGAATAGCATTCCCGTGGGTTGATCCAAAATGTGACTGATACTTCAAACAGTGCAGAGGCTGGTTGACAAATGTGGATGACGTCTCCACAAAGCAGTGATTGAATAGGGCCGAAAAAAAGGTCCTTTTATGTATCATTACAACTTCCTTTAGTTCTGTTTGAGATCATCTGCCAGCATCATGTAATTAACTACATAATGGTAGAGCACTGCCCTGGACTGCCGCCCATTTACTTAACATTATTATTATTAATATTATTATTATTATTATTGTTTGTGATATTTTGTGTTAATCAAATAAGCTGATTGGGAAGGGTGATTAGGGTTGCACAGAAAATAGTACCAAATTCAATTGATTTCTTTTTCCCAAAACTGCAGTGTCGGCTGCTATGAGCAATGGAGCAAAATAGCACACCTATACAGAATGCAGTATCTTACACACGAGTACCACCCACTGTCATGGTTGCTATTAGACCTGGCCCTTTTGACAGGTTTACCGCCAAACTTTTTGCCTTTGGCCTTCTAATTTTTAGACCCTGTTTTCGTTGGCTATAGTATTTCGGTCACTTTACCACTGCTGATCAGTGCTAAAGTGCATATACTCGCTGTATAAATTATGACAATGATTTATTATCCATGATTGGCATATATGATTTATTGTTAAGTCCCTAGTAAAGTACACGGTGTGTACCAAGGCCTGTAAATGAAATGCTATTAGAGGGCTTGCAGCCCTGATTGTGCCACCCACATGAGTAGCCCTGTAAATGTGTCTCAGGCCTACCACTGCAGTGTCTGCGAGCGCAGTTGTAAACTGCCACGTTTCCCTTGGAAGTGCGCCCACTTGCTGGGCCCAAACTTTCCGCTTCATTACATGTAAGGCACCCCTAAGGTAGGCCCAAAATACCTTTTGAAATCCTGTGTTTGAAAATGCCATTTTTGGAAAGTGAACAATAAAGAATTGGAGCTGTGATGCACTCAAGAATCTAGTTTACATAATATGACCAAGTAAACAAATTTAGAACCATAAATAAAAGAAATATGTGTGCACCAGGTAAAAGGCCCTGCAAGCCGTCTATGTCACAATGAAAAGGAAACCCAGATAACTATCTGGGGATACCCAGTGCACTAGGGGGGTGTCGCTCAAGGCATTTCAACAAAATTGTCCATTGTCTTTACAAATCACAATATATACACACTATTGACCATACTCCTCTTCGTTATTCACTGTATCCAATGAATCCAATATTCCAAACTTCAAGTGGAGTAAAATTGCAAATTGGTTTATTCACAATATTTGCAGAAGAGTTTCACAAAATAAGGATGAAAATGCTTTACGTCAGCATAAGCAGTCGTTAAAAATCCCAATGAATTCCGGGCTGTAAAGGGAAGCCCTTCACCGGGGAAATCTGCAAAGCATTGAAACATAATGCGAATGAATTCTGTGTATACAATACAACGGGCTTAATCAAAACATAGGCGAGAACGAACGTTCATAGTTCTCATGCCAAATAGATACGTGGAGGTTGAGGAAAAAGTGAAGAGTATAAGAGAACCAGTGAAAAGGCACCAATGAATTGAGATGAAAATACAAAATACAGAATGCAGAAGAAATACAAGAGCCCATGTGCACCTTCGGATAGAGATAAACATCACCACCTCGAGTGTAAAAAGGACAACATGATTCCAGTTAACATACCAGAAAACGTAGTTTACAAGCACCTGAAAGGCCTAAACACCAACCAACTTCAAGATGGATGTCTAAAAAAAGACATAATGAGGACTAATGGAAAAAATGAAAAAAATGTAACCCTGCAAGAAAAACAAAGAGATCCAACCAATCTTACCTCAACCAGAAGTGGTGGTTGCAAAATAACCAGGCGTCAAATCAACAGCGTGCCCTGAAGAACAGGAACTACAATAAGGCTGTTTGTTGAAACGCCTTGAGCGACACCCCCATAGTGCACTGGGTATCCCCAGATAGTTATCTGGGTTTCCTTTTCACTTTTAGAAAGTGGACATTTTCTTACTTTACCATTCTGTGTGCCTCTGGCTTTTTGTGTATTCAGTGTCTGGCATGTGAGTGACAGGAGCTGAGATGGGCATTCAATTAAGACAGTACCGGGTGGGGGGGGTTGAGGTGTGCCCTGCCTTGCTTGCCTGAGTGACTCATTGCAGGGCGGAATAGAGCTGGTCTGCATTTAGAGTGGTGGGAGGAGTTCTGCTTGCACCTGAATGGGCTGTGTCTTCTTTTTCACAATGCTGTCTTTTCCCCCTGTGGTCATGCTTAATCAGGGAGGATAAGAACACTGGTTCAGAGACCTTTGCCACAAAGAGAACATTGACATTTTTAGGGTATAAGTATTGCACCTGAAATCCCAGGACTTTGGATTACTTCAAGGAAGAAGAGGACCCTACCAAAAAGAAGAGCGGAAGGGCTGTGTGAGGAGCACTGCCTTTTCTGTGTGAGGGATGGGTTGGCCTGCAGTTGCTGCCTCAGTCTACTGTGGAGGAAAAGGACTGACTCTTTTTGTCCTGCTGTGGTATTCTACTTCTGCAGGAATCACTGACAGAATATCAACCTACAAAATATCGACCTACAGAAATATCGACACAGGAATATCGAAGGCAAGAATATCGACATCCTATCTACAACATGGTAAATACAAAAATAGCAAAACAAAAATATTGATGTTAAAAATATAGTAGTTAAAAATATCGTGGTTAACAATATCGTTTTTTTCTGTTTAAAAAAATGTAAAATAAAGTAAATAATACTTATAAATAAAATAAACATAGTTAAAAATATCTAATGTTTAAAATGAATACATAATACATATATATTAAATAATTAATTAAACATACATAAAATATATAATTTACTTACTTAATAATACGTTTTTATATTTATTTTAATAATTTATAAATTGGTAAAACATTATTAATTACAAATACATCTACAGACATAAAATAATAACAGAAATACAAAGTAAATAATTATGTTTAATACATTTAAAAAATGTAATATACTTTCAATATTTTTAAAATTAATTATATACTACATTATCTGAAAATAATACAAAAAATATTAAATAGCTAAATAAATAAAACTACTATTCAAAGTCCCAAAAAACCGACAGTAATGAAAACGTTGGATAGCTTAGAACTTAAAATTACTATTCCCTCTCCAGAAAATGCAACAGTAGGGATAGCGTTGGATAGTGTAGAGGTAAAAACTTAATATTGCCACTCCAGAGAGTGCAACAGTAGGGAATGCGTAGGATAGTGTAGGGGTAAAAATTACTATTCCAGCTCCAGAGAGTGCAACAGTAGGGAAAACGTTGGTTAGCGTAGGGGTCAAAATTACTATTCCCACTTCAGAGAGTGCAACAGTAGGGAAAGCGTTGGATAGCGTAGGGATAAAAATTAATATTCCCACTCCAGAGAGGGCAACAGTAGGGAAAGCGTTGGATAGCGTAGGGGTAAAAAATTACTATTCCCACTCCAGAGAGTGCAACAGTAGGGAAAGCGTTGGATAGCGTAGCAGTAAAAATTACTATTCAAACTCCAGAGAGTGCAACATTAGGGAAAGCATTGGATAGCGTAGGGGTAAAAATTACTATTCCCACTCCAGAGAGTGCAACAGTAGGGAAAGCGTTGGATAGCGTAGGGGTAAAAATTAATATTCCCACTCAAGAGAGTGCAACAGTAGGGAAAGCGTTGGATAGCGTAGGGGTAAAAATAACTATTCCCACTCGATATTACTGTAGGTCGATATTTAGGAATCGATATTTAGACTGTGTACCCTAGTGAAGGACTCTCCAAGAGCTTGTGTGTGCTGGTCTACTGTTTTTAGAAGACTCTGGGACATCAAGGTCTTCCTTCTGTGTACTTTTGCTGTCATTTGGGAAAGTTCAGGTGCTTGCACATTGTTTCACAAGGATCTGGTGCTGGCACATTATGATACATGGAACTGGTGCTTCCACATTGTGTTATAAGGATCTGGTGCTCGCAACTTGTTTTACAAGCTACTGGTGCTTTCACGCTGGTTCTTGTTATTTAAACTTCCTGGTGCCCTGGCCTCCCACTCCCCCTTGCATGCTGTTGGGAAGCCTCACAGGGCTTTTCCTTGCCAAAGGATCTCTGGTACTACCCCCCCTACACTAACATGAGCCACGACCTAGATATGAGGTCTCTGACCTCGACAAAGAAAACCTCTGCGGCACCCAGCAACCCCTCTCTAAGCAGCCGGAGAGAGGAACTACCTTAACCTCAGTGCGTCTGCATCATTAGCTGTCCCAGCCACAAAGGACTGAAGTAGCGCACATGGCCGAGAAGAGCATGCGCCTCCAGCTTATGAGACATCGGGGAGAGCTCCGTTGGCGGCCGGGTTGGGGCAGGCCCGAACGGGACCCCAGCAGTGTGGCGTCATCAGGCGCCCATTGTGGGCTCTGGGACAGTGAATGCGCCAGCAGCAGAGAGCTGAGGAGTGCGGGTGAGTTTTCCTCACCGCTGGCCGCTACAAGGAGGGGACCCGATGGGTTCTCCTCACCGGCCGAGGCAGTGTCTTCCTTCTTTCAGCAGCAGCCCTTTGTGCACTCGCGGGAAGCTGCACTTTTTAAAGTTACCCTCGCGGGGACCAAGTGAGGTCTCCCGTCCCCCTTACCTGGACATCTACGAGTGCGAGCAGCTGTGATCTCACCTACCTGGGGGGCAATTGCTGGAGTGTAACAACACGGCACGGTAAACCTCGACGGAAGACCCCCGTTGTATTGATGTGATTTCTATCCTGAAAGCTCTATAGAATTACTGTAATACCTGTAGTAGACGCACAGGTTCAACTGTGGCCTACGCGTTATAACTGCATAATTTGCATGTTTTTGGGTGGATCTATGTGCTTCTTCCCCTACCTAATGATTGCATTTATGCCCTGATGTTATGGGATATGGCGTATTCTGCCTTGCAGTGGCAGGGTAACAAATATTATTACAAGGTATACTTATGATGTACAGTTTACTGTTTTTATGCCATGTGCAATGTATAAGTATTTGCTTCATTGCACTAGTGATGTTATGACAAAGGCCTAATTGGCAAACTGATTTATGATCTATGCGTCGTCATGACAAACGCCTAGTGGCGCTGTGATTTTTATGATGGCGGTCTAATGTGTTTCATGTTCAATACAAATTATATTTTTTGTATAACCTTATGTGGAAACTCGCTTGTGGTGTGCCTAGTGTGTCACTGATGTGTGTGTGTGTGTTGTGCAAACGCTTTCCACATTGCCTCTGGGATAAGCCTGACTGCTCTGCCAAGCTACCAAGGGGTTGAGCAGGGGCTATCTTGGGTGTTTAACTCCCTTACCCTGACTAGAGTGGTGGTTTCTGCCTGGCCTAGTTGATTAACCTAGCCAACCAGAATCCCCATTTCTAACAGTTGCAATTGCCACTCACATTATAAGGTTAGCAGTAGTCAAGGAGTGAAGCATCATTTGGGACTCAGGTCCGATCTTTGGTTCTGCATGCACAATGTCTGCTGGATTGGGACTGTTACCTTTTCTTTCAGGGGCTTTCTTACCTTTACTTTCAGGAGCTTTTCTTCCCCTTCGAGCCGTGCTTCACCTTCTGCCCATCTCATAGGCCACGGGTCGATTTGCTTCCAATAAGTGCCCCACTTTGCCCATGCCATAAAACGTCCCTGTATCTCATATGGTACCTTGGCAGAAGGTAAGCGTGGTGTGGCCAGCGAGGCCTGTGGACTAGGTGTGCTCCACATGAGATAACCTGAACTACAAACATGGTGGACCGTCATAAATCAAACAGCTCACTCCTAATCCACCACATCACATGATCGAGCACTCCATACTAAAGTACATATCACTCCTTGTTGCACAGTGCATACACCGTGTATGGCATGTTACAGGAAACACTTTTCCCCGGACGTTGCTCGGTGATACCATTTTTCTTCGCTCTTATTTTGTTTTTTCAGTCTTGGTTCTAGCAACTTCTTCACCACTATAGGAATTTCACCCCCCTTCTAAGCTACGCATAAGCCTTACCGTTGGACCAATATTACCAAATGGGTACCTAGTCCTGTAGACTCTAGTCGTCTCTCTTCCTTTCCTTGACTTGACATTTCAGATGGAACGGCTCACTCTTTGTACCTGATAAAAGATGGTACCCTTACCTTCAGCAGGAGTTTACTGTGCCCAACATTATCTACAAGATGGCAGTCTTAATTTACTTATAGCGAGATGGCCATCTTGTAGCTTGGGTGTGGACCTCGCAACAGCCAGTTGGTGAGAGCCTACTGTTCCCGGATGTATTATGGGATCAGATGAACAAAGCCGACACCCTCGCAGTGTATCTTCTCACTTTCCAAGGTTCTTCAGGTCGTTGTTTTCAGACTTTGCGAGCAACTGCCACCATCAAAGCTAAAAGGGAAATCAAACCCCACTCCTATTTTTAAAGAATTTTACAATAGCATCCATTTGTTTGATCAGATGGATTATTTGAGAATCTGGGCTCAAAAACTCTCCTGGGCCTCCGCTTTGATGCAGCAATATTTTCTCACCACCAAGACATAAAGTGCCTCAATTTTTGGAGAAATATAAATGTCTTTTTCAAACTTGCCACTACATTGTGATGTTAGTTGTCATGTAGAATATTTTGCATAGAGCTATTGGAGGTATGTGTTGCAACATTTAATCTTTTCCTTTTTTGAGGCTGATCATTTTACAATAAATGAAGCTATCTGTTTGTAAGAAGTCACGTGTCTGCATTAATTACAAGTGTATTCTTTAAAAATTTAACAGGATATCCTGAGACATTAGTCAGAGACTTTAAATGGACGTGGAATAGCGGACATCCGCTGGAGTCTACTTGGAATTATCAAAAGTCGGCTCTTCCTGAAGCAAACTACACTTTATATTACATGTAAGTATTTGCAAACATGTTTTTTTTTTAAAGCAATAACCTTTTTATTACATTTTTAACAGTTGTCTTTTACCAAATATATCACTATTTGCATATCACCTGGAATTCTCACCGTGCAATAAAATTTTACTTTAGGCAAACATAATATTAAATAACCAGTTTAACTTCGCTTTATAAAAGGTGAGGCGTCCTAATGCCCAAGCAGCACCTCAAGGCTCGCTTCTGGCGCTTGCCACGTGGTCGCCCTTCTGATAAAATAAAGGTCATCGTGTGAGAGTGTAAGCCAAGAAAAGCCAGACATCACCTAAATGGATCAGTAAGTACAGGCCAGCAACTAAGAAACTGATGCCATGTCCCTGGCTCAGAATTAAGAGCGTTGGGCTGTATCTCATTACCTCCTCGTCCAGTCTCCCCGTCCCATTCCTTCACAGTGAGCAGCTAGTCTGCTCCACAGAAACCTATAACCTAGCTGAGCTTTTGCACTTCCCTCAATATGGCGTCACTATCACGTGACAATAAAGGGGGAAGAGCACGAAAGAAACATCCTGTTTTTCTGCCGGCGGTCGCCTTGCTGCCTAGCTGAGCTCAGGGTAAGATCCCTGTTATTGTTATTTATTGTGCTGTATTGTTGGGCGGCCTGCCTTAGCGGCCGCTTTTGTTCTTGTGTTTCTTGCCCCCCCGCTGCCTCGCTCTGCCTGGGATTGTCGGAGGTTCGCGTCAGCGGCCGTCTCTGCCTCGCACCCTCACCTGTGATGCACGGCCTTCTTCAGCGGCCGTTTTTCATGTATTTTCCCGGTCCCGCGGCGCCCTGCTTTAGCGGGCGGGTATTGCTGGGTTGGTGCTGCAGCGCGCTTCATGGGGGCGATTTCTGGTGGCCGGCTGTGCTTTTATGCCGGCCCCCTTTCCCTGGTCCCACGAGAGCTCGGGTCCTCGGGACTTCGTGGCTGCTATAAATGGGGTCCTTGTGTTCTGGTTTTTGTCCTTGGTTTTTGCCTGTGTTTGGGACATTGCTGGTTCTCTGGTCATGGATACTGAGTCCTCTTCCTCTACTGCTCCTCTTGATGCCCTGCGCCTGATGATTAATGAGGCGGTGGCTGCTGCTTTCCTGGCTAAGGACGCGGCTGGCCCTCCTCCCAAGGTGCCTCGTGGTTCGGTGGATCCACAGGCTGTTCCTGATGAGGATCTGGGTCCTGATGAGGATGAGGGTGTTCGCGGACGCTTTGTTCAGGGTGCTGAGCTCTCTGAGCTGTTCTCGCATGTCCCGGACAATTTGGGGTTTTCTCCTCCTGTTGCTGATGTTCTGGAGGATGATTTCTTTACGCAGTATGTCCAGCCCGCTGCGGATTCTTTTCCTTTGCACGGGGCTGTGCGCAATGTGCTGGCTCACGAGTGGAAGGAGGTGGATAAGTCCGTCTTCCCTCGTTTTTTGTCCAGGCGTTACCCTCTGGAGGGTTTTTCCGATGAGTTTCCTCACGCTGTAAAGATCGACAATTTGATGGCTGGTCTTTCCTCTCAGGGTTTGGTCCTCTCGGATGACGCCCTTCCTGCGGATGCTGTGGATAAGCGTGTTGAGCAAACGGTGAAGCGTTCTTATGCTGCTTCTAATTTTTCTGTCCGGGCAACTGCCTATTCTAACTACATTGTCAAGTCCCTCCTCAAGGACTTTCTGTCCCTGTCCCTTCTGTTGCAGGACGGTGAGGATGCCACGCCTCTTTTGTCTATGATGGAGTTGCAGGTGCGGTACTTGTCGGGTATTTCCTTTGACAATTTGGGGGCGGTGGCGGCTGCTTCTGGTGCTTCCATCGCTGCACGTCGTCATATCTGGATGCGTTCCTGGAAGGCTGATTCTTCCCAGAAAAGACCACCGCAATGGAGCGCACACTGCTAGCCCCTCCTCCGGATCGCCCCTCGGGATTCTGGTACTTGTAGTTCAGTAGTGGATCACCCAGGTGGGTGCAAGTCGGTACTTGTTGGACTGATGAATCTCTAGACCCGATACATGTCCCGGGTTTTTGGGTATCGCCCGAGACATGGCTCGGGTTTCGGGATAACTTCCCTCATCAGTAGAGAAAATGGTTTAGGGGTGGAGGAGAAGGCCGCCAAACAACAGTCAATGGCCTCGATGCCCGAACCGGCACGCAGGGCAGCATCCAGGAGCCCGTCGGCTCAAAGCTCAAGGGAGCCAATTAGTAAAGACCACCGCAATGGAGCGCACACCGCTAGCCCCTCCTCCGGATCGCCCCTCGGGATTCTGGTACTTGTAGTTCAGTAGTGGATCACCCAGGTGGGTGCAAGTCGGTACTTGTTGGACTGATGAATCTCTAGACCCGATACATGTCCCGGGTTTTTGGGTATCGCCCGAGACATGGCTCGGGTTTCGGGATAACTTCCCTCATCAGTAGAGAAAATGGTTTAGGGGTGGAGGAGAAGGCCGCCAAACAACAGTCAATGGCCTCGATGCCCGAACCGGCACGCAGGGCAGCATCCAGGAGCCCGTCGGCTCAAAGCTCAAGGGAGCCAATTAGTAAAGACCACCGCAATGGAGCGCACACCGCTAGCCCCTCCTCCGGATCGCCCCTCGGGATTCTGGTACTTGTAGTTCAGTAGTGGATCACCCAGGTGGGTGCAAGTCGGTACTTGTTGGACTGATGAATCTCTAGACCCGATACATGTCCCGGGTTTTTGGGTATCGCCCGAGACATGGCTCGGGTTTCGGGATAACTTCCCTCATCAGTAGAGAAAATGGTTTAGGGGTGGAGGAGAAGGCCGCCAAACAACAGTCAATGGCCTCGATGCCCGAACCGGCACGCAGGGCAGCATCCAGGAGCCCGTCGGCTCAAAGCTCAAGGGAGCCAATTAGTAAAGACCACCGCAATGGAGCGCACACCGCTAGCCCCTCCTCCGGATCGCCCCTCGGGATTCTGGTACTTGTAGTTCAGTAGTGGATCACCCAGGTGGGTGCAAGTCGGTACTTGTTGGACTGATGAATCTCTAGACCCGATACATGTCCCGGGTTTTTGGGTATCGCCCGAGACATGGCTCGGGTTTCGGGATAACTTCTCCTCCACCCCTAAACCATTTTCTCTACTGATGAGGGAAGTTATCCCGAAACCCGAGCCATGTCTCGGGCGATACCCAAAAACCCGGGACATGTATCGGGTCTAGAGATTCATCAGTCCAACAAGTACCGACTTGCACCCACCTGGGTGATCCACTACTGAACTACAAGTACCAGAGTCCCGAGGGGCGATCCGGAGGAGGGGCTAGCGGTGTGCGCTCCATTGCGGTGTTTTTTACTAATTGGCTCCCTTGAGCTTTGAGCCGACGGGCTCCTGGATGCTGCCCTGCGTGCCGGTTCGGGCATCGAGGCCATTGACTGTTGTTTGGCGGCCTTCTCCTCCACCCCTAAACCATTTTCTCTACTGATGAGGGAAGTTATCCCGAAACCCGAGCCATGTCTCGGGCGATACCCAAAAACCCGGGACATGTATCGGGTCTAGAGATTCATCAGTCCAACAAGTACCAACTTGCACCCACCTGGGTGATCCACTACTGAACTACAAGTACCAGAGTCCCGAGGGGCGATCCGGAGGAGGGGCTAGCGGTGTGCGCTCCATTGCGGTGGTTTTTATTGATTCTTCCCAGAAGTCTGTCCTCCTTAAGCTGCCCTTTGGGGGTTCCAAGGTGTTTGGTCATCAGCTGGAGGACATGGTCAAGCAGTCGGCGGAGAACCACAGGATTGTGTCTCCGGTCCGCCCTCCTTCTAGGGGGCGGGGTTTTGGCTACCGTCGTGCTTTTGGGCCTCCTGCTCGCGGCGCTTCGCAGCCCTTTCGTGGCTGGGGGGGCCCCTGGAAGTGCCAAGTCCCGGGCCCCTGCCAGTGTTGCTGCCTCCGTTTCCTCCTCTTCCCAATGACTGTCTGCCTTTGCCAGTTGGTGGTCGCCTCCAGTCCTTCCTTTCCCAGTGGTTGTCGGCTCCGGATGCCTGGGCAGGTCAGACTGTATCGGAAGGATGCCGGATCGAGTTTTCCTCTCCTCCTCCTCCGGTTTTCGTTCTGACTCCCCTGCCCCGTCTTTCTCTGCGAAGGGAGGCGTTGCTGGCCGGTGTGCGGCTCCTGTTGGAGAAGAAGGCTTTTGTGGTGGTTCCTCCTCTGGAAAGGGGCAGGGGTTCCTATTCGATCCTCTTTCTGGTCTCCAAGAAGGATACTTCGGATGTTCGTCCTGTTTTGGATCTGAAACAGGTCAATCGCTTTGTTGTCCATCGTCCATTCAAGATGGTGACTCTACAGTCCATCCTGCCTCTGGTGCTTCCTGGGGGCTTCCTGGCGTCCCTGGATCTGATGGATGCATATCTGCACCTTCCTGTGCATCCGGCGGACCAGCGGTTTCTCCGGTTTGCTGTGGGTTCCCTGCACTACCAGTTCTGGGTGCTCCCGTTCGGCCTTTCCTCGGCGCCAAGGATTTTCACCAAGCTCTTGGCCCCGCTGGTGGGTATTCTTCATTCCAGGGGGCTGCTGGTGTTTCCCTATCTGGATGACTGGTTGATTGTCTCTCCTTCTTTTTCTTAGGCTCTGTTGGATGTGGACCAGGTGTGTCTTCTCCTGGTTTCTTTTGGGTTCCTCATCAACCACCGGAAGTCCTCCCTGGTGCCCTCCCAGGAGTCCCTGATATTCCAGGGGGCTCTCTTCCGCATGGACCTGGGCTTGGTGTTCCTCTCTCTGGAGCGCCAGTTGACTTTGTTTTGTCACCTTTCTTGGCTTCTGTCCCAGTCCAGGTGTCTGCCCATCTCTGGTTGCGGAGTCAGGGGGAAATGGCGTCCACTTTGCATCTCCTTCCTTGGGCCCGGCTGCATCTGTATCCCCTGTTGCATCATGTCCTGTCGCACTGGGATCCTGCCTCCCTGGATTACGAGGCTCTGATTCCTGTCTCTGCGGAGATTCGGGCGGATCTCCAGTGGTGGTTGTCCCCTCATTCTCTTTCCCGGGAGTTCGATCTCCTGCCGCCTCGGTCTGTGGTTGTGCTGTCCACGGATGCCAGTGCCTTGGGTTGGGGTGCTGGGCTGGGTGCCTCCATGGCTCAGGGTCGGTGGTCCCGTTTCGAGTCCCTCTAGTCCTCGAACTGGAAAGATTTGAGGGCGGTTTGGTTGGCTCTTCAGTGGTTCGCTCCTCTCCTTCGGGGTCGGGCGGTCTCGGTGCAGACCGACAACCAGGTGGTTCGTGCTTATGTCAATCACCAAGGGGGCATGTGTCGATCTTTGTTTCTCCTCTCCCGGAAGATCGGGCTTTGGGCCGAGTTGAGTCTCCTGTCTCTGACGGCGGTCTATCTTCCGGGGACGGAGAATGGGCCTGCGGATTCTTTGAGCAGGGTGTTCCCCTCATCGGTGTCCCTGTGTCTGTCCTCACTTCTATTCGATCAGATTGTCCTCCGTTTCCGCCGTCCTTGGCTAGATCTTTTTGCCTCTGAGGCTTCTGCCCTTCTGCCTCTGTTTTGCAGCAGAGTTCCCTCACGGTTGGCGTGGGCCACCGATGCCTTCTCGATTCCATGGTCGTCGGGCCTGCTGTTTGCCTTCCCACCGTTTGCCTTAATTCCGCGGGTCCTCCGGAAGATTCGGTTGGATCAGGCGGAGGTTCTCCTGGTGGTCCCGGAGTGGTGTCGTCGGTCTTGGTTTCCCCTTCTGCTGACCTTTTCTGTTCACCCTCATTGGAGGTTTCCCCTGTGTCCCTCCCCTCTGCGGGCTCCTCTTCTCGGGATTGCTTCCCTGCGCCGCCTCCGGCTGGGGGTTTGGCACTTGAAAGGTTGAGTTTGCTGGGTCAGGGTTGCTCTGTGGAGGTTGCGCATTGCCTTCAGCTGTCTCGGCGCCCTTCCACCTTGTGGTCCTATGCGCGTCATTGGAAGAACTTCTCCTCCTGGTGTCTTGGGAAGGGTCTCTCTTCTGACTCCTGTGAGGCTGTCAGGGTGTTGGACTTCTTGCGGGATGGTTTCGTCTTGGGTCTTGCAGTTTCTTCCCTGCGGGCGCAGTGGGCTACCATTTTTGCCTTTCGGGGTTCCTCTGTGTCCTCTGTTTCCCCGTTGGTGGCTCGCCTTCTGGGGAGTTTTTTGCTTCAACGTCCCGTTTCTCGCTCTCCTGTGCCTCCCTGGGATCTTCTCTTGGTTCTCCGGGCTTTGACGGGCCCTCCTTTAGAGCCTTTGGACTCCGTGGCCCTGAAGTTCCTCTCTGCTAAAGTCCTTTTCCTGGTGGCCATTACGTCTGGGCGTAGGGTTGGTGAGCTTGGGGCTTTGATGGCTTCTCCCCCCTTTTTGCGCTTTTGTGCTGACAAGGTCATTCTCCGTCCCAGTCCGTTTTTCCTACCTAAAGTGTTGTCTTCCTTTCACTGTCAGGAGGATATTGTTCTTCCGGTCTTTTTTCCGGATCCTGCCTCTCCTGAGGAGGTGGTCCTTCATTCAATGGATGTGCTGAGGGCTCTCCGCATCTACTTGGATCGGACCTCTGGTTTACGTAAGGTGGATACCTTGTTTGTCACCTTTGACCTCTCTGTGATGGGTCTTCGTCCTTCTTTGTCCACCTTGTCCCGTTGGGTCAAGGGTGCCGTGACTTCTGCATACGAGTCTGCCCACTGTCCTCTCCCTTCTTCTGTTCAGGGTAGGTCGACCAGGGGTGTTTCCTCCTCCAGGGCTATGTTCAAAGGAGCCTCATTGCGGGACATTTGTAATGCTGCCACTTGGGTCTCTCCCCATACTTTAGTTTTGCATTACCGTCTTCAGTTGGGGATGGCGGCCTCTGCTGCCTTTGGTGCTCATGTCCTGTCTGCGGTACAGGGTTTGTAGACTGTACTTTTTTTTGTTGATTAAAATGGACCTGTTTTCTTGCACTTTTTGGTCTGTTTGTTTCTTACAATCACCGTGTGCTTGGGTATGGGCTCACTGTGAAGGAATGGGACGGGGAGACTGGACGAGGAGGTAATGCCCGGTTACTCACCGGTAATACTTATTACTCCGAGTCCTGGTCTCCCCGTCCCATTCCTGAGCCCTTCCCTCCCTCCCTGGCTTGCTTTGTTGCTTTGGGGTGATTGTTTCGCTTTCTGGGTTTGTTTTCTTTGGTATTCTCAGGATGTTTCTTTCGAGCACTTCCCCCTTTATTGTCACGTGATAGTGACGCCATATTGGGGGAAGTGCAAAAGCTCAGCTAGGTTATAGGTTTCTGTGGAGCAGACTAGCTGCTCACTGTGAAGGAATGGGACGGGGAGACCAGGACTCGGAGTAATGAGTATTACCGGTGAGTAATCGGGCATTGCTAAAATAAAAAAAAAACATGATGATAACTAAGCAGCAGGCAATATGAGCAATTTCGTAAAAATGAAAAGCTTCCTCATAAATCTCTTCTATAAAAGCCTGCATGGAGGAGTTGCAAGGCTGGAAGATATAGGAGGATGTTGAAGGACCTCATGTTGGCTCTAGAAGCTCATAGACTAAGCAAGGGTGCCCCAGACCTTAGTGCAACAAGGAAAATGCCTTCAGTCCCTGGGTTAAGTAGTCAGTCTTGGTTCAGCGATGTTTAGTAAAATGAATATCCATGTTCATGTCCTTTTCGTTTTTATTGTGTTTCTTGGGAAGATTCTACAATCATTCTTCCTAGATCACAATAAGGCAAGCAACAGATTTACGTAATTAGGGTGAGAGCATGTGGTGAAGGATTTTGAGATCCACTGTTGCTTAACCAAAAATAGGGCAGGCTTTCGCCTTCAGCTTGTCGATCTTTGACATAGCCCGGGTTACATTTCCTGGTGAGTAGTAAAGAAACAGAGGCACATTTTGTTCTTCTTATTGTATTGTACATTTGTACTAATTTTATGAGCTGGTCCCAAAAAAGAAATTATAGTGATGATCCTATTACATAGCTATCCAATTAAAGTTGAGTTTGAACACCAGTCTACCAATCAGGGTGAACATTGCTTTGAGACTGAGATGTTTTTCCTTACAAAACTGTCATGCTATTATTGGTAACGTCGTTCTATCCCTAGGACTCTGTGTGTTAACTTTTCTGGGGTCTGTTCTCCATTCTTCACACCCCCACCTGTAGGGATGTGTCTTGGTGCTCTCCAGTGCCACTATTAGTGACTTTCTCCTCTCTCCTTCTTCCATAGAATCCACAGCAAATTTAAAAACAGGAAAAAACTTACACTAACATCTGCATGGAGTTCTGTTACCATGCATGCTTCTCACAGCACACACTCTACATGCACCGTGGGATGTCACTACAAGGGTCGGGAATCTACAAGTAGAACTTTACACGATTGGTGCCAGTAGGACAACACTCCTTCTGAAAAAGAGAAATATATCTGTTCAATGCTCGGATTATAAAAACGGCTTGCTGCTTCCATGACTGCTTAATGTCGGTAGACCCATGCCAGGTAGAGGGCATGCTTTTTGTGCCCCTTTGCGTTTCATGGCCAGACTAGTGGCCTTAGAGTGAAAAGACCATGCCTAGGTCTGACTATGCACCTTGGATTAGCATGTGAGCTGGGCCACAAAAAGTCAGAAAACCACACATGCTCTTGAGTGACTCAGGGCAGGTCTACACACCAGTTTACCAAGTGATGGTAATATCTATCCAAACATTCAGTCTTTTGAATTTGAGTGCCATACGTATGCAGCCAACGTACAGATCATTATGCATTTTGGTGGAGGTTTGGAGTGAAAAATATCTAAACTTGGATTATGCCTCGGTCCTCAGTGACGTTACAATAGCTGCACAATTGATTTTAGGAAGAACTGTGATAAAATGAAGGTTGTGATTCGTGGTGGTCACCCTGATGTCTGGACTTCTTTGCTTTTACCCATCACCATGGTAACCCTACTTTTCCTCATCCCACATTCTGGTTATGACTGTAATTCAGCAAGAATTGGTATTGATACAGAGGTATCTCTTGCTTCTCAAATTAGTTTTAAGGGTGACCTTTGAATTTTTTTTCTTTCTTCTTGACCCAAAAGTCAAACATCGGTTGTCAAGATTATTATCTCCTCCCACCTGGATGAAGAAAATTCTTTGTATCTTGCCCTTTTCACAGTGCTCATCTACTAGCCTCCTTTTTTTATTTCACCTCAGGGTACCTCTCCTTCTTGACAACGCTAGAGCTGGCTTCGTCTGACATTTCTCTATCTAAAAGTATTTAGGAACTTGACTAGTTGAGTGGCCAGCCTTCTCAAACCAGAGGTTACCTCTGTTCATAGGGCCTGCACTGGTGATTTAACTTTTAATGCTCCTGGCACAAGATTTGAACCTCTCTTCCTTTTCCCTTTAGGAGTCTCTCTAATTATTTTCCTTTGCAAAAGTTCAATATGCAATTGTTTTCCAAACCATAATCCCTTTACCTTTTTATGTACCTTGACAATATGTATGCACCTTCATTATACATTTAAAGTCATGGTGCCGATATGTGGAGTTAAAAATAGTAAAACTATACTTAACTATGTATAAATTGGCAATATTGTAGTCTTCATTGCTATTGCTGTAACCACAAATTCTGCAGTCACATTTCTGACAAATAAGGTCTCCCAGAGGTAGCAAGGTGTATAGTGTCTTGCTCTGTGATAGTCCAGCTTATTAGAATGGACATTGAATGGAACTATACTTTCATTTCTGCAGCAGAGGGGTCGCGAGCGAACATCAGAAAAGGTTCTTATATCACCGACAATTCTCACAAAACTGTAGTTATTGTATTTCAAGTCATCAGCACTCTGGAGTTACCAGAAGGAAACAGGCGGCGCTACACAAATCTTCCAACTAAATACATTTCTACTATTTGTAGACAATGAATGCAAACATGGCTGCTGTTCATATTCTTTAAACTACTAATCTCAGTCAATGGCCAACAGCCTATGCCAGCCACATCCAAGGATTCCTCTGTAGGCATAGCTTACAAATGAAATGCCTGAAAGTACTGTGCGAGTAGTGAACCTCTCTATAAGATTGGTTGTGATTCCTCTACTATAAGAATCTAGAATTTTTCTGGCTTGTTCTTCTCTCTATGGAAATAGCTTATTTTTTCCTGAGGATTATCTTGTCAGATCCAACTTCTGTCATTTAAAACCTAATATGCCCCAGAGACAGTTACCTAAGCCCATTTTTGTCTTTATTCAGATCTATATGATTTGCGGCTGTTTTTTTTGTGAATTAAATATTCACTTCTTTGCCGTTAGCATTCAGGGTGTTTTTACCTGAGTCTCTTTTAACCAGGTGAAAGCTTTAAAAGCCCTGCCTCCAACACATTTCCCAAAACAGGAATAACTAAAAAAAAAAATTAACAAAGGAGAATATATATGAAGCGAATCAAACAAGGAGACAGATGATAATAATGTTTCTTAGAAGCAGATGATTGTGTGGCTCTAGTGAAAACAGGGAAATGGATACTGTTAACATAAACTTTTTCCAAAATTTACAGGAGAAATCAAAGGCAAATGTTTCACTCCTGGGGTAAAGTTGAGAGATAGGTTCTGATCCGTTGTCCTCTGGACCAGGCGCTTTTATGCAGGAGCGTTGACCCCTATGAGATTTAATGCTAACCCAAGCATCCCCTTATAGAAGTTTGCCTATAACTCTCCCTTAAAGTTTCACATGCTGGGTCTGCTTTTCAGCAGGGATTCAGATTGTTTAATATTCTGAATCAAAGACCTTGTGTGAGGCACATAATGTAAAGAAAACTAGGCATCCCTCACACATTCTTCATAGGGGCCATCATCTTGATTAATGCCACTGCACAGGAGCTTTTCTTTCACAGCTGGGCATTGCTCATCTACTTTTTCTTTCAAGTCCTCATAAAAAGACATTTATTGGAATTAGGCGCATGCTCCATGCCTGCTATTATTCTTTGCCCGCATGCCTTATTCCCTCTGTGACTACAAACAGCACTTCAGTGCCCCGAGCCCTTGGCCTGTGGGTTCCACTCTTTCGAACTTAAAGGACTGAGGATGATTTGTGGCAAGTGCTGGTGGTATAAAGGGCTGTAGGGGTTTTTCATACATTTCATTTCAGAGAGAGCCTGAAGGGCTTAGGGCATACAGTCTTCAGTCTCCCTGATTGATCAATGAGTGACCTCAGAGCTTTAATAGTAAACATTTTAAAAAATACAGCACCAAAGTTTTTCTTAGGAGCCTGCCACTGGGACTGCTGATTGCTAGGGTTGCTAAATACTAAGGGTACCTTTTTTTAATTCCACCTCACGCCTCTTTCTTCCACCTCACTAATCATACTGTCTCTGCAGGTTCTTTTTCATCCCTTCTCTCTTTGTCACTGTTTTATGTCCTACTCTTCCTAATTCCTTCTCTCTTTTCTGCCTTTCTCTCTCTTGCACTGGGTCAAAGTCAGATGATGAAAAAGTCTCGGTGCTCAAAAACCACCAGCAATTATTATGCACTAATGGACCTAACACTACTCATTGAAGCAAATGGCGTATTTGCTCACAGTTAGCCAATGAAATTATGACCATCCCTTCTAGGCCGTTTAAATGCATGTTTGAATTTTACTTTTCTAGGAATGTGAAGGGGAACGAAGTTCGTGAATGCCAGGAATATATTCTTAAAGAAGGGATAGTGCATGGATGTAAATTCTCTGACACATTTTACAGTGTGCACAGGATTAATATTTTGGTCACAGACAGTTCGTTGAAATCGGGAAGATTCTACTCGTCTCTGGATCCAATTACTATTTGTAAGTACTCACCTTTTTTTACACTTAAATTTGTTCTTTTTTGATAGGGTGATACATTGTTAACCAGAGGTGGGGCACGTTTTAAACATTCAAATTAAATAATAAACGTTATATTGAAATTATGGTACCTTTAATAAGCTAACGCATATTGTTGGAGCTGACTTTCCTGGCTACATATTTAACTTAGGCTGCACTTTTCTGTCTTTTACAGATGATTTAATGAAGAAGGAAGCACACATATTTGCTCACTTTACTAGCCTTCATAATACAAAAGATTATCTAGCTGGCAATTTTTATCCTGCTTGCCATTAGCAACCTAAGACCAAACTTCTGAATGAATTGATCTACATAATTTATTTTGTGAATTCAGTTAACTATTTTTGAAATTATTCAGGTAATTCATTTTAGGACAGATCAAGATTACACCTCTTGCTTACATCAATACATTCCGCAAAAATAACGCAATAGCGTAAACACAATTAACAAATTAATTTCGTGTGACAAAAAACACAAAGAAAAGAATGAATTTTGAAAATTAGACCAGTCATCTTTTTAACAGCAACACTATTCTAAAGTTCATTGCCAGGTTTAGACCACATTCAGGGGGTGCCAGCCGGAGGGAATGAGAACTCAAGACATCAGGAAATTAACTGGCAATTAACTGTTGCATAGGGTTGCTGTTAAAAAGTTTCCTTCGGCCTGTTTGCACAAGGTTTGGTTGACGTGTGGCAAATGAAATGATAAAGCCTCCCTCATCTTCATCGTCATCTCCTCTCTCTCTTTCCATAGTCCCCCAGTTGCACCAGCTAGGCCTAATTTGAAGCTCAGTTTATTTGTGTCTCAAAAGAGAGCCATTCTGTTGAGAATTCCCTATCTGAGACAGGTTGGAAACTCAAGAAACTCCTCCTTTCCTGCCTGCGTTGCAAGAGATTATTTATCAGACTGTGGCTGCTGCCTTGCAGGACATTCCTCTTCTGCCTAAATTGCCTAGGTGTGAGGTCCAGGATGATGAACCACAGGATGAAGATGTAAGGGGATGTTTTGTTCAGAGAGCAGATCTCATGGAGGTCCTGCAGCATCTCAGAGGCAACCTGCCTTTCCCTGAACCGGAACAAGAGGAGAGTACCCATTTTCTATGGCATTATCCACTCAAGGAGCCTGGTTCTCTTCCTTGGCATGGAACGGTCTGCAAGCAGCTAGCAAGGGAACTATAAGAAGTAGCTTGAATGTTTTCTTCTAGGCACCTAATGAAAAGCCATTCATTTCAGGGATTTGTTTTAAGGCTTCCCAACTATTGTTAAAATGGATTCTTTGATAGGGCATGTTAGGCTTTCAGCTTCTCAGTAAGCACACCAGTGTGCACTAGCACATATGCTAGTTCTGTGGCCCAGTCTTTCTCAAAGGTCTTTCACGCTCTAGCAGGACAAATGCAACACGTTCTGTACTGCACAGCTATTATGATGGAATGGAAGAACAAGTGAGGTTCCTATCAGATCTATCTTTTGACAGCTTGTGCATAAATACCGTAGAGGCTGAGGCAGCAGTTGGAGCTAGGAACAGCATTCGGATGAGGTTGTGGAGGACAGACACAACAGTGAGTTCTCTCCTAATGCTTTTCCCAATGAGTTGAAATAACTTTTTGGAACTCGACTTGAAGATCTATTAAATAGCATGAAGAGGACTGAAAGCTTGTTTCTCCAGTCACTTCCTAGTGAGGTTTGGTTAACACCTTCAATGCTACAGAGATTCATCCCCCATGCTGATCATCGATGAATCCCATTGTTCATGACGAGCTGAGCTCGTCATGAGCACACAAGCAGTGTACTGCATGACGAGCTGAGCTCGTCATGAGCATGGAAGGGGTTAAAGGAGACTGATTGGTCCTCAAGCTCCTACAAAAAATGGCAACTGGCCCTCCTGCTCCTACAAAAAATGGCAACTGGCTCTTCAGAGGTAGGGGCTGAAACAGGGTGCTTATGCTACTGAAAATTCCTAACCCTAATCTTCAGCTCCAGTTTCCCCACATTAAAGGTGTGAAGATCTAGTGGGGGGACAACTGAAGAATTTTTGGGAAATTTGGTAGGCTTTAATTCCAGATAAGCAAAGCATATTTCCATCGTCTTTTCTTTATTTACACACACTGTCCAGCTAACGCGTTTCGTCCCATAACCAGTAGGGCCGAAACACGTTGGCTGGACAATGTGTGTAAATAGTAGGGCCGAAACACGTTGGCTGGACAATGTGTGTAAATAAAAAAAAGATGATAGAAAAATTAAGATTTTGAAAAAATACATCTAAACAGACTTCTTTACCTGGTGCACCTCCATATGCTTTACTGATCAAGGATCTGGCACACAGTGGCACTGAACAACGGCACGTGCAGGGGGGTTTGTGCACAGGACGTCTGAATCTTCATAACTAAGTGTAAGTGTCAGGCTGACAAGTCCGCCGTTGGGTTCTCTTTCATTTGACATTTAATTCCAGATAACTTGGTAAGCAGCATCATTGATCACTGGTACATTATTCAGTTCACAAACATTTCACCAGACTTGTTGTGAGGCACTCCATTCCAACATTCTGTGTAAGATCAGGTAGCATTGTGAAAGAGAATACATATCTACATGCAAAAGGGGCTACCCTTATTTGAAACCACCTGGAGCCATGGACAATGAACACACGTAGACTGAACATAGGTTCCATCAAGTAGACCAACAAAAATGGAAACACAATAAATGTATATGTTAAATGAAGTATGCATCAATAAACGTACGGAATGGGAACCGCACACTTTGTAAGTGCGGCTCATTTACTGCTTCAGAAAGTGCTTGTTGCTCGTATATGCTCACACAGTGGTAGACAGGCGAATAAAAAACAGTATATATTCACCAGTACAGCAATAAACTCAAATGGCAAATGGAACCTGCTTGGATGTACTCACTCACTGACCCTTAGTCTTCTGTATATGTAGTGACATAGATTGACAATTTTTGTGGATCTGTTACCTTACTGTGATTGATGGGCACTGCAACATGAATGTCCACTTGTGCAGCCAGGTGACTCTCTAAAGTTTTGAACATTGTGGTTCTACTGCCTCTAAATGAGGCAGAGAAAACATAAGGTTGACAGGATTGGCATCTGTTTTTTAAGACCCTTTAAATAATTCCATTTGTTCTTTGAGGATTCGATCCCTTTGTAATAGACATCTGAAAGATTCCTGTTGGTTGTTTACTTATGTAGAGTCTCATCAAAAACATTGAAATTATATTCAGAGTACTGAACTATTTTTCCTTATTATTTTATTCAATCATTATTTTAAGGCTATTTGGAATTACGACTCAATGTTAGCAACGTTAACAATATTGAGCAAGCGTTGGTAAATGCAGTAGGTTTCGCCTATGTGATTAATAATAAGCAGTTTTTTGTTGTAAGTTGTAGCTTGCTGAGTAGTTGTACAATATAAGTTATAGAAAGTCTGTTAAAGTCTTATGACTTGTTTATGTACAAAAAGGCAATATATTGTGCTGTTACTAAAGGTATAGTGTGGGTAAGTAATAGCAACATTTTGAAAAATGAAGGGGATGAATAATAGAATTAATTGATGTAATAGCAATATTATGTGTTTAGAAGAGTTCTGACAACTTTTGGACTCAGTGCCACTGCATCAACTACACCATTCAAATCATGCCCCTAATGCCTGCAAGATAACTGCATTTGTGACTGACTGCCTGTTTAGTAGTAAAATATAGCAATATTTGGTGTTTAGCGGGATTCCTAGAGATTTTGGCCTCAGTGTCACTGCACCTGCTGCACTATTGAAATCATGACTCTAGCGCATGCAAGCTAACTGCCCTTGTGACTGCTTATTCAGTAGTTCCATATAGAAATATCTGGTGTTTAGACGAGTTCTGACAACCTTTGGCCTAGGTGCCACTGCACCTGCAGTACCATTGAAATCATGGCCCTAGTGCCTGCTAAATAACTGCCGTTGTGACTCCCTGTTTAGTAATAACATTTTGCAATAATCTGTGTTTATTGGGGTCCCTAGAGCTTTTGGCCCCGGTGACACTGCTCCTGCTGCACCATTCAAATCAAACTCCTTTTAACTGAAAGATATCTGGAATTGTGTCTGAGTGTATGGTAGTAAAATATAGCAATATTGGGTGTTTAGAGGAGAACCTTTAGGTCCAGTGCCACTGCACCTGCTGTACCATTCAAATCATGACCCTGTGGTCTGCAGGGTAACTGCACTTGTGACTGCCTGTTTAGTAGTAAAATATAGCAGTGGTAGGTGTTTCGTGGAGTGCCTAGAGATTTTGGTCCTGTTGTCACTGCACCTGCTGCACCATTGAAATCATGACCCTGTTGTATGCAAGGTAACTGCACTTGTGACTGTCTTGTTTAGTAGTAAAATGTACCAATATTCTGGGTTGAGTGGGGTCCCTAGAGCTTTTGGTCCTAGTGCAGCTGAACCTGCTGCACCACTTTAATCAAGCCCCTTTCAACTACAAGGTAATTGCAATTGTGGCTGTCTGTTTAGTAGTCAAATATAGCATTATTGTGTGTTTAGAGAAGTTCTGACAACTTTTAGGCCCGGTGTTACTGCACCTGCTGAACCATTCAAATCATGACCCTCTTGTCTGCAAGGTAACTGCGTTTGTGGCTGCCTGCTTAGTTGTAAAACAAAGCATAGCTCTTGTATATTAACTGAATTTTTAATGAGCAATGTTTATTACATTTAAAATTTGATCATAATAGGCAAATAGATCAAGTTGAAAAAATCTATCTGATAATGCCTACAAAGTGCAATGAAAGGTACTGAGGCATGAATAGGAAATCATCAAATGCTCTAGGGCTAAATCATCTGCTTTCACAACTAAGTAATACAAAGCAAGCATTCCAGCATACTGTTAGACGCTGTCTGCCTTTTCTGTGGGAAGAGATCTCATCTTGACACTGAACGGGGCTTAAACAGTGTGTATGGCTTCAGTAAAAGTATCATAAATGTGTGCAGCATGGAGAAATTAACCACCAAAAAATGTCAACCTGATAAGAGCCCCCTTTTAAGATATATTAAATATAAGAGATTTCACAAGCACAGGTGAAACTTAAAAACGAGGGGCAGATTTACAACTTCTGGTGCATCTCTACTAATCAGCAGGGATGCGCCAGAAGAGTTGCGACGCATCTGGCCACCTGTGCGCCACCACGGATGTGCCGCATTTACAATGTGGCGTACCATGGCACATGGATGGGCAGATGAGTGTCGCATCCCCCGGCTGAAGGGTGGCGCATTGCTGGAGTCGCGTCGCAAGCACGACGCAGCTCCAGCAATGCTCGGGGTGCCCCTATGCCTAACATACTGCGTCAATCCTTGCACCTGCTTCAAGCAGGAGCAGGGTTTTGACGCAGCATGGCCGTAAAAGTGACTGAGTCAAATCTTGTAGATTTTACTCAGCCACTTTTGCGAGGCGTTCCTGTGCCGGAACGCCCCCATCCCCCCCCCCCCCCACTTGCGGTGCAGGGCTTCACAACGTTACGTATCTCCCTAGATGCGTCACGTTGTAAATACCCAGCAGCATGGCGCTGGCTTTGCGTCGCCTGTGCGTCACAAAAGTGACGCAACAGCGGCGCAAATGTGGCATAAGGGGCTTGTAAATCTGCCCCCAAGAACTCTGTGCCCTGTGTTTAAAGATGACTTGCAGTTTTTATGCCATCAACCCCACATCTTTACCTTGGAGAAATGCTCACGATCTCTGGTTCTTCTCAGCTCACCCACAGACTGCAGACTAAGTGTAAAAAAGAAAACAAAAGAAACAGGCCCGTTCCAAATAAGTAACCTGGCTCTAGAACATCTTCCCTGTATCCATCAGGACTGCTCCCACAACAGCTCTAGTTTAGGAAAGGGTGACGACTCACCTTTTTTAAGAACACTACATCACATTGCATTAACTGTCCACAATCCAGCATCCAGGTATTACTCGTTGACTTTATGCTTTGACCATGTATAGAGCTGCGCTGCTTTTTGGATGGGTTTGTGCTATAGAAATGCCATGTCCATACATACAATGATGTGAGAGTGTACGTAAATGTGGCCCAGCGTCGGATTGGTAACGAGGGCACTCGGGCAATGCCCGAGGGGCCAGTGTCAAGTTCCAGCTGTGGGCTACTTTTCTGAGGAGCCTGGAGGCCGATTTGTGCAGTTTCTGTATTGTTCAATGCTGCCAGCGGCCCAGTGGGTGCCGGAGTGGCCTTTCTGGAAATAAATGGGCGTCCATTACCTCCCTCTTATCAATGGCAAAGGTGTCACTCCCTTTCTCCCGCTGGGCCGGCAAAATAATGTATGCATATTGAGTGGGGCAGGGGGCCTGAGCTAAAGTGGCCTCACTTGTTTTCAGGTGTTTCACCACTGTAACCTAATCCGTGCATTTGTTTTTAACACCCCCCCTCCCTTTTTAAATAAAATTTCGCTGAAGCAGCGTTTTGAAAAGCAATATGCAAATGTGGGCCACTTTTTTTTAGCCTGCCCGGGCCGATTTTTAATCCCAATCCAACCCTGATGTGGCCTTGCTGAGTGAGGGAACCCCCTCCATAACCTTTCATGTATCAGAAGGTAACTGATCGCATGTAAAGGAAGGTGATGAAATGATGACGCTTTATCGAGTCTCACCGTGTCATTGTGTTTCAGTGCGTCCTGGGCCTCCACACATCACTGTAACAAAGCTCCCCATCGACAGAATACATGTGAAATGGAACGATTCCGAGTGGCATGTCAAAGAATATGAAGTGCAAAGCAAAGACAGCAAATCACAAACCTGGACGACATATACTGTGAGTAATTCAAGCAATATTTAAATTATGGTAGGTGGTGGAGTTTCCATCTATTCAAGATGGACTTTTATACATAACTAGGAGATTCCGGTCTATGCTTAATATCATACTGCACTGGCACTCATGCAAAGCAACACTACGTGACGCACACAATACCGTTGGTCAGTTTTTGTGCGCAAAAGGGTATTTGGCAAAAGTGAAAACAATAAACCGCATTGCATCGCATATCGTGACATCCATAACAAAGTAGTCCGTGGACACTCAAAACCGTATGCACTAAAGGCATATCAATTTAACTCATGCAAAGTGTTGGGATCTGACTTTACATGGAATATTACCGCCAAATAAAAACATGCAACCAGTCGGTAAAATTAAATCTCATACTTCCACAAGTGCAATTGTCACGAAACTTACACACTTTTTTGCAATATTACTTTATTCAGTCATTCACATGAAAACAATTGTACTTAAAGGTGTGCCTCGAGTTCAAAACTCACACCGGACACTGCTTGATTTACCTATGTGTTGTGGCACAACACAAAATTGTGTTTGGCCACGTAGGCAATGCAGCACTAAATATTTTAGTGCAGTACTACTTTGCAGAAATCTTATTAGCTCTCTCAAGAGTTAGGATGTATTGTCTTAGCATTTTAAAATCAAGTATGTGCTGTGAGATGGGAGGGATGTGTGTGTGCGTGTGTGTGTCTGTGTGTATCCTGTGTTTCTATATGCAGAGGGGGTCAGGGCATACCCTTACAGGGCATAGCCACAGATTATCGCCTGAGCGTCCACTGTCCTAACCCAGCATAAAAGATGTCATTGGTAATGTCATATGTGGTGCCATTTATGATGTAAATTGTGATATTGGGTGTGAGGTCATAAAAAGTACAAGGGGGCCTTGTGGTTGGTTAACTAACTACACAGTGTACATTTTCAGTAGTTTTGAGGTTTGCTGTGTAACAGTAATGTAACTTTATCATAGTATTTGTGGCCACATTATGTCCTCTGCTCAGTACCCCGCTATACAGTTACCACTGTGGTCATGCCCTGAAGTTCGTTGAACGCAGCCTAGTTTAAAGGACATGTGGCGTGTACCGTATCCCTGTCCTTAGTATCTGCAGGGCAAGGTAGCAGCTCATACCCTGTGGTCATCATTTACAGGGACAAGTCACTGGCCTGTGAGAATGCCTGGTCATACCATGTCAAGCCCTATGCACAGCATGCCTGCTACCCTACATATGTCTGTAGACAAAAACATATTCTGTGTACCTTGGGGAATATTTTAGTCAAACTTAATTGAAACTAGCAGTGCTCCTGATCTCATTCTCAGTCAAGAGTTGGTAAGACTAGATGCAACTTCAACAGTAACCAGCAGAAAATTGGGATTAGTCTTGCACTCAGTTCTTTCACCCAAATGTGATGCACGTGACATATGGTCTGTGTTCTTTGGGCGCAGGACCTCCCCTGTGACCATGTCATGCTTTCTACATTTCTACCCGTACAGATATGTCATGGTGCCCAACTTTGACGAGTGTTCTCGATCAAGTGTGCGGTCATGCATAGTATATTAGGGAGCTGGATGTGTTATGGTTATGTTGCTTACCATAACTGCTGAATTTCAGTAATGTTTATATTTAACTTTAGAACCGTAGTGTGAGCAGAATTTTTTCTGTGTTTGGTCATGCACAGCGGGTTGTTGGCACAGGTTTGGTTTTTGGTCATGCCTCTGAGAGCAAGTGCTATGAAATGATGTAATAAGGTTTAGAAAGCCACAAAAAATCAAATTGTGGCAGAAAACACTAACGCAACTCATGAGTGTGCTGCTAATGTTTGTAAAGAGAAAGAAGATACAGAAACCATCCTTGTAATAACAACAACCCGAGGTTTGAGTACCACACATGAGAATATGGAAAGATATGAAAATATAGTGTCTGCTGTTGCTGATATTAATCCCTAAACGAACAGGATTTTGCGTAAACCACCAGGGGCAACTGCTTTTACTTTCATAATGGCAATTGTTCCACATATAGGAGATTCTACATCACTTACAAATACAGTATACGATTGGTTCAAGAACATATTTTAGATTTAAGGCATCAAGATTACTGATATCCACTCTAAACAAAGAAGGACAATCATAAATGTTAATAGGAAAGCGTGTGAATGTAAAAGTATAAAGGTAATATTTAAAAACTCTAGGTGGATACTGTTGATTATGCACCAGTCATTAAAGTCTGAGCTTTCAGATCATCAATTCTGTACAGATATTAAAGTAAAGCCTCCAGGGTTTTTTATCCACAAGGAAATCAATGTGACAAAAAAATAATAAGGCAATATACATATCCACCCAGAGGAAATCCAAGCTCACAAAAGGCCGTAGGGAATGAGAGGTAAGATTGGTGGAGTTGGGAGGCTTAATAGTGGTAAAGTTGCAAAGTCTAAGACCATAGGGATTGTTTTAGTTAGAGATGTAAACTTGGAAATAGATAAAAGCAGAGGCCCTAAGGCTTGCAAGCTAGTGTGTCAGTCATTGCGCTATCTAAGCCTTCATCCTATGGTATTATTGCATTATGCATTACTGCATAATCTAATTCCATAACTTCTACTTTTCCTGATAAAGCTGACAGATTAGGAAACCATATGCATTTCAGAATATAGAGCTATTTATGACTATCTATGACAATACTGAAAGGAAGGAATGAGAAAAAGTGGAAGAGGCTTTGGATAAGCTCTTTGGCTGTATCCGATTTAGAGCACATAGGGTTCATGGTACCCCAAAGATACTGACAATATGATGATACTAAAAGATAAAGGAGGGTTTAGTACTGGAAGAAGATACTTCTGAAATTGATCCCAGTAAATATTTTAATGAAGCAGCGATGAACAAGGTGAAGCCTTTATGACCTACCTGACTGAATATTGTTGGGAAAAAAGAAAGGGAGATCCCCAGCTGATTCACCTGTGCAAATGATTAAATATTCGCTAGGAAAGAGATGTTTAACTGACTTCATCTTACTTAGATGTGGTGGATAATAAGAAGTGTTGCAGTGATCACTACCTGTTAGTCTGTACGTTTGCAAAATATGAATCACTGACAAAATATCGCTGTTGAAAATATCGACCTACAGGAATATCGATGCAGAAATATCGAAGGCAAGAATATCGACATCCTATCTACAATATGGTGAGTGCAAAAATATCGGAAAAAATAATATAGATGTTAAAAATATCGATGTTAAAAATATCGTTTTTTTCTGTAAAAATATAAATGTAAAATAAAGTAAATAACACTAATAAATAAAATAAACATAGTTAAAAATATCTAATAATGTTTAATATATATACATTAATTAAACATATACAGTAAATATATAATACAAACACACTTAACAATACGTTGTAATAATTATTTTAATCATTTATAAATTAATAAAAAATATTATAAATTACAAATACATTTACAAACATAAACATAAATAAAAAGTAAGGAATTATGTTTAATAAATGAAAAAAATTAAATATACCTTTAATATTTTTAAAATAACTATATACTACATTATCTAAATGTAGACAAAAAAAATTAAATAACTAAATAAATAAAAATACTATTCAAAATCCATAAGTAAAAAAAATACATTTATAAAACTGTTGGATAGCATAGAACTTAAAATTACCATTCCCGCTCCAGAGACAACAATAGTAGAGAAACCGTTGCATAAGCGTAGAGGTAAAAATTACTATTCCAACTCCAGAGAGTGCAACAGTAGGGAAAAGGTTGGATAGCATAGGGGTAAAAAATACTATTCCAACTCCAGAGAGTGCAACAGTAGGGAAAACATTGGATAGCGTAGGGGTAAAAATTACTATTCCCACTCCAGAGAGTGCAACAGTAGAGAAAACGTTGGATAGCGTAGGGGTAAAAATTACTATTCCCATTCCAGAGAGTGCAATAGTAGGGAAAGCATCGGATAGCGTAGGGGTAAAACTTACTATTCCCACTCCAGCGAGTGCAACAGTAGGGAAAGCGTTGGATAGCGTAGGGGTAAAAACTACTATTCCAACTCCAGAAAGTGCAACAGTGGGGAAAGCATTGGATAGCGTAGAAGTTAAATATAACATACTTATAAATAATTGTTGTAAATAAAATAATTACAAATTTAATTTTTAAATAACTCTACATCATTTTCAAATACCCATTAATAATTACTAAAAACATAATTACAATTAAATAATTAATTAACAATAAATACCAATAAATATTATTTAAGAAATATAAATTAACAAATAATAAATATTGAACACTAAAATAATTTTCAAAACAAAACACATATTAATAATTAAAAATTGATTAACAATTACAAAATTGTAAACAAACTTTTTTTTGTAATGAAAAATTATTTACCAATTAATAAAATGAATTTCCAATTAATAAAAAGTAATTACCAATTAAAAATATCAATTACCAACTAACAAAAATTAATTACCAATTAAAAAATGTAATTACCAATTAAAAAATGTAATTACCAATTACAAACCTTAATTACCACTTAAAAAAAATTAATTGCACATTAAAAAATGTAATTACCAATAACAAACCTTAATTACCAATTACAAAAATTAATTAGCAATTAAAATAATGAATTACCAATTAATATTTAATTATAAATACAATAATTATCAATATCAATTAAAAATAAATAATTACTTAATTACAATTAAATCACTTCCCACCCAATTCCCCTATACACCCACAACCTGCTACAGAACTTAAACACAAAAATGAATTACAATTAATTTACAATTACTAAAAATTATTAATTAATTTACTATTACTAAATTACTTCCCACCCTATTCCCCTATAAACCCACAACCCGCTCCAGTACTAAAACATAAAATTAAATAAAAATTAAAATTTTAATATATAAAAAATAGTACACATATAATTCAAAACAAATAAAAAACTTAACAAAAAACATATAACACATACATATAAAATACATAATAAAATATATAACAACAAACAAATATCGATATTAGTAACATCAAAATTAATAACATCGATATAATTTATATCGATATTACTAACTTCGATATTACTTACATCGATATAAAAAAAATCAATATTACTTACCTTAGGGTCGATATTCTGTCCAGCGATATTCTTGACCTCGATATTCTTCACCTTCGATATTTTTAACTCGATATTAATGTTGGTCGATAATTTGGAATCGATATTTTGACTGTGCACCGCAAAAAATAATGTTCAAGCTCTGCAGAAACAAATGAGAATCTAATGATGTTGGCTTCTAATAACAGGAAAAGTATAAGTAAAAAAAAAAAAAAAATCAAGAGAAGAATGTCCCTAAATTGTTTGTGATTGCACTCAGTGCTTCTGAAATTTTTCTGCTGGAGATCAAAAATCCCTAATTGATACTGAGAGTCTATGAAGGCAATTGATACTGAGAGTATATGAAGGCATGGATAAAAACCTCAAATAACATTTATCCAATGCATTTCCTGCTGGCAATCAAATCAGACTGGTCTATTGGGAAGTGGTCTTGCAAAGAATGCTGGAATGAAAAATGTAAATTGCCAGAAGCATTTAAGACTGATGATAATGGCTTGGAAGTAAGAGTCATAGGTGTGAACACCAAAAGTCAATAAAACAAAAGAAAAGGCAGTATGTATTGGATAATATACCCATTACCGTACTGTTTAAGTTTAATGCAAATCACCAAGCTGTTTCATGGCCATGTAGATAAATAAGACCAAAGTAACTCCAAGTTGTCTTGCAATCTCCTTATTTACGGAATTCCATATTATACACGGTTCCACCATCACGTTTCCCACAAACTTCTTAAATCCTTGATACATAACTCTTTCATATGAAAAAGAGAGCATGATTCCAAACAAGAAGAATAAAAAGAGAATCTCTAGTGTAAATTTAAATACACCAAAAAAGTAGCTAGATATTTGTTGCAAAAAGGATTAAAAAGAGTTTAATACTAGTCAGTTTTTAAAAAAAAAAAGTGCAGTAGCTCAGAATGGGTAGAAACATGCAGAACGATTCTAACATTTCTGTAATTACATAAGGCGTGCAAAAGATAAACATTTTTGCCATAAATATCTCCTTTCTGCTTGTCACCATCCAGCTAGGAAAGGAGTGCAGAATGTTGTTTTTGTTCTTTAAACAGCTGCCCTAATTATGCCTTGACCTGCCTTTCCCCTTGGCTGCTAGCTCTGGCATCAGGCATTGTGAGTCATAACTAAGGCTCCCTGTTTTCAGTTTTTACGGATTTTTACAGATAAATGCAGACAGAAAACAAATAAATACAGAAAATGGTGCTTCTTTTAAGTGACTCTCCATGCTGTCTTTCATGAATTGTAGCCCAACAGCTGAGCAGATGCACAGCATGGGAAATTAAAAAAACAGTTGAAATTCCATAAATAATGGCATTTGTCAACATACACTGACCCGCCATTTTGGTCGGCGGTCTAGTTGCTCTACGTCTCCTGACACCTATTTTAGGCGGGTATGGAGCACGAGCGCAGCGGCAGCACCGGCGGCGCGCCAAAGGCAAGCCCGTCTGCGCCCGTCCGCGCCAGTACGTCGCCACTCGCCAGAAGTGCTGGTCGATGTACATCAGGAAGACGCACTTACACGAGAAAAGCTCTGCTAAGTCTGCTCCCGTCAGCCCACTTGTGTACAAGCCCCCCATTACACCTGTTGAGTGGCCCTATTAAATGCTCGTGTGGCAGGTTCTCACTTCTCAAACCTTTTCCCCTGCCTACCCCCCTTGTCACACCTCCCCAAGGTCGGCTTAAAATTCTGCAGCTGAATGTAAGATCTTTAGTCAAGCACCACGCTGAAAACTACGACCTCATTAGAGATGAAAGCCCAGACATATTCTTTTTGACTGAGACATGGCTTAATGAGGATGTGGTAGCCGAGCCTAATTTGGCTCTCCCCCCGACTATTCTATCTATATGATCAATGGAGAAACCAGAGGAGGCGGCATTGCTGTTATCACCAAATCCTGCTACTCCTGTCTCTTCAACAAGATGGCTATAGAGGGTTGCGAAAGTGCTCGTTTTTGCATCTCCGTGAGTCCCCATCTTACTCTTTCTGGGCTACTGATCTGTAGACCTCCAGGACAGGCTACTGGCTTTAAAAACGCTCTTTTAGAGACAGTTGCTTCACTTGCTATGGGAACTGCCAACGTAAGCATCTTTGGCGATTTAAATCTCCATTTTGACCTCGCGCAGGACCAGACTACCAGCAGCCTGCTGGCTGATCTAGCTGCATTTCAACTTCATCAAATGGTCGCTAGCCCAACTCACGTAGGAGGCCACCTGTTAGATCCCATATTTATGAACATAGAGACTGCTACAGTAACGACCCCTATCCCGGTGGCTTGGTCTGATCATTTGATGGTCGAATTGACCCTTCTATATCAGAACAACTACATAAGAACACCCAACGGGTGGTATATAAACGTCCTTGACTAAAACTCAGACTCAAAGACTTTCACCATCTCCTTAGAGAGGATCCTCTGGGTCCTTTCTATAATGTTGAGGCAGATTATGATATGTTCTGTGCCTAGATCACCAGGGCACTCAACTCCCTAATCCCGCAAGGATGGTCCCAGGAATCTAGCCCCTGGTACAACGATACCTTGACACTATTGAGGAAAGCATGTAAAAGAAATGAAAGGGATTGAAGAAAAGATTATGACCCGGGGAAAAAAGTGTTGTACTTGGCCGAATTAAAGGCATATCATAGAGTTATCTGCAAGACACGAGCAGCTTATTATGCCAACGAGATTAGACTTAGCCCCAACCCTTCCAAATTCATATTTAAAGTCCTTAAAGACCACAGTACCAAGAAAGCCCCGGTACTGATAACCACTTCTGAACTCCATTGTTAAGAGCTAGCCACCTTCCTCTTGGAGAAAGTAAGAGCTATTTATCGGTCTTTCCCTCCCGTGATCACTTCCTGCACACATACTTCCTCCAGACCCAGGCCGGTCTCGTGCCTTAAAATCATTCCAGAGATCTCCTCCGAAGAACTTAGTAAACTGCTCATGAAAATCAAATCTGGCTCCCCAGCCGATCCGCTTAAGCCGGCTCAGATCAGAGAATCCTCCTCGCTCTGTCTGTTGCCTCTGCGCCAGCTAATCAATGCCTCTTTTTCATCTGCCACTGTGCCTGCCAAGTGGAAACAGGCCTGGGTTTCCCCTATCCTTAAGAAGCCCACCCTGGATTCAACGAAGCCTGAGAATTATAGAACTATTTCTCTCCTCCCCTGGGTGTCAAAGGCTACCGAAGCCCATGTTAATAGCATACTTACCAACTTTTTGCTCTCTAACAACATTCTAGATGTCAATCAACATGGCTTCCGCGCCGGCCATAGCACAGAGACTGCTCTCCTTGCTATGGCGGAACACCTGTGGACCATTCTTGACTCTGGTCAAACGGCGGCCCTGATTCTACTAGATCTCAGTGCCGCCTTTGACACGGTCTCGCATGAGGTTCTGCTCCGCTGCCTGGAGGAGGTAGGGATCTCAGATCTGGCCCTTGAATGGTTCACATCCTTTCTGACAGGAAGATCCTTTTGCGTGTCCACTCCCCCATTCCTATCCCAAGCACATCCGATTGAACAGGGCATTCCACAGGGCTCGGCATTACGCCCCACTTTGTTCCATCTTTATGTTCAGCCTCTAGCTGAAGTCGCCAGAAAATGGGACCTCACCATGGTCTCATATGCGGACGACATGCAGTTGGTGGTTGCTCTTTCGGATGGCTCGAGCTTGAACGTCTCCAAGTTTAAAAATGGGCTTGCTGCCGTGGCAGACTGGATGACGTCAAATTGTTTGCAATTGAATGCAAACAAAACCGAAGTCTTGATAGTCGGTAAGAACACTGATTTATGGGGTGACCAGTGGTGGCCTACTGCTTTAGGTAAGGCCCCCGAACCTAGGAATGAGGTTAAAAACTTGGGGGTGTGGATAGACTCCTCTCTTAGTTTCCGCTGCCACACAAAAAAAGTCGCTGCCACTTGTTTCGGCATTTTACGAGGTATTAAACCTATCCTAAAATTCTTTGACGCATCCACTCGACAGCTGATAATCCAGTCTACTATCCTCTCTCGTTTGGACTACGCTAGCTCTCTCCTTCTAGGGGCAAATCAAGCCGAGATCACCCGGATGCAGCGTATTCAGAACGCAGCGGCCAGGGCCTTAGTTGGCCTTCCACGGTTCTGCTCTGCTGCCAATACCATCCGGAGGCTCCACTGGCTCCCTATGGCACAAAGGATTCAGTTTAAAGCGCTCTGCCTGTCCTTTAAAATTCTGAAACTGGCCACGCCTAAAATGCTTGTTAACCTGCTGATCCCATACTTCCCCTTTCGTGCATTACGCTCTACGGGGCAGCATTTGGTCACGGTGCCTCGGATAAAATTCTGCAGAGCGTGAGGTCGCTCCTTCCGCTATCTGGCAGCAACGGAAAACTGTGGAATTCATTACCGACCCACATACGAGAACTAGATGACCTGCTGACCTTCAGGAAGGCAGTTAACCCATCTCTTTCTCTTAAAAAAATACAATCTCGTGGGAATATGTCTTACTGGGTCTCTTTGTAGTATGCTTTTCTTTTTGCTGCTGTAAGCGCCGGGACGCCCCTTCGCTGGGGCAGCTGAGCGCTATATAAGTAGTTATAACATAACATAAAATAACATACATTTGTGGTTTAATACTAATATTTAGTGTCTGTATTGTTAAGGAATATTTGGCAGGTTAAATAGCTAAACCACTCTTTACATCAAAGTATGAGTGCATGTCTATCAGTTAAATAAATATGGAACTATACAGTTTTACAACTTCGTTTATACACAAAATAAATATAGATAAATATAGATAAAATGACCAACAAAATAAATATGAATAAATACAAACAGAAATGTTAAGAAAAAAATACCATAAAACCAAGAGCCCTAGTCATAGCTCAAGTTAGTAAATTCAGATACCGTTTTGTGAACATAATTCGATCCTCTTCAAATAGTACAATAATTAGATATGACTCCCGTAACTCAACTATAGGCAAAGAAATGTTCTGGTGGAGGGTGCTTACTTTGGTAGATGCACTATACCTCTTGTCATTTATATAAGATAAAAACCCCACTTTAAGAACATCAGTAGTCACACTGGTAAGAATCTAGATGATATTAAACTAATTTTAGCTCATATTTTTGTAAATCTCAATCAAGGCGGTTTTCTTCCCAGGTCCGCAACATCTAGATGCTAGATGCTTCACCGATTCAGCCAGACCTTTGAAAATCTAATATGACCTTAACACTGCATCCTACCACCCCTAGTTACTCTAGATAAAGCAATACCCTGAGGCCACTCTGGTAGTATATAATATTCTTTCTGACTACTCTTCTGTTGTAGTGTAGTTCCTATATTCCCAATAGGTTCTGCGCATTGGAATAATATATCCTATAGATTGGATGTAGGACTTAGGTCTACTAGATCTCTATCGAATATATTAGACTTCATTGTGAGTGCCAGCTAGCTCAGAGGTCACTAGAAACTTTCTCGAATAAACAAGAAGGGATTAGTTTCTGACAAACGCATAAACATGACAACTTTGTTTCCCCAAGAATAAACGTATCTTCAGAGTCGTGGAAACAATAGATAGATATTTTACTCAGTCAATCGTGCATGCTTCGTTTCATCAGAGGTGCAGAGATATAGAGAGATGGGCGTTTTCGGGTTAAAAGGATTTATTGAACAGTCTTCTTTCTCATGCAAAAGAAATGAACTGCTACAATCGTAATACTGGCTGCAAAGTATAATGCGTACAGCAAGAAGAGTATTATAAAATAATACTGTAAAAGCATTGTATGGTTTCTAAACCTTAAATGAATACATAAATAACAGAGGCTAAGAGTACTCAACTGTGCCTTCTAAAATACGCCTACCCCAATCTACCTAACCTAAGTCTTAGTACAAGGGAAGAAGTATGTGTGGTGTAGCATAGGTTTAGTTTCTTTGCCAAGAATCTATTCAAGATTTCTCTTAGGGTCTAATCAGCTCCGTACCCTGGTTTTAGAATGAAGGAGGTCTGGTATCCCTGTCTCGGGACTCGATTTCCCAACACCCCGCGAGGGGAGCTTGGAAACACTGGAGCTGGATTCTCAGCGATAAAAAGGACAGCTTCTCGATCAGTGCGTCAGCTGGAGGGTCAGCTTCCTTCGGCACTTGCTGTAGTGAGCTGCGTCGGGCAAGTAGATAGTCGAGCTGCTCCGAACCACCATGTCTTTGCTAGAGCAAGTGAAGGCATATTTATACCTTGAAGGTGTCTAGTTTGACGTAAAGTCGGACATAATAACGTCATCAAAGAACCCCAAAGCAATGGTAGTTCTTTGAAAACTCCATGAGATCTTGGACAAATCAATATTTCAGCAAGGGGATGTCCCTGACTGCTTAAGTCAATTTTTCCAATAAATCGTTGGGGCTTTTTGGAACCGGTGGAAGTAGCCATGCCTGTATTTGGACAGCATGGGCCAAGTCTAAATATGGTTATGATTTCTATGCCTATATTAGGGCAATGTGAATTCTACCTATATAAGGTCATGAATCGGTAAATTTCGCTCGGATCCTAAAACGCCATACAACACCCGCTCCACTTTATGTTGTTCAATAGTACTAAATTCTAAGCATTAGAACAAATCTAAAGCATGATGTGTTAAAATCCATCCCAAAATACATAAAATGCATTCGAAATGGTTGTACACGAAAGATGAGCATTTGTGCTGTACCCATTTTAAAAGCAATGGTTTCATTCAAAGCATAAAATATGGCATAGGAAATGCTATCTGAATGAATCATGAGATTACATTTATGAAATGGCTCTTAAATACAGAAAACAAGTCGAGACCATTCCATGACAGAATATATCAATTGTTTCGGTTGTGGACAAGGTTAAATATTGTCTCTATAAAGTATTTCAAAGAATTCTTGTTCTCTAAGAATAGTTCTACTTAGAGCAGATTACTTTGTGCCCCAATAAAAAAAAATCAATTTTGGAAAAAATCAAATCGTAGAAAAACAGAGTTCTAAAGTTGGAAGTTTTGTTTTGAAAAGTGAAGGTCGAATACAGAGTCCCATAGAACGCTGTGTGCTAAAAGTCATTCTCGTTGTTTGGAGAAATCATTAAATCTTCTAAGCTCGTAAAGAATTCTTCTACCACAGTAGGTGAAAATTAGACCACTTCATTAAGTAGACCAATTGCACAAAAATGTGAAACATCGCCATCAGCGTTAGCCGCATTAGCAATGTTCGAAGGAGATGGATATGGTACCTGTGTGCCTGTCGATCCACGTATCTCACCGTCAGCAGATTGCTTCCGTGAGACCTCAGTGAATGCCGTCTTCAGGATTGGTAGCTGCTGGGGACAACACAATGCATGGGCTGTTACTGAACCAAGCAAAGTATCAACATCCGTTGGCAGTGCTGATGGAAGTGTTAGACAGATGTCCAACACGCATTCTTCTCCACATATCAGGCATCGTAGAACAGGAAAGATCTTGCCAGATTGGTCGGAATGATAGAAACCATGTGGTATTCAGGTCTCTTAAACGAGCCAGGCCCGGAATCTGTATCATGCGCTCACAACACTTTATTACCAGGAGAGTGTTCTCTATGGTAATCTGGTTGTCGCTGGTGGCCGGAGCAGAAGGAACAAAAATAGTATTCCTGCTACGAGTCCCAAAATGAGAGGCAGGCTGCCGAACACAGAGTGCACGAAGTTTGGAAATAGGCCGAGGACTGCTTCAAAGGGTGCTAACAGTCCCGAAAAAACTGTCTTAAATACATGTACAATACCACTGGTATCAGACATGTTTGATCCGACCTAACATTTCTATGAAATGTACAGGACAGTTTGTTGATAATAGGGCATGTATCTCTGCAGAGGACCTTGCAACTTGTAGTTCATACGTCACTTTGGACGAGGTCAGTGGCACAGTTTTTTGTAAAAGAATGGCTTTTAGTCTGCTTAAAGTATCAATTCGTATAGAAGAGATGTTCAGTGAAGGCCATAACTGCGACTCCCCGTCTGTCTTAGTTTTAGGAAACAATACTTGTATACAACAAGTGACCCTGGCTGACACAGTTACGAGATAGGCTATTTCTGGCAACATGCCACAGCAGCTGTGATCATTCAACATAATATAGCTTCCGTTAGAAAGCTGCCTAAAAATTGGATCTATCACTGCAGCTGGAGAACCTTGCAGTTGGCAGGATAAGTTGGTCGAAAAACCGTCACAGGCTCCATGTAAATGACTACCCTGACAAAAAAAGTGTACCTCTTTTACATTGTGTACCACTAAGAAATACTTTTTTTCCCCCACTACAACATCTGTGTGCATATGGTAATTCCCAGGTTGACTTAATGTATTCTTTACCCAACCTTTCATAGACACCAGCTGGTATATGTTTCAAACAATATTGAAAATGGAAAATCGTGACAGGCAGAGTGATTATTCTGTGTATTAGCCATTCTGTTGCAGGTTTTTCCGAAGCAGTTAATGGTAATCTTTCCAGTTTCTCAATGCTCAGCACCGTATAGTCTGCTCCTCCTTGTGCCAAAGTGATTTGTTTATCTGTAAGGTTAAATACAGAAAACAATGACTTGGTGTTGATTAGACGCCATGGCACATATCCAGAATGAAGATTTTGTAACGTCCAGCCGAATAGCATTATAGAACGTAATTGTGACTGTCCATGTTGTAGCATGAGCAAGTCCTGTTCCATTATGTCTATGGCAGAGGATACTATGCTGTCCAAAGAATAAATTCTGGATGACAGAGCCGTTAACCCATTGTCAACTACAGAGAGAGCTTTCTCTAAATTAATACGATCAATTTCTCGTATTCGTTCTGCAGTCTTTGCTTGTGGCGCTTTCCAAGCTTCATTATAAATGGTATATATAGCAGCGTATATAAAATGTTTATGACACCGCTTCGCAGGACCTTGTAGGAAGTCCCTTAAATCAACGCCATCTTTAAGTAAAGATAAGTGTTGTTTTACTTCTGTTAGTGTGGACTTTTGTAGCCACTCAAGGAACAGCTTTCCTACACTGTTAGTTGTTACTATCCCTGGATGTTGTCTCTGGACATATCTTGGATCTGGCCTAGTTAATGTATGCCGTTGTGCCTTATTCAGGAATCTATCTTGACAGTTTTTCCAATTAGGATCAGTTATGTTTTTAAGTAAAATAGTTTTTAGGTTTACTACCCCCACTGAAGTGTTCTTACTATCAGGTGTAGGTACGGACGGTTTGTTCAAATCTTTTATCTTGGCTAGGCCAAGACAGGATGTCTGTTGCACAGTGTCGCTCAAAAACATTATTTGTTCAGGGATAATGAAGGCTCGAAATAAAGCTTCTATTCCCTGCACTTGCCAGTCTTTTGTGCCCCAGACAGTTTATGTTGCTATGTTGTCACTCCAAAAGTCAAAACCTAACGAGGACAGCTGGGCATAAAAGGCTGCAGAATAAATTTGCTCAGCACTAGTTAACATACTTTTTGTTCCTGTCTTATTAACATTTTTAAAGTAAAACGTTTCCGGATTAGATATATTAAAACCTGAGAAGTATGGAAATTTATCATAGAATGTTTTTGAGCTACCCTTTGGTGGCGTTGGACAATGTTCCCATTGATTGAAAGTGCAAACATTTCTAGGGTTTGCAGATTTGTGTACATAATGATGACCATAGTGCTTATAACAGTACATTTGTTCATAATCTGGTGAACCTCCTAAGTATTCATGTTTTGTAAATTTTGCAGAAATCTCTAAGTCTGACATCATATGATTAACAGTCTCAAAGTCCCAATCATCAGAAAAAGTGCTAGGTAAAACAAAGTCACTCAAGGAAACCTTGAATTGATGTGGAATTTTCAACAGCTCTGCAGGGCCAAAGATGTCATAATCAGTTTGTCCCATGCTATACCACCGGCTGTGATGTTCACTGATGTCAAGTCCCTTTGTCCACGATGAGATGATTTGGGTGGCTTGAGGAGCAGGTTGATGTTCTTACTTGCTGTATCTATTTTACTATATCTTCCATTTATCAGCATTCCCAAATTTAATACAAGAATTAGCCACAGTAGGAGCAAAAGTACGCCTAGGACAATCCAAAATTCAACCCATGGTGAAACCAGATAAGTTTTTTCAAGTTGCTGAAAAAGTTCTGTTACTTGATCTTTAAAAGTTTTGTTTGCTGGCGTCGTTTCAGGCTCACTGGGATCCTCGGAAAACGTATCAAAGTTAATGAAATAGCCATAAGCAGTTCTGTCAATGGTAGGTATTGCATCAGGATTACTTGAAATCACTGGATTTACTGGAGCTCCTTTGTCATATTAGTATAGTCAGATGCTATATCATTGTAGACAGGTGATTCTTGACGAACTGTTATTTGGGTTTCAAGAGGCACAAGTTCCATGGCATAGTCCTTCTTTTCGCACTGCAGATTCCTCAAAGGTGATGAGTCTCTCAGTTTGAACCTCTTGGATAGTAGCCAGATTTGGTCATCTGCTACATCTTTGGAGTCCACTGGTCCTACTACTTATTATTGACCACATTATGTGGTTTTACCAGGTCGATAGATACGAACCTGTTCTCCTTTCGTCCAGCAAGGGGCGGCAGTAACACTGTTCTTGATCCGTGGATTGCTAGCACAGGTACTGGTTTTCTGTAAGAAGGCCCAAATTCCTTCTTATCCACGATCTTTTCTCTGACTAGATGCCCAATCTTTGGAATCCAGGCAGGCCTTGCTTGGACAGGTGGTTCCTCTTCAGTGGTCGTTGGCTTCTGTAATGTGTTGCTTTGACTTCTCCTTGTTTCATTTAAGTCCAGCAAAACAGCCAAATGGTGTTTGATATCAAAGGGTTTTTGTTCTACCACTGAAGTGTGACGATCAAGGTCCTGGACAAGCATTCTAGTACCAAAAAGGATTTCATATGGAGTGATTCCACCCAGAGAATTTCATGGCAGATTATTTAGACTATGTTGATAGACTACACAGATATGTGACCCACCCGTCACCCAGCCTAATATACTAGCTGTTATAGATTGCTTTATGTCCCGTTTTTTACTTTCCACTACAGAATTTCCCTCAGGATGGAATGGACTCGAATATCGCAATGCAACGCCCAGATTGGCCATGGCCTCTTTGTAAGCTTTGAAGCTAAACGCAGGACCCTGGTCAGAATGTAGCGTGCCGACTGCATATTTGCAGATAAAGACTCGCAAATCTTTTATAACAGTTCGGGCGTCAGCCGAGCGCTGAGGCCACATCCAAATGAACCTGTCCTAATAGTTGTGGGACCGCATTTGTCCATTGGGGCATCTGCGTGTAGATAGTCTAAAGATGTCTAACAAAGGGGTCTGTACTGGGCTGGCTACACTGTAGTCAGGTATCTGGCGGTGTTCTCTGCTGCGATCTCTGTTGCAGTCATGGCAATTAATTGCACATTCATAAATGTGGGTATTCATCCCTGGCCACCAGTATGTCTCTTTTAATTCTAGTATGGATTTAGAGATCCCTTGATGTATCAGACCCTATCCCAAATGTGCTTCATGTATCAAAGCTACTCTACGTCTCCTGTTTGGAATTACTCTATCCCCCACTCCAGGGATTCGAACAAAACAAACGTAGAATTATTCATCAATTATGTATGAATTTTCGAGTGGATAGTTTTGAGGTAACGCTGCACCGCTGCCTTTGCATGAAGCATTGACAGATAGCATTATTTCGCCGTCTATTTTTGTTTTTGAATGAGTAATTGCAGCTACCGAAGCCGTTTACACAGCTGCCTTCTAGAGGCAGAATCTCAGTGGGCAGAGGACATTCTTGTTCGTATTGTAGAAATTCTTGAGTTTTAAAATAGGGATCAAAAACGTATTCAAAGTCTGTGGCAGCAAGAGAGTTAACCAATTGTGTCCATTCCGGATGTAAAGACTTTGCATTTGGAATGCTTGCTTTTGTCACTGCCTCTAAGGCAGGTACAGGAGTAACAACCATTATGTGTTTACCCTGTGCGAGAGCTCTTTCTTTTGCTACTGCATTTTGAACCGCTGTCAGAATTTTTTCTGTTGAAGTGAATTTCATTTCAGCTTGTGTGTACAAGTGTGATTTGAAAGCAATCGGTACTTTTTCACCTTCATTAAAGGTTAAGTACGTGAATCCGCATCTTCCTGGGATTATTCTGATTACAAGATTGCGTACGTGTACGCGTCTGTAAATGTGTTGTTGCTAACATGTCTGTCTGCACTGAACGCCACATTTCTGTATGTTTTTGAGTCCAATTAATTGTGTTGAAATCAGGTTTGATTAATTCGCAGAGAGGTTTAACCCTTTCTGCGTAGTTTAGAATGTAAGTTCTTCAGAAATTTCAGGAAACCTAGAATTGACTACGTTTTTTTGCATTTTTGGTGGTTGGAGCAGCGCACACTTTTCTAAAAAGTTGGCTGCCAGGCTTTTGCCTTCACTTGATAACTCATATCCTAGAAAAAGGACGTTGAGGTGGGCAATTCTTGATTTTTTTAAAGTTGAATTTGTACCCTTCAGAGGCGAATCCAAGTATAATGGTATTCACTCTGTTCAAGTGCCTGTCCAAGTCATCGTCTGTTAGATAGATGTCATCGACATAAGATAATGCCTCATCTTCATATTTTTGTATTAACTCTGTTACTCTGGCTGAAAATAATCCTGGACTATTCTTGAATCCCTGGGGGAGACGACAGAAGTGAAGTGTCCCCATAATTGAGAAAGAGGTCAAGTTCCTGCTTTCAGGTGCAATCTTTTAACAGAAGAAACAGTTAGAAATATCTAATGTGGTTTTATATTTTTTACGCGCAATGTTATTCATTAGTGCTGCACTGTGTGCATTTTGTACTGCAAATGTTTTGCAACAAGGTCTGGTTTGGAGACAGGAAACAAAGGATTGCTCATTGACGAGGTGCATGTTGCAATCACCCCTTGGTATTCAAGTTGATCTAATATCTCCCTGGCCTGTTTTTTAGCTTCTTGCTTACCTGGATACTGTCGCTGTGCAGTTGGTTGAGTTTTTAACTGGATTTTATGGTGAGGGGAATCCTCATCCCATCCTACATGATTTTTATATAATGCTGGAGCCTGGGCTACAACCCATTTTCTGGCATACATATATTTTAAATGAATTGGAATATGATTGGAGAAGGATCGCATAATGATGTCTTCGCCATGTGGGCACTCCCTGACAAATGTTAGTGGCCAGTCTTTTCCAGCAGAAGAATGTCATAACCCTTAGAGAGCTTCTCCCAAAAGAGTGCTCTTATCTTATTTTCCTAGTTATGTCCCCCTCCATCTGGAGCTTTACTTCATATAACTTATAGGGTACAATAACCCTGGTATCGGCAGTTTCAACTTGGATGTACTCATTCAAGTCCACTGTCTCCAGATGATCCTTCAAGATCTTGCGAGCTATGGTGACTTCTGCTGCGCTGTCCAGCACTGTCTGGGCCCACTCCCCGTTCTTGAGTTGTGTCCTCAAGATCCTCGGCATGTCTGATTTTTAGACCTGCTACTTTCTTTTTGGTGAATTGTGTTTTCTTATTTTTTGGAACGTGTTGATCGTCTTTGGACTACACGCGTTCTTCCTTGTGTTCTGACTGTCCTCTTCTTTCCGATTTCTGTGAGGAAGTCTGAAAGGTACGAGAGGAACGTGTATCAGTATCTTGATATCTATCAGGTTTTTTCAAATTATCCCTGTTCCTGAGGTTATACCTCTTTTCCTCTGGGTTGAGAACACTTCTCTATAGAAGTTTGTTTAGTATTCTCCCACTTCTTTTTAGGAGTAGTGAGAGTGTTTTGTAATAAATACTCTTTCCGGACTTTCTGTTAGTTGGGGCTTGACTGGTTTCCCACCCAAACTATCTCTACCTAGTTCTTCATAGGATGTTTCAATTATTCAGGCCAGTTCATATGGTTGCTCAGTTACATCAAATACTCTTAATTTTTGGTGGATCGCCACGGATGTTGCCTCACCTTTAATATTAGCTAATATTATAGCCGAGACCTGTTTGAAATCTCTCAGTAATTTCATACCCAGATTTAAAGCAGGCTATGCCCCGTATTCATTATGAATCTATTTCAGGACGTCTGGTATTACCGCCATAGACGAAACACCATGTGTTTTTGTGTAGATTGCAGCAAAGACTGTACTCCAAGTGTCGCAGTCCTCCAGGTGTGGTGCGATGCCCATTGGTAAACAGATTGGTAAAATCCTGTGTTTCTTATGAGGAGTAGTATCCGGAAATACTCCCTCGATTTGAGTAATTTTTTGAGCTATCCAGAATGGAATTTGTTCCCTTTTTGCGGGCAATTTACCAATGACTGATTGTGTAGTCTGTGGTGTGATTTTATTTGTGTTCCCCTGGTGAGGGGTTTGTTGTGGAATCCTTATAGGAGGTTGGACTGTTAGAGTCCGCATGACATATTGAACCAACTGTCTATGTACTTTGATTAGTTGTTTTAGTTGAACTAATAGTTCCACACCTGACATTTCTTCAATGGCAGGGTGTGGTGTATAGCTGGCTAGTACTGGCCATGTTGCTCCAGGTCTTCCTAGTGGACCGAGCCTGGTAATGTGATTTTGATGTTGTAGGGCGCCTTTAAACCAGAGCGCATGCTCTTGGTGAGTTAGTGGAATTTCAACATCCTCGAAAGGAGTGTATTCCATTGGAGGTTCCTCTTCTTTGTAGAAGTGAAACACATGTGTTACTGAATTTGCTTCAAGGAAGAAAATCCATGAGTAGAATACCTCTGTCTGCCAATATTCATGTGCCCCTATGACAAAAATTACCCGACCACCTCTTGGTGATAGGCCATTTGTTATAAGCTTTATATTGATTGTTTTCCTTAAGTTTTCCGGGATGATTATAGCCTCCGGGTCATCTTGTTGGAAACCTGTAATATCTAAACCCCGTTAGGTTGCAGACCCTGCAGCTCCACCTATCTCGGGGTCACTCATTTGTTGACTAAATGCTTGCAGAGCAAGTTTTAAGGAAACAAAGATAAGGTGCACAATATTTTGGAACACTGTATCCTTCAACGGTGAACAAACCAAAAACTAATACGTAATATTTTCGTCCTGCTCAGTTATGGTGGATATTTTATCCTTGTACCCGCTCCAGACGTCTATTGGAGTATTGTACGGGAAAAAGGGGTCTCTTTGAAAAGCACGACTGAGTTACTCTAGTATCTAGAGTTAAATTAGTGCCTTACCAAACATTGGGCGCCGTGTAGTGTAGTTCCTATATTCCCAATAGGCTCTGCTCATTGGAATAATATATCCTGTAGATTTGATGTAGGACTTAGGTCTACTCGGTCTCTATCGAATATATTAGACTTAATTGCCAGTGCCAGCTAGCTCAGAAGTCACTAGAAACTTTCGAAAAAACAAGAAGGGATTAGTTCCTGACAACCGCATAAACATGACAGCTTTGTTTCCCCAAGAATGACCGTATCTTCAGAGTCGTGGAAACAATAGATAGATATTTTTACTCAGACAATCGTGCATGCTTCGTTTCATCAGAGGTGCAGAGAAAAAGAGAGACGGGCGATTTCAATAAAAGGATTTATTGAACAGTCTTCTTTCTCATGCAAAAGAAATGAACTGCTACAATCATAATACTGGCTGCAAAGTATAATGCATAAGGCAAGAAGAGTACTATAAAATAATACTGTAAAAGCATTGTATGGTTTCTAAACCATAGATAAATGAATACATACATATCAGAGGCTAAATGTACTCAACTGGTGCTTCTAAAATACGCCTACTCCAATGTACCTGGGCTAAGTCTTAGTACGAGGGAAGAAGTAAGTGTGGTGTAGCATAGGTTTAGTTTCTTTGCCAAGAATCTATTCAAGATTTCCCTTAGAGTCTAATCAGCTCTGTACCTTGTTTTTAGAATGAAGAAGATCTGGTATCTCTGTCTCGGGACTCGATTTCCCAACACCCCGCGAGGGGAGCTTGGAAACACTGGAGCTGGATTCTCAGTGAGAGAAAGGACTGCTTCTCGATCAGTGTGTCAGCTGGAGGGTCGGCTTCCTTCGGCACTTGCTGTAGCGAGCTGCGTCGGGCAAGTAGATAGTCGAGCTGCTCCGAACCACTGTGTCTTTGCTAGAGCAAGTGAAGGCATATTTATACCTTGAATGTGTCTAGTTTAACGGAAAGTCGGACATAATAACGTCATCAAAGAACCCCAAGGGAATGGTAGTTCTTTGAAAACTCCATGAGTTCTTGGACAAATCAATATTCAAGCAAGGGGATGTCCCTGACTGCTTAAGCCAATTTTTCCAATAAATATTTTTGGAACAGGTGGAAGTAGCCATGCCTGTATTTGGACAATATGGGCTATGTCTAAATATGGTTATGATTGCTATGCCTATATTAGGGCAATGTGAATTGTACCTATATTAGGGCATGAATCTGTAAATTTCGCTCGGATCCTAAAACGCCATACAACACTGTAAGTTTCAAGGAGATAGATATTTTCTTAGATTAATGGTTCAAGTGATGCCTCTCTTGCTATTGGCTTTGGTCTGTAAGATCTCTTCCTCAGTTAAAGCTTGCCAGCTAGAGAAATCATGCTTAGGAGGCTGTGTAACATGAGAACAGCTGAGCTGTCAGATGCATGATGGTATACAAGTAATATAACTTTGCTGTGCAAAACTAGGGACTACATGCTCTTTGTAACCAGATTAATGTTTTTATTTAATACCTAAGCATGTGAGATTTCTGTATAAAAAGAAGGATAGGTTAGCTATCCAAAGTCTTTGTGTAAGATCTTGTACGAGGAGCTATGCTCAAATGTCCATTATTACATGTCGGCGTATTTTATGTGAGTACTCTCTATATGGCTGTATCGTTTTTAATTACTAGCACAGATTTATCCAAGAGTGGGTTAAGACAAATTTGGAAAAGTATCCATTTTAATGGAAAACACTTCATGTTTAGACTATATAGAGATTGTTGTATAGCCGGGTTGGAGATAGGGAAAAGTGGTGGACCCTAATGCCCTGGCTCATAACACTGGGAGGGTATTGAAAGTAATCTAGAGTTTTTCATGAAATTTCTATGTTGTACGTGATGAATTTTAAATCACAAAATTAACTGGTCATGATTTTGTTATAAGGTTTATGCTTATAACTGTTTATACCCTTTTTCGCTGTTTTAGATAACCGGCAAGAACAATTGTATAATTGACAGTGCTCAACGAGATGTGATGTACACAGTGAGAGTGAAAGCCAAATTTGATGAAAATTATGGTGGGGTACTCTGGAGCAACTGGAGCGCAGAAGCAAGTGTGGGTAGGAACATTTTTTGATACAAAGTTTGGGCTCTTACTGGGTGAAGACAGATTGGTACATCTAGCAATATTCAGTTATGGCCTTCGGTCATTGTTACTGTTCCTATGGCAGCCTCTTTTTTTCTTGCTCTTATGTTTTTTTATCTAAGCAAGGGAATTTATAAAGAAATGCCACACTATGTAAATGATGTATGTTTGTAATGCCATACATCAGGAGTGTACAAGCTGATGCGTGTGGGCTAGAGCCATGTTTGATTTACAGTATATTCACATGTAATGGATTTGTACAGAATAAACAATATTTTACGTAGCCCATGGTTATGATAAAAATTTGTAATGGAGAGGGCCACTTGAACTAACACTGAGCAACCATAGACAAACTCTTGCAGCTGTTGGAGGGAGGATACCTCGTCTTTTAAGTACTCCTCTTAGGAACTACGTAAGCCAATCTGTTTGTGGTTATTCCTCCTGCAGTGACCCTTGTGCAAATGTTTATGCCGGCTTGGTCTTCCACAGCTCTAGGAGATTCAGCAGTTGTTTTTTAGCCTGCGGGTAGCATTACAGCGATGCGAGTCCGATGACGTATTTATTGTGGTTTATAAGGAGAAAATGCAGTGGCATTGAGAGTTTACTTGTATCACTGGTATAGACCATACCCTCTAATGCTCAGTTTCACAGATTGGCTTAATGGATTCCTTTGTGAGTCTCTGCAATTTAAACAGAGTCACTAGATGCTAGACTACAATCCCACCGACACAGAATGGGTAAAAACCTTTGATACATCTGGCATTTAATCAAATACTATGTTACTTACAGTGCAGAGTGACAAATAATTCAACTTTGTACTTGTCCCAAAGTTGTATGTAGGACTGTCTACCCTACCATGGATGTGAACCATTAATCGTTTGTGTAAATATTCAGTGCAACATGTGCACTGCTTTAGAGGTGTCTGGACAAGCCACAACTGTAGGGCTAAGATGGAAGTACAACATGGCATCTCTTGCCTGTCATTTGTTTATTTAGTTGTCACAAGCATAGTGGTTTAAAAAAAATTAAAAACTACTTTGATCTCAGATCGGGGCTGAACTCTCTGAGCTACGTGCTTTGGACATCCTAACATCATTAAAAATAAACAACAAATTGCAACACCAGACCTGGCGTCTCTCATGTATCCAGCTGCCTCTGTTGTTTTTCTGGGGGAATGTGTGCTACTGCACTTAATTGGCCAATCAAGAAGCAGCTCAGACGTCTGTTCTGGTGCTGCTTGTGCACTCAGACAAGATGGCATCTGGATTCGTAACTCCTCACAATGTAATGTGGTGACCGCACCAACGGGGTACCGGAGGACCGGGCAAAGGCAGTGTAGCAGGAACAGTGGGGAGAGCATTATCTTACTTATCTCTCTCCCCACTGCTCAGGCCATGACTGCCACATCAATCTTGATAAGATCACTGCTGCACATTGTGTCAAAAACTTTGAGCCCAATGCCTCTGGGCTTGTATGTGAGTGGGCTCCTGTGTCCTCTTGTTGAAAGTCACATCCTGCAACTCACATGACACCAGTGTAGCTCAGAGCTGACTGAACATCCCAGAGTTAGGCTGCAAGACTGGCAGAGACCTCAGAGTGCAGCCTAGCACAGCACAAATGCAGCAACCAGGCAAGTCCACTGGGCCTCTGTGAGCACCATAGATGGCAGCCACCTGCCCTGCTGATAACTGTTAGAAATGGGGTCTCTAGTTGGCAAGGGTTTGCACCTTTGTCCAAATAGGGACCCTTCTTCCTAGTCAGGATAAGGGAGTTACACTCCTAAAATAACCCCTGATCACCCCTTTGGTAGCTTGGCACGAGCAGTCAGGCTTATCTTAGAGGCAGTGCGTAAAGCATTTGCACATAACCAACAGTAATACAGTGTAAGCACTACAAAAGGACACCACACCAGTTTAGAAAAATATCCAATATTTTCATACACTTAAAACAAGAACAAAACAATAAAAATCCACAATACAGTACTTTAAAAATAGATAGTTTGCAAGATGTCTTTAAATTGCAAAAATACGTTGAAAACACAGTTCGTATGAGTCGGTAGCTCAGTCCGAGCCGACTGTGATGCTGAAAACAACAGAGACTCGCAGTTCCAGCTGACCAAGTCGGTACGGACCAGCAACAGCGTGAACAAACTTGTTAACAGTATCTTTCTTCGTGTGGCTTACACGGAAGTGCGAGCCGGTTGTGGCGTCCGTCGCGGTTGCGATGCAAAGTGGAAGTGGTGCAGGGTGTGGTGTCCTCTCGATGCGGTGCAGGCAGCGGCTCGGTGAGACCAAGGCGTGCCGTGCAGGGCGAGACGGTGCTTGATACGGCGCTGGTAGATTGCAGTGCAAGCGACAGAGCTGGTTGGCGGGAATTGGCACTGGTTGATCTGGACAGCTGTGCGTAACGAGGCGGTCACGGGTGTTGAGCCAGCGTCGACCGTGTCTGTGAGACCAGGCCAGCGAAGTGAAGCGAGGCGGTGTGGGCTGCGGTTTCCACAGGTTACGGTGCGAGCAGCGGCTCAGTGACGGCAGCGTCAGTCGTCGTTGGTGAGACCAGGGTTGCGGTGCAAGATGCAGATGGTGCGGTCTGCGTTGCCTTCAGGACACCAGGCCAGTGACGGAGTCAGTGACAGAGTTGGTCGCGGTTCCCTCTCCTCTGTGGCTACTGAAACAGCGGTTCCAGGACAGGTACCCAGAGGGTGATGAAGTCTTTGCCATCCCTGAGACTTCTGAACAGGATGCCAGCTCGATTTCAGGCCCTTGGAGATACTCAGCACAAGTAGAGAAAGTTCAATCCAGTCCTTTCACTGCCCAAGGCAGAAGCAGCAGCTGCATGCCCACCCAACAAAGCAACAACACAGCAAAGGGGCAGTACTCCTCCTGGCAGTTCTTCCAGCTCTTCTTCTTGGCAGGTTCCATGATTCCAGCGAGTTCTAAAGTCTTCGGGTCGGGGCCCCGTTATTTATACGAGCAATTCCTTTGTCCTCTGAAGGCAGAGGGTCCTGTACCTAGTCCAAACCAGTTCTGGTCAGTCTTGGAGCACTTTGGTTACAAGACTCCTGTTTTTCCTTTGACAGTGTAGGCCAGGGACATCAGATGTCCCACAGGAGGTGGAGCCAGCATTAGGGAAGGCAGGCACAGCCCTATTCAGGTCCCAGGTGCTCCTCCTCCCTCCACTCTACATGTAGATGTGTCTATTCAGCCTTGTGCTGACTCACCCGGTCTCCTGGAGCCACCCCAGCCCCTGTCACTCACAAACCAGACATGCAATACACAACCTTGCGGAGGTAGGCTGGATGGTTAGGCAAGAAAATACCTACTTTCTAAAAGTGGTATTTTCAAACACAGATTGTTAAATCCAACTTCACTAAAAGATGTATTTTATCATTCTGAGTTCAGGCATACTAAACTCGAATTTCTACCATGCTCCCTGAGTCAAATAGGATTATAGGATGTTATAATCAAACTGCCCACTCTGGCCTATGACGAACAGGTGGCCTTGCAACAGTGAAAAGTGAAGTAGGCTGTAATTCACTATCAGGACATGCCACACACACCAGGGGATGTCCTACCTTTCACATACATTGCACCCTGCCCATGGGGGTACCTTGGGCCTACCTTAGGGGTGACTCACCAGTATAAAAGGGAAGGTTTAGGGACTGGCAAGTGTGTGCACTTGCCAAGTCGACATGGCAGCCCCAGGCTGCACACAGGCTCTGCAATGGCAGGCCAGAGTTACACTTTACGGGCTGTTTGCATGGGTGGCTCAATCCAGTGCTACAGCTCACCAACAGCATTTGATGTATAGGCCCTGGGACTTGCAGTGCACTTTACTAGGGACTGACACATAAATCAAATAAGCCAATCATAGAAATACCAATCCATAACACTTTTTACAACAGGAGCACTTGCACTTTACCACTGATCAGCAGTGAGGAAAGTGTGCAGAATCATTACACCGGCAAAAACCGGGAGGTCAGACAACAAAACCTCAGGGGAAACACGCCAAAAGATGCCAAGTCTAACAGTAATCAAAGAGGAAAGAGGTCCCAAAGTTTTCCAAAGGGAAAAACCTATTTTATATGTCCCCTCATAACTCAAAATCTCAACAAATCAGCAACCATATTTAAAAAATAAGTACAATAAAAATTAAATCGATATGAAAATTGTACAATTTATTCATCAAAGCTTTATTTCGATATACATGATATCATAAAAGCACATAAAAATATAAAATGGCAATTCATAATAATACATATTTGACAAAAGTTACAATACAATTCAGTTATGTTATAATAAATAATTTAAAAATGTATTAAACTTTAGCAGCTTTGTAAAGATTTATAAATTTTAAAAGAAACAACCAAAAGTCGGAGCATCAAGTAGCCTTGAGCCTGATCATCCAAGTCCAGCTCAGAAATTTGGCCACCCCACACACTATGGTGGTACTAACATCTGCCATGAGGATTCTTAGTGCAGCGGAGTGGTCCCTAGTTCCAAGCAGTAGGCACACTGGTTTAAGCCACTTTAGTCTAGGTTTAACATACGCTGGGCAAACAAAGAAGACGTGTGGGATATTTTCAATGGTGCCTTCACAAAAGGGGCAGTCAGAAGAGGTTTAGTGCGGGGGCTTCCACTTGCTAGTATGGTCACGGAGGGGGAGTGTTCCCAGCCTAAATTGGATAAAAAGGGATCTATCCCTTGGTTTCTTGATAAAATCTAGGTAGGGCTCCAGGCAAGGCTTTGGTTTATGCTGGTAAAATGCCTCAGTCAGCCTACCTAGATTTGGGTCCCTCTGTTCTTGGTCGTCAACCCATGACCAATAAGCTCGCTTGATTTCAGCTTTTGGTAGCGATGCCCCAGGCTCCCACTCTGCTGGTAGGCCCGTTGCAAGTAAGAGCTTTTTTATATTTCTAATCCAACTAATCTTGTGGGCACCACAAAGATTCATAACCTCTCTTAAACCATCTACATACCTTGAGAGCTCCGGGGTCCTCCATAGCCGAGCCCAATATAAAAGAGGACGTAGAGTGGCTAAATGCTTAATAGAACGGCGACCCAGATCGCTCAGTAGTGGTTTAGTAGGTGTACCCTTCGGGAGCGAAACTAGTTCCTTAAAAAACTTGTTCTCTGATGTAACAAGGGCATCCATACAATCGAAGCCCCAGAGCTCTGCGCCATAAAGAGCGCAGCCTACAGCTTTCGCTGCATAGATATCAAGGGCAGGAGCAATGGGCTTAGACGTAGATGCACGGTGTTCCCTCCCCAGCACTCCAACTACCCTTTTGTGGCTTAAAGTCATTTTATCTATGTGTGGCTGCCATTTCATTTTATCAGAGATTCTGATTCCCAGGTAATCGAATTCCTGTACACGTTCCAATGGCACCCCATCCAAGGAAAGAGTAGATCTTAGCGACCTGCTCGGGTTAAAGTAAAGGAGCTTAGTTTTTGAAGTGTTAATTACAAGGCCCCTAAGCTTACAGAACAAACAGAAACGGTCCAGCAACTTCTGCAACCCTGCAGGGGTTTTTGATACCAACAGCGTATCATCCGCAAAGAGAAGTGCGGGGACTTTATCACCTGCCAATGCCGGAGCATCAGCATTGATATCAAGCAAAAAAGAGACTACACCATTCACGAATAACGTGAAGAGTGTTGGGGCTAACACGCAGCCCTGACGCACTCCACGATTCACAGGGATTCTATTCGTTTTTTGCTCCTGTGTACCCCATCTAATACGGGCGTAGGTGCCGTCATGCATGTGTGCCAGGAGATTCACTATGGGCATGGGGATCCCCATCTCCTCCAGTATCATCCAAATGCGGTCCCGTGGGACCAAGTCAAAGGCGGTCTTTAAGTCAATAAATGCCAAATAAAGACCGCCTTTGCCAATGGTGACCACCTTCCCGTGTAGGAGCACCAGCCTAAATACCTGATCTATTGTGCCCGTGCAGGCCCTAAAACCCGCCTGAAAGGGCGAGATGATATTATTCTCGTCAGCCCAAGAAATGATCCTCTCCAGAAGGGTACTCTCCAGAAGTACCCTCCAACCAGTTTTTGTCCTGCATCTATAAGACTGCTTGGACGATAGTTGGCAGGGTCCTCCCTGGGGCCCTTCTTGTAAATAGGAATCACTTCAGCCCCCTTCCATGAACTGGGAACAGGAGCGCCTTTTGTTAAATTTACAAAATAAGAGGCCCAGCCTTCAGGATTGGCTTTAAAAAGATCGCCCGGTACTCCATCCTGCCCTGGGGCTTTAGAAAATACTATCTTAGATATTGCCAACACCTCTTTCTTGTCTACTCTAGTAAGGGGGATTTCTCCGGAGTCAACAATGCCCTGGAGCTCCGGGCAATTCAACGCCCCCATAGAGTTTGCTGAAGTGCTCAAACCATTCAGTGTCAGTGATATGGTTGGAGATTAGGTCCGGGTCACGCCCGTTAGATCTTCTAACTAGGGCCCAAAATTGCTCACCGTTCTTAACATGGCTTGCAACTCTTAGGCCACGCCGGAGTCACGCCAGAGTCCAGCCCGTCTGCGCCCGTCCGCGCTGAGGACGGGCTGGACGGCTGGACTCTAGGGCAGGATATAGTAGGCCATCGCTTATTGAAATATTCCCTACAGGATGTTCTACATCTCCGACCTCCAGCTGCAACGTGTTTTCATAGAAGCACTCCTGAAGATCTCCTTCTGCCCATGGGATGTGGGTGCTTTCAGGTAGGCTCGGGGGGTCGCAACCCAGCCTCTCCCTCTCCTCTTCGGGAGCTCTGCCCTTCGGTGGGACCTAGTGAGTTGAGCGTAAATTGTCTTCTCATTAATGCACGCTCACTTATTAAAAACAATATTGTTTTTAAGGAGCTTGTACTGGAGAAGAACCCTTCATGGGTTTTTGTTACGGAAACGTGGGCTAAAGACTCATTGGGCCCAGATCTTATCGAAGCGGTCGCTGATGGGTACTGCCTAACACGGCAGGATAGAATAGGCCGGGTTGGTGGTGGGCTGGCTATCCTGTATAAAGACAGGTTTCAATGTCACATCATGCCTGTCTCTGACTCTAAGGATGTTGTTCAAGTGCTATATTTCTCACTGTATGACTCCTCGATTCCCCCATTTAACGGGATTCTGGTCTATCGTCCCCCCGGTCCTAGAGCAGACTTTGGCTTGAAACTGCTTCAGCTTTTGGAACCCTATTTTGGCCGTGAAAATCTCACTATTCTGGGCGATTTTAATTTTCATTTAGAGTTGCTGGAGGCTCATGACACCTCCGCCCTGCTGGAAGCTTTGTCAGCATGTGGATTCACCCAATTGGTGAAAGGACCCACCCACCGAGCGGGTTATACGCTCAATGGGATCTTCTCTAATGATCAGAGACTGACAGTAATGGATCCTTTTCTTTTGTCTTGGTCGGACCATCTGGCCGTCCCCTTTAATCTGGCCTTCCCGAGCCAGGACATCCCTAGAAAAGTTCCAAGTACTACCGAAGTACGTAGGAATCTTAAAAACATCAGGGAAAACTCTTTTGATCCGTGGATTTCCAGTTTGTCCTTAACTCGGGAGATGGATCTTCCTTTGGCGGTGCCGCAATATGAAAAGATTCTCATAGAGGCCTTGGATGAACTGGCCCCTGCTCGGTCCTGCTATTCAGCCAGGAAAAGACCCTCAGCCCCCTGGTTCTCTGAACAGCTAAGACTCCTTAGACAGGAAGTAAGGAGACAGGAGCGCCTATGGCATGCTAGCTGGGACCAAAGAGATAGGGAAGCCCATAAGACCCTGTTAAAAAGATATAAACTGGAAGTGATTAGGACCAAACAAGAATATTTTACGGCCCTCACAGCTTCACTTTCATCTCCCAAAGAGCTCTTCAGGATTGTGGACTCTCTTACATCTCTTCAGGTCCCCGACCCTGTGATTGCATCTCAGGAGCTCTGCAATGACATAGCCCTCTTCTTTCAGTCTAAAATATCGGACATTTATACTGCTTTGGAGTCGCAGAGATCATCTACTGCTGAGCCACCGGCTACTGCGGTCTTGGACGCTATTTCGGTAGAGCTTCCCCTGGCCGGATGTCTGGAATCCTTTCCTCCTCTCTCTCTACAAGATCTAGAGACTTTGCTTAATAAAAGTAAATCTGGGTCTCCGCTTGACGCCTGTCCTCTAAAGATCCTGAAGCAGTGCAGAGGATCCCTCTTACCCCCTTTGGTTGACATCATGAATAGGGTGATGAGGGAGGGCACTTTCCCTCAGCAGTGGAAAAATGCTGTTGTAAAACCACTGCTTAAGAAACCCTCCCTTGATCCTGGGGTTTTAAAGAACTTTCGCCCCATCTCACTGCTCCCGGATCCCGCGAAGATGTTAGAAGCTCATTTAAATAAACATCTTGCTGCCTTTGTGGGGAGTTCGGGCTGTTTGGATCCTTCCCAGCATGGGTTTAGGAGGGAACATAGCACCGAGTCTGCCCTCACCCTGGTGCTTGATTCCATCTGCACGTGTGTGGATGGGGGCCAGACCTCCCTCCTAATCCTTCTGGACCTCACGGCTGCCTTCGATACCCTTTCTCCCCTAGTATTAACATCTCGATTGGGTGAGATTGGGGTTCAGGGGGCAGCCCTGGGGCTCCTTTCCTCTTTTCTCGATCACAGAGAGCAGAGGGTAATGCTGGGTAAATTCCTATCTCCATCCATGTCTGTGCAATGTGGGGTCCCTCAGGGGTCGGCGCTTAGTCCCACCCTTTTTAACATCTATGTGACCCCCCTTGCCAGACTAATTAGATCTTTTGGGATGGAGGTAGTTTCCTATGTGGATGATACCCAGATCCTCGTCTCTCTCTCCCAGTCAACTAAGCTGACAGCCTCCAATTTTAGATCTTGTATGGAGGCAGTCAGCCAGTGGATGATTCACAATTCACTGAAATTAAATGGGGAGAAGACTGAGGTGATGGTGTTTGGAGGAAAGGAAGAGATCTGGTCAATGGAGTGGTGGCCTGACTCACTGGGTGCCTGCCCTAATCCCACCTCTTTGGCTAAAAATCTTGGGGTCATGATTGATCCCATCCTTGGTATGTGCCAACAGGTTAATAGGACTGTATCTACCTGTTGGGGTATCATCCACATACTAAGGAAAATTAGGCACTACCTTTCTTTGCAGGCAAGAAGGCAACTTGCTGTTGCCCTCCTGGGCTCCCGCCTGGACTATTGCAATGCGCTGTACACAGGATTGAATAAAAGCCAGCTGCAGCGCCTGCAGGTAGTCCAGAATGCGGCAGCCAGATTTGTCCTTGATCTACCTCGTCGATCCTCGGCCACTTTGGCCAGGAAGCGGCTTCATTGGCTTCCGATGGAGGAGCGGATAGTCTTTAAATCCATGTATATGGTCTATAAAGCTTTGGCGAAAAGTAGCCCTACAGGTATTGGATCCATCCTGTCTCATTATAATCCTGGCAGGAACCTCCGCTCCTCAAACCGACTTCTTCTCTGTGTTCCGCGGATTCGGAAAACCAGATGGGGTGGGAAGGCTTTTTCCTATCTGGCTCCAAAGTGGTGGAACGCTCTTCCGCTTGAACTAAGGTCCCTCCCCTCCCTACAGACATTTAGATCGGCCCTTAAAACACGTCTCTATGTACAAGCGTACTTGTAGTTGTGCCCTGCATTTTGATCTCTTTTGGTAGGCGCCTTGATACCTTCGGGTTTAGTCTGCGCGGTATAAGTTGCATAATAAATAAATAAATAAATAAATAGGCTTTCCCAATGTGATTCTTCCCACTCCCTTTTAGCTGTTATTATTGCTTGTTTATAGTTTGATCTGGCCACCCGAACAGCAACTGGGTTGCTCGATTTAATGGCAAGGATCAAGTTATTCTTCCTCATTCTACAGTTGCTGTCAAACCATTTTTGCAGTGGCTTGACAGTTATTGAGCACTTATTACCTGAAACTATGAAGAGTTTGCCAATCTGATCCATAGTGTCAGTGTAAGTAGTTTCTACCTCCACTGGCCCAGCTGCACCATTACAGGCTGCTGCAAGCCTTGAGGACTGCTCACAGAGGATTCCATCTAGTGCACTTAATCTGGTTTCATCCATGCTGAACTTGGGCCATTTATGGAATCTCTTACAGTTAGATGGTACAACTCTCTTGGTTATTAGCCTCACATTATCTGGCACACAACTCTTATTTCTCTGCCATACATCCGCTAGTGTAAGGGATAGAGGGTTGTGGTCACACTCCTCTGACGGTATAATAGCCATGTCCACCGTTAAATTCCAAGCTCTCCTATCCACCATTATGTAATCAATTCTGCTTTCGTGCAATACTCTGTTATATGTGTTTGCCCCCTGAGCGTCGGAGATGGTACGGCCATTTAGAGCTCTTAGTCCTGCTTCTAGCATAAGGGCATTCAACCGGATGACAACTGGGGACCATTTCCTTATGGGCGCGAGTTGGAGTGGCGGGATACCCCACCGAGCATCATCCTCATACACTCCAAGGATATCATCTACTGCCAGAGGCTCAAATGAACAATTTAAGTCCCCAGCAACCAGAACTAAGGAGTCAGGAGAACACAATTTAAGCATATCCGATAGAGTAGCAATGGTGGATGATTTGGCCCCCCCTTGGGTGCCTCTCGCATATACATTAAAAAATTCCCATGTGGTAACACCATTCGGGTCCCTAATGGAGAGTCTCATAATGTCCAACGATGCACATATATGATGGATGATCTTAAGGTTAAGATTGACCCTTACCCATACCATAAGCCCTCCAGAGGGACGTCCTCGTCCAACCATGGTAGCAGGTATATGAAAACACGAGAATCCCTGTTTGTATAGGGGATCAAGGCACCATGTTTCTTGAAACATACATATATCATACCCTTCTATAAAATCATTCCAATCTGGCAATAAAAGCTTGTTTAGTAGACCTGCCACATTCCACGAAACAAGCTTGAAATTGTTAATATGGACATTGTTGGGATTCGGGACACATGCGATGACACTTAGATTTTGACAAGTTACAATGTTAGTTACCCCTGGAGCTTCCAAGACTGAGGTTAGGGGCTCAGGACTTGGTGGAGACACAGATAAGTGGGCAGTGCAACCACCTAAAGCAGAAGAGGGACTATCCAGTGCTTGTACTTCAGCATCAAGTCAATCAACCGCCTCCAGACAGTCAAACCGGTTGTTACAGAGAATAGGGTCCAGATGGAATGTAGGCATGGGCCATCCCCCCTGTAGTGGTCCCCTCCTTTTCCGCTGTACCAGTGACCATCCATCTGATTGTGAGGCAAAATGACCAGGGGGATAGAAATAAGTCAATGGAAGGGATTGAATAGATGCACCTGCACTAGGATAACTCCAATTACAAACATGCTCCACAATTCTTGGGTTATTAAAATTGATCACAATGCAATCCCCCTTTATGTTCTTTGCCAGGTGGCCAACCCATGGAACCCTCCGGGTCATAAGTATTTGACCAGCAAGGTGGGGAGGCAATGGTCTGTTTGAATTTAACCAGTATACTACCCTGTTGTATAATTTAGTGGGGGTTTCCACCTCACGTTTATGCAACTCCGGAACCCCAGCTAGGATTACCACTAGTGGACAGACCTGCGGTGGTAAGTTAAAGATGTTTTTCCCTGTATTAGAATGTACAGTTGCAATCTCACCACCTGTGCTGTCTTGCGGTGTGCTGTGTCCTTGTGATCTATTTATTTAAATTGGTTCTATGTCTTTACTGGGGGGTACAACTGGAAGTGTTAGCAAAGCCTTGTGGGCTATGTTCGATGCTACTGCATCCTTCTGGACAGCTACAACTGGAACCTTATCCCCACTTTTTTTAGCTGGTAGCTTCCTAGTTCTAGTTGTACTATCCTTTAAGTGGGGTTCTACTATTCCCTTGAGGTCACGTTCAATTCTTTTTAAATGGACCTCAATATTAGTCAGCCTAGCCTCTAGAGGAGCTAAAAGAGCTCTAAGGGTCTCATAAATAACATTCGGCTCATTCACCATCACCCCTTCCCCATCACCTTGAGTTGGAGCAGCACTTGTTACCAGGTGCGCCACACTAGGCACTGACAGGCCTGCTGGACCCTGGTCAGTGTTTACAATCGGTTGCTCAAGGATAATAGGGATTTCTTTCATAATTTTAGAAGCATTCTTTTTTCTCCCACCAGTGTTTTTTACTTGTCCCTGCTTGTTTTTTGGAATTGCCCCTTGGTCTTTCCCACGCTGTTGTCTAGTGTTATGCACCTTTACTGTATTGGGCACAATGGGCAACCTTTGGGGGGATAACAGCAAGGATTCGGAGGCCGTAGATTGGCTATCATGTGAGGCCTGTGATAAATCACATAATGGGAGCTGTGGAATGAGCAGTTCTGAGATTGGTGAGGCGTCTCTACCTGCATTTATATCTAGATTAACTGGAGTATGTACATTTGCAATATGTCCCATTGAGGATCTCCTTGCAATGGCCAGTTCCTGTGAGACTCGTTGTTCCATTATGGAAATCCCCTCATCAACCACACAGTTCATCCTTGTAATAAATTGATCCATAGCTCCCGTGAAAATAACTGTGTCCGCTCTTCCCTTAACCTCCTTAGGGGGCATTGCATTAAACTCTAATATGATATGATTATAATCATGAAACAGAGTACTCACAGGGGTAGTCCGCGTGGTGAATATCAGGGGGGTGGCCCGACCCGGCCTAGTCCGGTCTTGAACGGGCTTAAACGGGCCCGGCGTCCCGCGAGGCGGGGCTGCCCACTCGTTAAATGCGCCTGGTGGCGCTCCTGCGGCGTGTCAAGGGCGCGTCGCCGCTGAGCCTGCCGGGTAATGTAGTCCCCGGGGCGGCGGCGCGTGGCTTGGTGACTCGGTGACTCCTGGCGGTGGCGGCGTAGAGACCTGGCCTTTCACGTGACTCCTGGCGGTGGCGGCGTACCTGTCTGCTCTCTCTTGTGGTAAGTAAGGCTCCAATACAATTTATTACATCCAATGTATTAATAAATACACAATACAAAATTAATGTGCCATACAAAAGAATTAAAAATGTGTCAATTCACATAAAGAACAATTAAAAACAAGTTGTCGACGCAGCGTTTCGGTTTGTGTAATGACACCTTCATCAGGACAAAGTTCTTATTAGTTAAAAAGGAATGAGTTCCACTTCTATAGTCAATTGGAGTGGTTTCTTCACCAAATCACCCTTTTTTTTGGTACTTGAGTGCTTTTTGCTGGTATGGTCTAATGTAAGTTTCGTATCTTAACACAAATTCCTTCAGATTTCTTATATTCTGTGGTTAATCTAAGGTCAAGGGAGCCACCGGATTTTGTGGGCAGGTTGTCCTAATATAGGGATTATGGGGCTGTGACTGGATCTCTTCAATAATTACAGCACCGTCATTCTCACCAATTCTGTTTTGGCAGTCTTTTTTAATTGACCAACTCTTTCTCGATCTTGTCGGCCTCCCTGCTCCACTTGTCCCTTTGGAAAACTTTGGGACCTCTTTCCTCTTTGATGACATATCACTCCTTGTCCTAGATTGAATTTGTAAGGAGACCTCCCTTCTTTTTGACAGAAGTCTAACAGTAACCCACTGGCCCTCTGCTGTTTGAGAACCTAGCCAAAGGCAATTCCTGATTACCCTGGCAATGCAGTGAGGAGGACTTCAGGTGGCACAGGTGAGACTCCAGCAGAGCACTGAAGTGCAGTAGTGGTGATGCCCGAGTATCTTACCACTTAACCTGTTGCGTGCTGCCGTGGCCGTCGCGAGCACTACCTTCGTAGTGCTGCGCACGTCCAACGGCCGACGCGGCCCCACCCGCGCAAGGAAACGCCCGCTCCGCGGCGGAATTATCGCCGCGGTTAACGGGTTAAAGGACAAAATACTCTGTAACTATTTTGATGTTTGCTGCTCATTGTTTAATATCATCGTGACACAATTACTGTATAGTTGGATCATCTTAGAAAGGGGAAGTGGGTTAGTGACCTTGCATTTCAGGCATTTTGCATCAGTTTCATGATCTTTTTAGAACTTCTCATTCCTCAAAAGGGTATAATTGCTAATATTTCTGTTCACCAAATGCTTGGATTTTTCACAAGAAAGTGGGTACACTGAAACCATGGAACTGTCACAGATGAGCAGACTGAAAACGTGGTAGCTGTTTTTAACTCTGCGTGTGTTTGCATATATGCAAAAAACTTTAATAAAGTACTTCCTCTGAAAGACATGTTTACTGTTTAATATCACAGTTACACAATTAGTTTTTCTGTATTACAAGGCACTCGCTTAGTGCCCTTCCATTTCAAGTGCTTTGCAGCAGTTTCAAGATCTTCTTACAGTTTCCCGCTGCTCAGATGGGTGTGATTGCTGATCTTTATGTTTCCCTCATCTTCAATGCTTGATTTTGCTCTCGAGAAAGTGTGACTCATAGTTGAATGTCATTCATAATTACACTGACATCATGAAAATGTCACACATAGGCAATCTGAAACCTTGGCAGCTATGCCCTTGTCATTTCCAGACTTGATTTCAGAAACATCTAATTGGCAGTAACCCATCAAACTCCACTAGCTCCACTCAGCAGCCAGGTTAGTTCACTCTGCAAGCAAATTAAACCGCATTGTCCGAATAATTTTTTATTCTCTACTGGCTCCCCAAGAATCCAATAGAAAATCTGCTGTTCATCCCACAAGGCCATCCATAAAAACACCCAGCCCTATCTTTTGGACTCTTCTCTCTAACTATGTTGGATAAAGGGGCTAAAATGTCACAAAATCTTAATTCTGGGTACTCCTAAATTCAGAACTGTACCAGCACGAGCACAGTCCTTCTCAGGTGCGACCCTCTCTTCCTCCTGATTTAAGAACCCCAACCCTAGTCTTCATTTTCACAAAGCAACTTAAAAATGACATCTCTTCAGACTATACCTATACTAACTCTGGAAAGTTATTAATGTTTAGCACAAACAAGTTATGCTACGTTATATGGTTCAGTGTAATCTCACTGTTACACTTAATAACCTAGGATCTAAGTACTCTGACATTTATTTTTGTTTTTAGTTGCTGCACAACAATGTGACCTACAAACCCCCCTCGCATCTTGATGTCATTTTCTTCTGTGCTTTACAAATGTTTTAATGTAAACTATCCTCTTGTTTATATTGGTATGAACTTAATGGCTTACTATTGTAAAATCATAAGTATTGTATGCTGCGCTGTGTAACAGGTGTGTTTTAGTCCAGCCATTTGTAGTGGGGCCCTGGGTGTAGGCCTCTCACTAGCAGTCATGACTTCAAACCAGCTGTTGGTTACCACCTTTGGTAGTGCATAACAACAATTCTAAGTGCAGAACTAGTTGCGCGTGGCCTTTGGGCATGCTAATGGGCTCTGGAAGCACTGCCACTCAGGGTCTGGCCTTAGCAGGCAGCAAGCGATTTCCCAGTGGTCCGGAAATGTGGGGGCCAATTTTGGACCGGTGGGTGCCATTTTTGGTTCAGGAAGCCTGTTTTGCAGCAATGTTGCAATAAAGGCCCCCTGCACAAAAAGCAGCAGTAGTGTTTATCAACAGCAGCCCCCCTCCCCTGGGGACGTTCCGACTTAATCGCCAGGGCTGGTTAGCGTTCCCAGTCTGGCCCTGCTGCCACTGCAAGCTAGTAAAATCTCTTTTCCTCTGTCAGTGTCACCTATTTTAACAAAGTGAATGTACAAATCCTAGGATCCACTCCTCCCTCTATGTCCTCAGTCTGTTTCATACACACCATGACTCCATCAAACACTCGGTAAATCACAACTTCCACCACCTCATTGTGCACAACACGATGCACCCCTCCCCCACTACTTTCAGCCCTTTCTGCCACCCTCCACTGGAGCCACACTTCCCCTTACACTTGAACCAGATGTTTACAGCTTTTGGCCATGCACTGCAGGCTTTTGGCATCGGCTTAGCCATCCCTGGTATTTTTCTTTCTTAGTTTCACTGTTAATTTGTGTTGCTTAATTTTTTTTAGATTAGGCAAAAAAATAAGATATTTATTTTTTCCCAAATTTGTCAGATTTACATGCAAACTTGAGGATCTGAAATCCCACTCTTCTCATCAAGATAACCACCTCGGATAATCAAATTGCCAAGGTTTGTTCATATATACTGGAGCCGCCGTTGTCAGCAATATATATACCACTGACATCGGGTTCCAGGATACTAGGAGCAGGGAGGCTGTGCTGAATTCTATAGATGGTCATATAAAAAGACCCCTTCAGGAGGACAGCCCCTGAGTACAGCGCATCTCGCATACAAGCAGCATCCTCATTGTGGATATAGAGATGTGCCGCCTTGTCGAATTTTAATCGAGCCTGCCTGTATATATATTGCTGACAACGGTGGCTCCAGTATATATGAACAAACCTTGGCAATTTGATTATCCGAGGTGGTTATCTTGATGAGAAGAGTGGGATTCTCAATGTAACAGTATTGATTGACATGATCAAAGAATTTTAAATGAAAGTTTCAATACCATCTTTCAACAACTTAAATGTGGTACTGAGAATAAACTGTCCTGATGAAGGTCTTTAAAGCAAAAAAACGAAACGCTGCGTCAACAACTGTTTTTTCTGAACCATTGCCTTCCTGGCTAAGGAAATATATTTTAACCAATTGTCTTTATTGTATCTATTTGATTGTATATAACAATTCATTGTATCAAATAAATGATGCATTTTTATAAATTGTTTTTGTTTCTTAAAAGTTTTTTTAAATAAGCAACAAATTGTTTTGTGTTGGATAGTATGCTTTTTGACATTGTGGTACTAAGTTCTCTGTTGAGCTCTGATAAACATAACCCTATTTTATTGTACGGTTTTCTGTATTCACTCTATAATAGGGATATTGTTGTTTCACTAGGGACTACTGTTCCCCTGTGCCGTATTGGATAGAAAGGGGACCTCCCTTGTTTTCTTTTCTTTTCATTTGTAACCTCCCATGACTATTGGTCCTTTTACTTCTGTTGTTACACTGTATGTCTTATTCAGTCTGTAAGCTCTACTTTCTTTAATGAGTTTCTCCTACGTGCTTTCCTGCAACATTCAGTGCGCCATGCGCGCTTTCACTTTCCAAGCAGCTCCTCACTTGAAGACTCCTCTTCTGTTCCTATCTTTTGATGTCTACAACCCAATTCTTTCTGCCCCTTAATTGTTTTCTCTAGCTGTCACTTCCTTAATGTCGCTAAACAGACATTTGTTTATCACCAAAGCGAACGGGGCTGTGTGCCTTTTTTTTAGTTGTTTAATTTAAATTAGTGGAACTAGGGCAGGAGATTAATTTGCCATTAGCTAGTGTTTTTTATTTTACATTTTAAAGTAAAATATGCTTTACAGTTAACCTCTAACCCCCTCACGCCTCTCGCAGTAATTCCTCCCACCCCTCACTAATCCCGAGTTAACCCGTCCAGCAGTTTAATGCCGCTATCTTGTGTAAACAGCAGTTCACGTCTACACAACACGCTTACACTTTTAAATATGGAGCCCCAGTCGCTTTATCTTCTGCATGTCACTTATCTACTGCCTTGCGCCTATACATAAGCCATGTACTGACACCCGTCATCTCCAGACTGCCCGCTGCTTTGTGCAATCTTGCAGACGTCTAGTAACACTGTGCTCTCCTTCTTCAAGCACAGCAAGAATCAGCTGAGAATCTGATTTCTCTTGGGTTCATCGACTTCAGCTGAGGGAACAAAGGGTGGGATAGCAGAGTTTACTCCACCGTTGTGGAGGCCTCCATGTTAATAGGGGAAGGGGCTGCCTGCAGTGATCTAATACACAGCCAGCCATGGGCCGGTCGCCCAAAGAATGACCATGCTTGGCAGAGGAAGATCAGACACCTTTGTGTCGATCCTGACACCTTCACCAGGACCGCTGGGTATGTGTCTGGGCCACAGTAGTGAAACCGCACACAAACAGGTATGTGTGCATACATCAAGATTCCAAGAGCCTTGTTAAGCACCATGTGCGTATTTCCCCACATAATTTTCACTTTGCATGCTCTGCGCCAGGACATATGCTTCATTCTTAAATGTCTCACCTCAAAACTGTGGAGTGGACAAGAAATACTCTGTATTACCACATTATGCCCTCTTCCGAAGCGCGTCACTTGGGGCCAGATGTAGGTAGGACTTATTTACCGATTTTTAATTACCGAATTTTACCGATTCGGTAATTAAAAATCGGTAAATAAGAAGGGGGGACATGTAGGAACATCCAGATGTTCCTTTTACCGAATCGGTAAAAATCTGTATTTACCGATTCGGTAAATACCGACCGGTAATGCCCATTCATTCCTACCGAATTCCACAAGGGTGCAGGGGGTGTCACTTTGACACCCTCTGGCACCCCAAAAGAGGCTCGGGTGCCATGTGGCAGGCATACCTGCCCTAAGGGCAGGTCTGCCTGTCATATGGCACAGGTGTGCATGCACACATGTGCATGCACACCGGAATCGGTATTTTACCATCAAATATATTTGATGGTAAAATACAGATTCGGTAAGGGTTGTGGGACTCAGAAGAGTCCCACCTACATATCAAATTAAACGAATAGGTAAAAATACCGAATCGGTATTTTACAGATTCGGTAAATTTACCGATCGGTAAATTTACCGAATCTGTAAAATATGTTGCCCTACATACCATTCCTGCAATACCGGTCGGTAACGGCCGACAATACCGATTTTCGGCCGTTACCGACCGACCTACATCCGGCCCTAAGACCCCTTAAATATAGCTGGGCTGGTATCGGTATTTGCCATGCACAGTGTTAACTCAGCAAAAATCGCAATGCAGTAGTTCTCGCAAAAAATGACAGCTCCTTTAGGCAGGAGCAAGTTTGGAGCATTGTTTAAATGTCTCAAACTTTTCAAACTTTGGTCGTGTGCTGCATTGCACAGCACACATAGAAAGTGGGCAAAAGTGTAATTATGTCAAAGTATGGCATTCTGTGTTTTTTAAAACGAAAGAAAATAGGTCTCACATTAATGAAAAGTTTGAGCTATTGGTGTTGCATTATTATTAGCAATGGCAATAGCGCAAACCTTCAGTAATGTAAATGTGTTTGTATTTATATAGCGCCTTCTACCCTGAGGTCTCGTAGCGCTGTATTCATACCGCTGTGGAACCCTTCCTGGCTTTCCTGTGAAATGTCCACTCCTGGGCACCCCCAAGGTGAAGCCAGGCGTCCAAGCGCTGCTGGGGCCCTTGTGGAGATTAAGCAAGCTATTGCCCAGAGTCACAGAGTGGGACCCATGATTAGACTAGGTACCGAGGCGAGAATTATCAGGTCCGGGGAAATTGTGTCCAAGAGCCACGAATTGAACCCTGGTCCCGGGCCAGACCTCTGCATCGGGGTCTGCCGCTCTAACCATTGAGCCACACTTCTCCACTCCAGTAATGCGAGACCTGTTGCATTGCAAATGCTTGTTTGTTACAGGGGGCTGATATTGCAGCACCGGTTTTGCAGCGGTGCTGCAATATCGCCCCCCAGTAACAAAAGCAGCAGTGCTTCACACTTGCACCGCTGCTCCCCCTACAACATTGCCAGGGCTGCTCTAGGTTCCTAGTCCGGCCCTGTTATACACTCCTTTTCCTGGAGGCTCCCACCCATCAGCCGCCTCAGTCCCTCTTGTTGATTTTCTATTCTCCACAAGCGACTATATACAGAAGCAGCTAAAGTTAAACTCAGTTAAAGTTTAACCAACACAAAGACACTCCAAGGCTGGCATCAGGCCAGCCCGTATTACTACACGCAAAGATGAGTGTTTGTATAGAGCATGTTAAGCAGGGAACTCCACACCCTTCCATGCACAGGCTGTCCCATTCCAGCTGCTACAGTGCAGAACAGTATTGGTTCTGCCATGTCATGTAGCCTTGCTTGCCTGTTTTGCTTTATTTCTGAGACACGGTTCCAGGTACCTCGGCAGGCATGTACACCTTGATATTGTGGTGCTTTCTTTTCCATTATGGCGATTTCATGCAAGCCTTACAGTGTCATTGTCACCAGAAAGTAACCAATGCTGTACCCTCCAAAGTGCATTTCTAATTATAAAATAGATAATCACATTTATAAAGCTCCTGGTTACACCAACATTGTCTGCTGCATTTCGGTTTGTGTACTCCACCCAACAATACTGCATCACCTTAAGCTTTAAGCTTGCTTTCACCTTTTTATAATTCCCTGTACATCGACCTTGCTTGGTCTGAAACAATTTGCAAATTAGGTTTTTATTCAACTTTGCTGACCTAAATCACAAGTATATAGCTGTGACTTACTCCTGTAGTACACCTGACATACTACTGAATTTCATCTGTAATAACTCGCATGTAGTCACCGGAAAAGCTTTGTGGATCATGCTCTGAGTAAAGAACTTTCTTAGGCAGTGGTGGCTGGTGAAAATTGAAAGTGGTGGCTGTAGAGCAAGGGGGCACAGTGTGGGGGGCATGGACACAGTAAACAAAACAACACAACCGCACACAAACTGAGAAACCCACACAAACCACAGATCTCTTAAATATAAAACCTCCATGTGCACACATTAAACAAACAGGACAAAACTGTCCCACATGAAAACAAGCACTGGGATAGCGCTCCCTCATCACAATCACACTAAGTGTGAAGTGTCCCCTCTCATTCGCTCACTCAGGCCAGCACTCCCCTTGCCGTCCCACATACACCTACCAAGTGTCACATCAAAAACACCAACATCCCTCTCACAAACAAACAAGACGAAGCCGCACACAGCTCTGCTAGTTTTTACAGGTAACCTCTGTCTCTTAGATACACACATCCAATACCGCAGTTACTCTAAAAAATACATCTGGGTAAAGTCAGAAACCATAATACACGTAAGCCCCCTTATACACACACGTTCATATCACCCCCACCCTGCCTCTCCCCCACTCTGCTCACATCAGAGTCACCTGATGCTTAAATACAACAGCAATTCCCGCTTACACAAAAACCAGGGTCAAGCTCACAAACGCACATAGTAGGTCTATGCTGTTAGCTGAGGAGAAATGACTACTAAAATAGTAGGTGCCAAGAAACTGCCTGTAGGGAGTGCTGCCACAGGCACCAACCTAGACCAGAGGATCACCAGACTCAAAAGCAGGGTTGGCCTTGAATAGAAAATAGGGCAAGGCAATGAAATAAATGTGGCCCCCGTTGCAGAACCAGGGGTCATATTACAGCATGTGCCCCTGGGGCACAACAGGCGTTTGCGCCCACTTTGCATGCCCCTGGGATACTTTGGCATTAAAGAAAGGCCCACACTTGTGCAGCCCCTTCTATATTACAGATAGCACTGGTGCACATGTAGCACCAGCGCTATTGACAGAGGTTGTTCCCCAATTTGCATGGGGGTAGGGTCCTATGCAATTGAGAGAACCACTTTGCTTCTGTGCCCAGCAGTATTACCGACGTGGGCACAGAGGTAAACATACCATTAGGAGGCACACTGAAAGTGTGCCCCCTGAGGGCAGCCTTGTCAATGGATGAAAGGGGGTCCCATGGACCCCCCAGACATCTCCCTGCAGGCGGGAGTAGTCACTCACTACACCTTCCTGCAATGGGATCTCTAATCCCTTTTAAAAGTGCAGGCGGTTTGCCGCGGGTACAGAGGAACATGAAGCAGAATGCGCTGCACTTATGGCTGAGCATTCTACATAATAGCACGCACTTTCCCTGTTTGCATCCGGCGCACCTGCTTAAAGTTACGTCGTGGCGCAAACAGATAATGTGAGCCCTTTCATTAATATGGGCCTAGGTTGGTAAAAAGTGGCCCACATTTACAAATCAGGCTAGTTTTGAACTCGTAAAGGCATGCTGTATAAGTATTTTGCTAGATATGGATGGGGCATATATTTGTGTTTTCTGCAGGCAATGTTTGCTTTAATATCAGAGAAATCAATAGTAAATATTGTCCCACCTGGCCATAAAACAGGCCCACAAACTGCTAAAAACCTGGCACATGTATTGATCTGTGAGACCAGCCCATCAGGCACTGCCTAATTGCCCGAAAGGGCAATCCAGCCCAGCTCAAACAGACGAAAGAAAAGCTGGGGCGAGGAGTTGGCCTAACGACTAGGGCGGTCAACCTCCAATCTGAGGAACCGGGTTCGAGTCTTGGCAATGATGCTGAACATCCTGTGATTCTGGGCAAATCACTTAATCTGCCCATGCCTAACAAAAATGAATGTGTCCTCATGTAACACAACTGGTGCTATGTTAAGCGCTCTGATACAAGGTACCGGGTCAAGTTTGCGCTATATATAACTCAGTGGAAAAAAAGAAAAGCCTTGTAACAACACTGCACACACAGCAAGCCAAAAAACACACTAAACGTATAAACTATGGAGTATATTAAGTAGGGTGTTTACGTTGGCACTGCATATCTGCCTTTGCATGCCAGAAAAGAGCTCTGCATTTTCCTTGACTATACCCTCCTTTCTTACATACCACCGCATGCCAGCAGTAGCTTCCTTCCCATGTCAATGTCACTTTTATTTCAAAGTGAGTGTACACATACTAAGATCAACGCTTCCCGCTCAATCCCTAATCTCTTTTGTAAACATCAGGACTGCCTCTACCACTTGGTCCATTACAACTGCCTCCACCGCTTTGTGCACAACATGATGCATCCCTCCATCACCTGCACTTTTCAGCAGTGCTGAAATTCATTTAATAACAGAGTATCCACACTTCTCAAAAGCAAACAGGTACTCTAACTAGTGAGTACTTACACTTATATATTTCCTATTAAAGCACTGCCCCAGGCTGTATGATATGATGTGCAGCAGCCATTGTCTGTATTCCACTTTGAGTGTCGGTGACCACACTGTCATGGTTGGTGGGCCAAGTTATTGGGTGCAGCACTGCAAAGGTACTATTTTCTGCCATTTGTAGATGGTACCATTCTTACTTCTTTTGTATATTCATCTTTTTGGGGCAGATGTATCAACATCCAGATTTGCGAATCTCAAATAGCGATTTTTTAGAAATCGCTATTTGAGATTTGCAAATTGGTATGCATGTAGAAAATCGAATTTTTTTGCGATTTCTTAAAATTCCTTAATTGCGATTAGCAAATTGCGAATCGCAATTAAGGAATAATTTCCCATTCATTTCTATGGGCCAGGAGGCCCATAGGAATGAATGTGAAGTTATTCTCAATTTGCGATTCGCAATTTGATTATCGCAAATTGAAAATAATTTCAAGGATTGCAAGGGTGTCATATGGACACCCTGATGCACCCCTGAAGTTCACATGTGTGCGCATATGGCGTACATACATGCCCTAAGGGCATGTATGTGCGCCACATGGCAACTTCACAATTGCAAAAAAGTGCTTTTGTGAAAGAAATCGCAAATTACCACCAACTTCAAGTTGGTGGCAATTTGCGATTTCTTAATGAGAAATCGCACAACTTGGGTGCTTCATACACATCATTTAAGGAATTGCAAAATTTGCGATTCCTTAAATGCAATCGCAAAATAAGGAATCGCAAATTTGCGATTCCTTATTTTGCACTAAAATTTGCTACATACATACCATTTAGCAAAAATTACTTTGCACGGCGTTTGCAAACCCATTTGATCTTCATACATATGGCCCTTTATTTTCTATTCATCTTGCTTGAAATAAATGTAAACATTTTTAACATGCTTGCCAAGTCCAAACCTATTGGCTTTGCCAATATTTGTTTATTTTAATAGTCATCGTTGGGCATTTAAACTATGCCTTTAAGTTACTGTAATTCCCAATCAATAGAACATTCTCTCTGCACAATAAGAATCATGTGTAAGGCAGAGGAGCGTCGCCCCACTGCTCTGCGAGCAGCGAATAAAGGGACACTAAAACGATAATATCTAACGTTATTTTAGTTTTCCTTCTTGCTCAAGTGCGGGGCGGGTGGGCCGGGCTGGCCAGTGCAGGGGGCAGGGGGAGAAGCATAAAGCACGCTCTAAAGTGGGCATGATGGTTTGGCTGGCCCAAGAGGGCCGGTCAAACCGTCATGCGCACTTTGCATCTTCCCCACCAGTCTGCATTACACAGACTGGTAAGGAACATGCAAACCCTCCAGGCCCCTGACTGAGTGCCGATCCACGGCGCTCAGACCTATCACAATGCTGCTTGAGGCAGCATTTTGATTGGACTGGGGATTCTAGAAGGCTGGGAACTTCCTGGTGCGGCGCAGAGGAGACAGAGCAGAGGCGGCAGCACCTAGCAGCACCCAGGTAAGTCTGTTTAATGTTATTTGTTGTATTCCCCTGGTCCACTCTCCCACTCCCCGTCATTCCCTCCCCGCCTCACCACCCGCGCTTAGTAGAGGCTGCTGCTGGTTTGGCCGTGATGTGCATTAAAACTAAAAATTTCTTCTATAACAGTTGTAAGTACACATGCCCCATAAGAAGCACCTGCACTATTCTATTAAAATCGATGCAATGGTTCTATACTTTTTTCAGGTTTCATTTTTTTTTACATGCATGTAACTTCAGTTTAGATGGCGGCATGTTTTCTTCAATTATTTTGTTTTATTTTTGTGGCATGTGATTCCATTAAAAAAAGTTAAAAGCAAACCATCACACCAGCTTTCCTAATGTGTATCTGCCTTTGAGAGCAGCAACTGCCCATCTGGAATCCGATCCTATATGTCCCCCCCCCCATCTCTAATTTCAGGATGCAGGGTTCATTTTCTAGTATCTATTTTCACTAGAAACTTTAAAACGTGAAATATCCAGTTCTACTGCCTGGATTTTAGTCATCCTGGTATCATGTTATTTATTAAAATGCGCTCTGTTGATCTAAATTGGTTTTGGATGTTTCTTTTGTTGTGTTTTCACATTACTACTGTCTGTGTGCTACATAAACACTTTACACATTATCTTCTTAGTTAAGCCTTTGTGCCAAACTACAACTGGTTTAAGCACAGGTTAATTTGGTGGCTTTTGGGATTCATCCTGACAAGGATTTGGGTTGCTGCCTGAGTGGGGCTTCTACCCTCCCCCCCCCCCAAGTGAATGACTCAATTGTTTACAGTCACTATGCCCATCAATATGCGATGTATTGTAAAGGTAATGAAACTATTAGTTCATTAAGGTTACAGTCTGAAAAGTTGTTGTCTTTTTGCTGATATCAGTTAAGTCTTTCTGGTAATTTTGTTTTCTTCTAAAGTACTCTGAAACTCGTACGTGGAAAGAATGCTGATAAATAAATAGATATTAGTCTTCTACACTGAAGAAACTTCCTGTTTGAGTAATAACTTTGCTTCACATGTTCATGCATATTAACATACCACATGAACCTCGTAGATCCACTTACCCCCAACTGTCCCAGCAACTGACCTTATATTAAAAGGTGGGGATTGGAGTTTTCAGCTTAAAACTAGTTTTACTGTTGACTCCACTGGATGTCTCAAGCCACCGTAGAGTTAAGCATTGGCAGGGCCAACAGAGCTCTCCTTTGAGAGCAATTGGGCTGAACAGTGCCTTCTTGGTGATGCTGCACAATATTAGCAAGATGCTGCAGCCTTGCCAAAAGTTTTTCAAAAAATTAAAAAGGGGCACAATAACTTGGCCACAGCAAGAGCTTCCTTGTTTAGGCATGTGGCACTCCCCCTTTTTCATTTATCAAAATAGATCAGAAAATAAAAAAAAATGTAAGTTGCACAAAATAGCTTTTTTTAAGTTTGCTGCCTGGTCCGTGCCAAAGCCAAAAACACACAATTGATGGACGGAATGCAGAACAAATCTAAACATTCATCCCCAGTCAAGAGATCTGGGTTAAATCCATCATTCTTTTGCTCACCATGCCACCCCAGTTTAGACCTGGCCATATGCAAGTCAGTCTTGACCCTGTGCCTCATGGGAACAGTCCGGCCCGAACTGCCAAGCCAGGTCCTCCCTGGACCGGAAACAAGCATCCTAGGACCGGTTCCCGCCAAAAGCATTTCCTTTTAGAAAACCATACATTGGTCTAGTGAGCAATGGAGGAGCAGTTGGGGGGTGATGCAATGGGAGGTGGGAGGTAAGGGAACAAGTACCACATGAGGGAAACGATCACTGACTGAATATTGGAAACAAAAATATCCTGTGGACAGAATATTGTGTTAAAATATCAAGGACCAAAATATTGAGAAGGTCTGTGCAAATAGGTAAGCATAGTTTTACTATTCTTAACTTCAAATCTACATAATTTAAAGATATATATATATATATATATATATATATATATATATATATATATATGTATATATATATATATATATATATATATATATATATATATATATATATATATATTTAAATGCTCCAACTCTCCAATTTAAAAGAATTACCACACTCTCGGGTATGCTTCGAAAACTTTATTAAGCAGGCAGTGAACAAACGCGTTTCGGCGAAGCGCCTTCCTCTGTGTTCATGACACACCGAAGGAAGCTCGTTTAAAAACATTGGCTTTTGATATGGAAATTGAGAAGGGACAAGCACCCTTTTGCTATCATGGGCGCCATTTTAAGGTGGTAAACACGACCTAGCAATCAATGTTGCACATTATTATATGTAATGCAAAGTTGCATACATGGAAAATTATCTTGTTCATTTAACATTGCCAATTGTTAATGAAATGATCCTATAGTCGATATGATAACATTCTCATAATTGCCATGAATTGGCTCATGAAAAAATTGTCATGTTATGCCTACAATCTTGCCGTGTATCGGCTAATGTCCCTACTACAAGCTTTCCATTAGACACTTAATATCACAGTCAATGTTAATTTGATCAGTATTCACATGTTCAAGTACACTTTTCTTACGTTTGATTCATTTCAGTAGAAACCGAGATCTGAAAACAGCTACAAAGGACTAAGTACAAAATTCATCATGAGTACAAATTTAAATACACATTTAATCATTCACGATCCCAGATGTACGGCTAACTCTTCCCCACAGTTTAATCCTCTTGGGGATTTTGTCAGTAAGTCTATTATGTATCGAGACTCTAATCTGCGTAGTTTTCTCAGCCTGTCCCCACCTCTAGCATTAACTGGAACATAATTCAGGCCATAATATTGGAGCTTGGTCCTATCCCTTTGATGGAATTCAGAGAAGTGGCGTGCTACAGGATATGCCGTATCTACCTTGTCATTGGCCCTTAAGTGCTCCAAAATTCAGATTTGTTGTTGGTGGATAGTACTTCCTATGTATTGCAGCCCACATGGGCATACCAAGCAATATACTGCATAGGAAGTACTACAGGAGATGAACTTTGTTATGGACTTGATCATGTTAGTGGTTGGTAATTTGTAACCTAGAACCCTCTTGCTGTTGGTGCAAACCTTGCACCTACTGCAAGGATAAAAGCCCCTCATATCTTTCAAAGTGCTTGTTCTTACGGGTATGGTTTCTAGGTGACTTTTGACTAGCATGTCTCTCAACGATCTGGCTTTCCTGAAAGTCAGTAATGGATGTGTTGGTATATCATCCTTAATGATGGCATCCATTTTTAAAATGTGCCAGTTCTTTCTCAACATTCTCCTTACATGGTTGGCTCAGAGGAGTAAGGGGTAACCATCCGGAATTGTCCCTTAACCTGTTCTTTCTTTTTTCTACATTTCTCTGCCAGTAGTTTCTCTCTGGGTATTCTTCTTACTTTCTGTAGGCTTTTTTCTAAAATATTAGCTGTGATAACCCCTCACACTGAATCTCGTGATACACTCCGAGGCAGCTGCCTCAAAGTCCTGGTCTTGGGAACTGTTCCTTTTTAATCTTAAAAGCTCTCCATAAGGTATACTCTGGATGAGCCTAGGGGGATGGTTGCTGCTGGCAAACAATATTGAATTCCCAGCTGTGGCTTTATGAAACAAAGCTGTATGCAATTTCCCTATAATATATATATATATATATATATATATATATATTCTCCATTGGGCGTCACGCCTCGCATTTGGCAGCCCCTGCCTGTATGGAGTCCTGAGAGAAACGGCTTGGCAGAACGGAGGGTGCCCAGGGGCACGCTTGTGGACGTTGGGGAACTGCAATGATGTCGCTTCCACTCACCTGAATGTCTGCACGGACCTACAGTCTCTGATCTGCTCGCCCACGCCACCGACCCGGTATTGACGACACAGTGCATGCTGGGAGGGGTAGTTCTGTGAACTGCAAATGAACTGCCCAGGTGTGTCCAGTACATAAGGGGGAGGAGTATGCTGTTGCAGACGATTATTTTAACAGGATGGAGAAACAGATGGGAAGGACTAGTGAAGGGTAATGAGGAAGGCCTTGATGCCGAAATGCATTTACCGCCACTGTCAGCAACTCAATAAAGCCTGCTGTTCCCTTGAAACCCCCTCTGGCCTCTTATTTCTTCACAGAAATTGTCCTCCATATACTCTGCGCCTGCCAGAGACGCAGCAAAGATGGCCCTGCCTTACAAGAGTCCCAATTCGAATCTGGCATTTCCGCTGCTGCAGCGTTATGAAAGATTGAGGAATCAATAGATGCGGTGACCGCCCGGACTCTCGGATGAAAGCAGGAAGACGGAGGTATTTATTCTCCATTGGGTGTCACGCCTCGCATTTGGCAGCCCCTGCCTGTATGGAGTCCTGAGAGAAACGGCTTGGCAGAACGGAGGGTGCCCAGGGGCACGCTTGTGGACGTTGGGGAACTGCAATGATGTCGTTTCCACTCACCTGAATGTCTGCACGGACCTACAGTCTCTGATCTGCTCGCCCACGCCACCGACCCGGTATTGACGACACAGTGCATGCTGGGAGGGGTAGTTCTGTGAACTGCAAATGAACTGCCCAGGTGTGTCCAGTACATAAGGGGGAGGAGTATGCTGTTGCAGACGATTATTTTAACAGGATGGAGAAACAGATGGGAAGGACTAGTGAAGGGTACTGAGGAAGGCCTTGATGCCGAAATGCATTTACCGCCACTGTCAGCAACTCAATAAAGCCTGCTGTTCCCTTGAAACCCCCCCTGGCCTCTTATTTCTTCACAGAAATTGTCCTCCATATACTCTGCGCCTGCCAGAGACGCAGCAAAGATGGCCCTGCCTTACAAGAGTCCCAATTCGAATCTGGCATTTCCGCTGCTGCAGCGTTATGAAAGATTGAGGAATCAATAGATGCGGTGACCGTCCGGACTCTCGGATGAAAGAAGGAAGACGGAGGTATTTATTCTCCATTGGGCGCCACGCCTTGCATTTGGCAGCCCCTGCCTGTATGGAGTCCTGAGAGAAACGGCTTGGCAGAATGGAGGCTGCCCAGGGGCACGCTTGTGGACATTGGGGAACTGCAATGATGTCGCTTTTACTCACCTGAATGTCTGCACGGACCTACAGTCTCTGATCTGCTCGCCTACGCCACCGACCCGGTATTGACGACACAGTGCATGCTGGGAGGGGTAGTTCTGTGAACTGCAAATGAACTGCCCAGGTGTGTCCAGTACATAAGGGGGAGGAGTATGCTGTTGCAGACGATTATTTTGACAGGATGGAGAAACAGATGGGAAGGACTAGTGAAGGGTACTGAGGAAGGCCTTGATGCCGAAATGCATTTACCGCCACTGTCAGCAACTCGATAAAGCCTGCTGTTCCCTTGAAACCCCCTCTGGCCTCTTATTTCTTCACAGAAATTGTCCTCCATATATATATATATATATATATATAACATCCAAAAAGAGTCGCCTGCTGAGGAGAGAGCCACAGGACAGGATAGTCTTTTGCCATCAATTTTATTGCGGGGTAAAACGAGGATTCTTGCCATGTATCACACAAATAAAGTCCATAAGACCTGACGCGTTTCATGCAGGGTCGCATTTCTTCAGAGGCATTTGGACGAGCACAGACACAGCATGACAGCATCATTATTTAAATTAAACACCCCGCCCATATAGGCGTGCCCTATTCCTTGGCCTTTTGGGTGTTGTAGTGTAAAGTATTGCTCATGTGAGCTGCCGTGTCGGTGCCCAATGTCAAAAATTAAGACCCCAGTGGGTTGGGATAACAAAGTTCGAGTCCTCGTTGTTACTTCCATCCCCCAACACTCGGCTCCTGTCCCTGAATCAGCGGCGTCGGTTGGCGTCGCTGCAGAATGCCGAAAACGGCACCAGGGCTCTCTCCGCGGCCCAGGCAGAGCCGCACCAATAACATCCAAAAAGAGTCGCCTGCTGAGGAGAGAGCCACAGGACAGGATAGTCTTTTGCCATCAATTTTATTGCGGGGTAACACGAGGATTCTTGCCATGTATCACACAAATAAAGTCCATAAGACCTGACGCGTTTCATGCAGGGTCGCATTTCTTCAGAGGCATTTGGACGAGCACAGACACAGCATGACAGCATCATTATTTAAATTAAACACCCCGCCCATATAGGCGTGCCCTATTCCTTGGCCTTTTGGGTGTTGTAGTGTAAAGTATTGCTCATGTGAGCTGCCGTGTCGGTGCCCAATGTCAAAAATTAAGACCCCAGTGGGTTGGGAAAACAAAGTTCGAGTCCTCGTTGTTACTTCCATCCCCCAACACTCGGCTCCTGTCCCTGAATCAGCGGCGTCGGTTGGCGTCGCTGCAGAATGCCGAAAACGGCACCAGGGCTCTCTCCGCGGCCCAGGCAGAGCCGCACAAATAACATCCAAAAAGAGTCGCCTGCTGAGGAGAGAGCCACAGGACAGGATAGTCTTTTGCCATCAATTTTATTGCGGGGTAAAACGAGGATTCTTGCCATGTATCACACAAATAAAGTCCATAAGACCTGACGCGTTTCATGCAGGTTCGCATTTCTTCAGAGGCATTTGGACGAGCACAGACACAGCATGACAGCATCATTATTTAAATTAAACACCCCGCCCATATAGGCGTGCCCTATTCCTTGGCCTTTTGGGTGTTGTAGTGTAAAGTATTGCTCATGTGAGCTGCCGTGTCGGTGCCCAATGTCAAAAATGAAGACCCCAGTGGGTTGGGATAACAAAGTTCGAGTCCTCGTTGTTACTTCCATCCCCCAACACTCGGCTCCTGTCCCTGAATCAGCGGCGTCGGTTGGCGTCGCTGCAGAATGCCGAAAACGGCACCAGGGCTCTCTCCGCGGCCCAGGCAGAGCCGCACAAATAACATCCAAAAAGAGTCGCCTGCTGAGGAGAGAGCCACAGGACAGGATAGTCTTTTGCCATCAATTTTATTGCGGGGTAAAACGAGGATTCTTGCCATGTATCACACAAATAAAGTCCATAAGACCTGACGCGTTTCATGCAGGGTCGCATTTCTTCAGAGGCATTTGGACGAGCACAGACACAGCATGACAGCATCATTATTTAAATTAAACACCCCGCCCATAAAGGCGTGCCCTATTCCTTGGCCTTTTGGGTGTTGTAGTGTAAAGTATTGCTCATGTGAGCTGCCGTGTCGGTGCCCAATGTCAAAAATTAAGACCCCAGTGGGTTGGGATAACAAAGTTCGAGTCCTCGTTGTTACTTCCATCCCCCAACACTCGGCTCCTGTCCCTGAATCAGCGGCGTCGGTTGGCGTCGCTGCAGAATGCCGAAAACGGCACCAGGGCTCTCTCCGCGGCCCAGGCAGAGCCGCACAAATAACATCCAAAAAGAGTCGCCTGCTGAGGAGAGAGCCACAGGACAGGATAGTCTTTTGCCATCAATTTTATTGCGGGGTAAAACGAGGATTCTTGCCATGTATCACACAAATAAAGTCCATAAGACCTGACGCGTTTCATGCAGGGTCGCATTTCTTCAGAGGCATTTGGACGAGCACAGACACAGCATGACAGCATCATTATTTAAATTAAACACCCCGCCCCATTGTCCTCCATATATATATATATATATATATATATATATATATATATATATATATATATATATATATATATATATATATCCATGTTGGGCGGAAGTTTGTTGGATGTGTAGCGGTCACGCCTAGGCCGCGGAGAGAACCCTCCTGCTGTTAGCAGTCCCGCTGTGGCGCTGAAATTCGCTACAGCACATGGAACGGGATGCCAGTGATGCTGAGTACTACGAGGGGTATGCAGCAAGATGGTAAACATCACCCACCCACTTGGGATTTATTTTACAAAGACATGCACTGAACGAGGCGACTCACATGAGTTATGGAATACAAGTACCATGATGCCATTTTGTGGCCACGCCCGGTGGGGCGTGTATCGTGACTTTTAAATACCTGCAAATGCCGGAGTTCATCAGCTACAAGCCCTTAGCCCATGATTAAGTGCTACACGCACGAAACGCGTCGGGCTGGACGTTTCACTGTGGGGTGAAGTTGTATCTCTGCTAGCGTACCTTACCTGCTTCCATTAAAGTGCGGCTGATTTCCAATCCTGTCTGGGTCTCTCCTACGTTGGGCGGAAGTTTGTTGGATGTGTAGCGGTCACGCCTAGGCCGCGGAGAGAACCCTCCTGCTGTTAGCAGTCCCGCTGTGGCGCTGAAATTCGCTACAGCACATGGAACGGGATGCCAGTGATGCTGAGTACTACGAGGGGTATGCAGCAAGATGGTAAACATCACCCACCCACTTGGGATTTATTTTACAAAGACATGCACTGAACGAGGCGACTCACATGAGTTATGGAATACAAGTACCATGATGCCATTTTGTGGCCACGCCCGGTGGGGCGTGTATCGTGACTTTTAAATACCTGCAAATGCCGGAGTTCATCAGCTACAAGCCCTTAGCCCATGATTAAGTGCTACACGCACGAAACGCGTCGGGCTGGACGTTTCACTGTGGGGTGAAGTTGTATCTCTGCTAGCGTACCTTACCTGCTTCCATTAAAGTGCGGCTGATTTCCAATCCTGTCTGGGTCTCTCCTATGTTGGGCGGAAGTTTGTTGGATATATATATATATATATATATATATATATATATATATATATATATGGATTTATATATCGTAATACTTTGCTTACCTATACAAACCTACCTTTGCGATATTTATATCCTTGCTATTCTTAACACGATATGTTGTCCACACAATATGTTTCCTCTGATATTCTATCTAAACACTAGAGGGAGAGCAACACAGGTTTGTGGTAGAAGCACACAAGCAAGATAGTAATACGCAGTGTGGGGAGCAGAAGGCCTCATTTACTATATTTTGACTCATGGCAGCCAGCACAGCAAGCCTTCCTGCTGCGCTGTCATGTGGCACAATACAATGGCAGGAATGTGCTGTATCTACGAGATATGGTGCATTCCGGTCCTTCGCGCCAGCCGACAAACAGCAGCCATGCGCCAGCGCAGACACCCTTGCGTCATTTTGCATGAGTGCCTGCGCTGATGGGATGATGGATTTTGCGCAGGAAGGTACACTTTCCTGCACAAAAACAATCATTAAAGGGTTGTTCCTCTTTCTATGCGGGTTGCATTCTGCTGCATGCATAGAAAGAGGATAAAACGAGGAGAAATAAAAGTATTTCTCTTCATTGATCCTCTTTACGCCTCCTCTTGGGAGGCGTAGGATTCCGACTCATTACCTGATTTACATACTGTTATAAATATGGGAATGCGTCAAGAGTTATGTGTGAAAGGGAAACATATTTATAAGGCCATGAAGAGTCATGCAGGGTGATGTTACATGCCCTTGTAAATATGGGGAAGACCACTGCGCTGCCGGCGCATCAGTAAAAGTGATGCGCCAGTGGTGGATTGGACTTGTAAATAAGCCCCAGGGAGATTAGTGGAGAGAAGGACACAAGAGTGTGCTTGCAACATGAGGGAGACAGCAACATATAGAGCCAGGGAGGTATTTCGTAGGTGGGAGGAACGCATGAGAAAGAGAGATGGAAAAAACATGCTCTCTCATGAACTGCTTGGGCAAAAAGAAAATAGTATTTCCCTAAAAGTTGATGGAAGATAGCCAATCAAAAAGTGGTAAAGAGGCTATGCTTCAGGGAGTGGACAAACACAAGATAGACAAGTTGGGATAAAAAAGTCATCAAATAAGACGTTTGCAAACATGAGTGACAACAAAGCCAACCTATGGTAAACAGTGGGCAGGCTGGGAGTTCTTGGTAAGCCCACAATATGTGTTTTGCAACCGCGCAGCTAGCGCTGTCTGTAGGCTCGACCTAAATACCATAGGTCCAAAAGTGAAACAACTGGTGGTTTAACTAATAGAACCCACATCCCTTACTCAACTGCAGTGAAGTGTGTTGTCAAGCATGAATTCACCCCAAGAGATCATGTAAAAGTTGAAAAGTCTTTGGGCAAAGATGTTGCCCTCTGGCATGCCATAGAAAAGGAAAGTTAGGGTAACCTGAAGGAGTCATTTTCATTCAGAAACAGGATCTGCTAGAGGGTTAGGATTGTCTTTAAACAAAAAGCTCTAGATTTGTGCCATCATGTCATTATTCAATTTCTTGTTGTGACACTCTCTAGATCATCTAATCATGTCACAATTACTCCTTAGAGACTATAATAGTCATGGCAAGCAAGAAAAATTATTAATAGTCCAGAGGAGAGCTACTAAGAAAGTGTATAATCAGTATCAGAAGTCTAAATGCAATGATTTAAATATGTGCATCTAAGAGGAGCGGTATTAAGGGAGGTGAATACCCAGTGGAAGGTGTGGATTTAGAATCTCTCATTTGAACCTTGACAGGGAAGATTGAGACTCTGCTGTAACTTAAGGGATTGTGTGATGTTATGGATGGTTATGCGGTGTAGCCACTTTCTAGATCCCGACAAAGTCTGATATGTATATGATGTCAAATGACACTGTGCCAGTAGGGCATCAAATAGGGGACTGGGACAGCTTCAATTACTCGGGTTATGTTGCACTGGCTTGTGTTTGACTTGGTAATGGTCACTTCTCCCACCCTACCTTTCCTGTAGTAATCACAATATCTTTGATATTTCTGTTGACCTGAGAAGAACAAAAGAAACAGACTCGCATCTAAGCCCAGAACCCACCCACCGACCCAACTGACCCAGACGCCACTGCCCGTAACCTCAGACACTGGATCGACAACTGCGCCAACACTCGCCCCGCTCAAGAAACCCTCCATCAACCACTCCAGCAAGAAAGCCGCCTGGTTCACCAAAGAACTCCAGACCTCTACACGTAATTGCCGGAAGCTGGAGAAGAAATGGCTCCACGACCACACACCTGACAGCCACGCTGCCCACAAGGATGCCATCCGCAGACATCACCACCTCATCAGAACAACCAAGAGATTTTCCTTCAAAGCCCACCTGGACAACAATGCACACGACAGCAAAGAGCTTTTCAACATAGTGAAGGAACTCTCCAACCCCAGCGCCAACACCAACGACATCCCGCCCTCGTAGGATCTGTGTGACTCACTGGCCACCTTCTTCCATCGCAAGATCGCCGACATTCACGACAGCTTCAACACCTCGCCCGATCTGACCACGACAGACCCCACCCCGAACGCCACCTGCACCAACCAGCTGATCTCCTGGTCCCACGTCAACGACGACGAGACACGCAAGATCATGAACTCCATCCACTCAGGATCTCCATCAGACCCCTGCCCGCACCACATTTTCAACAAAGCAGACGCAGCCATCGCACCCCAACTTCGGAAGGTAATCAACATCTCCTTCGACACAGCGACATTCCCAGAAAACTGGAAATAAGCTGAAATCAACGCCCTCCTCAAGAAGCCCAAGGCGGACCCCAAGGACCTCAAGAACTTCCGGCCCATCTCCCTGCTCCCTTTCCCGGCAAAGGTCATCGAGAAAATCGCCAACGTGCAGCTGACCCGCCACCTCGAGGACAACAACATCCTAGACCCGTCCCAGTCCGGATTCAGACGGAACGACAGCACCGAGACAGCCCTCATCGCCGCCACAGACGACATCCGGTGCCAACTAGAAAATGGCTAAACCTCAGCCCTCATCCTCCTGGACCTTTCAGCGCCTTCGACGCGGTCTGCCACCGCACACTAAGAACACGCCTCCAAGACGCCGGAATCCAGGAGAAGGCCCTGGACTGGACCACGTCCTTCCTCTCCAGCAGAACCCAGAGAGTCCGCCTCCTACCCTTCCGATCCAAAGCCACTGACATCACCTGCGGCGTACCCCAGGGCTCATCCCGACCCTGTTCAACATCTACATGGCCACCCTCGCACAAGTGGCCCGCCAGCACGACCTGAACATCATCTCCTACACCGACGACACCCAGCTCATCCTCTCCCACACCAAGGACCCGCACACCGCCAAAATCAACCTCCACGAGGAAATGAAGGCCGTCGCCGAGTGGATGAGGAGTAGCCGCCTGAAACTGAACTCGGACAAGATGGAAGTCCTCATCCTCGGCCACACACCCTCTGCCTGGGACGACTCCTGGTGGCCGACCACACTGGGAACAGCACCGACACCCACGGACCACGCACGCAACCTAAGATTCATCCTTGACTCCTCCCTCTCCATGTCAAAGCAGGTTAATGCCATCTCCTCCTCCTGCTTCAACACCCTCCGCATGCTTTGCAGGATCTACAAGTGGATCTTGACAGAAACCAGAAGAACGGTGACCCAAGCCCTCGTCAAGCAGCAGGCTGGACTATGGCAACGCACTCTACGCAGGAATCCCGTCCAAACACCTACAAGGGATGCAACGCATCCAGAAAGCCTCCACCCGCCTGATCCTCAACATCCCTCGACGCAGCCGCATCACCTCCCACCTAAGAGACCTGCACGGGCTCCCCTTCAACAAGAGGATCACTTTCAAGCTCCTCACCCACGCACACAAAGCACTCCACAACACCGGACCAGACTGCCTGAACACCAGAGTCAACTTCAACACCCCCACCCGCCAGCTCCGCTCCGCCAACCTCGCCCTCTCCGCCATCCCACGCATCTAACGATCAACCTCCGGCGGCAGATCATTCTCCTTCCTCGCGGCCAAGACCTGGAACACCCTCCCCACCCATCTGCGGCAGACCCAAGACCTGCACACTTTCAGGAAGCTCCTCAAGACCTGGCTCTTCGAGGAGTAGCAGCACCCCCTCCCTCAAGCGCCTTGAGACCCTCACGGGTAAGTAGTACGCTCTACAAGTTGATTGATTGATTGATTGAGAGTTGATAAATTTACACAAAAGCTCAAATTAAGTAATTAAGAGAGTGAAAACAATCAGGATATAATTGCACACCCCAGGCTGTGTACCAACCATGATAACCCTGCAGCTGTTGGTGTCCTTTCTGATATTTTGAATGATAAAGGTGCCATCAAGTTACTTAAAGATAAGTAAAGAGTTACCAGCAAAATTGTGCAACTGCGACTTCCTTTTGACATCCCCTTATCTAATGTAAGCAAATACATCTTAGTCCTACTGTCCTACTAGGCACATGTTAGAAGAACCAATGTGCAGGGTTGTCACTTCCATAATGGGGCTATCCTCAGTGTCACTGCAAAACTACAATAAAAAAAGTCTAGAAAAATTACCCTTTTAGCAGTGTATGTGGTAGGCCAGTTTCCATTTTACCAGTAGGGTGTAATATCCTTGCACTGATCTAGCCAGCTGGGAGGCGTTTAATGGTACTGGCTGAGGGTTCTAGGAACACGTTGCGTAAACAATTTGGCAGCTGAGACAGATGCAGTGAAACAGGCAAGTTGACTAGAAATAGATTTAGGTGCTTGACATTAATGTAACTAGAGGTTTATCTTCAGGAGATGTATGTGGGGTGTCACTTTCCACTTCGATAAATACATTTTTACCTTCATTGTCATGGCCAGGACCTCGAGTCAGATGTAGCGATCTGTGTCCTGTTTCACTTTAGATTGAAAGTTCTCAAAGTGCAGGTATTGGCCACCCAGGAATCTTGAAGAGTTTATGTAGACTGCCCTTATTGTAAGAAATGACCGTCTTTTTTGGTTGTGTACTGCCAGATTTTTGCGGTATCTGTTTTTTCTGGCTGTTTAACTCCGCTCTTTACCACTGCTCATCAGCAGTAAGTTATGTACCTCTGCTCCACCACTAAACATAATTGAATTGACATACCCCCCAATATGCATATTAAAACTATAAGTCCCATGTGTATGGTACAAAGTGTACCCTGGGCCTATAAGTTAAATGCCATTTGTATACTAAACTAAAGCACTTATTGTGCCAGCCACTACAGTTGTAGTGTAGACATGTAAAATAACACCTGGACAGACCTTTGCTGAAAGGCATAGTGAAGGACGCAGTATAGAAACATGCAGACCAAGTCTCCAAGCAACACAAGCGGGTCTAATGTTTCCCACTGTACTTTTTTGTCTATGCTTTTAATCCTAGCGCAGAGTCGCCTGAACAAAGATAAGTGGCGAACCCTGTAGCTATTATTATATTCACTCACTTTTTGCACTGCGTCGTTCACCACTCCTTTCAGTTCACATTGGGTAATTAGTAAATACCTTCCTAGCAACTAAAACATCCCTGAGCTCCTCCATCTCAGTGAGGCGATCGAAGCCGGCACCATGACAAGGATTCATGGTGCAGAGAGGATCCCCAATTGTGAAGCATGCCACCTCTGGTGGGTGAGGGAAACGGTAAAGGGACCCTTTTTTTAGTCTTGGAGTTGTTTCGTTTAGCTTACCTCTTTATCTAGACCCGAGGGCTCTGGTGTGTTTGATCAATTGAGTAAGGGGAGTATACCCTCGCTGGTCTCTAAACCCCCTCTAGCCTCCATTTTTGGGCTTTTTACCAAAAGTATCCGGGCAGCGAGGGACCTCCTTGGGGACAAAATGAAAATGTTGCCTGCTCTGTGCTTTCCTGCTAAAAACCAACAGCATCACCAGGACTTCCGTCGATGGCTATCCGACATTGTGGAGCCCTTCTCGGATACAGTCTGCTGCCTTGCCTTTCTAAAGTACCATGGATAAACTTCCCATTGCATCAAACTTGGTTGCTGTATCCATACCATGCTCCATTGCGGCCAGCCTTAAGTTTCACCTATCTACTGGTCTACTACCACCAGTTGACTGCGGTTGGAGATGAATGCTTTTTGGTGCTATTTTTCTTTAAAAATTAATAGCTTTGATTTCACTTATTGGATTTTTGTTGTTTTAGTGTCATGTAACTTAATAACAGTTACTCTATTTTTCTAAATTGATTTGGGATTTTTGTTTTGTTGTGTTTTTACTTTCTTACTGTGTTGGTGCCACATAAATGCTTTACACATTGCAGCTATGGTAATCCTGTCTGCTCTGTATCGGAGCTACCAGGGTTTTGAGCTCAGGTTAATGTAGTGACTTTAGTGGTACTCCCTCATAAGGATTGTGGGGCATATTATCAAGGGGGTTTATCTCCACTTTTTTGGCTTTAAAAGCCAAGAAAGCGGAGATAAAATTATCTCCCTATTACCTAGCTGTCGCTAACACCAGTTAGCGACAGCTAGTAGGAGATAGCGACCACCTTGGGCCCCACTTTGCATGTCAGTGATATTTATCACTAATGACATGCAAAGTGGGCGTGCCAAGATGTTAGTGACTGGAAACAGTCGCTAACATCGCTTTCTCCTATTACCAACTTTTGGAGATATTCTCGCTTAGCCCTGAGCAGTTCTTAGCCATGTTATCCAATGGGAGGTGGATAACATGGCTAAGAGCATTAGCTTGGTAATGCATGCATATCGCTGACTTTTCAGCGATATACATGCATTGCGGCCGTTTTTTATCGCATTTGCGATAAACCTTGGTAATACCAAGGTTTATCTGCGATAAAAATCGCCGCAGCTCAGCGGTAAAATTTTGTCTCTAACCAAGCAATAGCGATAATTATCGCTATTGCTTGGTAATATGCCCCTGTGTTTGTTTTTAAGGTGGATATTCACCCCCTTTACCGGACAACTCAACTTCTTACAATCCCACACACCTAAAGACAGTGGAAAACAAAAGGAGTGATTATCACATGGTGAGTCCCGTTGACTGTAACAACCTTATACAGATAATTTTTTACCATTTTAAAACTGTTACTTACCGCATCTGCCTTAAGTGAAGAACATGGCATGTGTAGAACAAATGAAATGTGAGCTTTTGGAGCCCCCTGCTATCCAAGAGTGTACTGAACAAGAAATGCACAGTCCGGCAGAGGCTGCGTCAGCCTCTAAAAAAGAAACCTTCTAAGGAATTGTCGAAGTCAAAAGATCCTGAGCACTGCATAGGGGAAAGAGGAAGAGAGTTTAAAACACTGCAACTCTACGAGAAAAGAACCACCAGGCCAAGCATGAGCCTAAAGCAAGTGATCCATAGAGCCGAATTAGAAGAAAACCTCAGGCGACGAGATGTAACCTAAGGAGTGAATTTATTGCAAATATACCTGGGACGTTGCTGTGAATGGCCGGATGGATAATGTATGAAGCCTTGAAGGAAATTCTTTCAGTTACAAGTGGCCAGTACGGTTGGGCAAAATGATGACAAAGTCAGCTATGTTTTGCACATTCTTGAGCCATTTATAGGGTTATTTAGGCAAGCCAAAAAATGGGCATTGTGAAAGTCCAGTCCCAAAGTCCAGGTGTGATTAGTTGCCTACTTGGATAGCAAGCTGCCTGCCTTCAAGATGGGGGAACAAGGGGGGAATTTTGTTCTTTGATTTGATTTATAGATTTGTATAGCGCACGTATGCCCACGGGCGTCTTGGCACTGGAATTGGCAGGAACGCTGAAAGTTTGACAGGACCTGGCGATGCTAATACAGTATTCGAGCAGTCAGTTGGCGAATAACCATGTTTTCTGCTGTTTTCTAAATGACATGAGAGACGTGCTGCTTTTTATCGAGATCGGCAGGAGGTTCCAAGTTTTCGCTGTCCCTAATAGGAAGCTTCTTCCCCCCATCAAACCTGCTTGTACCTGGGTATTAATAGCAGTTTTGATGATCTTAAATTTCTGGCTGGCATATACCATTTCAAATGCGACCTCAAATACAATGGTCCTTTACCTCGTACGGCTTTATATGCTATGCATTGTGATTTGAATTGAATTCTTTTTTCCACTGGAGGTCTCTCATTCTATGGGAGACTGATTCATATTTGGGGATGTCCAGTATTAATCTAGCTGCAGCGTTCTGCATTCGCTGCAGTTTCAGTAGAAATTGGGATTGTATCTCCACATAAAAGGCATTGCCATCGTCCAGTCTGGAAAGGGCCAAGGTTGTGACCAGTGTTTTCAGTACATCCGGGGGAATAAAAGGGAGGATCTTCCTGATCATCTTTACAATACCCCAGAAGCTTGTTAATATGACAATCAAATGTCAATCTGTCATCAAATACAACCACTAGGTTCTTACCCTTAGGGACTGGAATTGGTCATTCGCAGAGATTAACCCGCCACCATCTTGGAGACCAAAAGGAGGGGTTGGATCCTAGCAGCAAAACTTCAGTTTTTTTGCCGTTCAATTTCAGGCAGTTAGTCTGCGTACAGGTATTTACCTGCGACATGCAGTTATTAAAATGATCAGCTGTCTCTTGAACATTATTTGAGACTGATACCACCACCTGGTTGTCATCGGCATAGGAGACCACCGAGAAACCACATTGCCTAATGATCGATGCCAAAGGAGCCACATAGATATTAAAAAGTGTGGGGCTCAAAGAGGAGCCTAGAGGCACACCACAGGGCAGTTTGAAAGATTTGGACACCGATCCACCCACTTCTACTGCAAAAGTTCTGTCCGTTAGATAGGATGACAGTAGCTTCCCAACACCGCTAGTCTATCAATTAAAAATGTGTGATTAACTGTATCGGAGGCCGCCGATAAACCTAACAGATTCAAGGCGGCCTTCCCTCCTGCATCCAGTGTTCTTCTGAGTTCCTCTGCTGCCACGACCAGAGAAGTCTCTGTTCCATGGCCCTCTCTAAACCCATATTGTGAATGGTCCAGGAGGTCTTTGGTGGAAATAAAAGTTGTAATCTGTATGTTAAGCAATTTCTCTAGCACCTTACACGGAAAAGGAATCCTGGAGATTAGACGGTAGCTACTAGGTTCCTTCGGGTAAAGGTTGGGTTTCTTTAACAGAGGCAGGACTGAGGCTGCCTTCCACACCTCCGGAAACAGGCCTGACTGTATTATCTCTGCGAACAGTAGTCCAAGTTTTTCACTGAATATTTTGGGGAAGAGATGGAAAACTTTAGGGGGACAGGGGTCTGACGGGGCTCCTGACTTGGTTGTCTTCACCACTTGAGTGATCTGTTCCATCAAGGGAGAGGAAAAGGAGAAACCTGAACAGGGTACGTGTGTGTCTGGCCCTGGCTTAGTTATCTTGGAGGGGGAGTGATTGCTATCTCTGAAAGTTTTATATACTGTCTCAACTTTACTTATAAAAAATTGTCCCAGAGTATTACAAAATTCCAGGCTGCTAGTCTTCTGAGATTTAGCTGGGAGAGTGGCTAGTTTTTTAGGTCTCGCTGAGCCAGCGTGCATGCACTGTCAGCGAGACATTTAGTAAGCGGGTTTCAAAAGTGCTACCCACCACAGGCTTGCAGGTGACCAGCTTGCTAGAACGCGCACACGCACGCACGACGTGCCCAGCACTTTTTCCATTTGCGCGCACGCACACAACTCACGTTTTTTTTTATTTCGCAGCGGCGTGGCATTTCTTTTGTTTTTTCTTAACACAAGAACCAAGCATTCTGTCAAAAAGACTCTGCGTGAGCTAAACCTTTGAAATCTGAACCAGCATTAGCATTACCTGTAGGTCTGGGATTTAATGTGGTGCACTCTATACTCAACACAGGCACATCCCCCACTGCACTCTCACCTCTCATGCTGCACGCGAACACACTATCTTACAGCACTCACACAGGCACCTCTGCAGTCACTATAGAAATCAACACCTTTCACACACTACAGGCACCACCTGCACTCACACAAGAAACCTCTGCACTCCTCTTGTGGGAGAACCTTTGGCACTCGGCTCCCATAGGCACTCAACACCTATAGGCGCCCCTTGGATTCACCCACTGGAGGCACCCTTTACACTGACAGGCACACACACAAACACAGGCACCCCTGAACTGTCCCGATGCACTCACCCACTACAGGCACTCCCTGCAGTTAGTTAGGCACCACTGTTTTCACCCACTACTCACACATGCATAAGAGCCCTCCTGCACCAAGCCACCGCCTGCACTCATCTCTGCACTCACGCATAGGCACATGTACACGGACAATAGTATAGGGACTCATGCAGACATTCCCTGAACTCACTCTCCACAGAACCCCTCGGCACTCACCCCTACAAGCACACCCTGGACTCACCCTGGACTCACCCTGTAGCGGAACACCCTGCCCCGTAGCCAATAGATCTCTCTTTTGGGACCTAATAAGTATTTAGTTTTGTAGCAAAATATCATTGGTGCAACATCAACTGTTGCATGGCTAAACACTTATAAAGTCCTAAAGGCGAGACCTATTTTCTATGCCAATGTTTGTTTACTGTAGCAAACAGCTCTCTACTGGAGTTCTTGGCCTCCAATATTTTCATTGTAACATATTTGCTTTTTTCCTCAATGATCAGTTTTTTGTATACTGACGGTGTGTATGCATATTACATTTTCCTTGCCTGATCATAATTTGCTCTCCACTTTATTTCGGACCTTCTGCATGCCTTTTTTTGTGCTCTGAGTTTTTCTGAGAACCAAGGTTCAGAGGGTTTTTTCCTTTTTGACAAAAAACTCTTTTTGGGGGCTACCACATCTACTGCTCTTTTGACCCAGGTGGGTAATCTATGTACCGCCACATTGGTATCTGATACAAGGTTTGGTTTCAGATGTGAGTAATAGGGTCTGTAAGTCAGGGGTATTAATTTTGGCCCAATCATGGTGAGTAACTGAGATGGGTGTGCTTATTGATGATACTTGTTGCCCATTAGCCCTTACAGTGAGTATTATAGCTCTGTGGTCTGACCAAGGGACAGGGATTACCTCCAGAATTTTGAGCATGAGATTAGAGGTAAAAATTCCATCCAGGGTACGTCCAGTGACATGTGTCTGTTGCATAACTACCTGTCCCAGTGAGAAGCCTGCCATAGCATCAAAGAGTGCGGTAGTGTGGTAGTCTGCTGCATTTTCTAGGTTATGGTTACAATTTCCTAATACTGTAAAATCAGAACAGTTTAAACTGGATTCCAAGAAGGGACTGATTCTGTGCATCAGAGGAGTCTGTGCCTTCGGTGGCCGATATATAAGATGTCCTTTAGTGTGTAGTTATTATTAAGAAGTATCTGGAGCGTTCTTTTAATTGTCAAAGCCCGGACATGTAGGTCTGTTAAGTTTCCTTCTTGATTGCCTGAAAAACAGGGCAAACCCACCCCATATCCACGGTGCCACCCTGTACCTAAATGTGCATGTGAAAGGTGTCATGTGTCTCTTTATGCGAGTCCCAATTAAAATAAAAATGCTTGAAGAGTACACAACCTCTTTGGCAATCTTATTGTTCTTGAGTGACGCACCAGGCTCTCCCAGACATTAGGGAAGATCTTTCACTCATTAATACCTCATTTATATATAATTAAGTCTCCTGGTTTTCTGTTTAAACAGATTTTTACATATAAATACAGACGGCAAACGTTTTTTTCTTTGTCTGTATTTAAATATAAAAACAGAAAAATACTTACAAAGCAAATGCTTGTTGCTGCCTCTGTTCTCCTCTGAAAAATCTGTGTCCGAGTTGCACAAGGGCTGGGGAAAGAAATATGAAACCTCTGCCCTCAAACTGTCCCTCTGGAGAGGGTGAACAAGTGCAGCCGGGAGCACCCTGTCTGCAGAAGGAGAGGTTTCAATATTTTTGGGGCGTAAGAATCAAAATTGCAATGTAAAACATTCAGGAAACTCACATGGCCCTTTCAAAATATATGTGTTAATCAGCATTTAGGCACAATGTATCTGTTCCATGCCATGAAGTGATTTTACAGACAAATAAAATCCTAGAAACGCTGTTGAAAAGTGCTGGCTGTGTCTCATTAAAAGGCTTGTGACTCTAGCCCACTGAGGACAGCTGCAGTCCTGTGACTTTAGCATTTTGTTATCTCTTGCATACCAGTGTTCACATCTGATTCCCTGTACATTTTGAAGATGACCCAGATTATTCTGGTTAAAAGGCCCCTCACCGTGTTGCTCACGCAATAAACAGCAAAGCTTTACTGTTGTGCCAGCATGAGTTTTGTACTGTAACCTCTATATCAAGCCCAAAGAGAAAGGAGATATGCAATGAAGCAGAAGCAGGTAGAAGGTAAATTGTTTGAGCAATGCAATCAGCCAATATCCATTAACAGGTGTGAAAACACCCCTGGGACAGAGGCTGCATCCCCAGCAACCTTTTGTGTTTTTGGTTGTTTGGGAGGAGGAGGAAGATCGATGAGGCAGGGCACGGAGGCAGACATGGCTCCAACAGCTATCAGAATAAAGCCTGGGTCCACCTCTCAGTGAGTATTCACCCCTGTGGGGCAGTGAGGCTGTGTGAGAGGTGTTTGGGTCAGTTAGAAGGACTTATTTTTACTTAGTAATCATAGCCAGAGTCTGGAAAATTGATTGTGACTGTTGGTCCGTCTGTGCTCCACATTTTATCCTTCGAGCAGACACTTTGGGGCCTATTAGGATGGTGGGCGATCCGCCCACCATCCAAGTATGAACGACCCCCACCAGATTATGATGACTGGGGGGTCTGCGGCGGACGGGAGACTGTACGCCGATTTCCCGCCCATCGACGAGTCGACCGGGCGGATAAGGGCTCTAACATGGTGGCGGTGTCTGCAAGACACCGCCATCCATATTAGCATGCAGGCTGAGATGCGCCTTTCCATGGAAGAGTTGTTAAAATTCTAAACCTTGCTCCTCCCCCCAGTGACAACCCTCGTTACCCCGCACCCCCACCCGCGAACCATGCCAGCCGCTCCTGCTTGTAAATATGGGGCCCTTTCACGCATTACTCTGCGTGAAAGGGGCATTCCATGGCTGTTTCTGTTGGTGTACCCACGTAACATCCCTGGAACCTGACACATTCCCAGATTTACAAAGTGTCGTAAACCTGGGAATCCGTCAGAATGCTGCACCTCCCCGGAGCTGTGTAGGAGTGGCGCAACGAGGAGAAATACTTTTATTTCTCCTTGTTTTTTGCTCTTTCTATGTGTGCTGTATTCTGCTACACACAAAGAAGGATCAAATCGCCTTTAATGATTGTTTATGTGCAGGAACATGTCCCTTTCTGCGCATAAATAATCATCCCTGCAACACAGGCACCCTTGCACCATGGCACAAGGGTGTCTGTGTTTGTGCACGGCTGCAGTTTGTATGCTGGTGCAGGGGAACAGGACAGCAATGTGCCGTATCTTGTAAATACGGTGCATTCCTGCTGTTTTATTTTGATTCACAGCAGCGTAGCAGGAAGGCTTGCTGCGCTGCTGTGCTCCAAAATATAGTAAATGAGGCCCTCAGACTATATAAAGCTTATATACTCGGAGTTTGTAAGAGCACCAAGGGGTATGCACAGCAGTGCATACCCCTTAGCACCCTTACATACTCTGCAGTATGTGCAGAGTATGTAAGGGCGCCGAGGGCTATGCACAGCAGTGCATTGACCTCAGTGCCTCTACATAATCTGCAGTAATCACTGCAGAGTATGTTTAGTGCCGAGGGGTATGCACAGGAGCGCATAGCCCTCTGCATCTTAACAGTTCGGCAGTAATCACTGCAGAGTATGTTTAAGTGCCGAGAGGTATGCACAGCAGTGCATATCACTTAGCGCCCTTCCATACTCTGCAGTATTCACTGCAGAGTATGTTTGAGTGCGGAGAGGTATGCACTGCAGTACATATCCCTTAGCGCCCTTACATACTCTGCAGTAATCACTGCAGAGTATGTTTGAGTGCCGAGAGGTATGCACTGCAGTGCATATCCCTTAGTGCCCTTACATACTCTGCAGTAATGTATGTAGGTATGTAAAGGCACCGAGGGGTATGCACAGCAGTGCATAGCCCTCGGCGCCTCGACATACTCTGCAGTAATTACTGCAGAGTATGTAAAGGCACCGAGGGGTATGCACAGCAGTGCCTAGACCTTGGCGCCTCGACATACTCTGAAGTAATCACTGCAGTGTGTAAAGGGGCCGAGGGGTATGAAAAGCAGTGCATAGCCCTCGTGCCTCAACATACTCAGCAGTAATTACTGCAGAGTATGTCAAGGCACCGAGGGGTATGAACAGCAGTGCATATACTTAACGCTCTTACATACCCTGCAGTAATCACTGCAGAGTATGTTTGAGTGCCGAGTGGTAAGCACTGCAGTGCATATCCCTTAGTGCCCTTACTTAGTCTGCAGTAATCACTGCAGAGTGTGTAAGGGGGCCGAGGGGTATGAACAGCAGTGCATATCCCTTACCGCCCTTAATCACTGCAGAGTATATTTGAGTGCCGAGAGGTATGCACTGCTGTGCATATCCCTTAGTGCCCTTACTAGTGTGTAAGGGGGCCGAGGGCTATGAACAGCAGTGCATAGCCCTTGGCGCCTCGACATACTCTGCAGTAATTACTGCAGTGTATGTAAAGGCACCGAGGGGTATGCAACAGAAGTGCATGTCCCTTAGTGCCCTTACATACCCTGCAGTAATCACTGCAGAGTGAGTAAGGGGGTCGAGGGGTATGCACAGCAGTGCATAGCCCTCTGCGCCTCGACATACGCTGCAGTAATTACTGCAGAGTATGTAAAGGCACCGAGGGGTATGCACAGCAGTGCATAGACTTCGATGCCTCGACATACTCTGCAGTAATCACTGCAGAGTGTGTAAGGGGGCCGAGGGGTATAAACAGCCGTGCATAGCCCTCGGCACCTCGACATACTGCAGAGTATGTAATGGCACCTAGGGGTATGAACAGCAGTGTATATCCCTTAGCGCCCTTACATACTCGGCAGTAATCACTGCAGAGTATGTTTGAGTGCCCAGAGGTATGCACTGCAGTGCATAGCCCTTAGTGCCCTTACTTACTCTGCAGTAATCACTGCAGTGTGTGTAAGGGGGCCGAGGGGTATGAACAGCAGTGCATATCCCTTAGTGCCCTTACATACTCTGCAGTAAATACTGCAGAGTGTGTAAGGAAGCCGAGGGGTATGCACAGCAGTGCATAGCCCTCGGCGCCTCGACATACTCTGCAGTAATTACTGCAGAGTATGTCAAGGCACCGAGGGGTATGAACAGCAGTGCATATCCCTTAGCGCCCTTACATACTCTGCAGTATTCCCTGCAGAGTATGTAAGGGGGCCGAGGGGTATGAACAGCAGTGTATATCCCTTAGCGCCCTTACAATCTGCAGTGTAAGGGGGCCGAGAGGTATGCACTGCTGTACATACCCCTCGGCCATCTTGCAGTAATTACTGCAGAGTATGTAAAGGCACCGAGGGGTATGCACAGCAGTGCATATCCTTTAGTGCCCTTACATACCCTGCAGTAATCACTGCCGAGTGTGTAAGGGGGCCGAGGGGTATGCACAGCAGTGCATAGCCCTCTGCGCCTCGACATACTCTGCAGTAATTACTGCAGAGTATGTAAAGGCACCGAGGGGTATGCACAGCAGTGCATAGACCTCGGCGCCTCGACATACTCAGCAGTAACTGCAGAGTATGTCAAGGCAACGAGGGGTATGAACAGCAGTGCATATCCCTTAACACTCTTACATACCCTGCAGTAATCACTGCAGAGTATGTTTGAGTGCAGAGAGGTATGCACTGCAGTGCATATCCCTTAATGCCCTTACTTACTCTGCAGTAATCACTGCAGAATGTGTAAGGGGGCCGAGGGGTATGAACAGCAGTGCATATCCCTTAGTGCCCTTACATACTCTGCAGTAATCAATGCAGAGTATATTTGAGTGCCAAGAGGTATGCACTGCTGTGCATATCCCTTAGTGCCCTTACTAGTGTGTAAGGGGACCGAGGGGTAAGAACAGCAGTGCATAGCCCTCGTGCCTCGACATACTCAGCAGTAATTACTGCAGAGTATGTCAAGGCACCGAGGGGTATGAACAGCAGTGCATATACCTTAACGCTCTTACATACCCTGCAGTAATCACTGCAGAGTATGTTTGAGTGCCGAGTGGTAAGCACTGCAGTGCATATCCCTTAGTGCCCTTACTTACTCTGCAGTAATCACTGCAGAGTATGTAAGGGGGCAGAGGGGTATGAACAGCAGTGCATATCCCTTAGCACCTTTACAATCTGCAGTGTAAGGGGGCCGAGGGGTATGCACTGCTGTTCATACCCCTCGGCCCCCTTACACACTCTGCAGTAATTACTGCAGAGTGTGTAAGGGGGCCGAGGGGTATGCACAGCAGTGCATAGCCCTCTGCGCTTTGACATACTCTGCAGTAATTACTGCAGAGTATGTAAAGGCACCGAGGGGTATGCACAGCAGTGCATAGCCCTCGGCGCCTCGACATACTCCACAGTAATTACTGCAGAGTATGTCAAGGCACCAAGGGGTATGAACAGCAGTGCATATGCCTTAGCGCCCTTACATACTCTGCAGTATTCACTGCAGAGTATGTAAGGGGGCCGAGGGGTATGAACAGCAGTGCATATCCCTTAGCGCCCTTACAATCTGCAGTGTAAGGGGGCCGAGGGGTATGCACAGCAGTGCATAGCCCTCAGCGCTTCGACATACTCTGCAGTAATTGCTGCAGAGTATGTAAAGGCACCGAGGGGTATGCACAGCAGTGCATGTCCTTTAGTGCCCTTACATACCCTGCAGTAATCACTGCAGAGTGTGTAAGGGGGCCGAGGGGTATGAACAGCAGTGCATAGCCCTTGGCGCCTGGACATACTCTGCAGTAATTACTGCAGAGTATGTCAAGGCACCTAGGGGTATCAACAGCAGTGTATATCCCTTAGTGCCCTTACATACTCTGCAGTAATCACTGCAGAATATGTTTGAGTGCCCAGAGGTATGCACTGCAGTGCATAGCCCTTAGTGCCCTTACTTACTCTGCAGTAATCACTGCAGAGTATGTAAGGGGGCAGAGGGGTATGAACAGCAGTGCATATCCCTTAGCACCTTTACAATCTGCAGTGTAAGGGGGCCGAGGGGTATGCACTGCTGTTCATACCCCTCGGCCCCCTTACACACTCTGCAGTAATTACTGCAGAGTGTGTAAGGGGGCCGAGGGGTATGCACAGCAGTGCATAGCCCTCTGCGCCTCGACATACGTGTGTAAGGGGGCCGAGGGGTATGAACAGCAGTGCATAGCCCTCAGCGCCTCGACATACTCCGCAGTAATTACTGCAGAGTATGTCAAGGCACCGAGGGGCATGAACAGCAGTGCATATCCCTTAGCGCCCTTACATACTCTGCAGTATTCACTGCAGAGTATGTAAGGGGGCCCAGGTGTATGAACAGCAGTGCATATCCCTTAGCGCCCTTACAATCTGCAGTGTAAGGGGGCCGAGGGGTATGCACTGCTGTTCATACCCCTCGGCCCCCTTACACACTCTGCAGTAATTACTGCAGAGTTTGTAAGGGGGCCGAGGGGTATGCACAGCAGTGCATAGCCCTCGGCGCTTCGACATACTCTGCAGTAATTACTGCAGAGTATCTAAAGGCACCGAGGGGTATGCACAGCAGTGCATAGCCCTCAGCGCCTCGGCATACTCCACAGTAATTACTGCAGAGTATGTCAAGGCACCAAGGGGTATGAACAGTAGTGCATATCCCTTAGCGCCCTTACATACTCTGCAGTAATCACTGCAGAGTATGTGAGGGGGCCGAGGGGTATGAACAGCAGTGCCTAGCCCTCTGTGCTTCGACATACTCTGCAGTAATTGCTGCAGAGTATGTAAAGGCACCGAGGGGTATGCACAGCAGTGCATGTCCTTTAGTGCCCTTACATACCCTGCAGTAATCACTGCAGAGTGTGTAAGGGGGCCGAGGGGTATGCACAGCAGTGCATAGCCCTCTGCGCCTCGACATACTCTGCAGTAATTACTGCAGAGTATGTAAAGGCACCGAGGGGTATGCACAGTAGTGCATGGACCTCGGCGCCTCGACAAACTCTGCAGTAATCACTTCAGAGTGTGCAAGGCGGCCGAGGGGTATGAACAGCAGTGCATAGCCCTTGGCGCCTCGACATACTCTTCAGTAATTACTGCAGAGTATGTCAAGGCACCGTGGAGTATGAACAGCAGTACATATCCCTTAGCGCCCTTACATACTCTGCAGTATTCACTGGAGAGTATGTTTGAGTGCCCAGAGGTATGCACTGCAGTGCATATGCCTTAGTGCCCTTACTTACTCTGCAGTAATCACTGCAGAGTATCGAAGGGGGCCGAGGGGTATGAACAGCAGTGCATATCCCTTAGCGCCCTTACATACTCTGCAGTATTCACTGCAGAGTATGTAAGGGGGCCGAGGGATATGAACAGCAGTGCATATCCCTTAGCGCCCTTACAATCTGCAGTGTAAGGGGGCCGAGGGGTATGCACAGCAGTGCATAGCCCTCGGCGCTTCGACATACTCTGCAGTAAGTGCTGCAGAGTATGTAAAGGCACCGAGGGGTATGCACAGCAGTGCATGTCATTTAGTGTCCTTACATACCCTGCAGTAATCACTGCAGAGTGTGTAAGGGGGCCGAGGGGTATGCACAGCAGTGCATAGCCCTCTGCGCCTCGACATACTCTGCAGTAATTACTGCAGAGTATGTAAAGGCACCGAGGGGTATGCACAGCAGTGCATAGAACTCGGCGCCTCGACAAACTCTGCAGTAATCACTTCAGAGTGTGCAAGGGGGCCGAGGGGTATGAACAGCAGTGCGTAGCCCTTGGCGCCTCGACATACTCTGCAGTAGTTACTGCAGAGTATGTCAAGGCACCGAGGGGTATGAACAGCAGTACATATCCCTTAGCGCCCTTACATACTCTGCAGTATTCACTGGAGAGTATGTTTGAGTGCCCAGAGGTATGCACTGCAGTGCATAGCCCTTAGTGCCCTTACTTACTCTGCAGTAATCACTGCAGAGTATGTAAGGGGGCCGAGGGGTATGACCAGCAGTGCATATCCCTTAGCGCCCTTACAATCTGCAGTGTAAGGGGGCCGAGGGGTATCCACTGCTGTTCATACCCCTCGGCCCCCTTACACACACTGCAGTAATTAGTATTAAGTGTGTAAGGGGGCCGAGGGGTATGAACAGCAGTGCATATCCCTTAGCGCCCTTACATACACTGCAGTAATTACTGCAGAGTATGTAAAGGCACCGAGCGGTATGCTCTGTAAGTGCATTTGGTATTAGGCAGCGCTAAAAGTATCCACGTATCCATTTCTGGACGTGAGATTCCATATTGCACTATGAACATAGCACCAAATGCCCACCCTGCCCCGTTGCAGAATCCACAAAATTTCACGGAATTTCGATGTAATTCCACTGAATCAAATGTGTCCCTTTCTGCCCAGGTGCGGCTGTGCTGATTCCCCCTTGGAGATCTCCTATAAGACCTCCAATACTTACATACATGTAGTCCAATTCCTATTGAATAATTTTCATACAGCGATGTTGTGATATTCATGATTTCAGAAATGCTTTAATATCAGCTCAAAAAAAGGAAAATCAATTGTCTCACGTCAAGAAAACAACTTGTTTTAAATAGCACTCAATACATCAATTGTGCCGTTTCATAACGCTGCAAATAACTGATGCTATTACTAATAAAAAAGTTGAATACAACAGATTGGTCCCAGACCTATGAAAGAAATATTTTGTCCTTGCCGGTATTCAAACTCTTGATCTGCATTTCTTCAGTGAGCCATTAACTCACTGAGACATCTTGTCTAACAGCAATCTGGGAAACTGCTAAAAATGGCTATGTGCATTTATTCCTTAGAGTACAGGGCTCCATTTGCTTTGAGAACAGTAATAAGAAGGTTCTCATCTGGAAATGGTTTACCGGAAGGAACACAGCTGGCTGACAAGCCTGTTGAGGTTAAAAAAAACCTTTGAAAAGCTATGATTTCCAAGAACAGGATGAAGTAATGCAGAGTCATTCTGCTCTTTCTCATTATTTGTTTAATGCATTATTGTTTGACACTGATGTGCACAGTAAAAGAAATCTGCATCCCCAACTGTTATCGTTTGATCACTTGTCAAAAACCGCACTAACAATAGTTATGATTTTGTAAATAAATTATTCCACACAACATGCTCAGACAAGTAAATGTAATCCACCAAATAGGAAATTCCAAAATAATCATATAACCAAGAATTGAATAATATTTTTGCTGTACTTTTTTTCTCATATTTACAATATTTGCAGCATGACAGTACAGTGAGCTACGGCTAGTGTCAATTTCAATGAAAAATGGACACTATATTTGCTGCCTCTTGCAAACCTCCAATGCTTCTTTTATTCAGAAGGTTGCATGCCCTCCAGTCACCAGCACTGCCACCTTATTTTCCTTGGGTCGAGGGCTACGGCAGTTGATCCCTCCATTCTGCCTTCTCCCCAAAAAAGGGGGGAGGGAGGGAAGAAGGAGGTAGGGGGTATTCAGCATGCAGATAAGGTGCAGTCACTCTGCTTGATTGCTGATTGCCTTATACTCCAGTCCGACCTCGACAATCTCAACAGAACTATCACATCATGACTCTAGCGCTGCGACTTTCTTTCTACACAACCCCTCTCCTGCAGAATAGTGCATGTTCCACTGAAGCTAAGGTTGCATCTATTGACTTTTTGAGATATGATCTAATTAAAGATATGTGTAGGCTTCTGCATGGGCTTTCCAACATCCTTTCTACAGGAATATGCGTCATATAGTCAAGACATCCTTCGAAAAATGTTAACATGGATATTTGGCTGTTCAGTGCTTCACAGTTTCTCGTCTTCTTTCACTGTCTTTTGAATGGGTCTGTCGCACTGGAGGAAGATAGGAGAAAGCCAAGCTAGATGAGCAGTGCTTAATTTGTAGGAGAATGAGTGCCGGTGCCAAAGCTCTGCTCATGTATCTGTAATCTAATGCCAGGCACTCCCTGCGATTTTATCTCACTCTTGCAGGCTCCTCCTTGGTACCTTTGTGACGTTTTTTGTCTTTTTCTTCCTCCTTCTTTATGCGTTTTTCCCTCTCTTGGGCTAAGTAAATGTCTGATGAGGAAAAAATAAGTTTGGACGGGCATCTCTTCACATGACATAGCATTGAAGACCGTGCCCATACTCCTGTTCTTGACACCGAGCCTTCTTTACCTACATATTTCATAAAAGTGATTGGAAGACTGTTTCATTCTATTGCTATTTAATTGCTTCTCATGTACAATGCTGATCATACAATAAACTTGTGAATTTTGGATGGCATATTGTATTGACTAATAAGAATAAAAAGGCAGAAGCATTGCCAAATAGGCACAAAAAAAAGATAAGCAGCATGGTGAAATAAGGAGAATAAAACAAATCACTTCTACCAGGTGGTGTTTGTTGTCCAAGACGAGGTCACGCAAAAAATTAATATGATGGGAAAAGGGTTATCACTTGCAGTGGGGAGAATTGAGTTGGTAAAGTTGCCACTGCAGGGGCCACCTTGCTCATAAGAGAATGCTGTAAGCAAGAAAGTAAGACTTTTGAAGTAACTAATAATATCAGTCTCAGATGTCACCACTAGAAAACAATAAAAAGCAGACATCTAGAAATAAGGTCACATGGCTGAGCTAAGAATGAACACCAAAAAGAGCGAGCACTGCATTTAGACTGAAGAACCACAGAATTCTATAACAGGATGTGAAGGGCCCTAAAATAAAGCGCAGCTGCCTCAGTCCACTATGTGCCATAAATTAATGAGAGTCAGCTCTCTGACTCACGCACTCTCTGGCTGCCGCCGTCTGCAGAGTCATGACAGCATGATTGCTGGGCAAGCCAGAGAGGCTGTGAGACACCCACAGTGGTCACAGCCAGGCAGGCTGTATTATTTCGAAATGGCACTCCAGTAAAGTGAACGACCCTGGGAGCCTGCACACCACCCACACAGATAACTTACTTGCATGAGTCAATAAGAGAACTGCATGGACTGTGTACCAATCAATCAATCAATCATACCATTTGTATAGCGCACTACTCACCCGGGAGGGTCTCAAGGCGCTTGGGGGAGGGGGTATGCTACTGCTCGAACAGCCAGGTCTTGAGTTGTTTCCTGAAGGCGAGATGGTCCTGGGTCAGCTGAAGGTGGATGGGGAGGGAGTTCCATGTCTTGGCAGCCAGGTAAGAGAAGGATTTTCCTCCGGCGGTGGCTCTTCGGATGCGTGGTATGGCTGCGAGGGCGAGGCTGGTAGAACGTAGCTGGCGGGTGGGCGTGTAGAAGGTCAGGCGGTCATTGAGGTACTTGGGGCCCAGGTCGTGGAGAGACTTGTGTGCGTGGGTGAGGAGCCGGAACGTGATCCTCTTGTCGACGGGGAGCCAGTGCAGGTCCCTCAGGTGGTTGGAGATTTGGCTGCGTCGGGGGACATCCAGGATGAGTCGGGCGGAGGCGTTCTGGATGCGCTGGAGTCTTTTCTGTAGCTTGGCTGTGGTTCCGGCGTAGAGGGCGTTTCCGTAGTCCAGTCGGCTGGTGACGAGTGCCTGGGTGACAGTCTTCCTGGTCTCGGTCGGGATCCAGCGGAAGATCTTGCGAAGCATACGTAGGGTGTTGAAGCACGATGAAGAGACGGCGTTGACTTGTCTGGTCATCGAGAGGGAGGTGTCCAGGATGAAGCCCAGGTTGCGTGCGTGCGTGGTCGGTTGGCTTGGGTGCGATGCCCAGGGCTGGGGGCCACCAGGAGTCGTCCCAGGCGGAGGGTTAAGATCCCAGGATGAGGACTTCCGTCTTGTCCGAGTTCAGTTTCAGACGGCTGTCCTTCATCCACTCGGCGACGTCTTTCATCCCTTCATGTAGGCAGGTTCTGGCGGCGTCGGGGTCTCTGGTGAGGGGTGAGGGAGAGGATCAGCTGGGTGTCATCGGCGTAAGAGATGATGTTGAGGTTGTGCTGGCGTGCGATGGCTGCAAGAGGCCTCATGTAGACGTTGAAGAGGGTGGGGCTGAGTGAAGATCCTTGCGGGACGCTGCAGATGACTTCGGTGGCCTCGGAGCGAAACGGGGGGAGGCGGACTCTTTGTGTTCTTCCGGTGAGGAACGAGATGATCCACTCCAGTGCCTTCTCTTGGATACCGATGTTGCTGAGGCGCTGGACTAGGGTGCGGTGGCCGACAGTGTCGAACGCAGCGGAGAGGTCCAGGAGGATGAGGGCCACTGTTTCCCCCTTGTCGAGCAGGGTCCGGATGTCGTCGGTGGCTGCGATGAGGGCGGTCTCGGTGCTGTGGTTGGCTCTGAAGCCGGACTGCGAGGGGTTGAGGGATCCGTTCGTCTCGAGGAAGGCGGTCAGCTGTCTGTTGACGATCTTCTCGATGACTTTAGCAGGAAAAGGGAGGAGCGAGATGGGGCGGACGTTTTTAAGGTCGGTGGGGTCCGCTGTAGGTTTCTTCAGGAGGGCGCTGAGCTCGGCGTGCTTCCAGCTCTCCGGGAAGGTGGCGGTGTTGAAGGAGGTGTTGATGATGTTCCGGAGTTGGGGTGCGATGGTGGAGTCGGCCTTGTTGAAGACGTGGTGTGGGCAGGGGTCGGTTGGTGATCCGGAGTGGATGGTGTTCATCGTGCGGGTTGTGTCTTCGGTGGTCACCGTGGTCCAGGTGCGAAGGGTGGTGGTGGGGGGCGTGGGTTCGACGGTTGGGTGCGTGGGTGGTGCACCGAAGCTGTTGTGGATGTCGGTGATCTTGCGGTGGAAGAACGAGGCGAGGGAGTCGCAGAGGTCTTGTGACGGAGTGATGTCGTTGGTGCCGGTGCTGGGGTTGGAGAACTCCTTGACGATGGTGAAGAGTTCCTTGCTGTCGTGGGCGTTGTTGTCCAGTCGTTCCTTCAGGGATTTCTTCTTGGTGGTGCGGATGAGCTGGTGGTGCTTGCGGGTAGCGTGTTTGAGGGCGGTCATGTTGTCGGTGGTCCGGTTGAGGAGCCAGGCTTTCTCGAGGGTGCGGCAGGTCTTCTTGGAGTCCTTGAGTTCGTCGGTGAACCAGGATGCCTTCTTGCTTCTGGGTCTGCTGGGAGGGTTCTTTAGTGGCGCGAGGTCGTCGGCGCAGGCGGTCAGCCACTGTGTGAAGTTGCGGGCTGCTTCGTTGGGGTCCGTTGTGTTGGCGGGTGGGCTTTGGCTGAGGGAGGTGGTGAGCTGGTCCGCGGTGATCTTGCTCCAATTCCTGTGAGGTACCTGTTGCGGGTGGTGGTGGGTCGTGGTTCTTTTGAAGCTGAAGTGGTCGCAGCTGTGGTCGGTCCAGTGGAGTCCGGTGGCGTGGCTGAAGGTGATGTACTTGCTGGAAGAGAAGACGGGATCAAGCGTGTGGCCGGCGTAGTGGGTGGGGGTGTTGACCAGTTGCTTGAGTCCGAGGTTGGTGAGGTTTTCCAGCAGGGCGGTGGTGTTGCGGTCCTTGTTGTTCTCCAGGTGGAAGTTGAGGTCCCCTAGGAGGATGTAGTCAGCGGATGGGAGGGCGTGCGGGCTGATGACGTCTGTGATGTCTTCGATGAATTGTGTGCGTGGTCCCGGGGGTCTGTAGACGAGGGTGCCTCTGAGGGTCGTCTTTGGGTCGGTGGGAATCTGGAAGTGGAGATGTTCGGCTGCGGCGAAGGAGTCGTTGGCGTCGGTCGTGATGCGGATGGTGTTCTTCTGGACGATGGCGATGCCTCCTCCGGTCTGGTTGATGCGGTCCCTCCTGATGATCTTGTACCCGTCCGGGATGGCGATGGTGATGTCGGGTGCAGAGGAGGCGTTCATCCAGGTTTCCGTGAGGAAGGCGACGTCCGGTGATGTAGCGTCGAGGAGGTTCCAGAGTTCCACGGCGTGTCTGTGGACGGAGCGGGTGTTGAGCAGGATGCACTTCAGGTGGGTGCTGCTGGTGCTTGGCTGCGGTGCAGGTTCGGAGGCAGGTGAATTTGCAGGCTTTGCAGGTGAAGGGTCCGTGGATGCGTCTCGGGGTGGCTCGGCAGCAGGCGGGGTTCCGGCCGGCATTGAGTGCGTTGAGGGTGGCAGCGTCGTAGGTCCGTCTGGTCGTCTTGCTTCGGTGGGGGCCAGGGGTCCTGGCGCTGGGCGCGGGCCAGGTGCGGACGGGCGCAGACGGGCTTGCCTTCGGCGCACAATCGGCGCGCCCGCTGCGCGTCAACGCTGCGCGTGCATGGGGGCGTCATAAGAAGGGAGCCGCTGGGTGGAGGGAGCGTGGATCCAATCGGCTGTCGGGGGGGCGGGGCCGCAGGGAGGCAGCGGCGGGAAAATCGAGTGCGGGCTGGCGGCGGGAAATCGAGTGTGGGAACCATGTATGTCATTTTAAAAAAGAAACTTACTGCATTTATGTTTTACCGTTGGTTTCAGACAAGCTTCTTCGCACGGCTCAACCTGCAGCAACGCTTCTTTTACTGCTGCAGAGTAGCTCTTTTCACCCACGCGGTCAAGGCAGCCCCCTACATACGTGCTCTTTGAACTCTCCGGAAAGTTCACCGTCTGACAGTATCGAACTGGAAAGTTGATGTCTGTCCAGAGTTATGACGTTTCCCTGATTCCGAGAGAACCTCTTCCAAAGAGGTTTCTTTCTTGCTTTCTTTTTATTACGGCGCCACCCGCAAACCAGCCAGCGTGGAGCCGCGCCTTCCTCCAAACTTCCCGCTCCCCGGCAGCACAATGTGACGTCCCCCGCGGCGCAATTGTAAGCAACAACCTGCCTGGCCTCATTGGACACTACCTGGGATCATGACGTCAGGCTGCTGCGCCGCGTCTCTTTATCGGAGAAGATCACTTTAAAACACCAAGATCATGAGCATGATTCTTTGGTTAGCCTCCTCAGCAGCCCACAGTAATTGCAGTAATTAACAGCGTGTGATTAGCAGCCACTCTGGAAAACGTTAGTTTGAATGTTAATTTACATCAACTATTACGCGCCATTTCAGCGTAATGAGATCTACACTCTGGGTTCATGCTAAAAGCAAATTATTTCCCGGCACTTTATCATGCAAACGGCTCCCATTTAATCACTTGAACAGTAAACCTCAGGAGCATAACTTTAAAACCAGACAGACACTTACAGTATTAGTGTACTTTGTGCGCGGCAGGGGGTCTCTGGAGCTCAGGGCCCCCCCGCACCGCGGGGGTTGCGGGGGCATTTGTTACGCCCCTGGGTACTGCCTGGCGGTAAAACAATGGTAAATGATACTCTAAATGAGGTGAGGAAACATGGCAAACATGCCATCCGTTGTTAGGGATATTTCATGTGTGTGCATTTATGTTAGTGGGAGCATTTCTGTTTTTGTGGCCAGGTTTCTGCCTGACTGCAAATAACTGTGAGTAAGAAGGTGCAGTTGTTTGAGTCTGTATGTGAGGGGGCATTTATGCATGTGGTGGCCACTGCTACCATCTGCTGACAAAGTTACAGATCCCAATCATCTGCTGCCCTATTTGGCATAAAGTGATATAGAGTCATAATTAGTGGAATAAGCTGGCTTTCTCTAGCATGAGGATACCTCTCTAGTCAAAGCGTTGCAATCCATGGCATAAGCTTGAACTTCCTGATGTCATGTTCCCACCATTAGAATTAAGGTGAGAATCTCTGGCTTTATTTTTTAGATCCTAGAAGGAAGGTAGCCACCAGTGATATCTTATGGCCACCTTTGGCATATTTTGGCATATTTTGGCTCTCTCATAGGGAAGGCATTGCTAACAGGTGGTGCCCAGTAATACCTTTTCAGGCATAAAGGGTCATATCTGGCACAAGGTGGAGTTCCTTGTAAATTATAGCCTCCCCTAGCATTGTGTTGGGTTTACAGGCTTCTTGTTGCTTACCCTGGCAACTAGAGGCATAGCCCGACATCTATTTGTGTATCTCTTGCATATGGTAGTGCTCCCAGGTATGTGATGTTGATGCATGGGCGTTATTAGTGCCAATGACCGACAGTCATGCATATGAGTACTTGATGAGAATTCAGATACATCTCTGTATTTTTATCAACTATGTTGGATCTTAATCGTTCTTGTTGTTTCTTTTCACTTTCTTTGTTCTATGGTTAAGTTTATCAGTTTTCTGGCACCTCCTTATCTTCTATTTTCCCACTTTATTCTTCACCACTTTTCATCCGCTCAGCTGCTGCATGTCTTTTGATTGCTTCCCAAAACATGTATGGTCCATCCCATTTTTTCCTGTATTTTTTGCCACAGAATTGTTGTGTAAATTATCAAAATATGCACAACTATCCCCCTTTTTTAAGAAATGTTTTTCTATTATTATTTTCTTTTCATGGCTGACCACATCTGACCAAATATTTGGTAGCTCTGTGTGTTTGTTGCTACTTGTTTTTTGCCCATTTCCTATTTTTGTCAGTGCTTAACAAAGGATTCATATGTCTTCAATAAATAATAGACTAGTGACTGGATACGATTGCTCACAATACTTGAGACAGTGTAAAGGAGTTGCTACCTAACAATTCTACAGATAGCTGGGCCACTGATGTTTTAATTTTATGAGTCTAGCAAAGACAGAGCTATCATCATTAATTAAAAGCGGCAATATTAAGGGGTAACCATCTTAGAGTTCTCATTCACCAGCATCATGTGCCCATTTGCCTCAGATTCCATCAGGCTCTAACTAACATACAGGAGGTTGGGGGCTCAGATTTTACTTTCTAAAAAGTAGAGAATAATGATAGAACTCACCTGAAGGTAGGTCGCCCTGACCCTCCCCTCCTTCAAAACACACCCCTTCATCTAGATAATTGAATGCATAGAGAAACCATGATAAGACTGATTCAAACATGGATAACTTAGGTGATGTTGTACTGAAACAGGAGACAATGGTTGTTAGAACAGTGAGCCTTAAGGTGGTCTTCTCCCAAACTTTTTGGCTTCTGCCCTTCTGTTTTTGCTGATCTGATTTTTGTTGGCCTTATGACTTTGTGCACTTTACCACTGCTAGCCAGTGCTAAAGTTCTTGAGCTCTGTCCCTTAAACATGGTTGTATCGGCTTATATCCAATTGGCACATGTAATGTACTTTTAAGTCCCCAGTAAAGGGATATCCCCTTGCACTGAGGGCCTTCAAAGGAAAATCTACCCATGGACCTGCAGCACTGTTTGCGTCATACACTTACAAAGCCCTGTAAAGCATGTCTCAGGCTTGCCATTGCAGCCTGTGTGTGTAGTTCTAAACTGCGATTTCGACTTTGCAAAATAAACCTTTTGCAAGGCACACACCTTCCTTTTTATTAACACATATAGGTCACTCCTTGGGTGGGGCCTGAACTGCCCAGATAATAGGGTGAAGTGTATTTAAAAAGTTGGACATGTTCTTTTAAGTTCTACTTGTCCTGGTAGTGAAAAACTCTTAAATACGTTTTTACTGCTGCAAGGCTTACATGTCCAATAGGATAACATTGCGTTTCCTAAGTATTTTTAATAAGTTATAACATTCCTTTGGGATCAGGTTGACAGATCAAGTTTGGTGACTAAAGAATTGTAATTACAAGTCCTCTTTAACAATGAAGTCAGATTTTTTATTACAATTCTGAAAACATCACTTTTCGTAAGTTGGCATTTTCTTGTAATAACCATTCTGTGCCTGCAGCCTGTCCCTGGATGACATGTCTTGGTGTAGCTGGCTGTTGGTCCTTGTGTATAGCTCCCAGACATTGAGACAAAGAAAGATATGTGTTGGCAGGATGGGCCACTCTGTCACACTGGCACATCATAAAGTCCTGCCTGAACACACAAAGGGTTTGCCACTAGTCTTTTGTGTCCCCGAACAAGCTAGGGCAGAGGCAGGGAAGACTGGGATACCTGACAAATCACGGGGGGGGTGGAATACTTTAGAACTTTCTCCTACTTCAAAATGGGCTCCAGGTATAAATAGTGGACCCTCAGACCCAACTCGTCAGTACACATCTGGACCTGTGACCTGTGGACCTATGAAAGACTCAGAAGAACTGCTATGCTGTTTTGCCTCAAGAAGAACTGTCACTCTGCTGTCCTGCTGTCCTGCCCTGCTGGCTTTAGCGTGTGTGAGGACTAGCCATGCATCTTGAAAACAGGACCACCAGAGTGACTGCAAGGGCTAGTTGGCTGTCCTCCTGATCAGAGCCTCAGAGATAGAAGAGGCTCCAACAACCTTGTACCCAGCACCAAGAGCTGTGAGTCCTGTCATTCCAAATGGTGCCACCCCTGTCCTGGACCCTTGGAATTGGTCCTGAAATTTCTGTGCTAGCCCAGCTGTAGTACCAGCAGAACCAACACAGCGTGACACATTGCCTCCTAAATCTCTGCATCTGAACCTGCTCCATAACGCATCCCTAATGCAGGACTTCCATCGCAGGCTCACTGAACCGCCGCTGCGTGACGCATCCTTGAAGCAGGTCTTTTCATGACAAGTCCCTTGTCGATGGCATTCTTGACATCAATGCAAAATTCCATATTGCAAGTCCTGCAACTTCTTTGGAACCAGCCAATGCATCTTCGACACACAACTTTGCATTGCAAGCCCCATGTCGACAGCCTCCTGGATGACAACGCAGGATCTCAAAGCTTCTCAGAACCACTGTCACATGATGCATCCTTGATGTGGGATCTCTCAATGCTAATCAACAAGAATTTAAGGTACTTTGTTCAGAGGACGTAACTGGGTTGCCAGCCCATGCTCCTTAGGGGTTGGTTAGTGCTTTCTGCTTTTTGTAGCTATTTTCACTTAAAACTTTAAAATTGCTTATCTCCTTTTCTACTGATTTTTGATGTTTTGATCTTAAATTATTTATTAAAGTTTACTCTGTTTTTCTAAATTGATGTGGCATTTTTCTTCTGTTGTGTTTCACTTTATTACTGTTTGAAGTGCTGCGTAAATACTTCACACATTGCCTCTAATAAGCCTGACTGCTTTTCTCCCAAAGTACCAGAGAGTTAAGCACAGGTTAATTTGGGCCTTGCTTGTGACTTGACCCTGACCAGGATTGTGGTTGCTGCTTGGGTAGAGTTTCATCCCCCCTCAACCAGCAACCCAATTTCTTACAATATATATTACATTGTAGAGCTGTAGATTAAAGCAGTCTGATCTTTAAAGATCATAAGCATTAGCAAGTAACATAAGAGAATGCTTATTTGAGAATCACTGGCCTTGCTTGAAGGCAGGGGTTCAGATATCAGGTGAGATGGATGGTAGAGAATGACAGCTTTGCTAATGAGCGCTTCCAACTCAAAATTTTAAATTGACATTGTGTTAGATCCAAATATGCCCAAGAAAGGTAGAACGACTATTGTAACCTGTATTGTATTTATTTGGTTACTTTCTCCCTAGCTGCTCAGCCAGTGTGAATGTGATGCATGGAATGTTGATGTGACAGTCTTGAATGGAATGTTTGGGTGCGTGGGTGCTTGAGTGTGTCAGTTGGAGTATTGGCTGAGCAGCAGGCAGACTGCTCCTGGTGCGGCTGCATCCCTACAACTCATCTACCTGTACCCAAACGTAATAAATCTACATGAAACTACATTTTGGCAATGGACCTCATCACTACAAAGACCTACAATCTTAGGGGCCGATTATGATTGCGGTGAATCCGCATCCTCCGGGCCGGCGGAAGCCACCGCCGGCCCGAAGGATGCGGATTCACCGCTGCGGTGTTTGTAAAGACCCCCTGCCAGATTAGGGTGGCTGGGGGGTCATAGGCGGACGGGAAGACCGTCTGCCGCTTTTCCACTGTGGTCGCCTTCAGACCGCGGCGGAAAAGCTCTAATATGGTGGCAGTGTCTAACAGACACCGCCACCATATTATGATTAGCCTTGGGACATGCCTTTCCACAGCGGCAATGCCGCCACGAAAAGGCATACGGTCTTTTCTTTGGCGGCCCGTTGCGGGCCCCCAGGGTGAAGGGGGGGGGGTGGGGGTGCACATGGGGGGTACCTATGGTACCCCCCTGCCATTGCATGCACAAAGCGGCAGGCACCGCGCGGTGCCTGCCGATTTGTGCATGCAAAGGGAATACTTGCATATTTAACCTTGCGGCGGGTGCTGCTTCAAGCAGCACCCGCCGCAATGTTAAGTATACGGGATGTGACCGCCAGGGTGGCGGTCACATCCTTATTCCGAGGGAGGGAACGCCGCAGCCCCTGCAGACGGTCCCTCCACCTCGGGGGTGGCGGACGGACGTTGGTCCGTCCGCCATCCTAATTGGCCCCATAGTTCAGCTCGTCAGTTCGTCTGCTCGAGGATCAATCTACAGTAGATGGCATGATTGATAAGATCAGTAGAAGGATCCTTATTTCAAGATGAATTAGCACTATGTCTCTTTGAACAATCAAATCCCAAAAACTATCAAGCTACCAGACATTATCTATACCTTACAGTTACCTTCAGTATCTAAAATCTTAAAATCTGGATATGGTTTGTCTAGCTGAGTTAGGAGTCAAGTTTCATTTAACCTACAGATTGTGAAGCGGTTTCACACATAGGCTTGTGAGAATAGGACTGAAACAGTTATGTTATATATAGTGACAATGAGGTCAATCACTCTGTCCTCCTTAAAAATTGTTCTGGATGATTAATAGCAAAGTATGAAATAACTGAAAATGCAGTAGCTGATTAGAGGCCCTGATCTGTGGAAAAGCTGTCATAAAAATATAAATAGTAATATTCAGACTCTAAGGATGAAAAGGTTAAGCTATAGAAAGAAGCAGTTCTTTAGACAAGTCTTTAAATGATTTAGCAGAAGTATTCCTACAAGTCTTTTTATTATCAGAAATTCTCAGGGCTGGATTGAGAATGCAAAGCAGCCCTGGCAACAGCCACGGCCGGTGGTAGGAGTAACTGCAGGGCGGTGACGTAGGGAGGGGCAGGGTGGGGGGTTGTAATGTATGGATTACGGACTTTAACAGGTAAGTAAACATATAAATTAATAAAACGAATTTTGTTGTGTGCACTGCATCACCAAATGCAATGCAGTGCTCGCAACTAAATTCGCTTTATTTATTTATATGTTTACTTACCTGTTAAAGTACGTAATCCATACATTACAACCCCCCGCCCTTCCTCCCCCTCCCTACGTCACTGCCCTACAGTTACACCTACCACCGGCCGTGGCTGCCTGGCAATATTATTGGACCGGACGCAGGGGGCAGGGGATGGGTGAGGGTGCAAGTGTTAAGCACTCCTGCTTAACTAAACCGCCCCCCAGCACTGCTGCTTTTGTTACTGGCCCCACGGCTCCAAAACCGGCCCCCACCCTTCCAGCCTTCAGGGCAAATGCCAAAATGTCGCTACTGCCAATCCGACCCTGGAAATGTTATTCGCATGAATTGTTAAAGTAGTAAACTTAGGTGATCTTGGCAATCATGACATCCGCTATACCTTGTATGTGAGAGAAAAAAGGCTAATAGTCAAAGCTTTCACATCACCTAGTTTCTTCTAATTGGAGAAAGGGGTGAGGCAAAACTTTTGGAAGGTACCTGTAGCTCTCACCTAGACACTGAGATGGTGCAATGATCTTTCATGAACTGCATTTTGTAGTATGTTTTGCAGTACCACAAAATGCTATTCAAAAACTTAGGAGTGGAGTTTATGTCTCTGACTCTTCTATTGCTATATGAGCGGAGATCTCCACCCGAGTGCGGAGTCTCCACTCACATGTGACACAGGAGAGTGGCTGGAAAATGGGGTTTAGGTGAAGTCAGGGAGAGGTTCAGGGAGGACCCACCAACAAATAAGTAAGCCCAGAGTTATTCAGAAACTGCACTTCTATGGTTTATGCAGCCAAAAAGGGACCCCAAACAGTAGTAAAGTAGTCCAGCTCTGAGCTGGAGTAAACCTAGCACCACACATGATCAATAACTTTTATTTCAACACCCTCCCTTAAAAAATAATGGAGTTTGGGATTTTAAGTAAAACCCATAGGAAATAATGTTAAATTATTTTAAAAACAGTTAAATAATTACAAATATAAATTAATATAGAAAATGATTTATAAAAATAGTGCGTATTTAATTATAAAATATTATAATTTTTTTGCACTTACAAATTAGTGCAGCAATACATTTTATTTAAATATAATTACATTCTTGTAAATAGGTCCTCTCACCACTTTTAATTAAAAAATGCATACAAATTATATTCTGGCAATCTATTTTTTAATTGAAACTTCATAAAAATTATTTGAATTTATTATATTTAAGGGATCTACATATTTATTTCAAAATTAAGTGAATAAGGCCGTAGCATGTTTACTTGGGTTTTATATTTAAAACACATATCTAAAATTAATGTACATGAATATTGTTATGTTATGTTATGTTAGCTGGTGTTTTATTGAGCGCTCAGCTACTCTAGCAGAGTGTCCCGGCGCTATCAGACCCATAACAACAGAGCCCGGGCGAAAAGGAGGAGACTTATTGGCCAAACAGCCACATTTTGAGCTCCTTTCTAAACGATAGTAGGCTCTCATTCTTTCTTAAAGACAATGGGAGGGCATTCCAGGCCCGGGGTGCAAGATATTTAAAAGACCGCCCACCGATCCGGGCACGCCTAATTACCGGGACCATGGTCAGAGACAGTGACGCCGAGCGCAAGGCTCTGGAGGGGAGATGAAAACCAATTCTCTTCCTCAGATAGAGGGCACCAGTGCCATGGAGTGCCTTGAACGCCATGGTGAGAACCTTAAACTCAATGCGTTTCTGAATTGGTAGCCAATTAAGAGACTCCAACAGTCCCGCAGCATGGGATCGATGGCCGAGGCCAAAGATTGCACGTGCGGCCGAATTCTGCACTACCTGCAGGCGTGAAAGAAGGTACTTCGGGAGACCCAAATAAAGGGCGTTAGCGTAGTCCAGCCTAGATCCTATCATAGCTTGGACCGTGGTTTTCCTATGGGTGATGATAGGAAAGGGAGGAATTTCCTTAGTATTTTCAGTATCCCGAAACACTGACCGACCAGGCTCAGAATCTGAGGTTTAAAAGTAAGACAATTGTCCATCCTAACACCAAGATTCCTAGCCACTGAGGCCACAGCAGAAGAAGGAAACATATCCGCCGGCCACCAGGACTTCCAACAGGGATTCGGAGGACAGCGAAAGAAAAGAACCTCAGATTTGTCCGAGTTGCATTTCAGCTGGTTAAGTTGAAACCAGGCAATAACTGCACCCAGACAGCTTTTAATACGATCCCCGTTAAAGTCCATATTTTTCCCACATGTGAAAAGAAGCTGAGTATCGTCAGCGTATGAGACAATCTGGGCGCCGAATGACTCAACCAGCGCCGCCAAAGGGGACATATAAATGTTGAAAAGGGTGGGGCTTAATATCGACCCTTGGGGTACTCCCACCTCCAGAGACGGCACTGCCGCCGAGTACGGAGGAGTCCAGACTGTCTGTTGCCGGTTAGAGAGGAAGGACTTAAACCATCTGAACACCGTTCCACCGATGCCAATCTCCAAGAGTCTAACCAATAGGCGGTCGTGTGGAACGGTGTCAAACGCCGCCGAGAGATCGAGCAACACCAGCAGAGCCTTCCCTCCGGTGTCCTGAACCTCCTTAATAGCCTCTGCCACCTCCAGCAGTGCCGTTTTCGTGCTCATATTCGCACGGAAACCTGATTGGGTATAATGCAGGACACCGTGTGACTCAACAAAATCTGAAAGAACGGACTGAACATGCTTTTCCGCCACCTTAGCCAAGACCGGGAGCAAAGAGATAGGCCGGTAATTAGCATGGATGGCGGGATCCAAAGAGGATTTCTTCAAAAGAAGAAGAACCAACGCCTGTTTCCAGGCAAACGGCACTATTCCTGTCTCCAATGAAAGATTTAAAATCGGATTAACAATGGGGTTGATGACATGTGCCACTTTGGCTAGAAACTTAGCGGGGCATGGGTCCAGCGGGGAGCCAGATTTCATTCTAGAAAGAAATTCTAGTGAGACTTGAGGCTCAATGGGAGGAAAGCTCGACAAACTGGGCTGCCCCGAGTCGGATACAGAGGAATGGGGTCCTGGATTAGACACTTCCCCTATCACAACAGATGGAAAAGTTGCCTGGATGCTTTTGATCTTGTGAGCAAAGAAGCTTGCCATTTGCGCAACCCAAGGTTCTGAGAAGGAGCACTTCGGAGTGATGGAGGCTGGCGATGTGAATTCCTTCACAATCAGGAAGATCTCTTTTCTGGAGTTGGTAGCCTCCTCAATCCTTCGAGCAAAATAGGCTTTCTTGGCAAAATAGATTTCCTTGTGGTAGGCCTTAATACAGCACCTATAGGCCTCCCTCGATGGTTCCAGATATTTTGATCGCCATGCTCTTTCGGCCTTCTTGCAGAGCCGTCGACTGGTATTGAGCGCTGGCGTGAACCATGGGGCAGACGCTCGAGTAAAGTTCTTAGAGGTCCGTTTAGGCGGTGCCAATTCTCCCAAACACTGCATGAGCCACGTTTGAAAGCGGACCAGGTCCTCCTCTATGTCACCCGTCGACGCACAGGGATGATTTAACAGATATTGTTCAATCATATCCGGTGTTACTCGATGGAGGGCACGGGACATCCGGGGCTGACACCCATTGTCCCTAATAGTCAGGGTGGTTTTATACTGGATATTAAAGGTCACCAGTAAATGATCAGACCACAACACGGGAAGGGGGGGAGCCGCTATAATAGGCATAGTGGAGAAAATGTGATCCAATATATGCCCCTTGTTCTGGGTAGGAGACACTACATAGGGTGACAAGCCCAGTGGAGTAGTGATGTCTAAGACTTTGATGGTATCCGCCGCATCCACTACATCGAAATGAATGTTAAAATCGCCCCAGAAGAACGAAGTGTTTAAACTGAACCATCATTACCGAAATCACGGAATCCAGCCCCTCGTGAAACGATCTGATAGGACCTGGGGGTCTGTAGACCAACAGACCCGCACAAGATTGGGAGGTGAAAGTGTCAGACAGAATCCCAATGCTTCTGCCCCAGGGATGTCTTCCGTAGGTACGATAGAACACTCATATCGTCTGTCTATCACCAGAGCCACTCCCCTCCTTTACCTGTGCACCGGTCTTTCCTCAACATAAAATAGTTAGAAGGCAGGGCATTAGCTACATCTGGATTTGAGGCTTCGCCAAGCCAAGTTTCCGTAAGGAAAAGGCAGGCGGGATTAGAGTCTGAAAGGTAGTTAAACAGATCCTGAGCATGTTTGCTCGCAAATTGAGTGTTTAAAAGGGCGCAGCTGAAAAAACGTTCAGATGATCCCCGTCCCACCGTCGGGGTGTCATGATACCCTGACTTAGCGGGGCAACTCTCTGCCCACACTTTCTTCAATGACCACCCACAGCCAGTGCAGTGGAAATCCCCCTTTAAACAGTGGTCTTGGACAATGCAGCTTCTATTAGTACACTATCTTAAGCCCAGGAGGTGTGCTGCAGAGTAGCCACAGGTTCCTCCCAGGTGCTGTGTCCGAAGGTCGCCCACCCGTCCGCCTCCGGGACGCTGACGGGCGCAGATGGGCTTTCCTTAGGCGCTCCTTCGGCGCGGGTTAGGTGCGTCCGCTGTGCGGAGCCATCCCCGTCTAAATTTATACTTCCCGCCCGTGAGGCAGCAAGCCTAGTCCGCAGACTAGCAAGCCTGCCTCACCCAAGATGGCCGCCGTACTTTTGCGCAGCCTCCCCGTCTGTCCCTCAGCTCCTAATCGGCTGAGAGGGGGGCGCCCAAAAGAGCACGGCAAGAGGGTGGCAGGGGAAGAGCGGCGCGGCCACAAGTGATGCAGGTAGGTGCGCAACTGCCCCCAGATAGGTAAGAGAGCGAGTCCCCCACACGAAGGAATAAAAGTACAGAGAGAGAGAGAGATCTCCCGGCTTTTCGCCTCAGGAGAGAGGAACAGTGGACAGTTAAAACAAATGGCACGAGTCAGGACACAGTGCAATGGAATTTAAAACAGCGCGCAAGGAAATTGCAAAGGCAATTTATTAAAAAGCTAGGTATTTAAAGCTCACTCCAACAGGCATCCGCCACTGGAGTCTCGTTAAAACAGGTCTGACCAGAGCCCAGAAATGAAGCTGAATTTATACTTCCCGCCCGTGAGGCAGCAAGCCTAGTCCGCAGACTAGCAAGCCTGCCTCACCCAAGATGGCCGCCGTACTTTTGCGCAGCCTCCCCGTCTGTCCCTCAGCTCCTAATCGGCTGAGAGGGGGGCTCCCAAAAGAGCACGGCAAGAGGGTGGCAGGGGAAGAGCGGCGCGGCCACAAGTGATGCAGGTAGGTGCGCAACTGCCCCCAGATAGGTAAGAGAGCGAGTCCCCCACACGAAGGAATAAAAGTACTGAGAGAGAGAGAGATCTCCCGGCTTTTCGCCTCAGGAGAGAGGAACAGTGGACAGTTAAAACAAATGGCACGAGTCAGGACACAGTGCAATGGAATTTAAAACAGCGCGCAAGGAAATTGCAAAGGCAATTTATTAAAAAGCTCACTCCGACAGGCATCCGCCACGGGATTCTCGTTAAAACATTTCTTATAAAAATATATTTAATACTTTTTTGTTTAATAAAAAGAAGTTAATTTTCCTGTTACGTTACCATTGGGAGATTCCACAGCTGGTGTGGAGATCTCCGCACATATAGGTGTAGGCGAGGCAGAGGCATAAACCCTGCACCTACGTTTGTTAAGACTGTTTTGTTGTATGTTTTGTACCGCTATTAAATTAAAGTGGTGCTTGTAAACTTCAAACCGGGAACAACTGTGCACTATTCTCATTTTTCATCCAGAGAAAAGTGTAAGAATAAACTACTCTTAATTCTAACCTTATTTCATTGGGTACTATGATATATTCACAAATCTGGGTTTGGGCTGTAAAGTTATATATGGTCTCAAACTTGGGAGTTGTTAAATATCTTTGAATAGCTCTTAAATTAGTAATTTTGACATGTGGATTAGGAGGATTGCCATTTTCTATCTTCCTGAACTATTGTTGATTAGCATTGCAGATGTAAAGCTGTGTGCACATATTGAATTGCTAGGATATTAATGTCTTAAACGCCTGTCGCTGACAAATGTACAGATAGATGTCAAACACTGCAGATCTTGAATTGTTTGGATGCTACTGACTTGAAAGTTTGTCACTGTCAAAAGTGGTGATAAGAAGGTCGTGTTCAAATCCTGGCCAACTCATAGACACACCACTTTGGGGGTTTTCGGCTTCTCTGAATTAAGATTTCCAGCTCCACATTCATCACTGACCGTTTAATGGAGGTTCTTAGGAGATCATTTATCAGTACAAAACTGGTGTTGTGACTACACAGCTTTTACATTCAACTGTTATTCCTATGTCACCCCTGATGATTCCAGTAAGGTTTTTCCAGGCATATCAACGCACATACATGCTAATGTCGTCATTCTAATCTGCAAGCACTATAAGATTAACTATAAAGGATACATTATAATGTTATAGTACATAGGTCATATTTGTGTATTCCTAATGGTAAACTCTTTATTACCTGATCATTGGAAACTGATACTTGCTTGTGTTGAGGCAGAAAATTGCTTGTAAGCGTATGAAAATACATTGTTGCGCAATTGATATACTTTTATGTCTTCGTAAAAAAACACTGTAATGCCTCAATAGTCTTGATGTCAGTGCCCCGCTAGGCAAAGCCGTTGAAGTCCCTAAACATCCTTCCATGATACTATATAGTAGGACATTGCTACCACAAGAAGCATAATGGTCTGTGCAAATGGATTGTGCAAAATTGTGAGATAAAACATAGGGGAGTCCACTGCTTTATTTGTAAAATAATAAGTTCTGGTGCCTAAAGAGCTGCTGAGGTGCTATAAAATGTCAGCGTGCTGAATACCGAGGGTGCATAATCCTGAATGCACTTCACTCTTACAGTTCTGATTTCTCCCTTGGTGACAGATTTTCTGTCTTACTCTGCCTCTGTCTTTCTGTTTTGTGTGTTTTCCCTCTCTTGCGCCGGGGAAATGTCTAATGAGGAGAAATGAGTGCAGGCCCCTAACAATGAGTCCTGGTGCCCCCCCCACCCTCTCCCCCCCCCCCCCGGCAACCCTCGGCTCTGATTAACCACTGGCGAGGTCCCCTTTATGTATACCTGATGAAGCATATCAAGGTGGTAGTTAAGAACACTAATAGAAAAGAAAAGCTAGTTAGGGCATGTTCTAGTAGGCCCCGTTTTAAAGAAAATAGGTTTGCCTAGATCCTTGCCCTAGCTAGGAGTGAACAAAGTGATGCCATCTACATAGTGATAAATTGAGTTTCTTTCACCAGAGCAGATTAACCATACTCTGCCCCATAATCTCGTTTTTTCACCTACTGGATTGTTTCTCCACATTTGCGGCCTTGCAGTGATCATGGATATACTGAGGTTGGCAAAGCCTAATTTCACTAAAAAGCATAACTCGCACATTCAAGGGAGTGTTCTACTAACAGAGGCACTGTTTTTTTTAGGAAGAAGGGAACATATATTATTACTGATATGAAGCTCACCAGGGAACCCTAACTATGTGGTTTAAAGAGCAATTGTAGCTGCTTCTTATTTGAGGAGAACTGTTCAAAGCAGGTGAAGCCAAGAAATAACTTATTCTCATGTTGGTCATGATTCACAGACAAAGGAGTTCGAGGTGTCTTTATGGCTAGATTTGGAAACTTTTCAGTGCTTGTAGTATTCAAGTGTACTGAGACATATTTAATGAAGGGCTTGAAGAGGCTTGGCCACATCACCACAATGCTCAATAACCTACTTGGTTCCCCTGCCACTTCCATATCACCTTTAAGACAATCTGTATCACCTACAAGCCATTAGAAACAATACCCCTACATTGTTGGTCAAGAAGCTAACCACCTAAAGCGGACAGTGCACACCAGAAGACAGGAAATAGCCACCAGAGAAATGTAGAGGTGCAAGAATGAAAAGCTCAGGGTGTCGCATTTCCATACTTGCACCCAACGGCTCCCAACACCATCCCCATCAAAATCCTTTCTGCCCTCACCCTTCTGCAATTCAGAAAGAAGCAGTAAACACATCTGAATAAGCTTTCCTCTTCTCCCCCCAAACACACAAACAGTGGCCCTTACTGTTACCTGCTTCACTCTAAACAATTAAAGTTCAGGTTTGTTGTCCATTGTTCAGTAATCTGTTTCTAATTAGCCGGGAATGCACCAGGCAAGTACTGCTACACTAATACACACAGGCTGAGCTCCAGCTCTTGAGGTGTATGGTAGAGGTACCTTCATAACATAGAAGGATCGTTTTTAGGCCTGGCTTGAAGCACAGTTGTCTAAGCGATCTGTTGTTACCAGCCCTTTAAAATATGCACAGAGTGGTATTTGGCTCCACCCGTATCAATATTTCTCTTTCACCTCATGCTTTTCGCTGTTTAGTGCATCATTTTGCCTCCTGTGGAGTGTCTGGCTTGCATTACACGAGGAACTGATGTACTTCTCAAGACTACACTGAATCACACATTAATTTCTTTCGGTCACAGATGCACTTTAGGCAGAAAGCAAACTTGTTTCACTTCAGTAGATTTTCCTATAATATTTTAGTAAGGACATCTAAGCCAGACTGATTAGCTTCGTCAAATGTTGTTTGCGTGTTGAAACATCGAAGTAAGTAGCAGAAGAGAGAAGGCAGTCTTATTCGGTCCACCTATTTAACAAACAGGAAACAATATATGAGCTATGCCTTTTTTGTTTCTCATTGCAGAGTGGTACTTGAGGTAGTTGGTTTTCACAAAAGGAATTTCTCAAAAAAACATTTTGCCTTCAAACAGATATACTGATGCTTTTGGACATCACAGGACCTACACTTTTTTTTTAATGTCACATTGATAAGGTGTGTTACTGTTACTCTTGTCAATCTTACATACCCGCGTATCTTCCCCCCCCAACCCCGTTTCGACAGATGCGGGTCCACTACATCAAATGTCCTAGCTTGACAGTCACATTAGTGTAAACAGAAGGACTTCATCTGTTGCCACAATGTTCTCTGAAAATATAAATTCAGGACATACCTTCATGGTGGCGTACACAGAGGACAGTACAAGTGTGAATGGCATAATTACGAGTCATGGAAATATTAAGTAATCGTTTAAGTAATCTTAATATTTTTCTTTCTAGGTGAACATCGTGATGATGACTGGACGGTCCGTTACATTCTCCTTATCACAATTCCATTAATTGCAGCAATTGCCACAATACTACTTCTTGTGTTCCTGAAAAGGTACTGCATTCAAATATAGTTTTAAATATTTCAGATCTATACTTTGCTGTTATTTTGTGAACTGTCGTACATTTTTCAGTGGCAATTACAAATAAATAACCAATTTTGCAAAGGGAACTGCCATTTCCGGGCATGCCAATCTATCATCTGCAAACAATCATCCGGCAATGCCACTATTACTTATTAGTTTCAGAAGTGTAGGTGAATGTCTCTAGGGAAGTGCATGTAGAGCAGTTTGTTGAGGCTTTAAGCAAGAAGACATAAATAGGTACCAAATAAAAATGTGAATGCATAACTGCATAAGGTGCGTGAAAGAGGCAACAAAGAAGAGACTTTGAATGAAATTGAATCTCATAACTGTGAAAAATAATTCTTTAATCTGAAACTTTGTTTCTTCTTCAAAGGCTCAAGATTCTAATATGTCCTCCGATCCCAGATCCCAGCAAAATGTTCAGAGACATAATTGGAGGCACCGGTGAAGAATTTCAGGTATACAATAATTAAAAATCTTTGTTTACTAATTTTCTGTTGCTCGTTGGGAGTATAGGATGCCTATACATAGGCCCACTGGAAATATACTGCCACTAAATTTAAGAGGTAGCAGTGACAAAATTATGTGGTAAGAAAAGACAAATTATGCAGAAAGACAAATGACTAATAAAAATTATATTCAGAGGTACATTTTGTTGTATTGTTATCTACCCATTTTGACGTCAGAAGTCAGATAGGATTCTTAAATAAAACTATTCACATTCAGTATATCATATTCAAAATATTTAGAAAAGAGTCAGCGAAGGAATCAGTGGTTTCCTTTGTGTTTCTGACTGTGACTCACTATAGGATGGACAATACCTGTTGCCTAGAAAAATTAAGCCATTACATGGCTCAGCACTTATACCCTGGTGGGCTTCTGTCAACTTTGTGTCCTTGTATTCATTTGTCAAGAATATTCTGTTTGAGTTGAGTACTCTGGTGATGTCCATCTTGGAGGGCACTTACACAGATACCTTGAAAACGTCTCGTTTTTAGATGGATCACATGTTGGCTTTCTCGTAAGGAGTTGCAGTGAAATACATAGTGCCGCTATGAACAGTAAAATTGTACTTGTTTACCTGGAGGAGTTACCCAGTTAAGGAGAGTGAATCATAATAGTCATAGGCTGGGGCTATTCAGCCCTGTGCCTCTTTGGTCACATAGTTATGCTATGTTAGGAATGCCTATACAGAGCATGGATGCCCCAGCAACGGGACGTCCCAGCGCTCGCGAACGGATGACCATGGAAAGTGATTGCTAGCCAGATGGAAAGACAGCCAGGTAATGTCTGTTTCTAAAGGCCCAGGGAATGGTAGTGCAGTATACACACACATTGTGTGCTAGATGGATTAAAACAGCTAGGTTTTGATCTGTTTTCTGAATACCCAGTGATCTTGTGTGTTGTGCGCCGTGATTGGAATAGAGTTTCATAGGTCTGGAGCCAGGGACCTAAACAAGCGCACCCGCTCTGCTCCTGCGCACCCTAGGAGTGCAGCCCAGATGCAGATCTGCGAGCGCAGTGCTCGTGTTGGCACATATAGTGTGCAGAGCCCCTGCAGTATCTGGGGGCCCTGGCCGTGTAAAATCTTGTGAGTGGTGCAGACTGTTTTGAACTGAATTTTCTGTCAAATAGGCAGCCAGTGTAGGGGTACAGGAGATGGGAGGTGTGACAGTGCTTAGGGAGGGCGAAAAGAATGCGGGCAGCCACATTCTATGCCCTTTGAAGTCTCTTCGTGACAGTTTTATGTACGCCCTGTAGCAGTTCGTTACAATAGTCAAGACGTGACAGAACCACCGAATGAATTGTCACTTGTCGGGTGGGAGCATTAAAAAAACCCAGAATGGGTTTGAAACCGCGTAGGTGGCCAAAGCTTGTACCTGCCGCTTTTTGGGCGTGAAGCTCGAAAGAGAGGGACTTGTCCATCAGGACCCCTAGATTCTTAACTGCCCTTTTCGGTTGGGGTGGAGCCACCACTGGTAGTCCCATTTGTGGGGGTCCCGGCAAACCGGAAGCACCTCTGTTTTTGAAGAATTAATTTGGAGGTAATTTTCTGCCATCCAATCTGAGATGGCCAAGACATTGTCCCGGAATTTCAGTTGGTCTTGGGCTGGGTTATTGGTGAAAGTGAATAACAGTTGCGTGTCGTCCGCGTATGATATCATGTTGATCTTCCGGGATTTGGCCAGGAGGGCTAAAAGGCAGACGTACACGTTAAACAATGTGGGGCTCAGAGCAGAGCCTTGGGGGACACCACTGCTGAGGGGATAAGTGCTGGACAGGTAGGGTGGGGGGTGCATCTGAAAGGAGCGATCAGATAGAAAAGACGCAAACCAGGCCCAGGCCCTGCCGCTGACCTCAATCTCCTGAGTCGTTGGGTCAGAATCTCATGGAAGACTGTGTCGAAGACTGCACTCAGATCGAGTAAAACCAGTGCCGAGGTGTTGCCCTCGTCCAGCGATGCTCTCAGCTGCTCTGTAACTGCCAACAAGGCGGATTCCATACTGTGCTTAGGCCGGAACCTGTTTAGTGACCTGTATAAAATCTCATTAGCTTCCAAATACTTGGTCAGGATGATATTAACATGGGATTCTATGACCTTGGCCAAGTAAGGAAGTAGGGAAATTGGCCGGAAATTCTCTGGTAAAGATGCATCCAGGTATGGCTTTTTCTGTAAAGGAACAACCTTGCCATGTTTCCAAACTTTGGGAATTACTGACGACTGGAGCGATCTATTGATCAGTTCTCTACCCTCCGTCATAACACAGTCCTGGAATTTCCTGAAGGTGTCCGGTTAACTGGATCATCAGGGGATCCTGATTTCACCTTTGCTGCCAGAGTTTCCAGGTCTTTAAAGGACATAGATTGTAGAGAGTAGGGAAGATCAGGTGAGCAGTTAGACAGCTATGATTTGGATTGTTGTTCATTAGTTCTTTTAAAAATGTCATCCGTTAACAAATGATATACTGTATTTCATGAAAATACAGAAACACCATTACTAACATTGTCCTTTCTACCAGCCAGAATAAAACTTTCTGTAAAACCATGTACAGCATTGTACTCAGCAGGAATGTAGCCTACATGTCCACATTTCTCGTAATAAAAATACACTCCTCTTTTAGTCCATTCATCAAAGCTAGGTTTTAAAACTTGTCTTCAGTTTCCAGTTTATTATGTGCTCACTCTATAAGACAGCTGGAAGCTCATCTTCCAACTGTTTTTTATATAGGTATCTCACTAGGACACCCATTAGGATTCAAGATATCAGACCTTAAACAGAGAAGGAAAATATTTGGGTTTATATTAAACTCTGTGTGAGCTAGACATAACTTCAATTTGGAATACACTTTGATGTAAACATGAACCTAGCATAAATAGTGGAATAAAATATTCTTGTGACAAAAAAGTGAATCATTTTCTCAACATTTTGTGGTACATATAAATACATAGGTCAAGTCAAGTTCAAGTTTATTCATGATTTGGAACTCCGAGGAGGTCCACACAAAGCAATTTAATTCAATTTAAAACTTAAAACATAATTTTTCAATGGCATTCAGAGAATCAATAACATTTACTAGGTCAAACAAACATTAACATCACTAATCCAGTGTTCATACTAAAGTCAATATAGATTAAAAAGCATTTTTTTTAAATTACAAATTTTACAGCAGAACGTTTCGTTGGGGGCATCATACAATAACTGTAACGCTCCCGAGGGCGATCGTACCAACAATTAAAAAAATATAGGTCCTCACAATTTATGGCGGTGCAGTAAAAGGGCAGGGCAATCAAAATGTGCCTCAGATCTTGTACACCATTCTGATACAGATCATAGATTTCAGAAGTTCCATACCATTTAGATGTTAAACAATTTAAGGGGAAAATATTCAATCGTAGAAGTGTCCAGAAACGTCTAACCCCATGGGGCATATTCCATGTCACATACGGTTTGTACTTATTTCATAACAATAGTATCTTTTATCCTATGGTAGCCTCCAGCTTCTTACCACAACTTTCCCTGTCCAAGCAAAAGCTTCAAGCCAGTAAAGCCTGTTTCAAGCAGGTCTTTATTTGGGAGGCGGGAAGAGGGCGCACTAGCTTTGATTAAACTCAAGCTGGTCTAAGCCAGATTTGAAATTCCTGTAGAATTAAGGTTTTTCTTTTTTTGCCTCAAGGATTTACTTTTTCATATAGTACCTTAGAGTGTCTCCTTTACTCTTCTCAAGGCAGGAAGCTTACCGAATGATACTGGTCCAACCTTGTACATAGGATCTTTTAATACCACCTTCATAGCCTTAGGGCTGCCAATGATGCTGAGGTGTTTCAGGATAAGTCTTCTGAAAATCTACCTCTCTACTTTATTCTAAAAGCCCCATCTTGCTATATTCATGTGCTCCACTGCATTCAATAAGGTAGAAGGAATTTTGATAAACAGATAAAAGAATAGAGAAGGGTCTTCTACCTGCAGCATTATAAACATTCTCCCAGTCCCAGAGCTTCAGAACGAGCATTGCATACGTTATTTGAGATGTGGTCTATATCACTCAAATTGCTGAACAGAATTTTCCCCAAAAAGGTGAACGACGCAGCCTAAATACCATAGGTGGTTAGCATATGTGGTGTTTTTCTTGAAAGCAGAGAATTTTTCTTTTGGAGGAATTGATTTTCAAAATGTGTGCATCAGCATATTGTTGCAGTATCTCCAATTAGATATTAAGTAATTTGGGGGTAAGGTCAAAAATCAATTTGTCACCTTCATACAGGAAACATAATATTGGCTTTGCCCCAATACTAGATTGTGGGCCTCCACTTTGTGGGAGGGAATCAAGCAGATCTGAAATATACAAATAGAAGAGCAGCAGGGCAAAGAGACAACCCTGCTTTAAACAATTTTTTATTGGGATTGTCTTAGAAAGTGCTCAATCACCACCTAGTAGGACTTGGCACCACGTAGCAGAGTGGAGGGCGATAATTAAGTGCAGTAGAGTTCCGTGACTGCCGAGGTCAAACAACTTCTTCCTGGATATCCAGCAATAGACAATAAACTTTATCAAAAGCTGTGACGAAGTCTATGAGCGTGGCATATAGCGGACAGCCTCCATTAACCACATACTTATCATTAACTTATTGTAATTCAGTTATATTATCCAAAGCCCTATGTTTTTTCCTGAAAACTGTCTACTCTAGCGGGATAATTTTAGTATTCTCCGCCCAGGAATTAAGCTGAGCCAGCAGACATCTAGAAAAAACTTGAATAGGGCAACTTGGCGGTAGTTAGCAGGTGAATTGTGGTCACTCTTTTTGTAAAGGGGACAATAATGCTTCCAGTCGCCCAACCATCTGCACCATTTCCCAGAAACTTCTCATATTAATTTTAGTGGCTGCTTCTCTTAGATCTATCTACCAGCAGTCTAGAATGTGTCTTTTTAAGCTTGCCTTTAGGTGACTTCTACGTATTTTCAAGAGGGACAGAAAACTGTTTCTCTCATTAGAGAAAGAGGTAAATTGTTTCCGAACCAATCTATTTATTTATTTGTTTAATTGAAGAATAGGAAAATAAATTAACAGGGGCCTTAATTGGCCTTCGAATAGAATTTATTACAATCTGATTATTAAACATATTAAATTAGTGCGAAACATCAACATCCCAAGGGTCAAAATCATTATCAACTTTCTCTTAAAGATCTTTTCAACTAGTTATTATTCTGGGATCTCATTGGGTTCTACCTGATTTTCAATTACATTTTCAAATAGCACCATCAAAGTTCCATGACACAACTGGGACTATATTTGTTTCTAGGGTAAATGCAAACAATCTACGATCACTGAGGATAGAGTCTATTATTTTCAAATTACCTAACAGGTGGAATGATGTTTATGCAGCAATAAGATAATCTAAAATTGCCTCTCCCATCGGAGATTTAAGAGTATACTGCATGGTGGGGGAATCAGCAGAGAATCTCCCATTAGCAATCAGACAATCATTATTCCTCATTTGATCAAGTAGTAGCTTCCATCTCTTATCAGTTCTTGATTTGGTTGGAAAAAGCAGTGGAGGAAGGAGCAGAGCTTCCTCTTTGTTAACCTCTCGAATTAAACTAACAGCATGGTTAGAAATTTTACAAATTAGATCTCCCACCAAAACGACCTGGAGGCCATCCTTATCTATGGCACTTTTAAAAAAAGCATCAGGTGAAATGTAGCCATTCAGCAGTAAGATGGGGACTGATAAATCCCCCCTCCTTTGGGGGATAGTGTTACTGCTAAGAAAAGATTAGAGGATTCCTTAAAACGCTCAAATTTCCCCTTAATCGTATTAGTTAAAAAGTATAGCCATCCCTCCTTTTACATGTCCTTCTCTGGATGGGGTAGTTGCATTCTATTGAGAAAAAAACATCATAATGGAGCTTGGTGGCTCACCAGGTTTTCTGGATGCAGATTATATTGACATTTAGATCAATCAAAAATTGCGTTTTCTCTTTACTTTTCTTTATGCCTGCTACATTCCAAGAAATCACTTTTAATTAATTTCTAATTGGGATGCTGAACTGCGGGTGCCAATGATAGAACACTATTTAATGCACCTGCCAACCAGTTCCATTTTTGAGCTTATCGTCTACAGAATCGATAAAAGGGTTGATACCTTTACAGTAGGTCCACGTCTACCATTATTTCCTTGCAGCGCTCTTGGTTCTTCTACTGAACACTCTAGTGAAAGAATAGAGTGCCAATCCCCTACAGAATAGGGCAATTTACCATACCCCTTATCTCTGATATTATATTCCACATAAGCGGGAAACACATCAATACCTTTACATTGAAAACATTCACTATTTTGCATCAATACCTTTACATTGAAAACATTCACTATTTTGCAGCACCAGATTCATAACAATTTTGGATTGAAAACCTACCCTTTTGTTTGGCCCTGGCTCTATTGGGGATATGGATACCAATAAAAAGTCACTACTTTGAATTTAGTTCAGGTTCTTAATGTCTGCAAAACCTACTAATTGAAATGCACGATTCAAGATCAACTCAGTCAAAAAGGGTAACAAAGTCTAACATAGAATTATTAACGGAGAAGCGGGAGGGGAAATGGGCTGCCTGGTTAAGCATTACAGATGTTGCTTTCGCCTTGCATGTCTCCACAAACAGTTCAGCAGCAGGATTGAGTGAGGAAGGGCGAGAAGTAAATAAAGGGGGGAGGAATATGCCAGGGTCATTCCTCACCATAGAGGAGGTAGTTAACGGAGCCAGTGATCCAGAACTAGTCCCCTACTACTGATGACTCTGGTTTGATGTCTTAATCCTTTGTGGTGAATTCTCCGGTTCTCGAAAGCAAAGTTTTTTTGCGTTTGTTTGGTAATTTGGAGGTTAGATTTTTTTTTTACCCTCAGATTTTTGGTTTTACCTTTGTCCTTTGGTTGTACATTTTCTACTGGAGCATTCATGCTTAGCTCTGGAAGGATTTCTGTCTTAAAGATGGGAAAAACTTTGGGCTCAGAATTTGTAATTTTCACAAGGGATCCAGTTGCCACAGAGTTCCCTGAGAACAGATCAAAGAAATGTTTTATTAAAAATATAGAATTTTCCACCTCAGCTTTCATCTCGGGGTGTCCAAGGTGACCTTAAGATAGGGTTTACTCACTTGCAAGCAAAAATCTTGTTTTGAGGCAAAAGAAGATAGCACGTTAGCCCCATCCTCTGAAAGCAACCCTTTATGCACGCCTTGACTCACGCTTGTTTGAGACTGTGAAGCCTGATTAAAATTTCCCTGTATTCTTTTGGACCAGTTAGTACTTTCAAGATCGCAACTAAAATGTCTTGGGTATGGTCAGAACTTAATATGAATTTAACTACGAAGGCTAGAATGGAAGACAGAATTCTCTCCAAACAAGTGAATGATTCAGAGGCTAGCACCTCTTGGCCTGCAGGATTACATGACAGAATCTCTATCAGTTCCAGATCTGGAGTTGCTGACATTTCAGAGATTACTGTGGAATGCTCTGAATGATGGAGTACTACTAAAAAGTTGTAAACAAGTTGACAATATTGGCATGAATGGATTTTAGGAGCACTATCCTTCTTTAGCCTGTTGCGCCTTAGATTAAGCTCCAGATCGATATTCAGGAGGGTAACATCCTGTTTGAGAAGGTTAGATGCGTCTTCCTGAATTATGACCCCAGCTTTCTCTACTGGCATACCTGGTCGAGGAAAGGGCAGAGGACACTATCAACCTCAGGAACAGTAGGGTATTTCGAATTACCTTTGAGGTCATATTGATCCATTTTCTCTTTACAACAGGAAGGAATGTTCTGATTCACACCCTTTAATGAGTTGATATGTGGTGTTTATTCCTCACAGAGTGTTATATTTAGTTTAAACATAAGCTCTTGCTGAAACCAGGGGGCCAGAGCGGAGTTTCCTTACTTTCATTTTAGCCCCTTACTCAATTCGGACTATTTTGTTTACTAGGTGGGACAAAGAGCCCACCCCAAACGTGGCCCCACGGGGCAATAGGTCAGACAAGAACAAAGTCAGGAGAAGTGCCACAGAAAAGGGGAGTCAATCAAGCCCAGTAGATCAGCTTTTACTTATTCCACATGTGAGCAGCTCCCACTATAGCTTCTTTCACCTCTCTCACAGAAAAATCTTGCCAGTAATTTTAGAAGGTCTTGTTAGAAAATAATCACAGTGCTGTTGCAGGAAGGCTTGTTATTGTATATTCCTCTGAGAAACTATACAGTAAAAAGGAGGTAGTAGCTAGAGGGGCAAAGGGCCGCAAACTGCACTAAATTCTAGCTCAGCCACCTCTGCTGCCCTCGCGCTCACCCCTCTGGCGGGGCCTCATGGTGACGGAGGTGTCACACAGTGTAGAACAAACTTCTCACCTTCTCCTTTGTTTGGCTGGGCAGCCCTTACTGCCACAGTCCAGGGGAACTTCTGTTGCTAGACAGAAGTTGGAACTAGGCAACCAATTTGGCATCCAATAAGGTGGGGGCTAGAATACTCCAGCCACCAGTCCCAGCTCCCAGAACACTGGTGGCAACATTCCGATGGTGGCAAAGAACAGATGGCAGGGAGCTGGAACAAAAGCAGGAAAAAACGCTCAGCCTGCACCACACACCACACTCAGCTGTGTTCAGCCAGTCAGACGTGTCAGCCTCAAGCCACTCCCACAAACTGCGAGCTCACTCTGATTTTCTGCTTCCACTGTTGGTACTACCTTGGGGCGCAAAATGGTGCCTCATACAGGCACTAGGGCACAGGCGCTAGGGCAGCTTCTCCAGCCATTGTTCATGCCTGGGCGGGATGTATGTGGCATTTGCGGGACCCAAACAGGGCAGCATGGGCTGTTGCTGGGATATAGCAGCTCTCTAATCACATGCAGTCTGCCGCGGGAGCCCCGGCATGGAGTTGCGTTTGGTTTGTTGCTCATAGTGGCTGCTGTGGTTCCAGCAACTGTGCTTGGTACTGCCCATGAGCATAGCTAGTCTCAAGTTTCGTATCTGTCTAGCAACACACTTGTTCTGTTTGGCAGGAGATCCTTATCCAGTTTGCCACCAAACCTTCCCAGATCTATGCCATGCCTCTCGCTTCTAAAACATTTAGATCTGTTACTGCTATCTGCTTGTCTACTCCTACATGGCCATCCACTATAAATACATCGTTTTTTGGGGCCAGTTCTGAGTAGGTGTGACTCACCACTGGCAATCTAAAAGTAAAGCAGATGTAAACCAACAGTAAGTCATACCCATTCATTGTGAAATAGCCCCTTATATTCCTGCTGCAGACAAAGTCAATTTTGCTGGCCACCATTTGGGTATATTACCATGACCTGGGCAACATTCTCCCCTTGTGCTTCAATAGAGTAATCAGCGCAGGTGAAAGGTTATTGGTTAAACTATAGCTCATTATGTGGTACTTAATGCATAGTTTTGTCAACTTTCTCCTCATTTGAGATATAAATAAATGCCTTTCTGTACAAACTTAAAGCTTAGCTAGCATATGGTGGACAATGTGGTAAGATGTGTTAATCATACATAATGCTGAAACATTGCAGCCCATCTTGACCCTACCTACATATCACTAAGGTATTTCAGATGACACGAGTAGCAAGGAGTGTACAACTCAGACATTTTAATAATTTTTTTGATACAGCAGGCTTTCGGGGAAACAGTGGTGAGGTTCTAAATGCAGAAACATTGTAATTTGTACTAGCTTAACCAAATCTTAGAAAAAAAATAATGATGTCATTAAGTTATAGGGTGTAAAGTGTGCTGCTGGGTAGAAGTAGAGTAAGTCCTTGTACCTATAAAGGATTTACACTACGACAACTGGGAGCAGCATGTTCGCATTGCCTTCTCTGTTGCAAAAATTTGCTTGATATGGTACTTGGTGTTTAATTTTATAAGAACCGTCATTTCTGTAAAAAATAATAGACTCTTCATTAGTCATGTAAATTAAAACAATAAAATACAATGACACATATTTTAGACCAGTGCTTTGAAGATAAGACTATCCATTTTGTTGGTATATTTTGCCTTTATGATTAAGAGTTTATTTTCAGTACTATAATAATCCCAAGTGTTTTGTTCAGAACAAAAATAAACCTGCTAAATTTGTTCTGATTTTCTCCACGTTGCTCCTCCAATTTCCACATTTGAATGCTGTCCTAAGGATGCCATGATGTACTGTCCGAGATTACGGGCTGCTGCCGAGTTTTTCAATGCTGCACGTCTGGAGCAGGGGAACTAGATGGATCAGGGGAAATGGGGCAGAGGAAAAGGGCATGATTAGGTATTGTGTCTGGAGTAACATAGGGAAGCAGGAGCTTTGGGGTAATAATGAGAAAGGATAAAAAGGGAGAGATAAGAGACATATAGGGTGGGGGCATATTGGTGTAGAGGAGGGGAGCTGACAGAAGTTTCTGGATGGTAATCAAAAGAGGAGATCCCTGAATTTCTTCCCTTACACTTCCTTTTACGTATTGAAATCACACTGCACATTCAACACAGCAGATCTGTGCTAACTGCTTCAGAATACCACATCTCATCTGCTATTTCGTGTAGTATGATATCCTATCAATCAGGAGTATATCAGCAATGTTGGTATTCTTGTTATTTGACATTTAATCAATGCAATTTGAGGGAATGGGATTGTCTATACCTTTATCTTCGGGTGTAATCATTAAATAACCCATAGCACTGGTCAGCCCTTTGTTCGACAACAAGAAAAAATTAAAGGAACAATCATATACATCAATCCAATAATATGATCAATAATTTATGTCTTTTAGCACAGTCAATAAAGAGAGTTTTATAAGAGGTATAGGGTTTTTATTTTCAGTTCCTACAGTATTTAATCATTTATTTCAGTAAAAAATGTAGTCTCTTAAGCATCTGCATTAGAAATTAACATAATCCAATAATTGATATTTCAATAGAAGGTAAAAAGGTAAAACTGAATTTTAGTCAGGATTACAGTGAATATTATAATAATGCAACAAGCGTGGTCCATAAAGGAAAATCCCTAATCTAGATCAATTTGAAGAATATAAAGTAAAGGGTCAGTGTAGATACCCAGTAATGAGTACTGATGTGAGGATCGATACATCAGCATGAAGCCTTTGCATAATAAGCTGGAAGATGTTCTGAGCTATAAAGCAACAGACCTAAATGAAATAAGCTAAGCAACCTCCCAAAAAGAGAGATTTATAGAAACTAAAAGATGAGTCCCCTGCCAGTGCAAATGAAAGAAATTGAAAGGGAGCAATACTTACAGAACATTCATCAGAGCAAAAGTCCTCCTAAGAAAAAAGTTCAGAGGAAAGTCCTGCCTTGCTCTAGGAACACACACTAATATAAACACACAGTATTCTAAATGGCAACAAGTATCATTTAATTTCCTGTATTATCCAATAGGATTGTAGTAAACTCCTGTGAATAGGTAAACCCCCATCTTCCCACACTTGTACAATTTCATCTTTCACATTCTGCAGTCCAGACAAATGAATCATCCTTCCTGTTACCTCCTCTTCTTTCTGGTGAGAACCTCACTATCAGCTGTCTAATACAAAACAAATACATATTTACTAACAGAAGGCTTCTGGAAAGTTACAATATCTGCAGCATAAGAGAAATACATTTTGTGGAAAACAACTATAAAACGTGAAAACAGGTCTTTCAATGTTAATGCATTATTTTCAGTTAACATGGTATCAACAGTCAGGCTAACTTAAGTCAGCACTTGTTTACTTTTTGCAGGCTTATTTCATTAAGGTATGTTCATCTGCCACAAACATTTTGCATTTAGTATATGTATTATTATAATGTCGATTTTTGCAGTTTTTAAATAAAAAGGGGTTTTATTGGAAAATCAAATTCGCTCTAGCACTATCATGCAATTAGTATGGCGCTTTTCGGTAGTTCGAGGGTTCTAGTTTATAGGAATGCTGGTTTAGCCTTTAATATCAAAACGAATAGATGAATAATCATGTGAGCTTAAAACGTTTTATTTTAACATTTTCAGCATATTGAATGGAATTTAATTATCTTTATTGTATTTCTATTTATATAATTATATTGAACTTGAGCATTATTTTAAAAACAAAAGGATTCTGCAAAAAAGTAAACATAAGGTCCTCATTTTCAGGAGTGCTCAGGCCCCAAAAATCCTCTGCTGTAGAGCATTCGGGCTCAGCTCACGTCTGTCTTCATCAAGGTAGTTTTGCTCAAAGTTGTGCCATGCCCTCTTGTCCTCTTTTCTCAAAAAAAGTGCAAGACTGCCAGGAGAGTTTTCATTCAGAAAATGCTAATACGCTTGGAGCGGTTTGTCAATACTTTGTGGTAGTCACAGGCATCATTGAATGTTTTTGTTGGAGTAAATCTGGTGCTGATCTTCTGAAAGACAGCTGATATCAAATCAACTTTGTCTTTTTTGAGGTAGTCATTGTGGTTAATGTTTTGTTGCATTTAGGAAAGATGAACTTGCCCATTTTATTATGTAATTTACAGCAGGAACCTGATCAAATGAACTACAAGGACCGTATTAATGACAGAGATCCTGCTGTACACCAGCATAATACCAGTACCTCCAAAATCCTGCAACCAATTAGAGACTGGTGAGAAAACTGAAAGGACGTCTTATGACATACTCCCAAGACTATGTGAGCCACTAACACCATCTGATGAAGCTCCTTCATATTAAAGGGATTAGTCAGCACAAAAAAAATATCAATTCACCCAGGAATGCAGCACTAACAAGTTAAAAGAATAAGCATTGACTAATGCTTCTTTAGTTGATGTCTGCTTGGGTTTTGAGACACATTGTGACATCAATAACCGAATGGCCCCAAATAATCCACTGCTCTTTGTAGATTAATTATAAACTCTTCGTGAAAGCGCGAGCATGAGAGGTCATGTGTTTGACATCTTGTCAGTGTGAATTTATATCAGAGCCGCTATTTCGGCAAGATGGCCTGGCTGAGATATTTCTGCTGTGGGAGCAAGGGACTATTACATATTAAGAGAGACTGTCTAAACTGCAGTGCCTTGGTTTATGACAGATACTTTTGCACTTACCCAGAATCCACTATGTATAAACAATATGGCTTTTAATTGTGTCCAGCCCCTGGTCGTCTGGGGTGGTTTACAATGTATGGATACTTTTTCAAATAGGCCACATTGTTTTGCACATTTTGTAGCTGATAATTATATTCTTTCAGCTGGGGGGGCGGAGCTAGCCGGCAAGCGAGATGGCTGCCTGATCCCGCGGCTCCGCCATGCACTGAGTTTAATATCCTGCATAATCCGAGTTTAGCAACGTTAAAGGGCCGATTCCAGGTGTAACACACTGGCTAACAAGTGAGGATCGTACGAGTGACCCGGCGGCGGCGTGAAAGAGGAGGCACGGCCGAGCGGAGCTGTGATCGTGTCCCTGAGGTGCCAGGCCGGGAAGCCGCGGGCCAGAGTTGGCGCTGTGCCCGTGCGGCGTAACGAGGCGTGCGGCCGCGGGCTACGCACAATACCGGTCCGACAGTCTCCCCCTGCCCGAGAGCGGGGCGCACACCGGAGGTGGTTTGAAGGACTGCGGCGTCCCGCGCGCCACGGGTCATCGGCGCGGGACCCACTGTGACTGCCCCCGCTCCCTCGGAACTACACTATAGAGCGGAGGAGAGCCAAGGCCCCTCCCGTAACGACAGGCGGACGGGGGTCCGACCTTGACTGATTCTGGAGACTGCCAACGGGGTAGACACTGCCGGGGGCCTAACTGGAAGCCCACACCCCGTCCGGCTCGAGTGGTTCGGCAGTCTGCCCTCCGGAGGGGCTTCGCGCCATTTTCATCTCTAGTGCTTTGTAGGACGGTGGGGCAAGGCGCACTCAGGGCTGAAGACAACATCGTGTCTGTGTACAGTGCGTCCCCTAGTCGGCTCCGGACTGGCTCCTTTGGCTACAGGACTGAGCTTCGAGACCTCCACCCCCTCACTCCCCTGGCAGGCCTTTCATTCGGGGTCACGTCCCATTATACTCTGCTGCTGCGGCACACACCCTGTTGGCCCTGGACCGAAAGTAGTGCTTGACCCCTGAGGCGAGGCTGCAAGTACATAAGGCTGGACATTTCCCCTCTCTGGCTTACATTGGAGGGTGGCTTGTGGAGCGGAGACGACTGCGAGTTGCATAGACCTGAGGCTACACGTTCTGCGGCCTATCACACGGGCTCTACGCTTCCTGCTGGCTGCAGACGCACATCGAGGCGCGATGGGCAAAGGAGATAGAACCCAAAGTAAGTTGCCCTTTTCGCAGAAGCGGCTGCTACAGCAGAGCCCGATTACGGAGGATGGCCCTACGACGCGGTCGGAGGAGGCTCAGGGCACTGACTCTGACCATAAGACTTTGCTGCTCTCCATGGAGCAGGGCATACAGACCAGCATCTCTGCCCTGGGGTCCAAAATCGACGCTATGTCATACAGAATGAACCGGATGGCGGAACGACTAGACAAACATGCCGAGAGACACGATATGGCGGAAAGGAGGATGACGGAAGTTGAGGAGGCACAAACGGACCTAGACACGGCGCAAAAAAAGATGGAGAGGATGATGCAGGCCCTGCAGGACAAGACAGAAGATTTGGAGGCGCGCTCGCGGCGCTGCAATCTACGCATCACGGGCCTTCTGGAGAGCACATCTACGGGCCCTATGGAGCGCTTCGTGGAGCAGCTCCTCACGAAACTTCTGGGAGACGGAGTGTTTTCAGCCATGTTTACAGTGGAGAGGGCGCATAGGTCGCTGGCCCCTCAACCGCAGCCTGGAGCGCCTCCGCGCCCTATAATAGCGAAACTACTTAACTATAGGGACAGAGACACCGCGCTCCATTTGGCGAGGTCGAAACAACAACTGCAATATGAGGGGTCCGCAATTTCGCTGTACCCAGATTTCACGGCGAAGGTGCAAGAGGAGCGGAAGAAGTTCATCCCGCACAAAAAGTGTCTCAGGGAGATGGGCCTGGACTATGCCTTGTTGTACCCGGCCAAACTGCGCGTCAACAGAGGAGGCCATTCCCATATCTTCACGGATCCCAAGGCACTGCAACAAGAGATGAAGCGATGGTCGAAGGAACAGAAAACGAGCTCTGACAAGAACCCCGAGGACGATGAGAACGCCAGCCGGCTGGACGATCAGGATTGATCTCTTGCATTGTCTGATTGATAACCTTGCGTCTGAGCAGCGCTGTCCCGGAACGGACACGAGCAGCTCCCACCTGGAGAAGTGATGGGACAGCTGCCACACTTTATGAAGACTGCAAGCTATACAGATAAGTGGTCCTGGGAGGGGGGTGGTGCATGGCAGGGAGGCTTCTCTGGTTGCATTTCAGTACACAATTGATCCCTACGCACACTGGGATCTCTCACATGAGTCTCCTTTATTGACATTCAGTGGCGAAAGGCCTGGAACTGGGGACATTTATCGGACAAGGTTTTGAGCGCGCACAGCATAGGCGCGGCGCGATACAGACGATCTTTACAGATATGAAACGTTGCACTGATTGTGGTTACTGTGCATGGCGGGAGCGGGTGGAGGGACACACAAGCGTTCTGTGACATAGGCGGAGACTATGACACTTGGCTACCTGGGCCCCCGCGCGTTAAGCACACTGTTGTGGTGGTTGAACACAGTTGGGGTGGGATTGCTGGGAAGTGGGGTGGGTAGGCTACTGACGGACCGGGTTGGGGTGGGTCTGCTGTGGGAGGGGGGCTGGAGTATGGTACTTTGGGAGTTCACGTTTTTGTGGAGAGTAGGTAGGGTGGGGGATGGGGGGGGTAAGGGACAGGTCGCAGAATGTTCGCTGACCAATTCAGATGACACTGAAAATGTTTGTGGTATTGTGGCCGCATGTTATCGTATTGCCTTACGTTGCCTTAGATGTCTAGTGCCCCTGTGACTGACTTGGAAAATCCTGTTGATACCTTGCGAGTGTTGACCTGGAATGTCAGAGGTCTGAATAATCACAGGAAGCTGAGGAAGGTGCTCCATTATCTACAGAGACACCATATAGATCTGGCTCTCATACAGGAAACCCATTTACCACTCACAAGCAGGATGCTACAACACAGAGGCCTGTCGGGGAATTCTACAGTGGCGGGATTCACTACACACTCTAGGGGGGTTTTGACATGGATAAATCCACGTTCCAATTTAGATCTGCGGCTGATTAAAGCTGACCCTGAGGGCCGCTATCTAATTTCGAGATGTGAGGGGAAAGGACACAACTTAATTGTTGTTAATGTATATGGCCCGAATTATGACTCTTCTGACTTTTACGCCCAGTTAGCCCTGAGTTGTAGAACGTATGCCACGGCACACATGCTCTGGGGGGGTGATTTTAATCTAGTGCTGGACCCGGAGTTGGACAGGTCCTCCGGGCCCATACGGAGATCGGCTGCAGCGACGGTGACTCTTCAGGCTGAGCTACTGACACTGGACCTGGTTGATGTGTGGAGAAGCAGGAACGCGGGCCGGGGTGGGTACACCCACTACTCTTCCTTTCATGATATACACACCAGGATTGACTACTGGTTGGCCTCTCACTCCATCACTGGCCGAATTTTGGCATGCTCTGTACTTGCGCGCACACTATCTGATCATTCACCGATACTACTGGTTCTTGAGACACCGACTCGCAGGATCCCCCCATTCACTTGGCGATTCCCCCATACGCTCTATTAGATGACACCTTTAGAGGGGAAATAGCTGAGGAAATCGACCTCTTCTTTGAGAAGAATTTAGGATCAGTGGATAACTTCCACACGGTTTGGGAGGCGTTCAAGGTCTTCATTCACGGGATTGCTATGGCCAAACATTCCAGTGTCTTAAAGGCCATACGGCAGCGGCTGCGCTCCCTGGAATCCCAAATAGCTGGCCTGGAGACACTACTTTTGACTGACCCAGACCCCTCTACAGTAGATAGACTGCGAACCCTTGTCTCGGACTTCAATGAGGAGGCGGACAGGGAGGTATGCTACATGGGGAAGTATGCCTCTGCAAGGACTTATGGCGAGAGCGAGCGGCCTAGCTCACTATTAGCTAGGATATTGCGTGACACCAGGAGAGCCCCCAAATTGACGGAGCTTCTCACCTCGGGGGGGAGCACGGTCAATTCAGACGAGGAGATTATCGCGGAATTTTGTGACTACTACTCCAACTTGTACACTACTAAAACAGTAGATCTAGAATCTGACATGGACGACTACTTGGAACATATACAGTTACCGTTTTTGGCACAGTCAGTCAGGGAGTTCCTCATGTCTCCAATACAGGCAGACGAGATCTCTGATGCGTTAGCTAGCATGCGTGTACACAACGCCCCCGGGATAGACGGTTTGACAGTGGGGTTCTACAAAGCGTTTAAGGATAAACTTCTGCCTCACCTGTCGTCCTTGTTTGACGAGATATGCGAGGATGGCAGCATGCCCCGAACGATGAGAGAGGCCCTCTTGGTTACCATCTTGAAGCCGGGCAAACCCTCTAATGTCTGCAGCTCGTATAGACCGCTGTCCCTATTGAACGTGGACGCCAAACTTTATGCGAAGGTTCTGGCCACCCGGCTGTCCCTCATCGCGCCGGAGATTGTAGCCCCAGAACAGTCTGGCTTTGTGCCCGGACGGAACTTGATATACAACATACGCACAGTGTTAGGCACTATGCAACATGTGCCACAGCATGTGAAGACCGTCGCAATTTTCCTGGATATGGAGAAGGCGTTCGATTCTGTAGAGTGGCCGTTCATGCTTAGGGTCCTGCGACGCATGGGACTGGGAGAGCAGTTTTTACAAATGGTTGGCGCGCTGTATTGGAGACCCGTGGCCAGGGTACGTCTGGGAGATCGTGTATCGGACCCTTTCAGCATCAGCAGAGGCACGAGACAGGGCTGCCCCCTATCCCCATTGCTATACGCCCTCGTTGCTGAGTCATTGGCGTGTGCGTTGCGGGAATACCACTGGCATCGGGGGGTTAGCTTCCCGACGTATAAAATAGTCATCTCGACGTACGCGGACAATACATTACTATATGTGCGAAATCCGGAAACTAATCTATCCCCTGTTTTACAAGAGGTGGTGCGTTTAGGCGCCCTCTCTGGCCTGAAAGTTAACTGGGAGACATCAGTGGTGTTTCCACTTACCCTATTGACGGAACGCTTTGAGATGGAATACCCCTTACACTGGTCACCGGACCCGGTGCGCTACCTTGGCATAATGATTCACATAGACCCGGAGGTGCTATTCAGTGAGAACTATGGGGTGGCTTTCAGTAAATGTGAGGACGACGTGGAAAGATGGTGTAAGCTCCCACTCTCCCTGATGTGCCGCATAGCCATCATGAAGATGGTGGTGTTGCCGAGATTTCTCTTTCTGTTTAATACACTACCCGTTATACTCTCGAAAGCCTTCTTTGCGAACTTAACAAAACTTATGATCCGTTTGGCCTGGGGAGGTGGGCAGCCGCGGGTTAAGTGGACCACGCTCACGTACGAGCTGGGTGGGCTTGGCGCGCCGGACCTTGAAAGATACTATAGGGTGGCTCAGGCCACTCACTTGCACACGTGGATTCATGGTGATAGGAACATCCCACACGTACAGATGGAGCAGCTTTTTGCGGACCCTCTTCCGCTACCAGCCACGATCTGCACCCCTGTAGATCGCAGGGTTGGAGTACTAGACTCGATAACGGCTACAAAGCACGCCTGGAACGCACTACTGAAGGCCAGAGACGGAGAGTTGCTCTACTCCCCCTCGATGGTGGTGGAATGGTTGCAGTGGCTGGCCCCCATCGGGGACAGGAATGTGATCCGAGCCCTGCATGAGCTGGGGCTTAAGACGGCGGGAGCGCTGTTTACGGATGGGAAAGTTACAACGTGGGACCAGATCGTCCAGGGAGCGGATAGCCCGACGCTGTTACAGCGGTTTCAATTTCACAGGGTCCGGAGCGCCTTGAAGGATGCTCTGGGCTCAGACCTGGCGGAGCCGCCGGACCTGCCGGAACTCTCACATGTGATTGATACTGAATCTCCGCGACATATGACAGCGCGCCTATACAAGAGCATGGTCTCCTATAGAGCGCAGGAACCTTCCAAGGCCCGTATGGCCTGGCAGAGTGACCTGGAGATCGAGATAGACGACTCTATGTAGACATATTGTTGTGTCAATACTAGGAAGCTATCACTGAACGGGCGCCATAGATTGGTCCATTTTAAATTCTTGCAGAGGGTGTACTACACTCCGGAGCGCCTACATCGATACGGTCTGCGGCGGTCCCCCGAATGCGAGCGTTGCCACGCGCAAGTGGCAGATTTCTTACACGTGGCGTGGGGTTGCCGCAGGGTACACTAGTTCTGGGTGGCGGTCATCGCGGAACTAAGTGAGATACTGGATCATGAACTTCCGGTCGATCCGGCCATGGCGCTGTTGGGTTATTCGAAGACCTTGCCGGTGGCATACAGGCGATTGACAGATACGGAATATTGCTGGCAAGACGTACAGTGGCGCAGTGTTGGATGAGAGGGCCGACACCGACTAAGAAACGATGGGCTAGAGACATGGTGTACTGCTGCACGCAAGCGGAACACTACAGTGAGCTCCTCCCTCCCACCAACAGGCCGAAAAACTTCTGGGGCCTATATAACACTTTTAGGTACACTAGGGATGCCATGGCGGACACACAGCGGGAAGGGGAGGAGGATGCGCCATAACTGGCACGTAGACGATAGACCCCAGTGGAATCAGGAGGAGGGGGGTAAGTTAATGACCTTGGGGAAACAGCGATGGCTGGGCGGAGTATTGATGCCCAGCTGTCCTGTGGTGTGAAGCAGGCAGTGGCACACACGGGATATTAAACGGGGAGAGTGTGAGATACACGCGAGACATTCTGCAGAGATCACGCTCGGGGCGGGGGACATGGACACTGGCACACCACACAATGTGGCATTTCTTGCAGCACGTAGGTTAGCGAACTGGTTGCATACCTGGGGGGGGAGGGGGGGTTTCTCTGGAGTTTTTTTGGGTAAGGGGGGGAGGAGTGTTTACCGTTGAGTGGGAGGGGAGTGTCTTATAATATAAAATACACCTACATTTCCGGCTTTGAGGAACACGGCCCACACGGTCCGACTTCTGTGTGCAAGAGGGCTTTCACATGTGCACTGTCATGGCACCTACGGTCACTAGTGGTTTGAATGCCTTTCCTACGATACCCTTGCGCCGCCGTACCCCAGGGTTGACGGCATATGGCTGTGTACTACTAGCTGTCTGCTTATTGACCGCATATATTGTTATTGCATTGTCGCCCCATGGGGGTTGTAGGCGGTATGCCGTGTATATCCTTGATTGTGTTAATAAAGGTGTTTTAAAAAAAATAAAAAAATAAAATGATATTCTTTCAGCTGCATAAAGTGCAGTGCATTACACCAAGAATATATGTGTTTTAACACTGGATATGTTCAAGATGTGAGCTATTGTTTGGCCACTCTGGAAAACTGATAGACTCTTGTCCTTTTTTGTGGGTGAGATTGCTATGTAATATGACCTTGAGATTTCCAACAGTACTCAATGGAATGTCGTTGTGATTGAAGGGACAGTGGCTTTGGTATCACTGCTCCATTTTCGTGATGTTTGCCCAATTTTGGAATTTTAGAATGAAGGCATTGTTTTCAGGCCCGGTCTGTGCAGGTAAGAGCAGTGAGGCATGGTGGCGGGGGGAGGGGGATTCAACAGACGACGAGGGAAAATAAAGTTTTTATTTGATTACTAGCAGCCCGTCCCGACGTTGTCCGGGTATGAAATAGAATGTATGTATTTGGCAAGGGCAATTTATTTTAAAATCTTGTGGTAGACAACATTTTTTGTTTCATTAGAATAGGGACGGAGAAGGCCCAGCTGCAGCCCTGGTTGATGTTAGCAGGCGTGTGTAATTGGTGTAGTGATCCGCCGCCTGAGCCCGGCTACAGCCTTGGTTGATGTTAGCAGGCGCGTGTAATGTCGATGAGTAGGAGAGGCTGCAGTAATTGTCCCCGCAGACACGATCATTTGCGTGTTCCCCCGCTTGAGGCCCAGATGCATGCCTGTTTGATGTTAGCAGGCACGTGTTCCCCCGCTTGAGGCCCAGCTGCAGCCCTGGTTGATGTTATCAGGCGTGTGTAATTAGTGTACTGATCCGCCGCCTGAACCCGACTAGAGCCCTGGTTGATGGTAGCAGGCGCGTGTAATTACTTTGAATGAGAGAGTTCAGTAACAGCGCGCAGGAGAGGCTGCAGTAACGTTACTTACCAGGCCTCCAGGTGAACGCGTTTGTCCCACCCCCTGCACACGGCCACAGCAGACGATCTTCTGGTTAATGTACGACCCACATGGCATGAAGGGTGGAACGTTGCACACGCCCCCGGCGTTTCTCACGCCCCCAGCGTGCCCCTTGATGCGGCGCAATTGCGTTCACATGGCATGAAGGCCGGACACCCCCCTAGTGTTTCTCACACCCCCAGCGTGCCCCTTGATGCTGCGCAGCAACGTAATTGGCGCTTGTATGTACGACTCACATGGCATGAAGGGCGGACACACGCCCCCAGCATTTGTCATGCCCCCAGCACACGCCCACAGCCCACGATGTGATGGCCGTACCACACGCCCCCAGCGTTAGTCACGCCCCCAGCCCACGCCGACAACACAACGCAGACACGCCCACAAGGGACTACTTTGCTGGCACGGTTCTTTTACCTTTTAAATGTATAGAGGAGTTGGCCTAACGGCTAAGGCGCTCGACCTCGGACCTGGGGATCTGGGTTCGAGTCTTGGTAACGACGCCAAATATCCTGGGATTCTGGGCAAATCACTTAATCTCCCCCCAAAAAATGAATGTGTGTCCTCATGTAATGTAACTGGTGCTATGTAAAGTGCTCTGATACCTGATTCAGTTCGGGTCAAGTTCGCGCTTTATAAAACTCTGCAAAAAAAAAATATATATATGGTGGCCGTCTGCATAGCCTATGTCCTTCTGCTGCAACTGCCCTTTCCAACACTGTATTGGGTGTTGTGATTGGTGCTGTGGTAACTGAGATTACCCGCCTCAAAGGTTTGGGCTCTCTATTTATAATATTATTATGGATTCTCTGCATTGTCTGTTGAATTCCCCTCACACTGCCCCACCACTCTTACCTGCATGGGCCACTCCTGATTGTTTTCAAGGCCAATATTGAAATTTGTAAAGGCTGGAGGAGATGTCTTCTTGAGTTTTTGCTGACGTCTTGACTGGTAAGCATCTATGTCTAAGACATTGATGAATTCTCTTTAAGGAAGCAGGCATTTATAATGTAAATAACATGCTTGATCAATGTTGATTGCAGAATGATACACTAAAAATCCTTCTACCAACACCAATGGAAACTCCCCTTTGTGCACTCTTTTTCTGATCGCCTAGTCCCCTCTCCTGTATTTTACAAAATTACCCAGTACAACATGGTGAAAATGTACAATTGATTCTTCTCATAAAAAGAAAGTGGTTTCTCTTCCTGAGTAGTTTCCCTTTATAAACAGTGTACTGTACACACATTTGTTATTTCACGTCTGCTTGTGAATGCAAGCCACTTGTAAGATTTAGGGCTTTGGAACTCTCAAGAATATTTTAGGTAACTGTAGTACCAGACTAAGTAACATATTTAGAAAGTTCTTATGTTACTCGTCAGAACACATGTATGTAAAAAGAAAGTTGCTTAAATTGCAAAGGTGTATAGAGCTACCTATAACATTGTTGTCCTAGTTACAAAATGAGGTCACAATAACCAGAGAGGGTTAGGTTTTGAAACGGCTTCAAAATAGGTATGACAAACCTGCTACCTAACAAATGCTTTGGGACCATCCCCATCTTATCCCACAAGTAACAGGATACTGATTCAAAGTTTCAGTAGCTATATTGTGGCCCTCATTAAGAATTCAGTGGATTTAGGTGAAGGAACACCAGAGGTCTGGGATTCCTAATTCAAGCTAATATTTCTGAACCAAAATACACCTTTTACTTGTTTTCTTCCTTGAATGGGGAATCCGACCTGCACTCCATCATGGTAGGCCTGAACTTTGGATTCACCCTGATGTAGTGTGACCTAAATGAATCTTTTAGCGCTATTGACTTTTAAGCACTGTTTTTAGTTTATTCTTTAAAACTTCATAACGCCGGTTCTACTTATTAGATTGTTGTTATTTTGGTCCTGTTTTATTCATATAAAATTATAATCTATATTTTTAACTGAGTGTGGAGTCTTTTTGTGGCATATTCATTGTGGTACTGTGTGTGTGTGTTGCACAAATACTTTACACATTGCCTTTATAGATAAGACTGACTACTCTGTGCCCAGCTACCTGAGGGTGAGCACATGTTATCTTATTCTGTATCTAGCTAACCTTGACTAGAGTGGTGGTTCCTGCCTGGCCTCGGTGCATAGCTCAGCCAACCAGGAATCCTATTTCTAACACCCTGGTATATTTGGTCATACATATACCCTGCTACCTCTAGACTGACAAATAGCCTACTAACCCTACAAGTCCCCATACCCTAGTACTTCTAACCCTGCCTATACATTAGTTCTAATATCCCTGATTATACCCTAATATTTCTACCCTACCTATATCCTAACTATCTCCACATTGGTTTATTGCTGCCTGTACCATGGCACCTCTACCATACCAATACCCCAATAATAATACCACTATCTGTAACCTACTACTTATATTCCTACCTTTACTGTAGTTCATGTAATTTACCAATTCGGTAATCCAGCCTATAACCTAGTATCTCTTTTCATACTGATATCCTAGGAAATCTTCCCTACCCTTGTTCAACTCCCACCTTCACCCCTGTACTGTTACTCATACCTTTGTACTTCTTTCCTTACCCTATCTCCATTATTCTTGCCCTCTTCTCTCCTTAATATTTCATTAGGTTGTTCTTTTGTCCGTATTTTTGGTCAGTTTTGTTAATTTTTATCTAACTTGGGAATGTACCTAAATTCAGTTTCACTAGCCTTATGTTGTCAGATTTGTGTTCTCAGTTGTGTTGTCTCTCTAAAAAGAAGGGGAGACTTTCAAGCTCAAACAGTTCAAAGGTTACTAAAAACAAAGCAATATGCTGCCACGCAGTGGAAGGTCCTTTGCAAAGTTTGACGGGTCACCTTTCTGCTGCTTGTTGCTATAGTTAGGTATTAACCGGGTACTAATGAGGTGCAACCTATGCTGACAGAGTGTCATCAAATGTAAAAATGACAAAATAATGAAATAGGACCATCAAAAAATTTGCTGCATTTTGCCGCATAATGTGCCTTTTCTTGCTGCACAATTTAGTCAACCCTGCTGCATAATTTAAATTCCACTCATTTGTAAGCAGTGCGAGTTTCAAATGGAAAACGTATTCTTCAGTTCTGTCCAAGGAGTTCATCTGAATCATGGGGAGGAGGGAGGATTTAAGCATCTCGCAACACTCTTTAATGTGAATGTCCAAAAATGCGTTGGTGCTTTATTGCTAATTCATCAGCATTTATTCAAAGAAATTGTAAAGCCTTCCCACACACAAAGTATTGGTATTGCATACTTGTAAAAATAAGTCAAATGTATTTGAAACTCACGCAATGTACTGTAAACAAGCGCTTCTTGTTGTGTCTTTATAGCAGTGGATAAAGAAAAGCCCCATGGTTTCCCCCAATAAACCAGATCAGGAAGAAACCTGTTCAGTGATTCTGGTCGAGAAAGAGACTTCTCCTGAGATGCCGCCATGCTGAGTGCTAACTTGCAGGTGGAAAAGAAGACGCCGGTCATCTATGTCGGTCAACTGTTTACATGGAGATGCTGTTAATGTAAACTGGACTTGTTTGGAGATGCTGTGAATGTAAACTGGACTTGCTTGGAGATGCTGTTAATGTAAACTGGACTTGCTTGAAGAGTTTTGCTACAGAAGTGCAGGTTTTTTCATACAAATTCCAAGCATCTGCACATTGACCTGCTTGGGCCAGAGAGCATGGACAAGATGCCTTACTTTGTTGAGAAGATTCCATATTTTCTTGGACCATCTTCAAAAAGAACAATAATAATGTATATAAGTGACTGTTTCCTTTATACTTTTTAAAAAACTGTTTCTTGTTGATTATATCGAGAGTGAACATACTACCTCTTTTGACAGGGTATAAATTGACTAGCCTTCCTATGAAGAAGTATCAATTTCTCTAAACTTGTGCCTGAACAAACAAACAGCCCCGAGTTACGTGTGTCACACCTCATGCTGGCCATAGTCAAAATCCAGATGCTGTGCCTCTGGGTGACTATAACAGCATCTTGTTTATGTCCAAGGAATGACCAGCGAAGTTGGTGTCCTCGCAAAGAGACTTTTAGGCTTTCCTTATTCAGATATGTTTGGGGTAATTGATTGCTTGTCCTGGAAGACATTAAATGCTGCTTTGCTGTTGCTCAGTGTATGTTTATGTATGCACACACATACCCACACACACCGCTAAAGAAGCAAACCTATTTTCTCATTATACATTTTTTTTAAACTTCCAGTGAACATTCTGCAAAAGCCACCCCCCACGCCCAATTGCCAAGAACAAAGCGGATCACACCCCGCATTAACCACACCATGCATCTGTAGTTGCATCTAGGTCATAATATACTGCTAGTTTGCATGTTGAGGCCTCTCTACCATTTAGTAAATGAATATGAAATCTCCAATAACGTAATAGCTAATATTTACACATAATCTCCAATCGAGCAAATACACAGGAGCAAAAAATGTAAAAGTAGGAATATTTGCTGATTCTTTGTCAGTTCTCACAATCAGCATAGACAGTCTAAAATACATTTAGCAGGCTGAACATTGCATGACGTTCTGAGTGTAGTGGTCGTCTTGAAGGAAAAATGCAAACATGAAATCCTCAGTTGTCTTTTTTCCTCTCAATAAATCAATAGCGTTACATTTTGTACAAATTGCCCAGCTTCACAAAGTAATTATGGTTTACATGCACAATGCATCAATTCACAAGTACAGTGGACTCACAGAAGGCAAAGTAGCTCACGAAAATCCCACGATGCTATAACATTGAACATGGTTAAATGGTATACAAGGACTATGAAGTGGTTGCTCCAGAGAAGAATCTCCCTTGCACATTTAGGAATACCCTGAAACTCCAGAGTTATCAAATGGGTAGGAGTAAATCCCTTTCCTGTTGCAGAACGGTAAGAAAAGCCCCCCAAAATAGGTGGGTGCAATGAGAGGGGGGAGTGGCGAAGGGGGAGGGGAGAGAAGGGGGTTGAGAAAATGAACCTGTGGATGTGCATGTATGCCTTCTTTGTGAATTACCTACAGTTTGAAGATGCCTTGAGGAGGGCCGGTATGGATAACATAACAATTATGTAATAGTATATCAGAGATACCCAACAATGAAAACAAACTTTTAATAATCAAAGGGATGCCCTAGCTTGGTAAAGATGCTTATTTTTTCCAGGAGTTGGAAGGGCAGCTCAGGGTATCCGTGAATGTTTAACAGCAGCTACGGGTTTAGGTGCAACCTAAAGGTCATCTTCTAGAACAGATAATAAAGTAGCATCTATGGTAAACTGAATCATGATAGCAATTTATTTTAGAAAAGGATTTGCAGCCTCCACTTGCCCCTTGTTCTGGCAGATTGTTAGACAGAGGCCAGCCCTTCCAGAATGGCTCAGCAGCGGTGGCTTCTCAGCTAAGGTGGAGGAGCGTCGCCCCACTGCTCTCCGAACAGTTCAAAAGGAAAGATAAAATGATAGTAACTCAACATTATTATCATTTAAGTTTACTTCTGCAGTGGCTCAGTTTCATGTGGGGCAGGGCTGGGCTAGGCCAGAGCAGGGAAGGGCAGGAGTAGTGGCACTCTCTAAGTGTGCATGATGGTTTGGCTGGCAAACAGTCATGCACACTTTGCTTGTTCCCCATCAGGCTGTCCATTACAGCCTTGTGGGGAACATGCACAGGCTCCCAGTCCCCATCTGAGCTCCAAACCACGCCGCTCAGACCATTCACAACACTGCTGTCAAGGTGACAGCAGCGTCATGATTGGCTTATGGCATCCTGGGGGCTTCCTACTGCTAGGGCTCAAGACAGGAAGAAGATGAGGAGGACGGAAGAGAGGCAGCAGCCGGCCGTACTAAGGTAGGTGTGGCTTTGAGGGGTTTTGTTTCTGAAAAGAAATGATTTCCACTTACTTGAAACTTGCATATCTGGTCAACTTCCCACAAATTACTTGAACCTGCAAATGACCAGCAAATCTCACCCATATGAAACATTACTTTACTCTTAGTGAGTCTACACAGTAGGTCATCATTCAACTACAAACTCATTTTAAGATCAGTCTGTTCAATGTTCTGACCTAGTCATACTGTTACAAACACACTGTAAAACTGGTAACATATGGCCCACATGTAACAATGTTGTATCCACTCTTAGTTTTCTCGTTCCCTGGTTAATAACATGGATCACCTTCAGTGCCATAATAAGCTTTCCTCAATGGTCAGCATCTCGGGCATAGTGATACCCTGGTGGAGTAAAAGGAAAGGCAATTGTTGAAGGATAGGAACCAGAGACAAAGGTGATCATGCTATAAGTAGTAAATTATTTTTACATACTTTCCATCCCACCTCAACAAAGAGCTCTTGTTTTATCTACCATCCTTACTGAACATGCTGATGAAACCCGGTATCACCAGAACGCTCACCTGACAACCAGTCCAAATCAAAATTGATATTGTCAATGTTCAAGGTAATCCAATTAGGAATATGCACTGGAACGTTCATTAGGATTTAAAATCTTTTTATTGAATAAACAAACAAGCGACAACAGCAGCAGAGCTTGACCCACACATTTAAGACATAGCACTTGATTATAGCTATTAGTTGCCCCTGCATGCTCAGACATTAAGATCAACTCACTGGTCCTCATTGTGGACATCCCCAGTGAATCGCGCCCCTCCTGCAAAATTCCCACAGGCATGGTGTTTCTGCCACACCCCACTTCTGCCCATAATTGCGTTTTGCAGTCATGATACCCATAGCGGTCCAGAGCTGCTCAGCACGATTCATGTCAGTTGCCTCACATATATTCAGTAGGCACAGATTAGGAAATACCCGAATAACCCCCCCCCACACCGGCATCCTTCTTGTTTGTGACTACTGCTTCCCAATACGGCTTGATCATCGGACAGTCCCAAATAATATAGTAGAAGGTGCCAATACCCCCACATTGCATTTTGCACCCTTCATCTACAATTGTGCCCATTTTGCCCAGTGTGGTGCATGCAATGTATGTATGAGTGTTTTTAGTTGTACTTGTCGCATTCTTGAGGAAATCGCAATCTCGCGAGTTGACGCCAGCGCCCCCCTCCAGTCCTCTTCTTCTAAATCCCCAATGTCAGTCTGCCATTGCTCGTGCAGCCTACGGAGCGGGTCGGTTAGTTATTAATAAAATTTTTTTGTAGGTCAGAGATATGGCCTTGCATTGCATGTAGTCAGACAGGAGCTAATCCTCTAATGGTGAGGCCTCCAATATGTCCTCCCCCACTGACACTGCCCCTCTGAGAGCGTGTCGTATTTGTGGATATCTGAAGACTTCTGTGTCAGCTAGTTCGTATACTTTCTGAAGTTCAGCAAATTACTTTCCCCCATGCCCAAAAGTCACTACCCCTTGAGATGCCTATGGTGTCCCATTTGTTGAAGCCCTGGTAAAGGCCCAGCTTTCCCAGGCATTCCGTCCACCAGAGGGGTGTAGAAGGTGTTAATTTATTCTCCCATCCGAGGTGTTTGGTAACTTTGTGCCAGGTGGTGACCGTTTGGGCCGTAAGCCCAGTGAGTTTTTGTTTTTTGGGTTAGTATATAATTCTTAATTGTACCCCCTGGCTCCCAGCAACCACTTATCTATACAGAACGATGGATCTACTTGTGTACAGCCTGCCCATTTACTTATGATCAATAATTGGGCTGACCAAAGTATGGACGACTATCTGGGAGGGTAATTCCACTGTCGTACCAGCCTCTGGTGAGTTTGTGTGCTGCTATTCAGGGTGGTTTCCCATCCCAGAGTAGATTACGGACTTCCCCGTGTATTGACCTAATGTAAGCTTCTGGGATTTCAAATGGCGTATTCTGTAGAGCATAGAGAAACCGTGGCAGTGTCACCATTTTAAATAGGGCTGCTCTCCCCAACAGGGATAGCGGCAGAGTACACTAGTGCTGCAGATCTCTCCATAGGCAGGCTAGTGCGGCCAGCAGGTTGCGTTCATAGAAAATGTCCGCACTGGTGGTGGCATAAATACCCAAGTAGACAAATCCCTTTGTCTCCATTTGCGCCTCACTACCGGCAGGCAGGGCCTGAACAGGTCCCCATAGGGGGAACACTACCAGCTTGGACCAATTGATGGTGAATCCAGAGTATTGTCCAAAAGTGGAACAGATCTGCAATATCCATCTAATGGAGGCTCGTGGCAACGCAACATACAGCAGGTTGTCATGTGCATAGAGCGAAATGTTATCTTCACATTCCACTGTCCATCTCAGTCCCCGGATAATAGAATCTCCCTGTATCCAGCGAACTAAGGGCTCCAATATTAGGGCGAACAGGAGCAGGGATAGCGGACAGCCCTGTTTCGTTCCCCGATTTAGGGTAAAAATGCTCGATGTTCATCCGTTTACCACCACTTGGGCCAATAGGTCAGTATATAGGAGTTGAATCCAAGCAATGTCAGTCAGAATAACTTTATTTCGCCAACACAAATAAAACATTCCACAACATTCCAATAAAGTTAAAATACAAAGGATTTGTATACATACATAATTATTAACACAATACAATAAATTGGTTCCTCTTTTAAAGATTAAAGTTTAGCAGATTGAACGTCTCTTTTTAGGGCAGAAAAAAATGAAAGATACCAAGGAAAAACAGGTAAGAGGGTCAGATAATAGCTGCAGATAGTAAAGGGCCACACAACATTAATTTTACGCATGAGGGGGATAATAAACCTTTTCCTTTCATCACAATAGAATTTACAGAAAAACAAGGGGGCATATTACCAAGGGCCATTATCGCCGCCTTAGCGGGACTTTTTCCCGCTAAAGCGGCGATAATTTTATCGCCCTATTACCTAGCTGTCGCTTACACCAGTTAGCGACAGCTAGTAGGAGATAGCGATCATCTTGGGGCCCACTTTGCATGTCAGCGATATTTATCGCTAATGACATGCAAAGTGGGCGTGCCAAGATGTTAGCGACTGGAAACAGTCGCTAATATTGATTTCTCCAATTATTAACAAAGCCTTACTTTTGGAAATATTCGCGCTAAGCGCGAATATCTTCAAAAGATAATGCCTGCCCAGAGCAGTTCTTAGCCATGTTATCCATTGGAAGGTGGATAGCATGGCTAAGAGCATTGTCACGATAATGCATGAATATCGCTGATTTTTCTGCGATATTCATGCATTTCGCAGGATTTTTACCGCTTTTGAGATAAACCTTGATAATATCAAGGTATCTCAGCGGTAAAAATCGTCGGAGCGCGGCGATATAATTTTAGCCGCTAACCATGCATAGCGATAATTATCGCTATTGCTTGGTAATATGCCCTAAGAAGTGCATATCCTTCTGTATAGATCGCTCATCACAGGTAAAAAATGGGAGATCGGAGGCAGCATAGATATTACGGGGAAGACCCAACATCGGAGGAATGTAATTTAAGTGGAAGCTCACCAAGATATACCTGTGTTGTAGGTTAGTGACGAACTATAGATATTTTGAGTTTGTATCCATTTGCATTATGCCAGGTATGCTATAACTGTCGACAGCTTAGAATTTAGAGCCTCCCTTCTTGTCTGCAAATTAGATAACAAATGAACTGTCAAGTCATTCTTAGAAATAGACCAACAGGTTGTAGAGTCTACAAAGAGATGAAGTAACCCAGCTGCTTTCAGAGTAGATGCAACATATCGTAGCCAGCTGATATCACCCACCCCATCTAATTTCAAAACATCCTTTACAATATCTCTTGTCAGTGAGAGCGCCTCCTTTTGCCATATTGAATGCCACATCAAAATCGGTGCCACAGAGAATTTATTGGTAATATAAGGGGCTCTCAATTCCACGTGGCACTTAAAATTGGACCTTGACTTTGGCAGTAAAATGTACTTTTTTTAAATGTATCTTCAATCGATTGCAGTTTCGCGTAATCTCTGGTTCCCCAAACAGCTGCTCCATAAGTGGCAATAGATACCGTCTTAGCTTCATACACTGGTTTTATTACATCTACAGATTTTAAGTTCGTTTTTTAAATACATTTAGGTAGGGCCCCAATTTTCTTTTCCATCTGCATCCCTCTATTTACAATCATGTGTTGGCAGTTAATTTGACGGTCAAATATAATCCCTAGGTAGTTAAAAGAATTGACAACCCCCTGTTTCACACTTCAGTGCTAATTTGGGGCTGTTTCTGCTGTTTTGGGACTGTCATGAGAATAAAAGACTTTGCGTAGTTAACTTTCATATCCAGATTGTTCATAAATTGTGTGTATTCCGACACTAAACGACGCAGCGCATTACTGGTACGAGCTAGAACTACTGCATCATCCGCATATAATAGTATTTGTACCTGTAATGAATTAATATAGGGAACATTTGGAGTAGATCTCAACAGGGCAGATTCTACATCATTGGTGTAGAGGGCAAATAGAAAGGGGTCGAGAACACACCCCTGCCTCCCACCTCCTGCAATTTTAAAATTACCTGATACACTCACCACCCTTTCCATAGTGGACACAAGTTAAGGCACCTGAGTACAATTCGCAAATAATATTAATAATATTCCGGTCACTCCCCATTGCCTCCATGATCTGCCACAGCCTAGGCTGTGCCACGCAGTCGAAGGCTGCGGACAGATAATGAAGGCTAGATAGATATGGCCTTTTTGGCTGCAGTGTATTTTGCTATAATTAGACTCAGGTTCAGGGGGTGCTCCACAGTGCCTTTCCCTTTTCTAAAGTCAAACTGACATAGGATTATGATATTCTTTTCTAGGACCCATTCCTCCATTCTATTTAAAAGCAGCCGACCCATTCGTTTTGCGGTAGAATCTATCAAAGAAATAGGTCTATAGTTTTTCGGAATTGACCTATCCCCCTTTTTGTAGATAGGAACAATTACAGTTGTCTTCTAGGAAGGAGGGGCACCTATTTGGGCAATTTTGTTAAAAACATTTGTTAAAAGCGGGGCCCAAAGATCTTGGTTCTCCCGAAAAAAGTTGATAGTGACTCCATCCGGTCCCGGTGCCTTTGGACGTTTACACTGATTTAGAGCTTCCTTTGTTTCTTCGAGTGTAAAATCAGGTCCGGGAGACTGGACTGAGCCCACATTTAGCCCATCTTCTGTTATTGTTAGGATATGATCAATGTGAGACAGACTATTGTGTGCCCCCAAGTGGAATGTGAATTGTTTTGCTTTAGGGTGTGCCTCATGCCATACATCTACTAGGCCATTATATAGTCCGTCATTGTGTTACGGGTGCGAGGAGTGACTCTTGGCAGGAATCTATCCCACTGATCATTGAGGGTCATATTTAGGTCTCCTCCTATCACTAGTCTAAGATCATTTTGCTGCTGTCTGGCAACGCCACGGTTTTCAGTGTCGAGAGTATATAAACGCACATGTAGTTTACCCTTCTACACTCCCAGGATCCGGCCACTACTGCAAATCAGCCCTGCACATCCATATGGATGCTGGACACTGTAAAGGGGAATTGCTTACATATCAAAATCCCTACTCCTCGAGACCCTGAGGTAAATCTTGAGTGTACGATGAGTTTGTCCCCAAATCTATGGAGTGTCTCACATGTGTCACCGATCAGGTGGGTTTCCTGGAGTAGGACCAAGACGGGAGTGTATGCAGGGTACTCACCACCGCCTGCCAGAGGATCCCGACGCAGCCTGTCGGTTTTACCTTTTGAACTCTCACGCCCCTAATGTGTGGATTTGTGTTGTTTATGGTGGCGCAGTAGGGCCGTGACTGGGAGGTAGGTTCTGGAGCCACAAAGTTCCAGTATCTTACAGTTGTCAAGCAGGCCTGTAGTTACGTGGGCCACTCGAGTTTGCCAATATGATTCTAATTCCCATCTATCTCCCAGGTTCTTAGGTTCCATATCGCTTTCATAAACACAAGGGTGGCCCGCTCCGGGCCTCAGCGCTATTCTCGCAGGCCCTTGGAATTTGACCCAACCCAAGTGGGTTCTGATCACGTCCCAGTAAGTTTGGTGATCTGAGCCGCTTGCTGCGTTATGGCGAGCTCTTCATGTGGCGCTATGATCTGGAGGTAAGTTTCATCAGCCGCAATTGTCGGGCCGACAGCGCCACTTGCAGCATGACCAGTGTGTGCCAAAGTTCTCAGTGCTTATGTGACACCCCACTGCCGACTATGGATGTGAATCCCCACCGCCTGACCCAGGGTCCCTGCGCACTCCTCACCAGTCTTGCAGCCACAGCCCCGGTCAGGCGGGGCTCAGGCCACGTCCCACTAGGATCCTTCACTGGGCTTTTTCTGGATGGAGGTGCCGACTCCGTGCGCTGCTACGCCGCTGGCTGTCTCCCTGATTGGCTCTCTCTGCCGGTGAGGGGGCGAGTAGCGGTCACCTCCTGCTCTGTATTTTACTAGTCTCCGGTGCGCCTGGACCTGTTGTCGCCACAGTAGGCCACCTCTGCGTCATTCTGCAGCTTTGATGGTTCTGCGACACGGCTAGCGGCTTGTGAGTTGATGGAGGACCGCCCGTTGTCAGAGATGGCCGCTCTCAGTACCGCAGCGCTCAGTTGCATGTGTAGTTAAGTTTGATCTATGCCAGATATCAAGGGGAAAACGACAGAGGAGGTCAGAACATGCCAGGAACTTTAAATTAATTAACATTTTGTTGGAAAATCAAATTTCCACCCAAATTAGTGCCATGAGTATTACACTGTTACCCAATACCTCAATACCCTCAGTGTTCATAACCCCACGAGGCAATACTACATCACATTTCACAGTGAGTAAGAACCCCTGTAAAACTGATTTATTGGCTACCAAACAGCTACTGTAAAAGACTGACTATAAAATGCTCACCCTAAGTCACCACACCCCACATAAAGCTGTTCAGCATCAACATCCAAAATCAAATGGTATGCCAACAGGGGTTGCTTGAACTCCACCGATATTGGAAAAGCCTGAGAATCCAAATTACTGCTGCCCACACTTCATAGCAGAGCCTTCTCAACATTTTCCCTAAGTGTTTAAAGCACAATGGCACGGTTCAGAAGCATGTCATCTTCAACGAAAAAACACTAAACCAGTCTTCCAAACTTTGTCTTAAATGCTGGCAGGCACTTTAAAGAGAGATAGCTTGTGTGCAGTATATATACATATCCTTTTACATGTGTATATGTGTGTGTGAATAAATATATTTCAAGAATAGCCAAATTAATAAGCTGAAACTATTTGTTTAAAATGGTACTTAGTAAACATCAGAACTGAATCATTTGGCTGAATTTGGAGTATATGTTAAAGTTTATTTCCTAAGTGTAAAATGATTAAGTGTAAACCTTTTAAACCCTCACAAATGTTTTATACTCTGGTATCTCTCTATTATCTTCCCGTTCTAAACACTCATGATGAAAAGTGGATGTGATCCTAGCCTGTGCTGCCTTGGGGCACACAGCAGAAGTTTAATATTGTCTGCCCTTGAAGTGGCCCCGTCATTGTCTTCATTGTTGGATGTCAAGAGCATTTATCTGTTATCTGCTGTTGGTGAGCCCTGGTCTTCCATGCTATTTGTACTCCGACTAAACTAATGCGTTGCTGTGTCACAAGGAACATGGGGGCATATTAGCAGGAACCTCACTAAAATTATCGCCGTTTTAGCGACAGAAAACTGCCGCTGAAACGGTGATAATCGGCTTGCTAATATGCGTTATAGAATTCCAATAGAAGCCCTGGTTAGATGTGCAGGACATCTAACCTGGGCTTCTATTGGAATTCTATAACGTATATTAGCAAGCCCATTAACGCCGTTTTAGCGGCAGTTTCCTGCCGCTATAACAGCTATAATTTTAACAAGGTTCTTGCTAATATGCCCCTAAATTGATCTCAATCTATGAATCAAAAGCGTAGGTCAAATAGTCAGTACACACAGAAGAATGGAAGCAAAAAATAGAGGCTTCAAAGTTAATGGTGTCATAAGATTCCAGGTTGTGAGGACACAATTTTTTCAGTCCTTGATTTTCATTTTAAAAATCACAGGGCTAGATTCTCAAAACTGTTTGTGCATCTAAGTAGGCTTTTTAGGATAACAAAAAAACACTTCTGTAGTTCAAGAAAGTCCGGCTTGCAGTGATGAAAGGATTTACTTACACAAATGTTTTCGTGTGAGTAATTCTCTTTTAGGTGGAGATTGGCCATTCTAGGGCAGACACCTCTGAAATGGTTCGAGATTTACTTTTGACAAGGACAAATATGTTTCCATTCTGGCACTGGGAAAGGAACACCCACTATAGCAGTGAGAGTTTATTTAGCAGAAGCGAATTTTCCATGGGGAATGTTTTCCACGTGAATTAGAGAAAAAAAAGAAAATATATATATAATTCCATGCAAAAATTGAATTCACATTTTTTCCACAGGAATACAAATAAAAACCTCCAACTCTCGAAAGTCTCCTAATATTACCTGAATAGTTTGTGACTGTTGAAAAGTAAAAAATCTGCATTCATGCAGGTGCCGATTTCGGACTATTTTAAAGAATTAGGACCATTTTTTTCAGTGTGAGTTAAATAATCGTTTGAATCAAACTAAACCAAGAATGCCTGTCAAATAGTGCTGAAGAGGAGTAACTGAAGGCCAAGGGCTGGAAATAAGGTTGCCTGTTGAGGTTGTGTCATTGTAACTCTGTGCAAAAGATACCTCTGTTGGACAGTGATTAATTTCTAACTGTCTTTCTCTTCACCTGCACTTTTGGTTTTAATTTGGAAAACTTTGCTGAGTATATACATCAAAGGGATGGTTGTATTGTATATCTTGGGAGTTTATCCTATTTTATCTCACAGTTTTTCACTTTATGCACTGCTTTTTTACGATAATTTTGGAAGTAATATTTCCCTTGCTTGCACCTCTTTCTTGTGAGAATCCACAAGAGGATACAGCTATACTTCTTGTTTCTTCCTTATGTTGAAGGGAGAACTTGATATAGTTGTTTGTTAATACCCAGATAATGACACTGGGCGCACATTCATGTGCAATGATGGGATACCAAATATCCTAGAGTGGCTTCGGTTCACTTTTTCTGTTTTTTTACTCTAGTTATCTGCATCATTGTGCCTTCTTTTCACTCCTTTGACATTTAGTGGATAGTGAGAAAAGCAGTACATATATAGAGACTGTACTTCTGGAGCGCATAGATCATTAGATCACCTAATTTTCGTTATTGTTGTTATTATAAGGAGTAGGGGGATTAAAATTTGGTTGGTCTTTAAATATTTTCCCTCTGGCCCTCCTATTGTAGTAACTGGAAATAAGGTTGTCTGTTGAGGCTGTGTCATTAGAACTCTGTGCAAAAGGTACCTCTGTTGGTCAATGAATCTTTGAGACAGAATTGAGTACGACCTGCTAGCCACAGATTTGTAGCTCAGTTGGGCCAACTCACCCTCTCATCTTTTCACAGTTAATAAAATGTTCACTGTGACAACAGTAGCAACTGTTTTTAGTGCTTAAGTTTTGGATTACAATAAACTGCTCGAGAGTGTTAATTTGCACAAACACGCATTTATCACTATATAGTGTATTGCAAATGTACTATTTTGTTTTTTGAAGTAGAAATTTTTTTTGCATTGTTTGACATAGTTGAAATACATTTATATTTCCACTGGCCATTTCAAAATGAAGTGAAGGCAAATAGTACTTACTCTGTTATATCAGTTTGTGCTACATTACACTGTGGTGCGAATTAGCCCTTTCCATTCCGCCTTTGTGGCAGTTACCCCACATAAAAGAACTTTTTTAATAACAATTTTTCAATCAAGCAGTGAATTCACGCTCCTGCTAAACTGCATTGTTTGCAAAACACGAACTTTTGTTTATTGTTTTATTGGGGGAATAGTACACTGTGAAAAAATCCAGGAAAGCACCTTTGTTTTTTCGTATTTTATCAGCAAGCTTTGTATTCTTCAAAGGTATATTTTATTCTCAGATTACTGGTTATATAGCTGGAAACAAATATCTGATAACGAGAACTTGTGTTTTTTTTATTACGGAAATATTAAATAAAAGTTACTAAAATAAATGTAGTGGCGGTCTAGTGTTCCGTCTCCGGAACAGGAAGTGCGGGAACAGGAAGCGGAAGGCGGCCATCTTGTTGTTGGCGCCGACCGCAGGGCATAACAGTCACGGCTCCCGGCGCTCCGGGTAATAAAGCAGTTAGACGACTTCCCGTGTCTGTGCAGTGATTTAACCAGTCTACAATGGCGATGAGGATTGGTCTCTAGACCCCGCGCACAACTAACAGCGCAATACGGCACCGCCGGCGAGGAGAATCACCGCCGGCACCCGGAGCGTGGCAGAGGAGCCGAGAGGGCCCCTAAAAAATAACATTAAAAAAAAGAGCGCGAAAACACGCCGGCGCTCCACAAGACCAAAACGGACCCAGGGGTAGGCCAAGTGGCATCCTTCTGTGAGAGAGGCTTGGAGACTATAAAATATAGTACAGTGCAGCGTGGTGGGCACAGGCAGGGGACACATAGCCACAATCTGTGGTGCACCCCACCCCTGGCTGTAGCGACGGTGTGCCCGGCAACCTGGCGGAGCAGCGATCAGGCGAAGAGGTGCCTGGATCGACGAACCCACCCAAGAGGAACAGCCTACCGGCGTTACCAGGTCCCTCTGGGGTAGAAAGGGGAGAAGATAGCGACAGTGATCGCGGCGAAGGGGACACAGCAGAGCAGCATACGCCGGGGAGCCCACCTGGTCGGACAGTCCCGGTTCCTGCGAACCAGAGAGGTGCACCCAAGATGGCTGCCCAGTCATCCTCCCTCACTCAACTGGTGCCATTCCTGACAAAGAGCGGAGAACCGGAGATGCAATGGGAAGACTGGAAAAGGTACTTCCTTAACTACCTCGATGCCCTGGAAGCGGAAGGTGTGATCCAGCGGGCTATAGAAAATATATCATAAACTACGCTACCCAATTTCATAACCTATAAACAAAATTCTAAACTATACATGGACCCATTTATGAACCTGATATATTTTTGGGCCTACTGAATCAGGTGGTCAAATAAATCTATATACACATTATTTACAAACTATAAACATTTTATACATTTGCAGAAAGAATATCGTCATTAGAATAAAACCCAATCATTTAAATGACCACTATAGGCGACGTGATCTAGCTAATGGTAACCTATACTTCTAAATAACCAAGACCAGCTTGTTTGTCAAAAGTAAGATTTTATTTTCTAAATTATGGTATATAAGTTGTAAGTTTTATAAATGAAATTTATTAGCAATAAAGCAAGCATGATAGTAAGAAATATGGAAAAATACAATTTAAGCAATTTAATCAATTTAAAGAAATTATATAAAGTTTAGCATTTCTAAAACCTATTTCCCTAACTGAGCTAAATAGACAGAAATTAAAGTAAAGTTCTTTGAGGATTCTTACGTGCTCCACGCAAAGTCCAGCAGCACATCACCCTCATCGGAAAGTCAGAAAGCAGCAGCCAGCCCAACCCTAAGGGCATGACTTTTTATACCTTTCTACGCTAACTAAACTAGCAAAGGAAAGTTTTCAGAAATACTCGACGTCCCATTGGCTGAGAGTGACAAGTGACATGTCACCCGATTCTTAAAAAGTTCCACAAAATCATGTCTTACAAAGACCATTGTCTCTTCCATGTGAAGCCAGAGGCTTCCTGCGATTGCAACTTTGTTTTAAGTCATCCTCGCAGCTTCCATAGTCTTACAGTGCAACTTCCGCGGATGCCAAGTTAAGGACTGACAAAAAGTTCACTTTCGACCTTGGCCATGTCCGACAGAATGATGTCAGCTCATCAGTTTTTGCTTTGTGAATGCAGCTTCAATAAACGTTTTAATTCAGAATGGGCGTCTCGTGACTTTCTGCAGAATTATAGGTCAGCTTTTATTTTGCGGCTCAAATAGCTAGGCCTCAAAAGCAGGCAACTTATGATTTCTAGTATAAAACAAACACAAGAAAAGTATTAATGTAAGAAATAAAGTATATTCTGTATCCACCCCATGGTTTACTAAATAATTAACCCACCCGATTAATCAAAATGTTACCTAGCCATTGCAAACAAATAAAGCAGCGTTTATATTTACCAGTCTCCGTTTTTCTATGAGACCCATATGCACCTAGAATAGTAGAAATGACATCACACAGACAAGAAAAAGCAAAACAAGCACATGCTTATTTTAAATATGCAGCAGTTAGTAATGTCAAAAACGAAAACAATAAATTATTTTATTATTTTGCACGAACAAAAAGATGCAACATTTATGCACGTTTATGAGCACACATGTTAGTCCCCCCACGTGTAAAGTTTAATCTAGGTTGTATTAGCACGACATATCACAAATCATTAATAATTTTATTCATGTTATGGAAATGTGACTTTGCGAGTTTAAACAAAATTTTATTTTCTATCTCGCTCCATCAACTCCCTCATCTGGTGATTAACAAATCACCACACCAGCACTCAAAATTTTGGTAAATTTAATTTATAAGAAATCGATTCAAATTCATTTGTATTAGTAAACCTAAAAATCTGTTTCAGCATAATCTTTACAATTAGCATGACGCTCTCTATGTAACTCCTGCAACTCAATCTCCCTTTCCTCTTCTTTTCTGAGTTTATAAATTCTCTTCTTTTCTCTTAAATGCTTCTTTCTTTTATGCAACAGACAACCTACTTTAGTCAAAATAAAAATGAATATAATTATAATCAAAGGTGCCAGAATCTTGCCAAGAATTGAACTTCCGATATTATGAAACCAGTTTTTAATTGCTTGAAACCTATTTGAAAGTTTCCCAGTAAAATCTTCTTCTTCTAAAGGAATTATTTCAGAATGCATTTGTGTAATATTCTTAATATACATTTCAATATTTTTACTTTCATCCGGTATATATGTACAGCAATGTTGGACATGTAAAATGCCACAGACTCCTCCCTCCTTTGCTAGGAGTATATCTAAAGCAAGACGGTCTTGAATTACCATGGATCTAATTGCAATAACTTCAACATTCACTAATTGAAATCCATCAGCAGTGTCAGTTGATAATCTATCAACTATAGTGGACAATTTTCTGATTCTCCCTGCATTTAGGGTTATACCAACAAAAGGTATTACAGCTTGGAAAATATCTCCCAGAACTTCAGTAAAAGTTTCTCTTTTAGCTCTATTTACATAATTATGAATTTTAAATAATCCTTCTGAATCTCTGTCAACATGAAACACTTTAGGAAAAACAATTCCCACATAACAAGTTCCATACCAATGGTCTGGAAGGTTGTAGTAGGCTTTGTCACCACAAACAAAATAAATTCCAGGAAAGATAGGATCTTTTCCACCTTTAAATCCCCAACCTCCCAAAATCTGATAAGTATCTTCACAGTTGCTTGCACCTACAAAATAATTATCAAAAAGTGTGTTATCTCTTCTAATGCAAAGCTTTCCACTAACAGGTTTGTCTATATGAATTGCAATATTTTCAAGCATTTTGCCATTTAGTTTCTCATCCTCTTTTTGCCAGAATGATGACTTAGTCTGCTTGACTAATTCATTTCTCTTATAAATTGCTCTTCTCTCCTCAACCATATTCAAAAATTTCTTCCCTTCAGCACTTAATTTACATGTTAGATTATTCTTGTAAGCATACTCATAAGTGAGTTCGTTAGTAACAAGGAAATATTCTCTCAATTGTTTAGCTTTCTTATGCTTATTTAAAGCATTATCAATCTTGACATTAGCAAAAATCTCATCATAATTTGAATAGTAATATTCTAAACGACCAGTTTGATAAAATAAACTAGTTAATACACTACATGTAACAGCATAAGTGAGAGGAAGCATATTATATGTTACTCCCTCAGAAACAGAAGCGGGTAACTTAACGCATACATAACAATCCTTTGCATCCATTACCTTTACATATTCACTCAAAAGCTTTGTGAAAGTATTGCTTGAAAAATCACCTATTGATTTATCTTGATGAATGTTAGGTTGATGATCAATTACTTTTGCAGATGCACTATGTTTAGTTTGGCTAACCAGAGCTTTGCTTGTTAAATTAACTTTGTGTAATTCTCTATTCATTTCTAAAGGTATAATCACAGCTAGTACCAACCAGAGCAGAACTAAAATGAGCAGACACACCATAGTCATCTTACAGCATCTTTTAAAAACAGAGCATTTTGAAGTGCTCTCCTTAATGTAAGGCATTTTTAGGTTAGTTTTAGCCTCAAAAATAAAATAAAAAATAAAAATAAATTTTAAAATTTATATACACCCCCCTTTTAAAATATTTTTCTTTTTATTACCCTATACAAGATTTCTTCGACCTTATGTCATACATAAGTTTTCTTCTATTAGACAGTTTTCTTCGACCTTGTGTCAACTAACAGGATTTCTTCAGCCTTATGCCAATTTAATAAATTTGTACTTCAATCATTGTCACTAATTTCTTGGATTTCGTTTTCTTCTTCACTACTATCATATATGTCTATAACAGGTGGAATTACTAAGTAAGTCCACTCAGGAGACTTGTATTTCTGGTTTGGTCTAATTATTCTCTTCCCTTTTCTTGATATCACTTCTATTTTTCTTCCAACTCCAATTTCTTTTCCAGGACTCTTTTGACTACTGATTTCTTCAACTTGTTCTATTGGCTTTTTGATCAATCTGACTCTCAATCTTCCACCAGGCCAGTAGTCTGCTTTTCTCACGTACTTTTTCTTTGGTTCAGAATTATTCGATTCAGATTTCCAAGTCCTTTTCTTTCTGTTTTCACTTCCACCTTCCACGTCACTTTCCTCAGTTTCGTAGTCTGAAATTTCAATTGACTCAGGAACTTCTCTATTCGGCAATTTCACTCCTTCAGGAACTTCACTTTGTCTTCCATCACTGGTACTCGGTAATTCGTTCTCCTCCTCTTCCTCAATTACCTCTAGCTTCCCAGATTTCGGATTTTTGTTCCTTACTTCAGAGCTTGTTCTCTGCCTTTCGATACTCTCCTGGTCTGAAACTTCTTTTGGTTCAGCTTCTCTGTCTTCAACATAGACAACCGAATCCTCAGTTATCTTTCCTTTTAGCAGATTCTCTTCACCTTCAGAATCTATTTCAATTATTTCTAAGTCTTTTCTTGTCAGATTTCCATTCACTGGCACAGTTTCCAGATGTCGACTTTCTTGTCGATCTTCAGAATCTGGAATTACTTCACCTTCTGTTCTGTCTTCTGCTTCAGAATCAGAGTCATCTGTGGTATCACTTTCAACATCAGAACTCTCAGGAGTTGGTATTGGAATAGTATGACTTGGATGAATCCAACGCTTCAATCCTCTGCACTTTACAGCATTAGTAGTGATCAAGATTACCTGCCTAGGTTTCTGCCATCTAGGAGATAGACAATTCCTCCTCCGATGTACTTTCGTTCTGACCCAGTCTCCAGGTCTCAGATCATGTGTCAAAACTTTGTCATTTGATTGTGCTTCAGTTCCCACCTGATTAGACACAGAAGTTACCATATCAGATAACCTTTTACAGTAATCCAAAATTGCACTGTCATTTATACTCAACAGTTTACCTACAGGTACAAAAGCTTGCCTCATAACTCTTCCCATCAAAATTTCATGAGGACTCAAACCTGTCTTTTTATCTGGTGTACTTCTTATTGACATCAAAACAAGTGGAAGAGCATCAGTCCACTTAACTCCTGTCTCTAGACACATTTTTCCAATTCTGTTTTTGATAGTTCCATTTATTTGTTCAACTACACCTGATGCCTCTGGTCTGTATGCACAGTGTATTTTCTGCTCAATACTCATAGCTTCGCAAATTAATTTCAACAGTTTGTTATCAAAATGACTTCCTCCATCACTCTCAATAGTGACTGGAAAACCGTACCTTGGGATGATTTCTCTGAGCATTAGTTTTGCTACTGTAATTGAATCACAATGTCTTGTAGGAAAAGCTTCTACCCACCTTGAGAACAAGCATACAATTACAAGTACATATTTCAAACAGTTGTGTAAGGGCATTTCAATGAAATCTATTTGCAACCTGGTGAAGGGACCACCCTCTCGACCAATTATTCCTGTCCCCACCACTGATTTTCTGTTTGGATTCATTTGTTGGCATGACAAACACCTTTGACAAAAAGATTCTGCAATGGTTCTAAATTTGGTATTGAACCATGTTTCTTTAAACAGTCTGACCATGGAATCTCTTCCTAAATGTGCAGGACCATGATATAATCTGGCCATGTCAGAAATCATGCAATTTGGTAAAACTACTCTCCCATCTTTGTAAACCCACACTCCATCTTCATCACGTTGTCTACAATCTGATCTTAACCACTGGTCTTTTTCTTCATCATCTGCTTCGTTTTGTAAATCTCTAATCTCATTCCATGTTTCTACAATAGTTGTTAGCATTAATGAATTTGAATCAGTTTCTGTACTTCTATTCCGATTGTAAGAATAATTTTTCCTTGCACAGTACTTTGCTGTTTCATCTGCGAAGGCATTTCCTTTGGAAATATAATCAGTTCCTCTAGTGTGCGCTGCACACTTGACTATGGCAATTTCTTTTGGTAATTGTATTGCTTCAATTAATCTTCTAATGAAAACTGCATTTTTAATTGGTGACCCTGTTGATGTCATGTATCCTCTCTGTGACCAGAGTTGTCCATAATCATGCACAACTCCGTACCCATACTGACTATCAGTAATGATGGTAACTCTTATATCCTTTGATATTTCACATGCACGAATTAAAGCAATCAATTCAGCTACTTGAGCTGAACGAACTCCTTCAAGACATGATGCTTCTTTAATGTTTTCGACTGTACAAACTGAGTATGAAGCTTTCAAGACACCACCTTCGGATCTTAAGCATGAGCCATCTACAAAGTAGACAAAATCCGATTCAGGCAAAGGTCTGTCTTTGATGTCTTTTCTGGGTTTAGTGCAGAATTCCATGACATCTAAACATTCATGTTCTGTCTCGATGTCATCAACAATTTCAGAATCAGGCAGTAATGTAGAAGGATTTAGATTCAAACATCTTGAAATCGAAACATTATCTGCTCCTAGTATGATTTTCTCATACTTTGTCAATCTGCTACTTGTTAAATGTTGAGTCTTACCTCTTGTCAGTAATATTTCAACTGAATGAGGCACAAAAACTTTTACAGGAAATCCCATAATGATTCCTTCACTTTGTTCAAGACTGATACTTGTAGCTGCAACTGCTTTTAAACAACCTGGTAATGCTTTTGCAATTGGATCAAGAACTGCAGAGAAATATGCAATAGGTTTCTTTAGGTTCCCATGTCTCTGAATTAACACAGATAATGCACATCCTTCTCTCTCACTGCAATACAGTTCAAAATCTTTCTCATAATTTGGCATACCCAAAGCAGGAGCTTGGCATAAGCTCTTTTTCAAGTTTTCAAAAGATTCCATCTCAACATCATTGAGAATAATTGGATCTTTTACATCTGATTTGGTCAGTCTTTGTAGTGGTTTCGCAATTACCGAAAATCCACTTATCCATTGTCGACAGTAACCTACCATTCCCAGGAACATTCTGACCTGTCTTTGTGTTCTTGGCGGTAACATTGCTTGAATCATTTTTATTCTCTCTATTGTTACTTGTCTTTTTCCCTTTGCAATTCTGTGACCAAGATATTTCACTTCCTGTTTGCAAAACTGTAATTTTGCTGGGGACACTTTATGTCCTTCTTCTGCAAGGCGATTTAACAGAATTATTGTGTCTGTTACACAATTTTCTCTTGTCTTAGCAGCTATTAACAAATCATCAATATACTGCACCAGCGTAGACCTACCTGGTAAGTCTAAATCTTCTAATGATCTTTTTAACAGTTCGTTAAAGATTGAAGGACTTTCTGTATAGCCCTGAGGGATTCTTGTCCATCCAAGGGTCTTACCTTGGAATCTGAAAGCAAAGATTTCATAACTGTCTGGGTGTAGAGGAACAGTAAAGAATGCATTGCAAAGGTCAATGACTGTGTACCATTCAGCATCATATGGAATCTGAAATAGAATCACTGCTGGATTTGGAACCACAGGACAACATGGAATAACAATTTGATTAACTTTTCTCAGATCTTGTACGATCCTAAATGTTCCGTTAGCCTTTTTAACTCCCATAATTGGTGAATTACAAGAGCTACTCTTCATTTCTTTCAATACACCTTGCTTGATTAATTTTTCAATTACAGGTGTAATACCTTCAATTGTCTCAGTTTTCATTTTATATTGTGGAGTGTTTGGAAATTCTATTCCCTGCTTCAATGCAATTTTAACAGGATCTACGTTTTTCATCAGACCCATCTCATTCCCAGTAAAATCCCATATTTCAGATTTCACTGTTTCCTTTAGCTCTTCAGGTAAATCTTTTTCTTCAAATGCAGGAAACAATTTTGTTTCTTCTGCTTCCATCATCATCATTGTCATTCTGTACAAACCATCTTCCTCCATTGTTTGTAATTCAACTCCTTCAGGAGAACAATATATTCTGCAATTCATTTTACATAGGATGTCCCTACCTAATAGATTCACTGGACTACTATTACAAACCACAAATCTGTGTTTGTCTCTGTAATTTCCAATTTCAACTGGTACTGGATCAGTTAAATCTGTTTTAATTTGCTGATTACTTACTCCCACAACTTGGATGGTATCCCCAGAGAGAGGTAGGTTTTCAATTTCCACTGATCTAACAGTAGAACGGGTAGCACCAGTGTCCACTAGAAAAGTGATGTCTACATCATTAACTTTCCCGTTTACATAAGGACCAGACTGGTCAACCTCAAGAGTGGCTCCAACAACACACTCTTCCTCCTCTCTCGGGCACCGTCAGCAATAATCATCAGAATCACTGTCTTGGCTTTCTGTCAATAAAAACTGTTGTGAAGCATTTTGCATTTGAACCCTTTGCTGCTTTTGCTGTTTTTGTGGTTTTATTACCTGTTCACATCCCTGAAATCCCACGTTTGGATTATATTTTTGAACTCCCCCACAATTCGGAAAAGGTGGTTGTGGCAACTGGTCCTGTCGATTATTCACCTGTTGTTGTTGCTGTTGTTGTAATTGTCGCTGAATATTAAATTCATTTAACCCCTGTTGCATCTGTAGCTGTTGCTGCACGTTAACACCATTCTGCATCTGTGGATTCAATAAGGGATTCTTTAAGTTTCTTGGAGGATGAGGACACTCGTCCCTCCAATGTCCAATTTCGCCACAATTAAAACAAGGTAATCTTTGTTTCAGCTCTTCTATTTTTGGGCTAAATTTCTTTTGGAAATTATTACCTTTAAACTTTCCTTGTATCTGGTTCGTATTTCCAGTTTGAACAAAATTAGTGTTCTTATTTCCCATGCTGGCAATCTGTTGCTCAGCTACCTTTACCTGTGCCCACATGGCTTTCTCCTTTAGCTTCTTCTGTTTTACTTCTAATTCATCGCTACAATATTTTGCTTTTCTCAGAATATCATCTATAGATAGTGCTTGCCATCCGACAATACTAGTTCTGATCATTTCTCCAATTTCAGGTTTTAGTCCATAAACAAATCTATAGATAAAATGACTCATGTCTTTCTCATCTAATTTTTCATAACCACTGTATTGTTTAAAGATTAACAGTAGTCTTTCATAAAAAGAATGAACTGATTCTTTTGTTTCCTGCTCTGTTCTTTCTATTTTAACCCAATCAACTTCTTTGGGTGGAATTTTGTTTTTCATCCAAACAATTACTTTCTCGTAAAAATCCATTACGAGTGGATTTGGGGCACCTGTTTCTTTAATTCGCTCAGGTTCTGTTTTTGGCCAACTAATAGATATTTTACATTCTGTCCAAAGATCAGATGGAACAACAATGTCAAAAAATCCATCCAAATCAATCCACAGAACTTTTGACACTTTGATAAATCTATCGACTTGCCTGTACCACTCAACAGGTTTCTCTCTTAATTTTGGAAAGTCATTTGTGAATAACAGAATGTCCTGTCTCGACCATGGGACATGAACATATCCTCCACCTGCAACTTCTCTCATTGGAAATTGTTTTGACATTCTTTCTAATTTTTCATCTTCCTTCCTTTTAGTCCATTTCACTCTCCATTTGTTCAGTTCTCCTAGCTTTTTGATATAGACAATTAAATCTTTAATGTGAACTATTCTTCCCATTGAGTTCAAACTCTCAATGTCGCTTTCTGAGAAATCTAATCTGTAATGTTTTGCAAAATTCTTTTGTTTACTCACATCGATTTCAAGTTCTGCAGCTAGATCCTCTAATTGATCATATTTATTTTTCGTTTTCCATTGAATACTTTTGCAAATGAATAGTAGTTCATCATCCCGATAGTAATTTAAACTATCTGGGCCAATTGTTCCAATTATTAATTCTTCAATATTTGCTTTTAATTTGGCCACATCAAGCTTTGGTGTGGTTACCCTAACTTCAGGACTTCCTACATCTGACATAGCACCCATTGGTGTTTTTGGAGATAAATCCTCATTAAAGGTTAAATCAGGCATTCTCGATCTAGAAGTGTTTAATTCAGTCAAGTCTGAATAAAATTTTTCAGCAGGCTTTTGAATTTCTGTATTTAAAGGAATAGTTAATCCAGTTTTGTTTATATTTCTTTGATCAAATACAGGTTGAACAGGACCTATTGTTACTGGAACTGTGACAGCTTCCATGCTTTTTGTCATTCTTTTGATTAATTCTTCTTTAGACTTTAAGTATTCATTATAATCATCATCCTCAACATTTCTTGTCTCTCTTGTATAATCTTTTGGAGGTTCCCTTGCTCTTGGAGTCATTGAAAAATGTCTACCCTCATTTCGAGCATTCTCAAATTCTGGTCTTCTAGGAGTTTCAGTAATTTCACAATTATTTGGATAAAGTTTAGGAGCTTCACTAATTGGAGGTGCACTCGGTGAAGTTTCAGTAGAAACCACCGGAGTAGACCATGATCTAGGAGATCTCAAAGGCTGATTAGGCTGTTTATTTTTAGCAGTTGTATATATTTCTTCCATAATTGCATCCTCAGATTCACTTTCCATAGATTTCCCTGTAGGAGAACCCATTACCATTTCATGAATTAAATACAATCCTTCACTCATGTTTCCCTGTCTCCACATTCGTAATCTATCTTCATGAGTTTCTCTTTTCCATGATGGATTTTTAGAAGGTCTTTTAATTCCACTAGCTTCTCTTTGTAACTGATACATCTCATCTTCCCACTCAACTAAAGCTTCAAATTGAGTTGGTCTCGGTTTTGGAACAAGAGCATTCATTTTCTCTCGTAAGTTTCTTAAAACCCTTACATTAAATGAACCATCATCAGGCCAAGTCAAAACACCATCGTTTTTAGTATAACGTTTCCAACTGTCGAACCATAAGACAGTATGATATCCATATTCACCTTCCATGTATGCTGCAGGTGTTTTATACTTATGAAGTAGTTTACCACCTCGCGTTTCGATTTTCTTGTCAGGTGAAAATAAATTCTTAAATTTCTGAAATAATGTTGTCTTTTTCTCAACATGTTTAAAATGATAACTCATTTTCAAAAGTAAAATTTAATTCACAAAATCGTTCGTAAAAATTTTCCGGGATGTTCCGCAAAACAACCAATCCGTGCGCGAAACACACCAACAAGCCAATGGCAGTTGAGCTACGTCAGTTTCCTGCTCAACCAATAATTTTGGAGATTTTCCTAAGGACCAATCAGCTCACAGGCCGTCAGAGACTCAGGAGCCAATCAGAATACAGCTTGTGACGTAGGTCACCCAATCCCAGCGCGGCTCTGTGACGTACACAGCAGCTGCGGTTTCTCGCTTCTCACTCCTGGCGCTTACCCCTCCTTCACAAAATCTTTTCACAGCGCCATTTTAAGAACACTTTTCAGTGTAAATTAATTCTTAACAATGACTTATAAAGACAACATCTGTTCGTTTCACTAATTAGGATAGTTTACATACATTCAAGTATCCACACTTCGGAATAGACGGCGCTATTCACACTAAGGATAATATTCAATTGTCAGTAGAGTAACCTTACCCCACCCTTCAAGCAAGTATAATTATGAACTCGCTTTGCTCTGAACCCACCGCGAAGTGAAAGTTCTAAGAGTTCCACTTGAACATAAAATACAATTCAAACTCGCACTTTTACACGGAAAATTCCCTAAATTCAAACACACACGAAATCCGTACAGGACTCTCACCTGTTTATAGAAATCATGCACCGTTAGCAAAATAACGACGTTATCCGTACAGGGCTCTCACCTGTTTATAGATATGAAACATGTACCCGTACAGGACTCTAACCTGTTTATAGATAATCATGCACCGACGTTAAATTTTACCCTTCATTCAAGCTCGGATATAACTAATACTCTCATCACAGTGAGTTTTATGGAAGGCGCTTTGTCCCTATTCTCATGCTGCTTTGATTTCTTAGAAAATCCTCACTATACAAGATTCAGACCTAGCCCTAAAACTGTGCTGCTCGGCGACAACACTATGGTACACGGCGATACCTCTTGTGATACTCGGCGATATCACTACAAACGAACAGATGGCTTGCGTGACTAATTTCTCGCCACACAATCTATACCGGTATAGCTTACAGATAGGCACGAAAAACGAACTTAACGAGTGTTAAAACATTAATCCTATTTGCATACCATGACGCAATCCTTAGCAACCATCCTCTGCTACCAGATAATTGATCCAGCGGGCTATAGAAAATATATCATAAACTACGCTACCCAATTTCATAACCTATAAACAAAATTCTAAACTATACATGGACCCATTTATGAACCTGATATATTTTTGGGCCTACTGAATCAGGTGGTCAAATAAATCTATATACACATTATTTACAAACTATAAACATTTTATACATTTGCAGAAAGAATATCGTCATTAGAATAAAACCCAATCATTTAAATGACCACTATAGGCGACGTGATCTAGCTAATGGTAACCTATACTTCTAAATAACCAAGACCAGCTTGTTTGTCAAAAGTAAGATTTTATTTTCTAAATTATGGTATATAAGTTGTAAGTTTTATAAATGAAATTTATTAGCAATAAAGCAAGCATGATAGTAAGAAATATGGAAAAATACAATTTAAGCAATTTAATCAATTTAAAGAAATTATATAAAGTTTAGCATTTCTAAAACCTATTTCCCTAACTGAGCTAAATAGACAGAAATTAAAGTAAAGTTCTTTGAGGATTCTTACGTGCTCCACGCAAAGTCCAGCAGCACATCACCCTCATCGGAAAGTCAGAAAGCAGCAGCCAGCCCAACCCTAAGGGCATGACTTTTTATACCTTTCTACGCTAACTAAACTAGCAAAGGAAAGTTTTCAGAAATACTCGACGTCCCATTGGCTGAGAGTGACAAGTGACATGTCACCCGATTCTTAAAAAGTTCCACAAAATCATGTCTTACAAAGACCATTGTCTCTTCCATGTGAAGCCAGAGGCTTCCTGCGATTGCAACTTTGTTTTAAGTCATCCTCGCAGCTTCCATAGTCTTACAGTGCAACTTCCGCGGATGCCAAGTTAAGGACTGACAAAAAGTTCACTTTCGACCTTGGCCATGTCCGACAGAATGATGTCAGCTCATCAGTTTTTGCTTTGTGAATGCAGCTTCAATAAACGTTTTAATTCAGAATGGGCGTCTCGTGACTTTCTGCAGAATTATAGGTCAGCTTTTATTTTGCGGCTCAAATAGCTAGGCCTCAAAAGCAGGCAACTTATGATTTCTAGTATAAAACAAACACAAGAAAAGTATTAATGTAAGAAATAAAGTATATTCTGTATCCACCCCATGGTTTACTAAATAATTAACCCACCCGATTAATCAAAATGTTACCTAGCCATTGCAAACAAATAAAGCAGCGTTTATATTTACCAGTCTCCGTTTTTCTATGAGACCCATATGCACCTAGAATAGTAGAAATGACATCACACAGACAAGAAAAAGCAAAACAAGCACATGCTTATTTTAAATATGCAGCAGTTAGTAATGTCAAAAACGAAAACAATAAATTATTTTATTATTTTGCACGAACAAAAAGATGCAACATTTATGCACGTTTATGAGCACACATGTTAGTCCCCCCACGTGTAAAGTTTAATCTAGGTTGTATTAGCACGACATATCACAAATCATTAATAATTTTATTCATGTTATGGAAATGTGACTTTGCGAGTTTAAACAAAATTTTATTTTCTATCTCGCTCCATCAGGTGATACTCCGTTCTCGAGCAAGTGAAGAAAAAAAATACTATTACACAACTTGGGCCCGGAAGGGAACAGGGTATATGATACCATAGTCAAAAGCGTGAGGGACGCCGCGGACACAGACGTCTTCAGCCACGCCATTGCGGACCTTGACGCACACTACAGGCCGGTTGTGTGCGTCGCGATAGACAGATACAACTTCTTTCAAAGGAAGCAGAAGAGCGGAGAGACGGTGGACGAGTACGTCGTAGCCTTGCGAAAGTTAGCCCTCACGTGCAAGTTTGGCACGCTACACGACGACCTAGTTAGAGACCAAATTATCATGCACACGTCCAGCACCCACGTCCAAGAGAAACTGTGGGTAAATGGAGACGCTCCCCTCAAAGAAATATGGGCGATGGTAAAGAAGGCTGAATTGTCGAAACGTTGTGCGCAAGCTGCCAAGAAGGATGCAGGTGGGACGCAAACAGTATGCAAGATAATGACGCCGATGGGAGGTGAACGGCCGAGGCAGAGAGACCTACCAAGGAAGCAAGACGGAAGACGACCCGCCCACACTAACCAGATGGACAATAGGACGAATAAAGGGGGACGGCCGAGCTGCTACAGGTGTGGCAGTACTTCACATATGGGTAACGACAAAGTGTGCCCTGCGTTTAGGGCGAAATGCTTGTATTGCAGTGTTTTCGGGCACTATGAGAAGGTGTGCCGCCGGAACCCCAAGGGAGCGATGGTCAGATATGTGGACAACGAGCAACAAGATAATGCAGACGACCAAGAAGACACTGACGACCTGGAAGAGTTCCTCTACATTGATGTCCAGGTATTGGAAATGGAAGGATTGGAAACGGACAAACCCAGACTGAATATGCATATCGGTGGGATACCCATGGAAATGATTGCGGACAGCGGGGCACCCATCTCCATCATACAGAGACGAGTATGGGAGGAAAAGTTCGTATCTAAAATTGAGGAGAAACTGCACCCGATGGACTTAAGTCCTGTCACATATACAGGACAAAGAATTCCCATGTTGGGGTATTGCCCCCTCCTGTTCGAGTTCAGGGGCCGCCACGCAATTTGCAAGTTGTACATTGCTGAGAAAGGCCCCTCAGTACTGAGCTGGAAGGACCAAGGAGCGTTGGGTATACAACTCAATCCAGGGGGCATTAAAAAATCCTACTAATGGACATGGAAGGGAAGGACGACGTGGAGTCATGGCATAGGGCATACCCCAAAGTATTCAATGGACAAATTGGAGAACTGGCAAAATACAAGCACCTCATAAAGCTAAAAGAAGGAGCGAAACCCGTGGTACACAAGGTGAGGAACATCCCGTTCCGATGCAGGGAGCAGTGCAAACGGAGCTGTACAGGCTAGAAAAAGAAGGAGTGATCAGAGCCATAGAGAGTGCGGAATGGCTTTCACCTCTGGTGGTAGCCCAGAAGCCCAATGGTAAAGTACGGCTGTGTGTCGATCTCAGGGAACTGAATAAAAACATCGTAATTGACAAATTTCCCCTGCCCCGCATAAATGAGATGCTAGCGAAGACTAAAGACATCAAGTGGTTCTCCACAGTGGACTTGTCGTCGGCATACCACCAAGTACGACTACATCCATCTTGCAGCCATCTCACGTCTTTCATCACGCCTTTCGGCTGCTACGAATTCGTGAGAATGCCGTTTGGCCTAGCATCAGCAGCTGCGGTCTTTCAGAAGATGATGCACAGACTACTGAAGAATGTAGAAGATGTACAGTTCTTCCAGGACGACATCTTAGTAATGGGACGAACCAAACAGGACCACAACGAGAAGCTCCACAAGGTGCTACGAACATTGCAGGACAATGGTCTAACGGCGGAATGGTCGAAGTGCAAATTTGGAGTGCAGTCCATCACGTACCTAGGTCATGAGGTGAGCGACAAAGGGATAAAGCCAAAAAGAGCCAACATGAAAGCCATTCTGGAGGCCCCCACTCCGAGCAAGAAAGAAGATGTTCGGTCATTCCTGGGAATGGCCGAGTATTACAGTAAATTCATTCCCCACTTTGCCACGAAAACGCATCTCCTACGCCAGTTACTGTAGGAAAAGAACAAATTCCTATGGAGCCAGGATGAACAGGCGGAATTTGAAACCCTTAAACGAGAGATGAGTGCTACCATTCCCCTGAAGGGGTTTGACCCAAGTGCAGAATCTATCCTCACAACGGATGCCAGTGACCGTGGCCTAGGGGCGGTACTGATGCAGCAGTCAGTGAATGGAGAAACGTCGACGATCAGCTTTGCCTCAAGGTCACTTGCGCCCAACGAGGAGAAGTTTAGTGTCATTGAGAAGGAGATGCTGGCCGTGGTTTGGGCGATGGAAAGATTTAGGCAGTACTTGTGGGGAGCGAAATTCCTGGTGAGAACGGACCACAAGCCCTTGGTCCGAGTAATGACTTCCAGTGGCCATGCTCACGCGACCCCTAGAATTGCGAAAATGACACTTAGACTGTTGGACTTCGTGTACGATGTGGAACACATTCCGGGGCGCAGAACAAAGTGGCGGACTTCCTCAGCAGAGCAGCGGCCATGGAAGAGGCGGATAGCCATGAGAAACAAAGATGGGAAGGATACGTGGTAGCCACCATCCAGGATACGGAGAAAGTGATCAGTGCCCAAGAGTGGGAAGAAGCATACAAGGAAGACGTCGACTTGGAGGCCATCAAAGGGTATGTGGTCCATGGGTGGCCGGAAAAGAGACACCTCAAAGAAGAACTGAGGAGGTACTGGGAGGTAAGGGATGAACTATCACTGGCGGAGAACCCGACATTCCTGCTTAGCGGTGACAAGGTGATCCCACCACAAGGCATACTGGATCATTTGATGACTTTATTGCACGAGGGGCACCAGGGCATCACAAAGACCAAAGCCCTTGCCAGGCAGGCGTACTGGTCGCCAGCCATTGATGCGCAGATAGAACGATATGTGCGGCAATGCGAGTCATGTGCCAAGGCTGACAAATCACAGAGCATGTTAAGACCACCCCTGGGAAAGGTCCCAGTACCAGATGGACCATGGGAAATGGTATCAGTTGACATAATGGGCCCCATCCTCAACAAAGCAGGAACACAGAAGTATGCTGTAGTTCTCATCGACAAGTATTCCAAGTGGCCAGAGGTAGAGGTGATGGAGAACGTGGACATGGAGGCAGTGGTGAGCTTCTTACGCGCCACGTTTGTCAGAGAAGGAATCCCTAAGATCATTACGTGCGATAATGGGCCGCAATTCACCTCGGCAAAATGGGTTGCCTTCACAGCCAGGAACGGAATAGAGGTAAAACATATGCCCATCTACCATCCCGCTGGAAACGGTCAGGTGGAGCGTTTCAATCGGGTGATCATGGGCACCATTCAAGCGGCCATTAATGATGGACTGGACTGGGAAAAGGAATTGGAGAAGATGATCTGGGCCTATCGGATCACCCCGGGAAGCACGGGATACAGCCCATTTAAGGTGTTGAGAGGAAGAGAAGCCTTCACCAAGGACAACATGGCATGGAGGAAATTAGTGGTGCAAAGTAAATGGTCACCAGCCGTGGTCAGAAGAAATCTAGAGAAGGCACAAGAAGTATACACGACACACTTTAACAAGAGACGCAACGCTCAAGGAGTAGAACTGGAGAGGGGCGACTGGGTAAGAGTGAAACTGGCTATCCTCAAGAAAAAGGGAGAAAGCAAATTTTCACCACCCTTGCAAGTGCTGGAGCCCTATGCCCGGTCTGCCCTGCTCAGTGACGGGAAAGTGTGGTCACAGGACAGAATGGCCAAATGCAGCAAGATCTTGAAGTGGGGAGATGAGACGGTATGTTACGTTTACAACGCAACTTTTACAACGCACTACCATTACAACAAACCTTTTACAACGCAAAAACTATTACAACGCATACATTTACAACGCATGTTTTTACAACGCAGATACTTTTACAACTTATACCATTACAACGTAAGTATTGGTAAGTATATAATTATATTTAAAATGTTATATGTTTGGTTTTTGGGTAAAGGGGTATTTTTAGGGTTCAGGGTCAGTTTTGGGTTTTTGGGTAAAGGGGTATTTTTAGGGTTCAGGGTCAGTTTTGGGTTTTTGGGTAAAGTGGTATTTTTAGGGTTCAGGGTCAGTTTTGGGTTTTTGGGTTAAGGGGTATTTTTAGGGATCAGGGTCAGTTTTGGGTTTTTGGGTAAAGGGGTATTTTTAGGGTTCAGGGTCAGTTTGGGGTTTTTGGGTAAAGGGGTATTTTTAGGGTTCAGGGTCAGTTTTGGGTTTTTGGGTAAAGGGGTATTTTTAGGGTTCAGGGTCAGTTTTGCGTTTTTGGGTAAAGGGGTATTTTTAGGGATCAGGGTCAGTTTTGGGTTTTTGGGTAAAGGGGTATTTTTAGGGTTCAGGGTCAGTTTGGGGTTTTTGGGTAAAGGGGTATTTTTAGGGTTCAGGGTCAGTTTTGGGTTTTTGGGTAAAGGGGTATTTTTAGGGTTCAGGGTCAGTTTTGGGTTTTTGGATAAAGGGGTATTTTTAGGGTTCAGGGTCAGTTTTGGGTTTTTGGGTAAAGGGGTATTTTTAGGGTTCAGGGTCAGTTTTGGGTTTTTGGGAAGGGGTATTTTTAGGGTTCAGGGTCAGTTTGGGGTTTTTGGGTAAAGGGGTATTTTTAGGGTTCAGGGTCAGTTTTGGGTTTTTGGGTAAAAGGGTATTTTTAGGGTTCAGGGTCAGTTTTGGGTTTTTGGGTAAAGGGGTATTTTTAGGGTTCAGGGTCAGTTTTGGGTTTTTGGGGTACAGGGGTACAGGGTAAAAAAAATTAAAATAAATTAATTAAATGAAATTAAATTAAATTAAATTATATAAATTTTACTTATATTACATTAAAAAAATATATATATACTTACCAATACTTACGTTGTAATGGTATGCGTTGTAAAAGTATCTGCGTTGTAAAAACATGCGTTGTAAATGTATGCGTTGTAATCGTTTTTGCGTTGTAAAAATTTCGTTGCAAAGGTAGGCGTTGTAAAAGTATGCGTTATAACGTCATACATCCGATGAGACAGATGAAGGCGCAGAGTATGTAGGAGATGAAGGCGAAAAAGAACGTAGTGGAAGGTGTGACGAGAATGTAGAGGAAGGAGTGCAGCAAGTGGAAGACAGCGATGGAGAAGAAGGAACGAGCGAAGGTACGAGGAGCTGGTGCAAGGAAGAACGCAGTGAGGACGTGATGGACAGAGAAAGAGAATGCGCAGGGAGAAGGTCGGACAGAAGGGAACGGGAAGAAGAAGGAAGTATTGGAGTGGTGAAAACCAGAGTTGAAAGATCTGTAAAGGTACCTAAGAAGTTCAAGGACTATGACATGAACTGGAAGTAAGGACTGTATTGTACAAAGTTTTGTTATTGCATAAAGGGGGGAGATATGTAGTGGCGGTCTAGTGTTGCGTCTCCGGAACAGGAAGTGCGGGGACAGGAAGCGGAAGGCGGCCATCTTGTTGTTGGCGCCGACCACAGGGCATAACAGTCACGGCTCCCGGCGCTCCGGGTAATAAAGCAGTTAGACGACTTCCCGTGTCTGTGCAGTGATTTAACCAGTCTACAATAAAGTATGCAAAGTATTATTTTTGTAGCATTACTAACATCGCAATTATGTAATTCAAGTTGGGTCAACGTTCATACAATCAAAGCTCGTTACCTGTATTTCTCAAAGTTAATACATATCAGAAAATATAAAAAAGACATTGAGGCAATTTTACGTTGCCTGACGCATCTCTGCAAATCGGCAGAGATGCGCCAGGAAAGATATGGCACGCAAGTTCATCCTTGCGCCACCCATGATGCGCCGCATTTACAATGCGGCGCACCATGGCGCAGGAATGAACAGATGCGTGTCGCATCTTGGGTGTAAAGTTGGCGCAGTGCTGAAGTTGTGTTGCGTGTGGCACGCAACTCCAGCACTTTTCCAACTTGCCCTATCTTTAAAGTGGTGCGTCAAGCCTTACGCCTGCTTCAAGCAGGTGCAGGGTTTTGACGCATCAGCGTTGGGAAAGTGACTCCGTGAAATCTTGTAGATTTCACTGAGTCATTTTTCAGGGGCGTTCCTGCGACGGAACGCCCCCCTGCACCGGAACGCCTACATGAAACCTGACGCAGGTTTCATGTGGCGCAGGGCCTTACACCGTGACGCATCTCCATAGATGCGTCACATTGTAAATGCCTCATAGGGATGCGCCATGTTTACGCCGCCTTGCGTGACGCAACAGCGGCTAAACGTGGCGCAAGGGGCTCGTAAATCTGCCCCAATGAATGCAACTATCTGTAATTTGTTCTTCTAATGTACAGTTGCTTAATATAAATATAAACAACTTTAAGAGCAATACAATAGACAAAGTGTTGCACAGTTGCATTTTCAGATCGTTTTCTGTAAGGCTTCATTTAAAATATCCATGCATTTTTTTTTGTAAAGCAATATAGTGAGTTAAGGGTCATGTAGTTGTATGTAGTTGTATTTTCATTATTCACTGAATGTGCCCATTGTCTTCCTTCCCTAGTGATGTAACTTCTCACCAGCACTCCTCATCTCACTGTTTACTCACCTACTGAGATAATACTTTCCAATCTACCTCTCACCAGATACTCTCCTTCTGCACTCCTTCTTGCACATTTTGTTATTTTATGTCCCCACTCCTACTTTGTTTTTCCTTTTTCCATCCTCTCCAGCTTTCTGACTTGTATTTTCCATGTCCCTTCTTCCTTTGCGGCACTCATTCCTTACGACTCGCATTGTACCTCTCACCCTTCTCTCCCAATCCGCACTCTCGCTTCCAGCCTCTATGCATTTTCGTTCCTTTCGCCCAAAACAATACATCGTAACAATAGGGAAATCCAGTATGAATAAATCCAATATGTATATCAAAGGATGATATCTCTCCAGTACAGTAATTTTAGGATTCATTTTCGATATGTAAACATTTATGAATGGTCGATTTTCGTGAGGTAGGGCCATTTCTGCAGTACGTATCCTATAGTTTTTATCAACACCCTCTCCCCCATGTTTATTTTATAACGAAATTCACACCTGCGTGGAAAGAAATTGTAAACATGCAGTTTATACAAAATGTAAATAAAGATGTTAACTCAGAATTAAGCAGGAATAGTCTCAAAGAGGATCCTTTTTATTAAAGGAGTAAAGGACCATTATGTCCCTGCACTTTATTCCCAAAGGGTCTCTCACTCCCCCTGATGACAGGTCATCACTCTCTTCCCCCAAATCAGATCCCTGTGGAAGGACAGGATAAGCAATGTCTTGTCGAAACTTTAAATGCTTAGCTAGGATGCCTAAATTTCCCACATGCTTTTCAGCTAAAATTCTAATAGTAAAACAGCCCAGATTTCTTATTGGGCAAATGTGTGTTTTTCAATTTTTTGGGTGTGTTTTTAAATCTTCCGGCCCCAGTTTAGTTTGGAGGCAATGCAATGCTCTAATTACTGTTGTTTTTCTATACTTCTTACTTTTGTCTCATATCAGTCTCAAACATTTTCTACAAATCAGTTTGGGTTATTGGGATATTCCATATATTAACATTACTATTACATTTCTACATATCAAGATAGGATTTCAAAATGTAGTTTTATAAAACTGAGAAGCATATTATCAAGAACAGGCTGTAAAATTATCGCCGCTTTATCGGCAGGAAACTGCCGCTAAAGCGGCGATAATGGGCATGACAATATGCCCTTGTGTATTCCCATATTAGCCCAGCTTCACACCAGAACTTGGGCTGCTATGGGAATTCACAAGGACATATTATCAAGCCCATTATTGCCGCTTAACGGCAGTTTCCTGCCGATAAAGCTGCGATAATTTTATCGCCTGTTCTTGATAATATGCCCCTATGTTACCAAAAGTGTAGCTTTAATAGCATGAAGATAGGGGCACCTCTGGAACAGAGCCACTTTTCTCGCCTGTTCTTGATAATATGCCCCTATGTTACCAAAAGTGTAGCTTTAATAGCATGAAGATAGGGGCACCTCTGGAACAGAGCCACATCTGGAACTGAGCCACACACAAATCGTTCCACAATTGAAATCGCTATACACAATGGTTTATGTTTTGTTATGTAATTTAAACTTACACACATCGAAGTTTCTTGGCGCTAAGAGCAATGATTTTCACTGAAAGTGGAAGGCCCAAATGAACATAAATAATGATGTATGTTAATTTGAAAATCTCTTTGAAAAAAACAGTTTTTAATGTTTACTAAATAATGAAAGAGAAGTGAGTAGTTGCAGCTCTTAGCCGAAGCTACTGAAAAAACCCTTTCTCCAAAAGAAGTTCTTTTTATTTTAGGGGTTTTAAGCAAAAATTATCCTGAAGAATACAAAACGCGGTGAAGAACGAACATAGAATTCAGAGTCTAGAAAAGCATGAGGGAACTCATGCAGAACCCTAAGGAGAATAAGTAGGGACTTAAATTGTATCTTCTGTTCTATGGGCAGCTGGTGAAGTAACGAAAGTAATATGATTACAGTAAGATAAAGCAGTGATCAGGTAGCTCCAACATTCTGAACTTACTGATTAGCTTTTGAGGTGTAGGTGAGTAACATGCATTACCATAATCCAAGTGTAACTGAACAAAGGTGACACTTCTAGTCTGTAGTAGTCTGAATATATAAAGTAGGATCTTTTTAAAAGCTTGAGTTGCCAGAAATTTTAGATTTGTGGTTCAAGCTAATTATTTGAATCTACAATTATACCTAAATGTCACTGGGGCAGGAGGAAGACCCGTGAATTAGGGGCCAAATGTTTAATTTCCAATTGTTAATCTGATTTCTTGTTACCAACAGCTTCTTTTCAGCAGGGTTTAGTTGTAACAAATTTGTGGCATCCAGAAACAAACATAACTCAGGACATGATATTGTGCATGTTGATGCTTGAGTTAATGACTTTACTTGCTGAAGAATTTGATCTGAACAATACCACAGTGTCATCAGCACAGGTATAGAACTGGGCGCAAGGCTGCAGTCAGAGACATAATGTAGATAGTCAAGAACAAAGGCGAGTTCAATAATGTTGCTGATGAACAAAGGGAGTGTAAAGAAAGGTGTGATTCAGTCCAAATGTCCTGTCTCTGAAAAGGAGAAGAGAATGAATGGTTGTATTAAAAGCAACTGAGGGATCCAATAAGTACCCAAAGCTGACCTAAAGCCAGCTTGCTACGAATTTAGTAAGTTGCTTGAGTCAAGGTAGGACTGAGGTTGGTTAAAAGCTAGATTTCTAAGAATTTTAGAAAGGTAAATGTTAGAAATGGGGTATCCAGTTGGCAGAGGTAGGTACCTTTGTCTAAATAGGGACTCTTGCTTCTGGACAGGGTAAGGGGGATACACTCTTAAAATAACCCCTGCTCACCCCCTTGGTAGCTTGGCACGAGCAGACATGCTTATCTCAGAGGCAGTGTGTAAAGCATTTGTGAACCCATACAGTAACTCACTGAAAACACTACAAATGGACACAACACCAGTTTAGAAAAATAAGTAATCTTTATCTAAACAAGCCAAATGACAAAAATCCACAATACAGTATCAAAAATAGGACTTTCAAATGGTAGAAATAATTCAGTTCTATGCAAGTTGTAAATGCAACACTTTTCCCACAAAGTACCTTAGAAGCATGTCACAGAGCCTCTTGTGTCAGCGTGGAACGGGGCGGGGACCTTAACTGTTGTTCCTTTCCGCCCCGTCCTCAGGAACCCTACGGTCCCTTTAACGCAGCTTGGATCTCCCCGGTGGAGGCGGTCTCCGCTCCTCTGACCTTGGGCGATTCCTACCTATCAGCGCCCGAGAGGGCGGATAAAGAGGAGTTCCTGGAACAACACAGCGCGAAAGCCGGAGAAGGGAATCGGGAGCTGATCGCCGTTCAAGACGCGTTGCCAGGACGAGAAGCCGATGACTTGCGAGGACGTGAAGCAGACGCATTTCCAGGAAGAGAAGCGGACGCATTTCCAGGACGAGAAGCAGACGCGTTGCCAGGACTAGAAGCCGACGACATGCCAGGACGAGAAGTAGACTAAGGGAATACGCCTGGAGGCCACCGTCACCACGAGCCGCCCTTCTGGGGAAGTGTGGCTGGACAAGGTACGGGGCCGTTTGAGGGGATTGTTTGTCTCACAGGGTGGGAACCGATAAGGGAGGACTGAGGGAGGACCCGGTACCCCCACTGTGTGTCTCACTCCCGGTAATGCTGTTTTCCTTGGGACAAAACGCAGTGAAAACAATAATTATGTTTGGTGTCGGGCCCCGGTGACTCATCACTCCCCCTTTCCCGCCCTCCTTATCAGTGAAGCACTCGGACGTGACAGTAATGGTCGGTTTGTGTTTTCCTTGTTTTTCATGATGCCGAGATGCGGACCCAAGTCAAGAAGTCCCGGACCGAGTGAAAGAAACTTGAGGACCTCGCTTCTTGCTCTTCATTGTGTAGTCAGAGACTGAACGAACTAGCTGTTTCTTTTGTTGATCGTGAAATAAACAACGATCCACTAACTACGAACGACTATTGGCCATTATTATCCTCCTAAGACCCTCTCCCTTACAAGTGGCGAGCCAGATAGGAGTTGAGGGAGCGAGCCACCATCCGATACAGGATGGAAGCAGTCATCCAACAGATGAAGGAGGGACAAGAGAAACTGGAATGGGCTGTCGGACAAACCGCCACACAAGCAGAGGCGGACCGTACAACCTTTACTCAGGCCATGCAAAACCAGTCTGAAAGCCTACTCCGGTTGGCCGAGGGGCAGACACAACTTCTGACTGTTTTGGGACAGGGCAGGCCAACCGCACCCCCTCCTGGTACCGTGGTCCCCCTACAAAAGTTTGCTCCGGGGGACGAACCCTTGGCCTTCTTCCTAAATTTCGAGAGAGCGGCCAGGGCGAGTGCATGGCCGGGAGACAGATGGCCATTTTATCTTGCCCCCCTCTTGACTGGAGAAGCACAAGCAGCGTACCAAATGGTGAATCGTGATGGTACTTGTGCAAACGCTGTAGTCAAACAGTACATCCTAGACCGCTTAGGGGTGGATGAGGAAACACATCGGTTACGTTTTCGCCAAGAACGGGGAGCCCAGGTGGACCTGCCCAAGACATTGTTCTATAAAATAAAGGAAGCCGCTGACCTTTGGCTTAAGCCACACGAAGCCAACATGGACGCAGTTATGGAGAAGACTTACCTCGAGCAATTTCTGGAGGCCCTGCCTTATGAAACAACACGCAGGCCTTACGCTCGAACACGCCATAGAAATGGCCACTTGTTATACTAGAGAACAGGGGCGTCCTTATGTTAAAGAACCTGAAAAACATAAAAAAAACAATCCTACTGCGAAAACAGACAAAAAACCAGTAAAGGGGCTACCAGAGGTTTTTCGTCCCCGTTTCCAGAGAGCGGATATGCCAGTGAATTCAGGACCCCAATGTTACGATTGCGGTGAATGGGGCCATATAGCTCGCTTTTGCAGAAAAAAGAAAGAAAAGGAAGACGAGCCCATGGACGTGAGCTATGCCCCTCGCTCCATTCTTTTTGCACAGGAAACGGGGAGAACCTTCTATGTAAGTGTGACCATCAATGGCTTTCTTGTGAGAGCCCTACTTGATTCAGGCTGTAAACATTCCGCTTGTAAAGCAGTCATTAATTAAGGAGTCTGATCTAATCCCAGGCCACTCGGTTCACATCAGGTGTGTGAATGGGGATATTAGGGAATACCCCTTAGCTACCGTCACTCTCTATAGCGACTCAGGGAGGGGGACTGTGGTGAAGGTAGGGGTCTTATCCGAGCTCCCAGAACCAGTCATCATAGGGACTGACAACCCCTCCTTCCATTCCCTTATGTTAGAAGTATCACAGTCCCTGGGGCCAACGTATGATAATCTTCTTTTACCGGAAACCTGGGCGAGAGATACCCATTTTCGCACCGCACAGTTAAACGATGCCAGCCTCACTAATGCATGGAACAAAGCCCGTGAAGATCAGGACCCCCTTACCCGGGTTTATCCCACGTTTATAGAGAAAAACGGTCTGCTCTATAGACTGGCTAAGGCTGATGTGACTCCCCAGTTGTTGGTGCCCACAAGTTTTAGAGAGCAAATACTGTTTTTTGCACATGCCCATCTTTTAGCTGGTCATTCAGGGGCAGAAAAAACAGGACAGCCAATACTGCAGCATTTCTTTTGGCCAGGGGTGTATGCCCAGATACAAAAATATTGTCAAGAATGCAGAATATGTCAAAAGCGAAATCCCTACGTACCTCCCCCGGTACCTTTGAACCCTTTACCTATTATAGGCACTCCATTTGACCGCCTCGGTATGGACCTCATCGGTCCTTTGCCCAAGTCAGGTAGAGGACACCAATACGCACTTGTGTTGGTGGATTATGCCACCCGCTATCCGGAGGCGTTTCCCCTCCGGGTAGCCACCTCTGCGGCAATAGCCCAAAGATTAGTGGAAGTGTTCTCCAGAATGGGATTCCCTAGGGAGATCGTTACCGATCAAGGGACTCCTTTTGTGTCCCGCCTTATGAAGCAAGTATGTGCCCAACTGAGAATAAAACACATAAATACGTCTGTCTACCATCCCCAGACAGATGGCTTGGTTGAGCGTTACAACGGCTCCCTAAAGCTCACCCTAAAAAAACTACTGTCTGGGGATGGTAAAAACTGGGACCAGCTACTACCGCTAGCCCTTTTTGTCTTACGTAGCCAAACCCAGGCCAGCCTAGGGACTTCCCCATTCGAACTGCTTTTCGGTCGTAAACCAAGAACCCTGTTAGAGATCACTAAAGATAGCTGGGAAAGGGAAGGGGCCCAAGAAGCGGAAGCACTGTTGGACTATACGCGTCAGCTACAAACTCGTCTCCACAAGCTAAGAACCCTAGCCCATGACCATCTAGCCGTGGCCCAGGCCAAGCTAAAGACCTTCTACGATCGAGGAAAAAAATGGAGGGAACTGAACGTAGGGGACTGGGCTCTGGTCCTGCTACCCAGCTCCACACACAAGATGCGGAAAGAATGGCAGGGACCATTCAAGATCCTTAAAAGGATAGGGCGTACCACCTATTTGATGCAGGTATCCGGACAGAAAAAACAAATGTATCACATCAATCTATTGAAGAAATGGTTAGGGAAGCCCCCTCAATCGGTCTCCACGGTCGCCTCCGCTTCTCCATCTCCTCATACTGTATACGATACCCCCATTAATCAGAACCTCCCCCTGAGACAAAAAGACGAGGTTCTTTCTCTACTTTTTCGCCACAAGAGTGTATTTTCTGACCAACCAGGAAAAACACACCTAGCCGAACACACCATTCCTACACCCCCTGGCGTTGTGGTGAAACAAAAACCGTACCGAATCCCAGAAGCTAAACGTCCGGCCTTTCAGAATGAAGTTGAGAACATGTTACGCTCGGGTGTAATCGTCCCGTCGCGTAGCAACTGGTGTTCGCCAGTAGTTCTTGTGCCAAAACCGGATGGCAGCATCCGGTTTTGCATAGACTTCCGAGCGGTGAACCGGGTGTCCAAACAGGATGCCTACCCGCTCCCCAGGGTGGATGAGCTGTTGGAACGCCTTGGTGAGGCCCGATATATCACCACCATCGACCTCACCAAGGGATATTGGCAAATACCTTTGGCCCCTTCAGATAGGGAAAAGACTGCCTTCTCTACCCCCTCTGGCCATTACCACTTCACCGTCCTCCCCTTTGGGTTGCATGGAGCGCCAGCAACCTTTCAAAGAGCTATGGATACCCTGCTGGCCCCTCACCTACAGTACGCGTCAGCATACCTCGACGACATTGTCGTCTTTAGCAAGACATGGGAAGACCATCTCTCTCACCTGGACAACATTCTGTCCAGCCTATGCAAAGCAAACCTCCACATCAATGCTAAGATGTCCAGGGTTGCCTATGAGTCAGTCAATTATCTTGGTTATGTCCTGGGGAATGGTCTGATACAACCCCAGACCAAGAAAGTGGAAGCAATACAAGCCGTGCCTTACCCTACCACAAAACGGGAACTGAGAGCCATTCTTGGGTTGGTTGGGTACTATCGTAGGTTTATCCCACAGTTCGCAGACCTCGCAGGACCCCTAACGAACCTCCTACGGAAGGCCTACTCTTCTACTAAATTGCCTGTCCCGTCCCCGACAGAAACAGCTGCCTTTCGGGCCTTACAGGACGCTATCACCTCCTCCCCTGTATTGATTTCCCCGCACTTCTGCAAACCGTTTCATTTGCAGACCGACGCATCTGGGGTTGGTATTGGTGCAGTTCTGTCACAACTTGACGAGAATGGGCAGGAGAAGCCTGTTTTGTTCATTAGTAGGAAACTGTTTCCCCGCGAACAGGCCTATTCTACCATAGAAAAGGAGTGCTTGGCTGTTCGGTGGGGGGTGGAAAAACTGCGGTATTATCTGGAGGGTCGTTCTTTCATTTTGTACACGGACCATGCTCCCCTCACCTGGCTCCAGCGTAATCGGGGACATAATGAGCATCTTCTGCGCTGGTTCTTGGCCCTGCAGCCCTTTCACATCGAGGTCCGTCACCGGAAGGGAGCTGATCAGGGGAATGTTGACTTTCTCTCCCGCTTTCCTATTTCCCCCGATCGTGGAAATCCCGGGGGTGGGATGTGTCACGGAGCCTCTTGTGTCAGCGTGGAACGGGGCGGGGACCTTAACTGTTGTTCCTTTCCACCCCGTCCTCAGGAACCCTATGGTCCCTTTAACGCAGCTTGGATCTCCCCGGTGGAGGCGGTCTCCGCTCCTCTGACCTCGGGCGATTCCGACCTATCAGCACCCGAGGGGGCGGATAAAGAGGAGTTCCCGGAACAACACAGCGCGAAAGCCGGAGAAGGGAATCGGGGGCTGATCGCCGTTCAAGACGCGTTGCCAGGACGAGAAGCCGACGACTTGCGAGGACGTGAAGCAGACGCATTTCCAGGATGAGAAGCAGACGCATTTCCAGGACGAGAAGCAGACGCGTTGCCAGGACGAGAAGCCGACGACTTGCCAGGACGAGAAGTAGACGAAGGGAATACACCTGGAGGCCACCGTCACCACGAGCCGCCCTGCCGCACTTCTGGGGAAGTGTGGCTGGACAAGGTACGGGGCCGTTTGAGGGGATTGTTTGTCTCACAGGGTGGGAACTGATAAGGGAGGACTGAGGGAGGACCCGGTACCCCCACTGTGTGTCTCATTCCCGGTAATACTGTTTTCCTTGGGACAACACGCAGTGAAAACAATAATTATGTTTGGTGTCGGGCCCCGGTGACTCATCACTCCCCCTTTCCCGCCCTCCTTATCAGTGAAGCACTCGGACGTGACAGTAATGGTCGGTTTGTGTTTTCCTTGTTTTTCATGACGCCGAGATGCGGACCCAAGTCAAGAAGTCCCGGACCGAGTGAAAGAAACTTGAGGACCTCGCTTCTTGCTCTTCGTTGTGTAGTCAGAGACTGAACGAACTAGCTGTTTCTTTTGTTGATCGTGAAATAAACAACGATCCACTAACTACGAACGACTATTGGCCATTATTATCCTCCTAAGACCCTTTCCCTTACAAAACATTACGCAAAACAAACAAAAGGGTCGCAAGGAAGGCGATGCGTCAATTCCTTGCTTCGGGAGAGGCGATGCAATGCGTCTGTTCCTTATTGCAGCGCAGGGTAGGCGATGCGTTTGTTGCTTACCAGAGAGGAGGGGATACGTCTGTTTCTTACTGCATGCCGGTTACGATGCGACAAGATGGCACCTCAATGTGTGGCGAAGATCCGGTGCGATGCAACAAAATGGTGGCTCGATGCGACGGTCCGGTATGATCCGTGATCTTTTGCAGCTGCACGGCAGGTGCTGCAACAGTTTTCTCGGTGATGTTTCTGGACCCGGTGTGGATGCGGCGCACTTCTTCCTGATTGTTTAGTGAGGCGTCGGAGCCAAGTGCGGGTGTGGTACGCTTCTTCCCCGTGGCTCGGCGATGCGTTGGGAATCGGTGCGGATGCAACACACTTCTTCCCCATTACATCGATCTTCCAGCTCCCAGCGGCAAACAGTCTCTAGAGGTCCTAAACAGCTGCAGGCACCTCTTTACAAGTTCGAATTCCCCGCAAGGGAATTCAGGGGAGCTGGTGGTGAAGTCTTTGTGTCCCTGAGACTGCAGAACAGGAGGCACGCTCAGTTTCAAGCCCTTGGAGATCTTCCTCAAGATGACAAAGCAGGCAAATAAATAAATAAATAAATAAAAGCAGCAAAGTCTTTTTCTCCTTTTCTTGGCAGCAAGCAGCCACTGCAGGCCAACCCCAGACAGCAAACAGCACAGGGGCAGTATTCCTCCTCAGCTTCTCCGGCTCTTCTCCTTGGCAAAGGTTTCTCTTGAGTTCCCAGAAGTGATCTAAAATTCTGGGGTCTGGGTCCCTCATTTTATACACACCAATTCTTTGTTCTCTGGAGGCAGAGAGTGTCTGTACCCAGCCAAAACCAGTTCTGTCCTCACTGGTGCAGTTTCCTGGCAGGAGGTGGAGACAGCATTGTTGAAAGCAGATCTGGCCCAGGCAGGTGAAAGGAAATCTCCTCCCCCTACTCTAAATTCATCCCAGGTCCATTCAGTTCAGCCCTGACTCATCAAACTGCCGAAGCCGCAGCCCTCTCCCAGCCCCTGTCACTCACAAGCCAGACATGCAATAAACAAACCTAGCAGTGACACACTGGATGGTTAGTCATGAAAATACCTACTTTCTGAAAGTGGTATTTTCAAACACAGAATGTAAAAATCACCCACACTAAAAGATGCACTTCAACATTCTGAGTTCAGACATACTAAACTTTATTTTCCTGTCTTGTTCCCAGGGTCAGTTATGTTTATAAGATGTTATATCAAACTGCCCATTCTTGCCTATGGGAACAGATAGCCTTACAATAGTGAAAAACAAAATTGACAGTATTTCACTATCAGGACATGCCAGACACATCAGAGGATGTCTTACCTTTCACATACAATGTACCCTGCTCACAGGGGTACCTTCGGCCTACCTTAGCGGTGACTGACATGTAGAAAAGGGAAGGTTTAGGGACTGGCAAGTGTGTGCACTGACCAAGTCGACATGACAGTCCCAGACTCCACACAGGCTCTGTAATGGCAGGCCTGAGTCACATTTTACAGGCTGCTTCTGTGGGTGGCACAATCAGTGCTGCAAGCCCACCAGCAGCATTTGATTTACAGGCCCTGGGCACACATGGTGCACTGTACTAGGGTCTGACAAGTAAATCAAACAGCCAATCATGGAGTCACTAATCCATTACAACAATTTACAAAAGGAAGCACTTGCACTTTGGCACTGAACAGCAGTGACAAAGTGCACAAAGCATCTAGACCAGCAAAAACAGATGAGGCAACAGCAACAAAAAAATGGAATGGAGACCCTCACCAATGGTGCCAAGTCTAACAGTAAAGAAAGAAGACTACAATTTCAAGGATAATCTTGGGCTAAAAAATGTTTTTTCAGCAACGTCTCACATACCTGACTTCAAAGTGTCTGGAACCTTACCTTGGATAAAAATATTGATTGAAAAGAAAGGCCTGGTCAGAGACCATTTGAAGAGTGACATGCCATTTCGAGGCAAGTGTCGCGGCTGGGCGACCTTGGTTACGATGAATCCTGGTTCCAGCATCCATCCACTTTCAGCCCTTAGAACCCCTTCCGACCTCCAAAGTTATGATTATGCCCCAAACCTGCCAGTTGGAGGCAGACTCCAGGCCGTCAGTCGTGTTTGGCAGATGACAGTTTCAGATGCTGGGGTTCTGGAGGTTGTGTCCTGTGGCTACAGGATTCCTTTTGTCTCTTCTCCTACTCCATTTTTCAGGATAACTCTGGCTCTACTGAACCCTCTGAAGAGAAGCAGTGTGCTGGAGGGTGTTCAATTGTTTCCCAACAAGGGCACGATTTCTGTAATTCCCCAGGAGGGGAAGGCCGGGAGATCAAGCAAGCAGTTCAATTGGTGCACAGAAGACCTCAGAGACACCATACAACACTGTAAACAGCTAGGAAAGACATGAAGAGCCAGAAATGACACCACTGACAGAAATACCTCCATGGTTGCTAGGAAATGCTATCACCAGCATATTAGAAGCACCAAGAAGAAAACACTAGTGAACTGCATTGAAGGAAGCTTCAATAGATGTAAGGAGATTTTCTCAACAAGGATTTCACATCGTCCTCAGCCACTGTCAACAACATTGCTGCCCCCCAACAACTCTGCGAAAACCTATCCAACTTCTTCCACAGCAAAGTAGCAAACATCTACAGTAACTTCGCACACCAACCCAACCCCAGAGGACTTATTGCTAACATTCCCACCACCAGCCACGAGGGCCACCTCACTAAATGGACAACTCTTACCAGAAACAACACAGCCGCAATCATGCAGACCATTTAGTCAGGGGTTCTATCAGATCCATGCCCCCATCACATCTACAACTTGGAACATCATCAATCAGCACCACCCTGACCCACATCATCAACACCTGCATCACGTCAGTCACTTTCCCAGATTAATGGAAACTTGTGGATTTCAATGCCCTCAAGAAGCCCACAGCCAACTCAAATCAACTGAGCAACTTCCGACCCATCTCCCTGCTACCCTATCCAGCCTGTTATGTAGTTTCCACTAATCAGTAGGGACTGTGCATTTGTGGAAAACATAACCTTAGGATGGTGTCAGACTCATTCCATGCAACCCCGCAGGATATGTTGTCTCTTGGACCAGCTAGCTCACAGTGCCACCGTCACCCCCCCCCCCCCTTCCCCCCAAACCTAGGCAGGGACTGAACAGTTCTGTCAACTGCAGAACAAGACAACCATGTTCCCTCAGAAATCGTGGTGACCGACCAAGGACTTTTTGCTCAATCAATTGTACTCTCCTTCACTCAGAGAGATATACAAAGAATACACAAAGCAATGTTTTTCAATATTTATTGAACCGTAGTTATTCGTGTATAGAAGATATGTGCTGCAAAGATGAATAAACAGAAGCAGACAAAAGTTATAAGGAGTGCCAAAATAGTGAATAAAACAAAGAGTTCCACCATCTTGTTGAGACAGCTTATATATGCATACATATATGGTATTATAACAATCTAGCATACTCTTATGATCAAACCCTAACCTACGTGTCTAAGGTGTTAATGTATGGTCTGCCAAGAAACCCCCTTCCAGGTTATCTAACTACTTTACCTGGTGGGTAAGAATGTAGGACCCCGTCTTGGTAACGAACTGGATACCCCTCAAGGAGATGTCAGTCAGCTGCTAGGCGAAAGCTTCAGCATGCAGGGAACCCTTGAATTCAGCATAAGTGGCTCCTCTGATTGTATTTTGGAAACAAAAGGATATATAAGGAGAAAGGCATATTTGCCTCGGACCATGATTGTGATCATGCTGCCTATTGTTTGCATTCTGCAGACAGCTGTATCACCATAAGGACATAATAATAAACACGTTTGTATTACACAAGTGAAGACTTTGAACATAGTGCCAAGGCAGTATGATAGTGTTCTCACAAAGTTCTTTTGTGTCAGCAAGGTCAGTGCTTCCTAGAAACTTAATCCAATGCGTTGTAAATGCAAATGTGTGTCAAAAGTCAATGTGACAAAGGGAAGGTAACTTTAGGAAAGAACTGTGTACATGAAAAATGTCACTATTTCCTATCAGGCCTAACTTGGGCACATGACAAGCCAAAGTGATTGAGAAGGCCATTAACAAGCAACTCACAACTCACCTCAAACTTTACCATCTTCTAGATAACACACAATCAGGCTCCAGAAAAACGACAGCACCCAAACAGCACTCACAACGGCCACCAATGACATCAGAACATCCTGGAACGAGGAGAGACAGTAGCTCTCATCCTTCTTGAACTCTCCGCTGCCTTCAACACTTTCTCACACAACACCCTGTGCAGAAGACTTTACGAGATTGCCATACAAGGATCTCCACTCAAATGGATCCAATCACAAGACATCTCCGTCACCTCCTACGCTGATGACACCCAACTCATCCTCTCCCTAATGGAGAAGACAAACACCAGCAGAACCAACTTCACCAACTGCATGACCATGGTAGCAGACAGGATGTGAACCAACTGCCTAAAGCTCAACTCTGACAATATGGAAGTACTGGTCTTTGGCAACAAAACCTCCCCCATGAGATTCCACCTAGTGGCTTTCAGAGCTAGACCCAACACCCACATACCACTTAAAAAATCTAGGGATCATCTTAGATGACAAGCTCAACATGATGGCTCAAGTTAATGCAATGTACACCTCCTGCTTCCACATCCTACACATTCTGCAAAAGATCTTCAAATGGTGGCCTCAGAACACCAGACGGACCGCCAGACAAGTTCTTATCACCAGCAGGCTGAACAACGGCAACAATCTCTATGCCAGAATCTCAAACAACTCCTACACAGGCTCTAGACCATCCAGAATGCGACTGTGAGACTCATACTTGACCTCCCATGCCACACCCACATCACACTGCACCTCAGGAAGCTTCACTGGCTCCCCATTCCCAGCACAGCCAATTCAAACTTCTCACGCACACATACAAAGCTCAACACAACACAGGACCAGGATCCTCGAACAGCTGCATACACTTTGTAGGTTGCTCATTCTTCTGCATCGCGCCTGTTAGAAATGGGGTTACCAATTCTACGGGGGTAGCATGGTACAGAGCGGGCAGGCCAAACTCCTGAGGACATGTGCGAAAAATCCACGCAGTACCCACAGACGACACACCAGGCACAGAACAAAAAAAGTCACAAAACCAGTTTTGGTTGAAAAAGAATAACTCTTGTAGTGTCTCCAATATGCAAAGGCAAACACAGTAATCACAATACTGCGCCAACTGGCGCCAGGGCAGTAGATACACAGGGTAACTGAAAAGAAGAAAAGGGTAAGTCCACTAGTTCCAATGTTGAAATAGAAAAACATAAAGCATTCTCGGTTAGCATGAACTTATTAGGCTCGTAACACTGTGCTCATAAACATGGCCTGAACACCTGGGGCATAACCTCCTGCAGGTAAGTACACCATGGGCCTAGAACATCAGGATGCGTACTCATGGGGCCATTGGCATCAACATTAGGCACAATAGTATAGGCAGGACTCAGGGCCTAAAGACCTTCTTTAGCATGAGGAATCAGCATCCGCATTGGCACAAACAATCATGAGCAGGGGGCACAGTAACATAAGCACCCAGGCATGAACTTAGTAGGGGCTCTCAGTGGGCATAGTCATGTACACGTGGCATCAGATGGAAACCTCATGGTGCAACCCTACGGGCATGAAGGACAATACATACAGTGCATAACATGTGCCCCTAAGCGCCCCAACCTTTTGAGCCCCTGTGTCCTGGCAGGCCCGGTCCTGGGGCCCTACAATCAAAGCTTAAGAGGCCCGCTGAGTTCTGGCCAGTTGGCGGTCCTCTCCAGTGACCCTACGTTGCAGGTGCCCGCTGCCAGTCGGGGCACTTGAAGAGCAACACTGTTTCTGGGGGCCGGCACCGACCCTGTGCCCCGGCACACCCCCAACCCACTACACAGTTGAGCCCCTCTCACCAGGCTCCTCGAGATGACTCCTCTTTACTTCCTGGCAGACACATGGGGCTCCTCTCTGCACACGGGGCCCCACCTGATGTCTTCTGGTAGGGGACAGGCACCGGTGTGTGCCTCGGCCATCCCCTGCTCACTCCGGCCGTCCGTTTCGCCCGGGCCTTGGGGGCTCAGCAAGCGGGGCTCTCCCCTACTCCCAGGGAGCCCCGCCAACGTCAGCAGCACTCGGGGCTCTCCTCCGACCTCGGAGGGCCCCCACCATGGAGCAAGGTCTCCGTCGGCTTCCGGGCTGGCTCCTCAGGCCCCCCTGCGCAGCAGCCAACGGGGGCGCGGCCGATGGCGCCGTGCCCCGTCACGTGACGACAGCTGTTTAGGCTTTTTAGGCCTAGGGCGCCTACTGCGACACAACAGCGGTCCTCTCCTGGCTCCGGGGCCACCGCGACAGTGAAGGCAGGTGCGGGGTAGGACCCCGACGTCTCCAGGTGGCGCGGAGCAGCACCAGCAGACTGGGCCGCGGCGGTGATGCTGATACCTGAATGAGGGGTTGGCTCCCTCCAACGTCACGGCGCCAATGCGGGGTAGGCACCCGCTTGCCTCAGAAGGAAGGCGGGACACGGCCCACTCGTGGCTCGCACCCCAGGCGGCGGCGGTGATTCCTCCTTCGGCGGCACTAGGGCCGTGGCGGTGAGTTGGGGAGCAGCGCTTCTGATGCAGGCAAACGTGGGGAGGGTACCCGCTTTGAGTTAAATTTGCATAAGGGCACCAAAACGCGGGGTAGGCTCCCGCAGCGATTTCAGGCAGCCAGTTCCTCTTTGGGCCACACAGCGCTTTGTGGGCACAGCGCCTCCAGGCAACACAGCGCTAGACAGGAGGACTACAAGGGGCACGCGGATAAGACCTGGGCTGCGGCAGTGAGTCCGATAGATATATATCGCTTCACAGGGGCACAGCGCTTGAGTCCATAACACGTGGTGAGGCACAGAAGCAGCCTCTTCCAGCTGCGCAGCGCTTGGGAATTATAGCGATTTGGGGTTAGACAGCCCCAGCAAGCCGCAGGGCCCCAGGGTAACTAACGCTCCTCACCTCCTGGGCGGTCCAGTCCAAGGTGCTCCTTCCTTTCCCGGCGCTTTTAGATATAGCGCTTGTGTGGCACAAGGTCCCCGCAGCCTCAGGGACCTAGGTAGGCACTCCTTCCTCAGGGGCCAGGGAACAGAGCAGCAGGCACTACTGGGCCAGGTTAGCAGATAGAGGGAACTCATCAAAACAGGGCGGTAGGCTTTCACCATCCTCCACTGTAGCGTGGCCCTCCTCCTACACAGCAGCCTGAACTCCTGCAGTGGGGCTTCCAGTAGCCCAGGGGGACAGCAGAGGGGTTTTTAGTAAGGTGCAGGGTCCAGCACAGAGGCCCAAGTAGCGGTATCCCCTGGCAGCAGGTCCCCTCACGTTCCTGTCTCTGCTCTGTCTCAGCACATGGTGGAACAGCCCCCTTATTTATATGCCCCTCACCCCACCTACCAGGCAGTGCCAGAAGCTTCTGGAATCCTCTGGGGAACTGGTTCTAGCTGGCTCAGGGGGGGGAGCAGAGCACCCTGGGTGCCAGGCTTTCCCTCCTCCAAATGCTGGGATTGCTGGGTACCAAACATCTAGACCACTAACCTACTGCAGTCAGGTGGCACAACACATAGCCATGGCATCCATTTTAAATGCGACATTCCACCAGGGTGCATTTCCACAATGGGGTGTTAATAAGTGCACACCCCATTGCATTACATTGTCCCATTAAACAGGGCATCTCATACCACACATGACCTATACAACTTTCTTTACCATGGGGGAGACACCATAACACAGGGGGGTGAAAGCGAAAAATGTTGGGGGGGAAATGGGCCAAGTCCAACAGCGCCCAAGACATGGAATGACCTCCCTCAACACAACAGAGCCTCATCATCACTTATTGAGTTTGGCAAAAAACTGAAGACCTGGCTCTTCATATGTACCTTGCCCAGGTGCCTGGATACCCTCTTGGGTGATTAGTGCAATATACATATCAGCATAACATAACTGGTGTGAACTTTCATCCTTTGGCTATCAACAGTCACTCTTAAGTGATCAGGAAAAAATTAAAAGGCTGGCCTCAATGAAAGGGTCATTCTAACCCTGAACAACATACCGCAGACGCACAATTTACCCCCCACCCTCCCCCAGTTATCTACCAAGTATCTGTGCTTCAGGAATGCTTACCAACAGCCCCTATCAGTAAAATGGCCTAATCGAATTTCTAAATGCATCTGTCTCCTCTGCTTTGCTGTCTAGCTCCCCTCCATCATCCTTCAAGAATGGAAGAAATACATTTCTAGCATCTGTAAAGCAACCTCACCCCTTACTTGTCACATGGCCAGCTGCGGTCCGTCCATAGGGGCCACACCCCCTCTGCTTTGCCCCTCAAGAAGAGTGTCTGTTAGGCTGAGCAAAGGTCGTCCTGACAGACACTCTTCATTTTCACGTCAGGCAGCAAGAAGCTCGACATGTGCTAAATAATCAGAGTGCATGTGTGACTGTATGCTGAGGAATAAAGACATCTGTTACAGAGATCCATGTGTGGCCTGTTCATTTGCATGCTCCTGGGCTGGGTAGGACGCTACAATGAACAGGACACGGGCTTCCAAAATAGATCCCACAGCCCTCCATTACTCTGTTTCACTTATACTCATGCATTTACCACACTGGCAACATACACAACAAGCATTTACAATGCAACGGTCTCGCCTTTGCAAAAGTTAGAGCTATTGGCATTGTAAATTACAAACTTTTTATTTATGTCTTGGTTTCGAAAACAGATAAATAAATGGCATTGTCATTTACAATGCCAATAGCTTAATCTCTCGCAAATGTGAGACCTATTGCATTTGCACACAAACACACACAGAGAGCCACACACACACACAGACACACACACACAGAGCCACAGACACACAGAGCCACACACACACAGAGCCACACACACACACAGAGCCACACACACACACAGAGACACACACACACACAGAGACACACACACACACATAGGTCATGAAACTTAGTACACCCCGGGGATTTTTCGGAGAGTAACTCATTCCACTGCGCACTGACCACTTGAGACTTGAAGGCCTCATTAAAACAGTCCTCAGAGCTTCTGAGAGATCCGCTTTCACAGCACAGGTTGTCTCGGGCCAGCGGTCTGGAGACATCAAGGACGGGTTCGTTCGAATCTGGGGTGTCTGTTGCAGATTATCATTTCTTATTTGTATGGTTCATTTTCCCCATGTTATCAGATGGTGGCTTAGAAGACTGTAAACCGCTGTGTTCTTTTCATAGCTCTGCCAAGACACCTCGATTAGGTTTTACACGACCCTTGCTATTCCCATATAAGCCAGCATTTAAGAACAGAAAGGTGGGAGGTGGTGAAAAGTAATCGGGGGAAATATATTTTTCCCATTGACTTCTATCGAAACAGGGGCTATTTCAGGTGGGAGACTGCTAAAATTAAGCCATTTTTTAGGCACGGAGAGATGAAGCGATTTGCCCAGAATTACAAGATGCTTCAGCCTCCCACCAGACTCGAACCCTCTTCCTCAGCTTCATGGTCGGCCGCTCTAGATGTTGCGCCACATCCTCTCCTAAAACCCCTCGACTCTCCAGCCGAAGCCGGTCTATTGGCATCTCTTCCTGCCCCTGCAATCGGAGCACAGCGGTGCCGATGTAACACACATAAATTCCAGCATCCTTTGCTACTCTGTCTGACACCTGAACTCTGCTCTTCCAACGCACCTCAATCCGCTTTTGCTTCTGCCATTTCTGCTCTGAAACCTACACCCAAACTGTTCCATCACTAGGACATCTCTAATCTGCAGCAACAAGCTGTCTGTTCTAGTACTTGACTGTACAAGCGGCTCTGTCAATGCACCTCTACAGAGGCCTGCTGCACCGATCCGTGTCCTAGGAAGCAGCGAGCACGGATAGCCGCCCGGTGTATTGCATAACAGGGACAGTAATGAGGTGCGGGAGACGGGCCACACCGACGAGCAGATACAAAACTAGGCAGCGGAATGAAGAGGTCAGCCATAGGGTCACAGCACTATGAGGAACAATCTATTTTCTAATGTAGCACCTCTTGACTCACATCTACAGTGTCTAAGCGCTGTAAAGAGATACTTCTATTTGCCACTCAAAAAGTGCCTATTTTACAGACGCAGGAAGAATGAGTTGGCCTTTACAGACACTAGGAAGCCAGGCATGGGTTCTAAAACATCCATGGATTATTTTTTTTTTCCTAGTGTCATTGTTGAACGTGTCGAATTTGTTTCTCTTGGTTTAAGGAAAAACTAGGGAGGATTTTTGCAACTCATTTGGGTCTCTGCTGTATGAACAAGCTCTGCCATTTGTATCTAAGCCCCGTCCTTTTGCGATTGGGGGGGCGTGTTTTTTTACTTTCTTTCTCGGCTGTAAACAACAGTCAAAAACACACCCCCCAGTCTGAAATGGACGGGCTTACAGACAAATGGTTCTTCTTTCTATCTAAGCCCTGTCCTTTTCAGACTTGGGGCGTGTTTTTGACTGTTGTTTATAGCTGAGAAAGAAAGTAAAAAAACACGCCCACCAATCGCAAAAGGACGGGGCTTAGATAAAAAGAATAACATCACTTGGGCCTCTTCTCCAATGGCTGGCCTCCGTTTAGGAAGCCAGCCAATGGAGAAGAGGGGCGGGTTCGAGCCCCACTCTCTAAGACATAAAGTATTGGAGCGAGACTGCGCAAGCGCAGCCTACGCAGGCCGTGACCTAAAAACGCATCACATATCCTTGGGATATTAGCGCTAGGTAGCTTCTTTAGCTTGTTCTGTTCTGTTTGTTAAAAATAATGATTTTAGTCTGCACCATTGTTACTAGGCTCGGTTGAAATTCAAATTATGTGGCATCATTTTCTGAGTTTTACGTTACACTTTTTACATGAAATTTCCAAAATTAGGCCAAAAAGCCATGTTGTCTAATTATGTCTATAACGCAACCTGCTGATGATGCAGCACTTCTGTTTTTAGGGCTTTTCTTATCATGAAATATGTCCTTGCATCCAAAATGGACATAAGGAAACATTTTGTGCTAAAGGCTGAATTTGCATTTTGCGTAGGTATATGTAACTTCGCACAATTTTCCCATAATTTTGCATCATCATACAGAACCAAGTTTCAGGAATATTATACACCTCTTAATTGTTGCTAGACCAGTCCTGTCAAGTGACCATGTTTCTCTAAAAGTCTCTACCCTCTAGCTTTATAAAGGCTGCAGCCTGCACATGAATATTTAGCAAATTTGTGCTCACTCGCTAATGGAAAATTGATGGATTCATTTTATGCCTAACCACTTTCAAACTTCACCAGCCGCCACTTGTTTTCCTTTTCATTCATGGAGGCATTTTCTGTGATGTCATGTGTTATAGGTCAAAGGAGGTGATGTTTCTTTCGCAACCCCTAATATTTTGATTAATGATGCCCATGGGGTAGTTTCCCATCCAAGCCAGCACCAATATGTTGACTATGCTCTAGTGCACTAAAACGTCATAAAAACTCTCTAAGAACTGGGGAACCAGGGGGCATATTATCAACAAATAGCCATAATTATCGCTAAATGAGCTTAGCGCATTTTTTATATCACTGCGCATTGCCGGATATTATCGCTGAGATAACGTGCTATTAGCAACGTTTATCTCTAGAGGGATAAAATATCCGGCGATAGCGGCTCAATGCGTGAATATCGCTGGAAATCCAGCGATATTCAGTCATTATCGCTAATGGGGACTTAACCTGAATATCCACCTCCCATTGGATATACAGGTTAAGTCCTGGCCGAGCAGGCGTTAGTTTCTAGCGATATTCGCGCTTAGCGCGAATTTTTTAATCGCTTTTCCTGCCTAGCTAATAGGCGATAGCTGTGTTAGCGGCTGTTTTTAGTCGCTAACAGGTTGGGTACGCCCACTTTGCATGTCATTAGCGATAAATATCGCTGACATGCAAAGCGGGACCCAAACCTGTAGCTATCTACTACAAGCTGTGACAGCTTGCTAATAGGGCGATAAAAATATTGCTGCTTTAGCGGGAAAAAGTCCGGCTAAAGCAGCGATATGACCCTTGATAATATGCCCCCAGGTTCGAGTATGCGAGAGGCTCAAGCATCCTGTGATTCTGGGCAAATTACTTAATCTCCCCGTGCCTAAAAAAAAAAAATGAATGTGTTCGCCAACTGTTGCTCGTGTAAAGCGCTCTGATACTTTCGGGTAGAGTTAGTGCTTAAATAAAACTGCAACAAAAAAATGGATATGCAGGAAGTTTCAGCAGTATGAGAAATAGGGTGACCAACTGGAATTTGTGCAAATTCAGGACGGTGAGTGTAAAAATTCATGACAAAGGGTCAAAATTCAGGACACAAATTCAGGACAGGAGGTCAAAATTCAGGACAAAACTTCAGGACAATTGGAAATGTTTTACAGGCACATCAGAGGTCGCGCAATAGTATATAAGTAAGCCCAGCCATATCTAGACATATTCAGCCATTTGCAAACCTATCCATCATGTATCCTTCCATCTATCCTTTCACTCATCCATCCCTTCATCCATCCTTTATCCACCCTTTCACCCTAGCCATCTGTACACTCATCCATCCACTCTTCTACCCATCCATCCATTCACTCATCCATCCAGCCATCCTTTCACTTACTCATCCATCCATCCAGTCACTCATTCTTCCACCCATCCACCCTTTCAGTCATCCATCATCCTCCCTTTCTCTCTCCAACAACTCTTTCACTTAGCAATCCTTCCTTGCATCCATCCATCCACCCACCCTCCCACCCATCCATTCATCTACTCATCCCACTCATGAATCCATCCATTGACCCTATCACTCATCCATCCTCTCTTATCCATTTATCCTTTCACTCCTTCACTCACCTATTCATCCTTTTGTCCATCTACCCTCCCTTTCACTCACTCATCCATCCTTACATCCACCCTTTCACTCATCCGTCCAACCATTCGCCCTTGCACTTATCAATTCATCAATCCATCCATCATTTCACTCATCCATCCACCCACCCACTCACTCACTCATCATTCACCTTTTCACTCATCCGTCCACCCTTTTACCCGTCCAGCTACCCTTCCACCCATACATCCAGCTATTTCCCTTTTCTCTCTTCCATCCTTCCACTCACTCATCAATCCATCTATCCTCTCTCATTATCCATCTATTCAATCTTTCATTCATCCATTCACCCTTTCACTAATTCATCCAGCCATCCCTTCACTTACTCACTCGCCCACCCATCAAGAACTTCACCCTCGCTGCAGAAGCCATCCCAGGACTCGGACAGAAGCCACCCTGGGCAGAGACAGGATCCATCACAGGGGAGGGGGTGGGGGGACAGGAGCCATCACAGCTGGGGGCAGGATCCACCAGGGTGGGCACAGGGGTGGGCATGCAGTATTCTAGTATCATCTTGGTCTCTTCCAGGGTAGGGGGAGCGCTTCTCATCCCCTCTTGGACAAGACAACGAGAAGACAGGCTGCGATCCAAAATGTTAATTTTGCCCCCCTCACCCCCCCCTACACACTGATGTACAGTACTGAAAGGAGATGCTCAAAGAGAACTGATTTAACTAATTGCCCTCCATACTTTGTTAATCAGTGTGGGTGCGATTGTGCCATTTCTTTATTGCATTACAATATAGACTGCATGTTTGAAGAATCGAGATTTGTTTACAATTTAGTGACTAATTAAGCTCTGTGAAGAGAACCACGTGCTGCCTCGGCCGGTTCTAGGATGTTTGGGGCCCTGGGCAGAAAGGGAATTTCTCACACCAATTGCAGATACAAGATGCATTCAGCGCTGTTTGCATCTGAATAGATGCCCCTGAAGCTGAAGCTGCAGCCGCCCCTCCCCGCCTCTCAGTCACTTCAAACACCTCTTAACAGCTCATCAAGGGCTGGAGGTGTGAGAGGTGCCATCCCGCTATGCCTTCCAATGCTGCTGTTACACACGACCTCAACAGCATTAGAATCAAGAAGGGAGGTGGGGGCCAGCTGTGCGACCAGTTAAAATTACGGACAAATGGCGTCCGTTAAAGAACCCTTCACGGACAACGGACAGACGGCCGAAATTACGGACTGTCCGTGAAATTTACGGACGGTTGGTCACCCTAATGAGAAATGGCGCGAGAGTAGATGAAAATTATTTGTGAGCATTTTTCGCAACCTTATGAGGGACAAGGGCGCCACCTTGTGTCAAAACCGTACGCTCTGCAAAAGTTACGATCTAGAAAAGCACGGTAGTATTTGTTATTTTCCAAGACAATAAAAGGCACCTTGGCGTCGTTATGGAAAATATTATATAAAAAGATGAGTCACCCCACCCAACCTTTCAGGACCTTTTTCACTCTCCCTCGAACAAGCGGGAAATAGTCTTCGTTTTTTCAGAATAACTTTTAAATAAAAGCTCGTGTTTAATTTAACAAGGTAGATAACCTGTTTTTGAGATTTTTACATTCTTAATTATAATTGTTTTTAATTATTATTTTCCTTTTCTTGATTTAAGGTTGACCTTTAATATTAGGGGATGCTGCCTTAATCTAGGACTTCCCCACACTTCGAATCCTTCGAACCTTAGCGTGAGAGAAACAACCACTCCTGAAACTCCCCCTTCTTGTTTTGCTCGTCCAATAATACTCTATAACAAGCTGTCTAGGGTGGCGTCGATTACAACGTTCAGTAGGAACGAATATTTACAGGGAGGGCGTGCACACAGAAGCAAATGAAAGCCGTGTGTATCAATCCGTATATGGTGATGTAGTTTCATTTACACAGGCGCTCCGCACCCCACATGAGTATTGTTCATCTGCAAACATTTTGCATTAGTCAGTGGCTGAATAACACCTTGCCAGATGATAGGCGAGAATATTTATTATTCTAGTTAGTGCCCAGGGGGTTAAGTGGGATGTAAAAACTGGGGTGGAGGGGGGGGGGGGGGAGTGTTAGGTGTCTCTGAAAGAGGCGTGGCCAATGTAATTAATAGCGTGACTTAAACACATGCACGCTAAAAATCGGTGCTTAGCATAGTGTGCCGCCTAACTTGTATTTTGCTGTTTCTGTCATTGCATTCAGATATATGATACATCAAGGAACATCGTACCTACAACAAGCCAGGACTATTGGCTTTGTCAATGGTTGTTATTTGCATAGGATGAAAAAGCAGCAACTATGGCTTGTATATAATATTGAAAAAGCTTACACTTACAGCCCTGGTGACACCAGGACAATGTTGCTGCTCCTGAGTTTCAAAAAGAGAAGGGGAATCCAGAGAAAAAATGTCTCTTTAAAGGATTTGCCTTGGCCTTCAAAGCTCACCTGGCATGACATTAAGCCGTGACTTTTCTACTAGTGAGAAGTGAGCAGTCTGAGCACATGCACATCCATGTGCCTGTTGTCATTGCAGTCCGGAAATAAAACGGACCACCTGTGCCAGGGCACAAAACAGAGCCCGATAGAGATCCGTTTCGAGGACCCCTTTAAACAAGCATTGGCATAGCCAATTGGTCTTGCTTTTGGGACCTTCTAAGTATTTAGTTATGCAGCACAATTTCCTTGGTGCAACAACATCAACTGTTGCGTGGCTAAACACTTATAGGTCCCAAAGGCGAGACCTATTGGCTATGCCAATGCTTGTTATTTTTTGTTCTTGGGGGGGAAACCGGCCTAGTGCCTGGAGGGTCAAGGGTGAGTGGCAGGAGGGACAAGGGTGACTGTCAGGCAATGGGGGTGAAGGGTGAGTGCCAGGGAGATGAGACGTAAGAGTCAGGAGGGTCAAGGGTGAGTGCCAGGGAGGGGAAGGGTGAGTGCCGAGAAGGGGAAGTATGAGTGCCAGGGGTGAGGGGTAGCTGCCAAGCAAGGGGGGTGATGGGCTAGTGCCACGGAGGTGAAGGTTGAGTGCCAGGTCAGGGGGATGAAGGGTGAGTGCCAGGGACTTTTTTCGTTTTGGTGGTATAAATTTGTGAGCATGAGTGATTATGTAACAGATACAAATGATAAGGTTGGTGTTGAGCAGGTAATAACGGTACGGCGCTGAAGCTAACTGCAGTGTAGCCACAACTGAAGGTTTTCATTCATAACCACCCCTTTGCCACATTCCTATTTTGAATGATTTCTTGGGAAACTTTGTTAATTGTGAGCATAGTTATTGTTTTGCACTACACCTAACACATTCTAGTACAAAAACGATTCAGAACACTAAAGTGGCTCCTGCAGTAAGCTGTGCAATACACTACTGCAACCATACAGCTTAACCAAAACCAAGAATCAATCACATACCTGGTGCTTTGCAACATCAACATGCAACTGCTTTGCTTGCTCTGGGCTTTCAAGCCATCACTGGTTCTCTTCTGTAGGTCTCAGACAAAACAGCTCTCTAATACATTGAGAATCTCATTAAAGCTTCTTCTATACACAAGATAGTGTGTCTATTCTGTGATGTGGATTTGGACAAAGTTGTAAAGAGCTAACTTCGTCAGAATGTTATAACTGAAGATAGTTTGATGATGCTAACATCAGTTTAAATAATGAGGATGTTGGGTTATGTATGCCAACTTAGTGGCAACAATGATAATGTCGTGGAGATGTCAAAGTCCAGGAGGTAGTGACAGCATGTTTTATAATTCAATGTAAGGATATTGGGGAGCCACTGTCCGAGTAACAGAAGAACCTATATGCACTTGTATTTGCAGTACCAATAGGATGTGTAATAATATTAAAGGATTGTGTAGGAAATGGGACCCCCGGCCAGCCAGGGCTTGCGCCCCAGCCAGTCAGAGACCGCCACTCCTATATAAAGTCGACCCCTGCTCGCCCTCTAGGTAACGCGGCGCGGGCAGTCAGGCCTATCTCGGAGGACATGTGTGAAGCATTTGCGCACGCACCCACCAACAGCAACATCCCCGGCCTCCCACAAAAGGAACTCCACACGAAGTATATATGAAAATAGTCTTTGTATTAGACAGGACACATAGGGATATACACTTTACAAGGGGTTCAAGGCACGGCAGGGGTTACCAGGGAAAAGGTACAGGGCAGGGCCAAGGGACCACTGCCAGTGGTACGCATCTGATGGAACTGGCATTAGAACACATATATCCTGGGAGCTTCCTAGAACTAGCAGTAGAACTCACTCTGACCAGGGATCACATACATGAGACATCGGGCACTCAGGCGGGAAGGGACAAGGTACATAACACAGCAGAGGCCCCCATCAGCAGGGCAACACATAGTAAATCAGCAGGGCAACACATAGTAATCCTCAGCATCACATTGATATTAGTCAGTAGCACCCCCTAGGCCAGATGACCGTCCTGGGGCAGGGGCGCCTTAGAGTCTCGGTGTCCAAAGTGGCCTGAAAGGGCTCGGGCAAACCTAAACGTGGCAGCGGCCCACGAAGTGCTGGGCCGCTGAGGGACTTGGGTGGAGCCTTGCAGGCTCAGGGGGACAGGAGGGCGATGGTGGAGCCTCTCGGGGCTCAGGGAAACATGGTGGGGCCTCTCGGGGCCCAGGCAGGGCCGGGGCACGTTGGAGCCTCCTCGGGGCTCAGGGAAACAAGGTGGGGCCTCTCGGGGCCCAGGCAGGGCCGGGGCACGTTGGAGCCTCCTCGGGGCTCAGGGAAACAAGGTGGGGCCTCTCAGGGCCCAGGCAGGGCCGGGGCACGTTGGTGGGGCCTCTCGGGGCCCAGGCAGGGCCGGGGCACGATGGTGGGGCCTCTCGGGGCCCAGGCAGGGTCGGGGGCACGTTGTGGAGCCTCTCGGGGCTCAGGACGAGAACTGTGGGCAGGTAGGGACCCCCCTCAGGGGGCCCGGCATCACTGGGGCCCCACGGGCCATGAAGGAGCCCCTCGGGCCCGAGGAGGGGGGTGACAGGCGGAGCCTTTCAGGGCTCATGGGGGTGAGGGCCAACCGAGCCCCGCCAGGCTCGAGAAATGCAGGGTCCCACGGGGGAGCCTCTCAGGGCTCAGTCTAGTTGTGGGCGGGCATCGTTGGAGTCCTTCCCGGACTCGTGGACGAAGGGCGGGGCCCTCGGTGGCCTCGTGGGCACACGGCACCCCTTGGGGCAGAGGAGCGCCACGGAGCCCGCCCGCACTCACCGATCTCCACGTGCGGCGGCTCCTCGTGGCGTCAGCTTCCCTCGGCTTCCCCACGGCGGGGCGGTGGCGGAGCTCTCCCTTTTACTCGGGGGAAGCCTCGCTGCAGGGCCGGCGGGGACGCCCTAGAGCCGGGCCAATCCCTGCGCGGCCCCGTAATGACGTCCTGGGAGTCCCGGCGGCCAGGACCAATCAGTGGGCAGCAATGCCTTCTCCGGGGCCGCCAATGGCAGCGCGGCCCTGGAAGGGGAGGCGGGTGCAGCGCCTCCACAGCCGACTCCGGGCTGCAGCGGTGAACTCGGGGAGGCAGAGAGGAGTAGGCTCCCTCGTAAATAGGCCACGCGAAGGGGGTAGGCGAGGTAGGCACTCGCTGGGCGTCTGGCACCTCCGTGGAGCAGGGCAGATGCCGGGTGGCACCGGCTCGATCAATTCAGCGTGCCCCAAGCGCTAGGGGTTAGATACAGCGCTCCCAGCGCTATAGGGGGAAGTAGAGCGCTCCCAGAGCGGGAGAGGGTGAAGGGAAGCAGCAAGGTCCAGCAAAGAGTCCAGGGGCTGGGCAGGGCCCAGGGAGGCCAGCCAACCCTGAGCCCAACCAGCAGCACGCCCCTGGCAGGCTTCCAGTCAGGACCAGCAGGAAGAAGAAGAGAGCGAGAAAAGGGCCCACCCCCCTTTTATACAGGAGCGCCCTTTGTCTCCAAAAAGGGGCAGGCAGGGAGAGAACCAGCTGGAACTGGTTACAAGGAATTTCTTGGTGCTGGCCAGGCCAGGGACACTGGACGCACCCCCGGGGGGGTGGGGCCAGCCTGGTGGGGGAAGGCCCAGCCGGCTTCAGCCAATCAGGCGCCAGCACATCTACTGCACACACACACCAAGGTCTAGAAGGGGCCCTTCCCTTCTAGCCACACGCATGCCGCAGACATCATCTTGTAGCATTCAACCTCACGAGCGCACACATACCAAACACGGCCCGGCACGCCCCACGCATCAGGAACTACCAGAGCCACATACATCCCCCATGCATTCCTATGGGCGGCAGGTCTCTCTCACCACGCACACACTCAGGAGGGGACTCACCATCCCCCGGTCACATATACTAAGCACAAACTTCAGGGATGGACCTGCCAGACGGGCCAAGTCCAACACATGCCCCCCCCAGCCCAAACGCAGGGGAGACCAATCACTACCGGGATGGACTTCCCTGCTGCAGGGCGGTAGGACGTGGACGCGGCCCGCAGTGCCGGACCAATAAACATATCCATATTAAAAATAATAAAAGTTAAAACAAAAAACAAACAAAAAAAATAAAAAATGAAGGCATAGGTCCAACCAGGCTACCCACCTGGTACTCCTTAGTTGCCCATGACTAGGACCAGGCCCTAAGCCATCCAGATACCACTGGTCCCTGCTAATCCGAAGTGGGGGGGCGGTACCCCTGGCCCCCAACAGCCATTCTCCACTCCCTTTCTCAGTGTAGCCACGACTACCACGGTTCCTTCCACCTAGGGTCCGCACCCTCAGGTTTACCAGAGGTCACGGGCAAGAATGCCCCACCCTACCTCTACTTCTGAGGTTCCGCGTTCTCCCAGGAGAAACACCCTCAGAACACACCTTCCTACCAGTCTTGGAACTTCCTCCCTCCACTGGTCTTCCACCTGGGAACTAAGCGTTCAGCTCTCCCCAAGGCCAGCCGCGGCCGAGCCAGCAGGTCTTCCTTGTCCGGGATACAACTTAACATGAATTCCGCCAGGGCGACACCTGACACCTAAAACACCACAAGATGAGCCGCGGCAGCGCCAGCAGGTCTCAGTACAACACAACATAAATTCAGCCAGGGCGACACCTGACACCTAGAACACAACACGATGAGCCGCTGCAGCGCCAGCAGGTCTCAGTACAACGAACACAACAAGATGAGCCGCGGCAGCGCCAGCAGGTCTCAGTACAACGCAACCTAAATTCAGCCAGGGCGACACCTGACACCTAGAACACAACAAGATGAGCCGCGGCAGCGCCAGCAGGTCTCAGTACAACGCAACCTAAATTCAGCCAGGGCGACACCTGACACCTAGAACACAACACGATGAGCCGCGGCAGCGCCAGCAGGTCTCAGTACAACGAACACAACAAGATGAGCCGCGGCAGCGCCAGCAGGTCTCAGTACAACGCAACCTAAATTCAGCCAGGGCGACACCTGACACCTAGAACACAACAAGATGAGCCGCGGCAGCGCCAGCAGGTCTCAGTGCAACGAACACAACAAGATGAGCCGCGGCAGCGCCAGCAGGTCTCAGTACAACGCAACCTAAATTCAGCCAGGGCGACACCTGACACCTAGAACACAACACGATGAGCCGCGGCAGCGCCAGCAGGTCTCAGTACAACGCAACATAAATTCAGCCAGGGCGACACCTGACATCTAGAGCACTACAAGATGAGCCGCGGCAGCGCCAGCAGGTCTCAGTACAACTCAACATAAATTCCGCCAGGGCGACACCTGACGCCTAAAACACAACCAGCGGGGTAAGGGGACTTGATGCATCCAACACATTCAGCGGGGTAAGGAAGGACATTATTATCGTTGATTCAGCAAGCTCCCCCTCCCAGGGAACTTACACCCCATTACTCAGCACACCTCAACATTCATCCACACATCGTCCCTTAGACTGGTAAGACAGTTTTCTACCGCCCAGATTCCTCAACCTGACCCTGGTGGCACAGGTACCATTACTCTAGGGGAGGGACAAGGATCATACACATTTGAACACAGCTACGCAGACACCACTGGATCCCACCCTTCTGGGGAATCCAGAAAACCATATTGTACTAGGGAGAGGATTTACCCTCCCAAGCTAGGGGCAACTAACTAACAGGGTACACAGACACTTTTTCCACAGAACAGACATTTCCATTGATCATTAAACATTTCCATAGGGCAGACATTTTTAGCAACCTGACCTGACCCCATGTGGGGCAGGTATCATTACTCCAGGGAAGGAACAGGGACCATCCACATTGAACACAATTACGCTGCCACCACTGGATCCCACCCTTCTGGTGAATCCAGAAAACACATCGCACTAGGGGGTTTATCTACCCTCCCGGGCTAGGGTCACCTAACCAGAACACATTTTTCACAGAACGGACATTTAAGTAACCTCCTAAAAACAATAATCTCCTTTCTTTGCGACCAGTTACAATACAGAGTTTTTGTAGGGAGGCCAGTTATCGTTGTGGTACTGCGCAAACACAAGTCCGGATCCCACCGCTGCCACCAGTGTAGGAAATGGGACCCCCGGCCAGCCAGGGCTTGCGCCCCAGCCAGTCAGAGACCACCACTCCTATATAAAGTCGACCCCTGCTCGCCCTCTAGGTAACGCGGCGCGGGCAGTCAGGCCTATCTCGGAGGACATGTGTGAAGCATTTGCGCACGCACCCACCAACAGCAACATCCCCGGCCTCCCACAAAAGGAACTCCACACGAAGTATATATGAAAATAGTCTTTGTATTAGACAGGACACATAGGGATATACACTTTACAAGGGGTTCAAGGCACGGCAGGGGTTACCAGGGAAAAGGTACAGGGCAGGGCCAAGGGACCACTGCCAGTGGTACGCATCTGATGGAACTGGCATTAGAACACATATATCCTGGGAGCTTCCTAGAACTAGCAGTAGAACTCACTCTGACCAGGGATCACATACATGAGACATCGGGCACTCAGGCGGGAAGGGACAAGGTACATAACACAGCAGAGGCCCCCATCAGCAGGGCAACACATAGTAAATCAGCAGGGCAACACATAGTAATCCTCAGCATCACATTGATATTAGTCAGTAGCACCCCCTAGGCCAGATGACCGTCCTGGGGCAGGGGCGCCTTAGAGTCTCGGTGTCCAAAGTGGCCTGAAAGGGCTCGGGCAAACCTAAACGTGGCAGCGGCCCACGAAGTGCTGGGCCGCTGAGGGACTTGGGTGGAGCCTTGCAGGCTCAGGGGGACAGGAGGGCGATGGTGGAGCCTCTCGGGGCTCAGGGAAACATGGTGGGGCCTCTCGGGGCCCAGGCAGGGCCGGGGCACGTTGGAGCCTCCTCGGGGCTCAGGGAAACAAGGTGGGGCCTCTCGGGGCCCAGGCAGGGCCGGGGCACGTTGGAGCCTCCTCGGGGCTCAGGGAAACAAGGTGGGGCCTCTCAGGGCCCAGGCAGGGCCGGGGCACGTTGGTGGGGCCTCTCGGGGCCCAGGCAGGGCCGGGGCACGTTGGTGGGGCCTCTCGGGGCCCAGGCAGGGTCGGGGGCACGTTGTGGAGCCTCTCGGGGCTCAGGACGAGAACTGTGGGCAGGTAGGGACCCCCCTCAGGGGGCCCGGCATCACTGGGGCCCCACGGGCCATGAAGGAGCCCCTCGGGCCCGAGGAGGGGGGTGACAGGCGGAGCCTTTCAGGGCTCATGGGGGTGAGGGCCAACCGAGCCCCGCCAGGCTCGAGAAATGCAGGGGCCCACGGGGGAGCCTCTCAGGGCTCAGTCTAGTTGTGGGCGGGCATCGTTGGAGTCCTTCCCGGACTCGTGGACGAAGGGCGGGGCCCTCGGTGGCCTCGTGGGCACACGGCACCCCTTGGGGCAGAGGAGCGCCACGGAGCCCGCCCGCACTCACCGATCTCCACGTGCGGCGGCTCCTCGTGGCGTCAGCTTCCCTCGGCTTCCCCACGGCGGGGCGGTGGCGGAGCTCTCCCTTTTACTCGGGGGAAGCCTCGCTGCAGGGCCGGCGGGGACGCCCTAGAGCCGGGCCAATCCCTGCGCGGCCCCGTAATGACGTCCTGGGAGTCCCGGCGGCCAGGACCAATCAGTGGGCAGCAATGCCTTCTCCGGGGCCGCCAATGGCAGCGCGGCCCTGGAAGGGGAGGCGGGTGCAGCGCCTCCACAGCCGACTCCGGGCTGCAGCGGTGAACTCGGGGAGGCAGAGAGGAGTAGGCTCCCTCGTAAATAGGCCACGCGAAGGGGGTAGGCGAGGTAGGCACTCGCTGGGCGTCTGGCACCTCCGTGGAGCAGGGCAGATGCCGGGTGGCACCGGCTCGATCAATTCAGCGTGCCCCAAGCGCTAGGGGTTAGATACAGCGCTCCCAGCGCTATAGGGGGAAGTAGAGCGCTCCCAGAGCGGGAGAGGGTGAAGGGAAGCAGCAAGGTCCAGCAAAGAGTCCAGGGGCTGGGCAGGGCCCAGGGAGGCCAGCCAACCCTGAGCCCAACCAGCAGCACGCCCCTGGCAGGCTTCCAGTCAGGACCAGCAGGAAGAAGAAGAGAGCGAGAAAAGGGCCCACCCCCCTTTTATACAGGAGCGCCCTTTGTCTCCAAAAAGGGGCAGGCAGGGAGAGAACCAGCTGGAACTGGTTACAAGGAATTTCTTGGTGCTGGCCAGGCCAGGGACACTGGACGCACCCCCGGGGGGGTGGGGCCAGCCTGGTGGGGGAAGGCCCAGCCGGCTTCAGCCAATCAGGCGCCAGCACATCTACTGCACACACACACCAAGGTCTAGAAGGGGCCCTTCCCTTCTAGCCACACGCATGCCGCAGACATCATCTTGTAGCATTCAACCTCACGAGCGCACACATACCAAACACGGCCCGGCACGCCCCACGCATCAGGAACTACCAGAGCCACATACATCCCCCATGCATTCCTATGGGCGGCAGGTCTCTCTCACCACGCACACACTCAGGAGGGGACTCACCATCCCCCGGTCACATATACTAAGCACAAACTTCAGGGATGGACCTGCCAGACGGGCCAAGTCCAACAGATTGTTTTTCAAAAAGGGTAGAAGATTGAGTAGTGGCTGCCAATTAGCCACATCATGTGTTATCCTCCATCAGGCTTACCTGGAGAACCTTCAAATTTGAAGATTTAATTTTAAGCACCGAAAAATACGGTACAGGTAAGATCAAAATTCGAATGGAACATCGATCAACAAAGAAGCACTTCCGCACCACTTCCTGATATGACTGATCTAAGAGTATAAACAAGGAATTACCATAAACCCTGGATTTCAATGAAATACTTTCAACACCACTACACTGAAAGGCCCCAAGTAAACACACTACATTTTGTGAGATAAGCATAATTTATAACACAGAAAAGCTTTTTTTAAACTGTGATATAGAGAGGTAACTCAGGTGGGCAGTAATCAGAGATAGGCGCATGATATGTTAACCAGTTAATACGCTTGAGGCCAATGAAACACTTATTGCATCTCCAAAGAGTAAAGAAAATCAAATTAAATAGCAGTCACCATCAGAAGACCCAGGTTACAAGTCGATTCACAGAGAGGCCAGAAAAGTACAAGAAGTGCTGGGAATTTTCTGCATAACAGGGAATGCTACAGTGGGAATGCAATAACTTCAACACCATCTCTAGGGATCAACTACTTACGCAATTAAGCAAACTTTATAATAGAGTCTCTGAATGACAGATGTGACAGGGAAAGACAAAACGTAGGTGCTGGACTCACCTGGTGGGATCTGAAAGTTGGCTGGCAGCTGGAACGTAGGCGGATCCTTGGTTGACAAGGTCTGCGGGGCAGGCATCCTGGGGGAATTGGTGACCTTGGGTTGCTGAGCGCCGCCGACCATGGTTGTCATCCTGGTGACCAGAGCTTCTCCAGGTTGGGGTGCTGGGACTGCTGCAGCCATGGCACTTATAAGGGGACCCGGTGGAGCTGACAGAGAGAACGAAGCAGTGCACACAGGGAAACCAGGAGCATCTTGGGGTAGGGCTGCTGGAACTCCAGGTGTCTGGGGCTTAGAGTGGGTACGGGCTGGAACGGCGCTCTCATGGTGGGGGCATGGTCCAGAGCACGCAGCACCCGCAAGGCTACCTGATTTAGCCCTGAACGCACACGGCCATCCACGGGCGCGCGCCAAGCTCAACACAGCGTTAGTACCAGGCACGCAGCAAACAAAATCTTGGTGCTGTGCCTCACCGAGTCCCTCATCACAGGTATTCTCCCCACCGGGGAAACACCAAGCTACAACAGCCACTTCCGCAAGCACAGGTCAGTGGCGTGTCGCCGGTGCTGCATCAGCCATGCTTATCTAGCCATGCGTTCTGATTGGGTGCGAGGATCACTCACGCTTTTGAAAGAGGAGTGTGGTGAGACCGTGTTGTCAGAGAGGCAGAAGCTAGAAGTGTTCCACGCGGGGTGAACGTTTTTGAGATGGATGCTCAGGAAGCAAAAGGATGCTGTGCTTTAATGATCAATTCATAAAGCAACCATTTTTACTCCTTTTTATCCAGGGTGGGCGCTGGTCTTTTGCCTTTCCTATTGGCTTTTGGACTGTGGATAGGAAGTGTTTCTGCCATCACGTGTTTTGTTTCTGTCAATGCATACATTTTGGACGGTAATGTTCTTCTGAGCGAACTCATTGTTTACTACTGTAACAGTCCTGTATGCAAAAGAAGTAATAAATACATTCTCCATGTGAAACGCTTGTTGAAATGCTTGTTAGGCAGCAGAGGGAGGGGCGAGAGTAGGGGGCGAGTGAAAGCGTATCACTTGCAGGAGCGTGCAGCGCCAGGAGCGATAATTGCTCCCATATGCCACCACGCGCTCCCGCAAGTAAATCGCCACACGTGCACGCGTTGCCATTGAAGGCAATGGACCGCTTGCACGTGTTTGGCTGAAAAGCCAAAGCGATCGCAAAAGGTCTTTTTGCCTATGTAGCGCATGCGCGCTGTGTAGGCAAGACCTAAAAACTTCTGTTGCTCAGTACCAGTGAGACCCGGCCCACTTAAAGCCCTGTTAGTGCCCATAGGAAAAACTTGAGTGTAGTTTGGTTGTTCCCGTAGTACGCCCGCAAGTCCAGCAGTTGAAGCACATTAAACAAACACTGGCAAGCCAACAAGGATTTGTCTATGGAAAATCTATTGGTTTTGTCAATAGTTTTTAGACATGTCACACAACATCATTAGCTGCTATGAAGCATTTCTTAAAGTTAAAAAAAGCAGTTTGACCCGGTCAGCACTGCCCGGGTCATAGCTCTTATAAAAAAAAATATGGGTCCATGCTCGTTGTGTTGCTCCAGTCCAGGTTTTTATTTGCATTCTGGGGCCTGTAGTCATATTTATTCCCTTATAAAAGAGGACTACAAGCTCCAGAGTTCAAAGAAAAAAAATGAACTGGAGTGGCGCATCACTCATGGGCCTCAGAAGCTTGGCAGCTGTGACCATTTGCGATTACCGCCCTGGGTCAGTGCCCAAGTGATACACATGTAATGCACTCCAATTCCTTTGGGTCAAGTTTGTGCTACATAAAAGAGCTAAAAACAAATTTATAAAATAAAAATTAAAGTCCGTGAATGGAAATGAAATGATATAGGGGAGGAGGGTGGGGGACATGAGGGAGGTTGTGGGAGAAGGGAGGAGTACGTGGTGGGTTAAAACTGGAAGAGGGGGGTTCCAAACAACATCAGGGTTGAGTGCATTTACACGCCTGGATGCAGAAAAGAGGGCTGCACCTGCACTCTTATGGAGTGCTCACTAAGGAGCTTATTTACAATCCCCTTGCGCCACCGGTGCTTCACTTTTTCCCATATTAAAAGTGAGGCACTGGCAGCGCAAGGAGCTTGTAAATAAGCCCCTAAATATCCCTGTGAAATCCATGTGATGCTAATGTAAAGCATTCTAATACCTTTGGGTCGTGTTTACCCTACATGATGCTTAGAGAAGAGGTGTGTGGCGCTGCGGCCAGGCCGACTGACGCTGGGGTCGGGGGATCACGGTTCGATCCCCGACACCGGCGGCAGATTATCCCAGCCCCAGCACCATGTGACTCTGGGCAATAGCTTGCTTATTTTTCCCGACGGATGTTTGTTCACGCGTTACAAATGTGGATTTATGTATTTTTTACATAAAAGGGGAAAGTGCTTTATAGATACAGGCACGTACCATCATTTCAGAAGCTCTGTGTATATGTAAGGTCTGGTGGCCCATGTGTGTAGTTATCCTAATAATAGGATTTATATAGAAGACAGTACAAGCGTGTTTTTTCGTTCTTAGGAAGTGATTCCACTTCGTTGTCTCACACAAAATGCAAACATATGATACTTTTTAAGCGCAATGATCTTCAACGGGCTGTTAATTGCTGTCATAACAAAAACCTGTGACCAGAGCTTCTACACTGCAACTGGAGGGCTAGATCAGTGAGCTGAGCATTCACTGCTGCGAGAAAATGGTGGTCGGCAAGTCCACAAGCTCATATCCAGGAAAGGCCGACTCACCCTTACAGAATCCCGAAGGCAAGTGCATTGCGGAACACAGGTGAGTAATCATAACCTTTGTTGGTGGCCAGACTGATAAGCCATCTTTACACTTAGGGCCATATTATCAAGGAAGCTGCGGTAGTTTCTCGCCGCTTTACCGGCAGGAAACTGCCGATAGAGCGGCGATAATGGCCTTGATAACATGCGATTCGAATTTCAATCGAAGCCCAGGTTAGATTTTCACACATCTAACCTGGGCATCGATTGAAATTCGAATCGCATATTATCAAGACCATTATCGCCGCTTTATCGGCAGTTTCCTGCCGGTAAAGCGGCGATAAACTACCGCAGCTTCCTTGATAATATGGCCCCTAGTCTTCCCTTCCCAATTCGTTGGGACACGCTTTGTACAAATAATGCACATTATGTATTATCAGACAATAGATGGAAATACATTGACTCCCACTTAGGACTAAACCCTTCCACACTGATCCATTTTCTGCCCTCCCACCCCCACCATAACCCACTCCCACATACATGTATGGGTTGCCAAAGTACATGCTTTCCATTGTCAGCACAGCGGTGGGCGGAGCAGAGAAAGAGGCAGACTTGAATAGAGAGGCACAAAGAAGGAGAAAGCCAGACATAGAGCAAGAGAGAAAAAAGAATGACAGACAAAGCACAGAGAGAGGATGACAGGAAAACTGAAAAATTTATGGCAAAGAGACTGCTTAATAAAATCACCCCTCATCAGTCAGGCTAGCTTGAATCCAGTGGCACAATGAGTTCGGGGTGAACCTATGGGCATACCCAATGCACTTAGGGCGAGAAAGGAAAATACACACAAAATGATGGACAGAATGCAGAACAAACATCTGGGTTAAATCCACCGTTCTTTTGCTCACCATGCCCAGTTTAGACCCAGCCATATGCAAATCAATCTTGACCCTCATCCTCATAGGAACAGTCCAACCCAACCTGCTAAGCCAGTTCCTCCCTGGACCAGAAACACGCATCCTGGGATGGGTTTGAGGTTATCACCCTTCATCAGCCAGTCTAGCTTGAATTCAGTGTCACAGTGAGCCCAGGACCCACATTTTAGCATATTCAGTACACTTAGGGCGAGAAAGCAAAAGACACACAAATGCGACGAAGGGTGATAATCAAAACTTGTATATCAGAAAGTTTAGCTTTTAACTGCTCCTTACAACTCTCATCTTCCTCTAGATGATATATACTTTTATAATGTACAACCCACTCAGGAACAGAGACAGCTTAAACAGGATTTGGTGGTTCTTCCCTTTGTTTAATTTTATTTATTAATTCCTTACATTTTTTTTGCTATTCTTTGAGGTGGGGGCACTCTTCAGTAGTTCCCAATCTCTCCAAATCAAATCCTTCTTATGCGACCTCATGGAAAGCTTATATGCATTACGGGCGTCGCGCACCATAATAGGGTCTTTACGATTATCATAGAGGGCCTTCCGTTATCTACGGTTTGCCAAGAAGTAATGTTTATCAAGCTAGCATGAAGTCCCTTGGCCAATCCTTACCGGCTATCACAATAATTGCCTTATACTCAAGTTTAAAAGGTTGAAATGTTCATCATTTTAGCACCCTGTGCGTCAGACAAGCAAGACATGGCCGTCACAAAATGGGACTTCAGCAACGTAGTTTTTTTTTTTTAAACATTTGTTTATTGGCATTTCCAAAGTTATTATCAACGATTGACAGGTTAAATATATAAAAATCTCAGCTGTTCAGTACATATTTTACATTCACATTTCCCAGCGTTTATTCACGGTAGGGATTCAGTGCTTTGCTTCCTTTTGGTTCAACTTTACACATGTCTATATTGCAATTCTGCCCTCACAGGAGTTGGTGCACCCATTTGTGATCAAAATTGTGCTTTTTCACTTCGCACTCACCTTATGCCTGTGATCAGGAGTTTCCAAAGTAGATGGAAGCCTATTATAAACTCAACTAAGAACATTGTAACTAACAACTTGTGCTTATCCCATTTAAGCTTGTGGGCTCTTTATTGCTGATCTATTTAGTGGGGGATGGCGGGTGCATGCACGGGGTCCGCATTGGACGTTTAGAGTGTGCTATAGGGACTCGGTGGCAGCTGTTCAGGGTCCTGTCCAAGTTGTAGCAGGGATTGCGTGTCTACCCCAACCTGAGGCTTGGTATCCATCATGTTTCTTTCCCTCCCCTCTCTGTTATGTTATGTTATAACAATTTATATAGCGCACTAATACCCAATAGGTGTCTAGGCGCTTACGGTCCGCATACTATGATAGGGAAACTAATTTTTAAGAAGCCATGTCTTTAGGTGTTTCCTAAATTCAAACAGGGATAAAGTCTTCCTGAGAAAGAGCGGAAGAGAGTTCCATATCCTGATAGTACTATGTCTGAAACTCCTCCCCCCCAGTTCATCCTTTTGACTCTGGAGGTGGGCATTAGGAAAGCATTGGCCGAGCATAGCGATCTGCTTGGAGAGTAGTAGCTAAAAATGTCCCACAGAAATTGTGGACCTTCTTTGTAAAGTGCCTTGTGTGCAATACAAAGTGCCTTGAATTTTACGCGCTGACCAACTGACAGCCACTGCAACTCCTGAACCCCAGCCCTAATGGACTGGTGTTTGGGAACATCCAGCACTAATCTGGTGGCAGCATTCTGTACCGATTGTAGTCTTCTGAGTAGATTGGATTGTAAGTTAATGTATAGGGCATTACAGTAGTCCAACTTTAATAAAAGCCAGGGAAGTTAGAAAAGTTTTTCTGATCTTTTTAGGAATGAACGGATTAATGTTGTGCACGGTTCTGAAAGTAAAAAATGCGGATGACACCACCTCCCAAATCTGAGACTTAAAATGTAGCTTCTTATCTGTTATGCCCCCCACATTTTTAGCTTTGGATACCAGTATAGGAGGGGGCCAGAGTTTTACTGGAACTTCAAGCAGTGCCTACTCATCCACTTGCTCAAGGAGATCATATAATCATGAAGTTTCATGGAATAATTAACATCCTTGTCTATAGTTGAGATAACCAACTGGGTGTCATCGGCATACAAGTTGGGAATTAGATCAAAACTTCTGATCAAAGGTACTAATTCAGACACATAATTATTAAAAAGTGTAGGGCTCAACGAGGAACCCTGCGGTACCCCACAAGGCAGGGTAAAAGGTGCAGATTTAAAATCGCCTAATTGAACTGTCTGAGTTCTTTCTGATAAAAATGACGTTAAAAGCAAAAGGGCCTTTCCTCCTATACCTATGGTCTTTAATCATTTTATCAGCAAGGTGTGGTCCACAGTATCAAATGCCGCGGAAAGGTCAAGGAGGATAAGAGCCGCTGACCATCCATCATCTACTGCAGTGCGGATTTCTTCCATGGTCTTTATCAGAGCTGTCTCAGTGTTGTGATATGCCCTAAATCCAGACTGACTGTGATCTAGAATGTGGTTATCTACAATGTAAGTGGAAAGTTCCACATTTACGATTTTCTCCAGAATTTTCACCGGAAGAGGGAGCCTCGCAATAGGTCGGTAATTGGCCGGGTCTATTATATTCAGAATGTTTTTTTTTAATAGCCGCAAAATGCAGGCCTGTTTCCACATTGTTGGAAATAGTCCTTGTGTACAGGTGTTCTGGCTGGAGTCTACCTATTTCCCTCTCCATCTGTCTCTTTATAATCTAGATCTAGACTTTCCCAGGTTCTCATTAACTCTCTCCATTAGTCTGAAATTGGCTTCTTGCATAAACCTCCTTGCTTCTTCTCTCAGGAGTGCCATTGCCTACGCCTCAGCCCAAGTCGTGAGGTCCATTGTCCAGTTTTTTTATTCATGGCCCCGTTTTGGCCTTTCAAGCCATCACCACCCATCTCTTGTCAAGGGCGATAGCTAGTTTAATTAATTTATTTCCTACTTTCACCTTCGGAGGGCGTGGGAAGAGACCCAGTAGGCATATCTCTACAGCGTTATTCAATTTCCTCCCCAAAGTCGCCCTGTCCACTGAACTACCTTAGTCTAAAAGGGGATCAATGTCGGGTAGTTCCAAACCATGTGGATAAAGTCCACGTCTTGTTGGTCACATTTGGGCACGCCCGAATCTCGGTACTATGTACAATTCGGAGCCTGTGTGGGGTCAGGTACGTCATATTGCCATAATTAAACTGAATATATTTCAGTGTCGTGTTACATGATATTGACTTGAGGGATGGCAGGACCCTTTCCCATTCGTGCTAGAAACATATCGCACCTTGAGCTCCTTGCACCCGATCCTTGATCCCCAGCGCAGTCGATTAAGGCGCTGACGCCATGGGACAAAGGGTTGTAGCCGCCATATTAATGGGAGGAAAGGGTTGCGGTCCAGCTGCAGGATGCCTCCCGCCCACCCAGGATACTTAATGGGTGTTTACTTGCAGCGAGTAGACTAATTGCGCATTTCTTCCCTGAGGCGGATGCCGGGGATTCTACATCTATCCCTCTTGTATTTTGCACGATAAGGATTGTTTTTTAAAAATAGTGAATATATTAAACATTGCCTGTTTTAATTCAGGAAGGAGGTCGGACACTCACGTGCTAGAAATATATCGCACCTTGAGCTCCTTGCACCCGATCCTTGATCCCCGGCGCAGTCGATTAAGGCGCTGACGCCGTGGGACAAAGGGTTGTAGCCGCCATATTACTGGGAGGAAAGGGTTGCGGTCCAGCTGCAGGACGCCTCCCGCCCTCCCAGGATACTTAATGGGCGTTTACTTGCAGCGCGTAGACTAATTGCGCATTTCTCCCCTGAGGCGGATGCAGGGGGTTCTACATCTATCCCTCTTGTATTTTGCACGATAAGGATTGTTTTTTTAAAAATTGTGAATATTTTAACATTGCCTGTTTTAATTCAGGAAGGAAATCGGACACTCACGTGCTAGAAATATATCGCACCTTGAGCTCCTTGCATCCGATCCTTGATCCCCAGCGCAGCTGATTAAGGCGCTGACGCCGTGGGACAAAGGGTTGTAGCCGCCATATTACTGGGAGGAAAGGGTTGCGGTCCAGCTGTAGGACACCTCCCGCCCTCCCAGGATACTTAATGGGCGTTTACTTGCAGCGCGTAGACTAATTGCGCATTTCTCCCCTGAGGCGGATGCCGGGGGTTCTACATCTATACCTCTTGTATTTTGTACGATAAGGATTGTTTTTTAAAAATTGTAAATATTTTAACATTGCCTGTTTTAATTCAGGAAGGAGATCGGACACTCACGTGCTAGAAATATATCGCACCTTGAGCTCCTTGCACCCAATCCTTGATCCCCGGCGCAGCCGATTAAGGCGCTGACGCCGTGGGACAAAGGGTTGTAGCCGCCATATTACTGGGAGGAAAGGTTTGCGGTCCAGCTGCAGGACGCTTCCCGCCCTCCCAGGATACTTAATGGGCGTTTACTTGCAGCGCGTAGACTAACTGCGCATTTCTCCCCTGAGGCGGATGCCGGGGGTTCTACATCTATCCCTCTTGTATTTTGCACGATAAGGATTGTTTTTTTAAAAATTGTGAATATTTTAACATTGCCTGTTTTAATTCAGGAAGGAGATCGGACACCCACGTGCTAGAAATATATCGCACCTTGAGCACCTTGCACCCGATCCTTGATCCCCGGCACAGCCGATTAAGGCGCTGACGCCGTGGGACAAAGGGTTGTAGCCGCCATATTACTGGGAGGAAAGGGTTGCGGTCCAGCTGCAGGACGCCTCCCACCCTCCTCCATACTGTATATAAGGACAATGCCTTTCCGTCCGCGCAGCGGGCGGGCTCAGCGGGCGCGCCAAAACCGCACCAAAGGCAAGCCCGTCTGCGCCTGTCCGTGCCGGGACCGGGCCCAGGGCCGTAACCTCTGGTCCTGATGGCGCAGATCACACGATCTCCTACTCGAAAACAACACTGACCGACTTACGTCCACCTCTTGTAAGTAACTGTATAAAGTACGATTCTGAGCATGTCTTAAAACTAACAACACTGACATGTCTCCACTGTAAGTCCATTATACCTTTGGTAAACTTCATGGCCAATCCCAGCGAAAAGAACAACCAAAAAATAACAAACACCACGATAGCGCTTATTAATGTTCGTTCACTAGGAAGGCATAGACAGGACATAGCGGATCTGGTCATGGATAGGAAAATAGACATACTTTTCATGACAGAGACTTGGATGGACAGTACCTCCGACCCAGATCTAGTTATTGCGGTGCCTTGTGGATTTAAGGTCTACCAGCAGGATAGACAGGGCAGAAGAGGGGGAGGGCTAGCTATAATTGCCCGCGACACCCTTAGAGTAAGGACTTCCCCGATCCCCTCACTCACTTGCGAAGCCATGCTATTTGATATCAATCTGTCCCCTTCATATAATTTCAAAGGTATGCTCCTATACAGACCACCAGCAGCAAGCTCTGGATTCCTTTCTGACTTAGGCACTATCTTGGAATCACTAGCGATCGAAGAGTCACTAACGGTCCTAGGTGATCTAAACTTTCATCTAGAGAAATTAGATGACAGGGAAACATATTTTTTATTATCAGACATGGAAACTCTAGGGCTCCCTCAGTTAGTTACCTCTCCCACCCATGATGCCGGTCATATTTTGGACGGCATCTTTTCCAATATAGAGGGTATTCATATAACAGACATCCTCCCGCTCCCATGGTCAGACCACCATGCAACTCTTGGTGTAATTACAACTAAGGAGGCCTCTACTATCAGCGTTTCAATTCCTCGCCGTGAACCTTTCAAGGCTTGGAAAGATATAAATAACGCCAACCTAAAAGCCTTACTGGACAGTACCCGGCCTACTATATCTACAGACCCTAACACAGCCACTAATCAATACCAGGATTGGTTAGGTCATGCCACGAATTCACTGGTACCACTCAAAACAGTTACCAGAAATAGGATGGCCCCTTCGGCACCGTGGTACACTGAAGAACTCAGGAAACAGAAACAACTCTGTAGGAATAGGGAGAGGCACTGGCGGAAATCCTACAACGAAAAAGTAAATCTCGTTACAAGGTGATGCTTGCTATATATAAAACAATGATTACAGATGCTAAGAGGAAGTACTAGAGCGATCAAATAGAGAAAGCTAAGAACTCTAATAAACAACTTTATGATATCACAAAGCAGCTAGCAGGGAACGCTCCTGACCTAGCCCCCTTCCTTGTCAATCCCTTTGTGACGCGCTGGCAAACTTCTTTTTTACAAAAGTTAATGACATCTACTTAGCCTTCTCCTCCAAGATCGAGGATACCACACACTCCATAAGCATCACTCCTCCTGACTTTTCATTAACCCACTTTAACAAACTTACGGAGTCCCAAACAGCGGATATTATCACATCCATTAAAACCGGTTCAGCCCTGGACCCTTGCCCTTTTAAAATTCTTCCCCCTGTCATGGACTCCTTGATTACTGTTATTACACAAATCTGCAATACTATATTTAGATCAGGGATCTATCCAAACATACTGAAAAAAACTCTTCTAAAACCACTTTTAAAAAAACCGCATCTAGATAAGGACGATTTAAAAAACTATCGACCGATAGCCAGCCTTCCATTCCTGGCAAAAGTGGCAGAGAAAGCGATGAATCACCAGTTGTCTGAATTCATCGAGGAACATCACCAATTGGATAGCACCCAATTTGGGTTCCGCAAATTCCACAGCATAGAAACTGCCTTGATCAAAGCCGCTGATGACATCAGAGTCATCCGAGATCAAGGAGGGACAGCAGTGCTAGTGCTACTGGATCTATCTGCGGCTTTCGACACGGTCAACCATTCGATCCTGGTTGATCGTGTCGAAAAAAGGGGCATTCGACAGGCAGCAAAAGATCTATTGGCCTCATTTCTGCCTGAAAGAACACAGGCTGTCACCCTGGGACCGTTTCAGTCGGCTAATCTGTCTCTGCCCTGTGGGGTCCCTCAAGGCTCATCCCTGAGTCTGACACTCTTCAATATCTATGTGTCGGACCTAGCTAAAGTCATCAAAGCGCATGGGATGAGCCTTACCTCATATGCAGATGACACTCAGTTAGTGCTGGCCATCAACAATGATGGAGAAAAGGTGGCCGAGAGTTTTCAAGCAGGTATGCTGGCAATTGGAGACTGGATGGCCTCCAATTGTCTAAAGCTCAACTCCGAGAAGACGGAGGTTGTCATTTTTGGACAACTAGCACCAAGCTGGTCTCCCGCTTGGTGGCCCTCATCTTTCGGAACCCTGCCCAAACCGGCCCCAAAGTCAGGAACTTGGGAGTTGTTTTCGATGAAAACCTCAACTTTGTTGCCCATGCCAACCAAATAGCGGCTACAGCTTTTCACAAGCTGCGACTAGTAAGGAAAATCATCCCCTTCCTACCAGACAGTGCTGGAAAAACTCTGATAAGCTCCCTGGTGTTATCCTCACTAGACTATTGCAACGGCTTATTTGCCAATGCTCAGATCCATGTAGTTAATAAAATGCAGACCACACAAAATGCGGCAGCAAGATTGCTCTCCAGAACCCCCAAACATAAGTCTATTGCCAACACAATCAGGAACTACCATTGGCTCACAATTAGAAACAAGTTTAAGACACTTTGCATCGTATATAAAGCGTTGCATAAGCAAGGACCTCAGTTCTTCAAAGACCAGCTGACACCCTATTGTCCCCCCAGACAACTTCGATCTATAACCTTGAATAAACTAGTGGTGCCACGCACCAAGACAGTCTCTTGGGGAGATCGCCGGTTTATGGTCACGGCACCCAGACTATGGAATACCTTGCCACCGTCGATCAGGACAAGTCACTCTCTCTTGTTATTCCGCAAAAGGCTAGAAACCTGGCTCTTTAACCAGTAACCCTCAAATGAACCAGTAATGGAGAATTTTGCAAGAGGTTGTAGCGCAGAGACGCCCAAGGGCAATTGTTCGCGCTTAATTAATTGTCATAAATAAATAAATAAATTCTTGGTCTGTGAGTTGTTTATTAAACGCTTGTTACAGCGTTCCCTGATCTTGGGCAATGGTGTCAGTGATGTCTCCACTAGAGTCGTATAAAACCACTTTACTTGATGGCCAGCGTCCCCCAAGGTAAGTAATGCGTGTAGTAAAGGATGCGTTCCCGGTTCCTCTCCTCCTCCGCCCTATAGTTCTCTGAAAGTGCAGACCAAGGCCTCGTCCTGTAGATATTGGCCTACTGGCAACCCATAATCTTCCCCAAGCTCCACAAAAGGGATCAGTGTCTGTTCCTGGTAAATGTCGTCCACCGTCTTGAGGCCCACATTCTCCCACTCTGTTAACTGCTCCGAGGCAAATATTTGGCTTGGGGTTCCATGTGGAAGGTCCACCATTGGGAGCCGTGGCAAATACTTGTGGGTCAAGGGCAGCCTGGCCAGGCTCCTCTTCCAGCACTGTAGTGCTGTGGTCTGTAGGGTCAATCTGTAGGGGGCAACCATTTTATGGTCAAGTATCTTAGCCAACAGTAGGGCAGGGTGAGCACTCAACACGCCCATGAATGTGCCCTCCACATTGACCCCCTTCAGCCAATGTGCCAGCCACTGCAGCAGGGAGGCCAGATAATAACATTCGAAATTGGGTAACCCCAGTCCTCAGTTTCGTATCAGGCACCTCAGTATCGTCAGTGAGACTCTCCTTCAACCTTTGCCCTATATTAGGTCTCGCACTAATGAATTTAGGGGAGCGAAACAACTTCTGGGCAACACCAGAGGGAGATTCACGAAATAATATTGAAGCCTGGGCAGCATAACCTTCTTGGTCAGAGACATGCGCGCCATTACAGGCAGCTCCAGGGAGCTCCAAAAAGCCACACAAGATCTGAGGGAACTGAGTGCTCTATTGAGCTTTCCCTCGTGCATATCAGCCAAAGAATGGTAGACAAGTATACCTAGGTACTTAAACGTGATTTTTGCCCAGTTAAGGTCCTCGGGGAGTGCAAGCGGTCTCAGTAGTGGTCCTGACGTCGGAAAGAGATACGTCTTTGTCCTCTTCACCCAAAGCCCTGTCAGCGTGGCAAATCTATCCTGAGCCTCAATGCCATCTCTGATCCGGCCACCACCTCCCATAAGTAAATCAACTGGTCATCAGCGTATGAAGAGATAATGTGCTGTCTCCCATCAAGCATCAATCCTAGTCCCATCCCACCTTGTGAGAGCAGGGCAGCCAGCGTATAGTGATAGTGGACAACCTTGCTTCGTGCCATAAAAGAACCTATATTGAGCAGAGACTGCCCCTCCTGATCTAACTCTAGCTGTTGGGTGGGCATATAATAATTTAAACCATGTAACCAACTTTTCCCCCAACCTCATCCGCTCCATGCATGCAAATAGGTAGTCCCAGCTGACTAAATCAAAGGTCTTTTCGGAGCCTATCGATAATATTGCGGCTTTCTCTAGGGATTTGGCCTCCAGGTGATATAGGATGGAGTATAGTCTCCTCAGGTTATATGAGGTGTTTTGTGCAGGGATTTACCCATTTTGGTCTACATGGATCAGTGTGGGCATGTGCAGGAGTAATCTCGTTGCCAGTACCTTGCTCAAATTTTTTTCATCCAGGTAGAGCACGGATAATGGTCGATAATCTCCCACTCGGGTCCCAAGAATAGTAGTCTTGGGGAGTGGGATCACAGTGGCGCTTTGTGTGGAATCTGGGAGTCGCCCCAGCTCCAATGATGTGGTATACAGGGCTTCCAGGCCGGGGGCCAACTTGGAGGCATACGTCGAGTAGAACTAGGCAGGTAGGCCATCTGGGCCTGGTCTCTTCCCCATGGTCTTTGCTGTTATGGTCTTATCTCGGTAAGTGTCACAGGCCCTCCCAATGATTCCTGGTGTGTTCGTTCAGTATGGTCAGCGGCAGGGGTGACAGGAATTCCCTAACCTCGCCTTGTGGGAGTGGGAGTGGGGCAGCATTCAGTGTTTCAACCTATTCCCTGAAAAAAGTGTTGACTAACTCCTCTAGGTCGTACAAAACAGTGCCCACCTCATTACTTATATGCGTTATGTGGGAGCCTCATGTTTCCGGTTTAATCAACCTTCCCAACAATTGGCCTGATTCACACTCTTCATCATGTACTATGGCCAGGTAGCCCTTGTAGTCAAACTTCAGGAGACGTTCCAGCGCCTCATTATATTGTGCTCTAACCTCTGAGACGTCCGCCTTGGCTATCACGTCTATTTCCTTTCTGTTGTCAATTGTGTGGAGGCGCCCCTCTAGCTCATCTAGTTCACTGCATAGGGTTCTCCGCACCCCAACTGACTGACTCAGGCAGTGTCCTTGAAACACCACCTTGAAAGACTCCCATTCCACTAATTCTGTAGAGGCAGCGTGCGCATTTGTGGCGAAGTAAGTGTTGATGCAAGAGCCTAGGGATTCCTTAAAGAGTCCATCTTCCAACATATCGGACCTGAACCACCACATAGTGATTGGGGAACTAGCTCTCAGGGGACGGTGGAATAGTAACAACGGACTATGGTCTGAGCAGGTGCGCCCCAGGTATTCAGTGTGGGTGACCGTCTCGTTTATGTCTGTAGTGCAAAAGAATACATCTAATCTAGTGTGTAGCCGATGGAGGGGTAGGAGTAAGAGTATTCCATGTCTGTTGGATGTTGTAACCTCCAAGTATCAATCAGACCCCAGTGACCACTCCACCCAGATACCCCACAGAACTAGGTGATCTCCCACATTTACCAGAATAGGCATCAGCACGTAAAACAAGAAAAACAACATCTCCCCATATTGTGTAACTCTCTTATCTTAGAGCAGCTCAAAAACAGTTGGCTGCCCAAACCTTGTCTCAGTCACTAACTACCATTGTAGGGCAGGAACCACAGCGGTGCCCACCCGTAAGGGGGTTTGGCAAGTAGAATAAGCTCACCATCTCGCCCTGCTCCATCAGCCCAGGTAGGTCCTTCTGGACCGGGTCAGCTTCCACAAATGCTGTCTGCGTCAGCACCCCATCTCAGCTGGCAGTAGGCCAGTTCCACGCCAGTTCTTTATTAAATAATGTCATCTGCTGTCCCAGGGGGGACGATCGGTAGCACAACACTGCTTACTCAAGAGGCCTCAGACTCCGAACCTTCCATTCCTTTAGCCGAGCATGAGCCTACCTCGGAGGGAGCTTCCACACTGTGCATTATATCTTTCACTGTCTGCAATGCAGCCGCCCTCTCTCTCTCCGTTTGCGAGGGACTCAGTCATTTCGGTTGCTCCCAACGGGGTCTTCACCTAGGCCTTTTCCTTTTATCTCTAGGCCTTTTCCTTTTATCTCCGTCAGGTTGTCTCTGTGACTGGCTGCCTTCTCTATCAGCTTTCCTGATTTGTATGTTTCCAACCAGTTCCAGGCCATTTTGGGGTCTCCGTAGAAGTGAGATTGGCCATCAAATATTATGCGGAGGTGGACCGGAAACATTAATGAGTATTGGAGCCATTTGTCGCAGAGGGCTTTCTTTACCTCCAGCTATGACGCCCTCCACCTTTGCACTTTCAGTGTGTAATCTGGAAATATAGAGACCATGCTATTGTTCACGGTGATCAGGCCATCCAATCTTGCCCTTCGCAGGAGCAGGTCTCTTTCTTCATATTGCAATAATCTGGCCACCAATGGGCGCAGGGGTAGCCCTGGGTCTCGGGGCCTCCCAGGGACACTGTGCGCCTTCTCCATGGTATAAAACAGTCTTCCCGGTGCAATCAATGTCTGGAGCCAGGTTTCATGGTAGCCAATATTATCTCCATCCTCTACTTTTTCAGGCAGGCCCACCATGCAGATATTGTTCCTTCTATTGTGGCTTCTGCATCCTCCACCCTGCGTTCAAGCATGTCCACTTTGGTCGAGATGTCTAGGACTTGATGCAATACCACAGCTTGAACCGGAGTTAGGGCCACTATTGCTGATTCTGCCGTTTTGACCCTTTCACACAACCTGTGAGTTCGGAGCAGCCCCACCAAGACAGTGCTGATGTCCTGGTGCAGAGAGGTTTAGTGTCCGCTATGGCCTCCAGGGTTTTAGCTATCTGTTGCTGCATTGGCTTGGCTGCTAAGGCTGTTCGTACATTTGCTGCATGGCCAGGGGGTCCTCCTCTTGTGTAGGGGGACTCCCACCGGCTTTGTTCTGGGTTCGCCCATGTCCACACTCAGCTTCCTACTAATAGGGGGGTTGCAGGTGATTTTTCCCGACTGGTGCTTGATAGGTCTTGCTGGCTTAGAGTCCCCTCAGGGGCGTAGGGTACGACTACTTGACTGTACCAGCAGTAGGTTTGGCTGTTCTCTCCAATAGTTGCTCACAGAGTGCTCTGCTCTCCAAGCTTATTCCAGGAGTGGGCGCAGCTTCTCAGGCATTTATCTTCTTTCAAGGAGGGGGAGGCCAGGGGCACACCACTGTCCACCTGTCCGATCGGCTATTCTCTCACTTGTGGCTTCTTCTCATCCCGCTGCTCAGGCCAAAGGCTATTATCGGGTCTTTGTCGCCCCTCCAGATCATTCCCTTCTCCAGTGGGAATCAAACAACTTCACCTCAATTGGGGAGGGCGCCTCCCAGCCTAGGGGGTCAGGCAGTATGTGACAGAATTTCCTTGGGCCCCACGTATCTCCTCGACATTCTACAGGGCTGAGTCTGCTGCCCTCTGCTTCAGGAGGAGCCTCCCTGGCCTGCGCTCCTTACCGCCGGTCTCCACTGCCAGGCTCGCCCCTTGTCTATTCGCCAGGCCTGTCCGGCTGGGCTCACGTGCTCCAATCTGTCGGCCTCTGGGTTCTGCACCTGGCCGCTGCTCGTGCAGGGATCTCTGGGCCTTCTGCCGCACTGTCCTTATGGTGGTTCCCCGCTACCAGCCTGCCGCAGCAATCAGTCGACGTTTCAGGGCTCGCTAATTTTGTCGCAGCTGCTTGTCGCCACTGCACCTCCCAGCCATTGCTTCTCGGAACTTGGAAGTGTGCACAGGACATCGGATCGCCACGTAGTCGACGGGAGTCTCGATGGCTGCAAATTCACCCCCAATGCTCGCGGGCACTGCACCAACTTTGGGGGGATTTATCATTGTGCGGCTTGCCCCAGCCCCCAGGTGTAGCAAGAGAAATTATGGGCTGATGCGGAGCACCAGGTTCACGCATCTGACATGATCCTAAGTCAGGCCATGCCCCTCGGACTTCAGCAACGTAATTAATGTTGCCCATGGATCTTTCAAGTGCCACATGAACCTTAGACATCTCTGGAATGTTGATTTATAGGAATCAATATCTCTGGAAAGGTTGTTTTTTTAACTGGGAAGTGTTCGTCAAGATACAGGGCATTATGGCACCCCATTCAATAGACAGAATAGCACCCATCGAATACCATGTAGAAAGAGTGCTGGTTGAAAAAATATAGGGCCTTTTATGATGTCAGGCGGATTTGCGTCCGCCTGACACCGTCTCTGAACTAGTACGGACTCACCACTGGTCGGCAGTCCCGACCTCCTGATTAGGATGCGACTGAACACTGTTCGGTCTCATTCCGACATTTCCCTATGGGTGCATGTAATTTGGTCATAAACCGACCATAATACATTCTCTCATAGGGAAATGGGAGGTGGTGTTAATCACCAGGTGCCTGCCACGGGGTGCAGGGATTAACGCCCCCAACCGGAGACTGCACACACAAAGGGGCCCTGCTAGAGGCCCCTAAACACACTTTCCAACAGGGTTATCATATCGGAAAGGCCGGCATGGAAACTCTGCCAGAAACCATGCATCATAATACCAAGGGCGGAAAGACCGCACTTTGGGATTATGGCCGGCCTCCAACTGGCCAACAGGCGTATTGAGCCTGTCAGAAACCAACCAGAATGACCAGCCGGTACAGTTTCCGATCGACAAAAGTTTAAGGTGGGTCAGAAAGTAAACAATGACGCGGCCCGGAAAGTCTCTGACCATCCAATGATCGTAGCCTTTCTGGGCCGCGTCGTAATCGGCCCCATAATATGTAACTGAAACCTGCCCAAGCCCTCTAAAGGATGGCAGTAACTTATTATTTGTGAAAAGCAATTCAACTATGTTGCCGAGATTGTGTTCAGTCACATAGCGCACCACTTCTTTCCCTCTACGATCTGGTCTCCCTTGTTCAATTAACAGGCCGTCTGATCTCCAGATCTTATAGTCAGTCTCCAATTTTGCATTAAAGTCCCCACCAAGGATAAAGTTGTGTTGTTTCAATTTGCTATGTCCAACTGGCTTAAGATTAGCTGAAAAGGCAAACAGATGTTTAAAATGACTACAAACAAGGTTAAAACAATCATTATTAGAAACATTTACCAACTAAAAATAAAAACAACTGAGTTCTTCCTTGATAAGCAAAACTATAAAAGCCATATTTCCAGTAGTCAGCACTGAGACTATCACTTTAAGGTTAATATTGATCCAGACAGAGAGACTGCCCTGAGTCTACCACGTAGGGAAAGAGTTGCTAGGCAGAAATAACATACAAAGTCAGGACAGGAAAAATTAACAACTCCCCAAGTTTCCAGTAGTATAACAAAGCAATATTTAGTAATAAAAGATAGCCAGGCTGGATCATTGATCTTATTTTCCTTTAAGCCATCAATTTCCAGCTCAACAATGTAAATGAACCTCCCACCTTGGCCTTCTTAGAACTCTTTGGTGGTGATCAGACATCCTGAACATTGCATGCAACAATTTGCGGTCATTAGCACGAGTGTCCTCTAGATGTAAATCCGCACTGGAAAGAACATCAAATCGATTTGAAAGGCACATATTTTTTTTCTCCAAAAATGAACATACAATAAAGCATGATATTACATAGTCATATGAGTGAGTACATTCGGCAGCAACGTATAATGTCAGCATGGTAGAATCATCAGCAAAAATGCATACGTCAACATAGTAGAAGCAGTTATCAAAATAGGGCAAATCAACCTACAGTTCCCAGTTCACAGACCACAGTCGCTCAGGGCACACAGGACAACCAAAGGATAAAACACAGTATTACACACATTCCCCCATAACAGCCGCATCCCGGACTTCCGCAGAGGGTTCCCTCAATAGCCGGTTCCTCCCTGGCACTCTGTTCCCCACACTCTTCACCATCCCCATTCTGTGCGCCTGACAAAAGTGTGCCGTCAAGGATTAGGGACCAAAAATTCTTAGGTCTATTCTTAGGGGGCATTAAGCCGTTATATAGTTCAGTTTGTGTGCAACAGTATATCAATTCCCTCTTCCATAATTTGAGAGTAGGGGGAGGGCCTCTAATCCAAGCCCTTGCAATACACCACTTAGCGATCAAGAAAGCCATGTCGACAAGTCGCCTATGGGTAGGTCTCAAGGGCTTTGAGTATCCCAAAATGGCTAACAGTGGATCTGGGACTAGGGTTAAAAGCATCACTCTGTTGAGTTCCCCATAAACTGCCCGCCAGAAGGAGAAGACCGTAGGGCACGCCAAGGCTACGTGTAGAAAGTCCGCCAGAGGGGTCCCGCACTGCTCGCACTCAATGGACTCGCGCAGCTGATACCTGTGAAGTCTGTCTGGGGTGTAGTAAGTCCTATTCAAGAATTTAAAATGTATGAGTCTGTGGCGTCCATTTAGCGAGATTCTCCTAGTGCCAGTGCAACAGTATTGCCTCATGTCCTCACCTAATTCTAGTCGCACGTCGTGCTGCCAAGCCAACCTCGGTTTTGTGGACTCAGTATATTTTTCAGATACGGCTATCCTATAGAGATTAGTCAGCAATTTCACAGGGGACTTGGCATTCATCACATAGTCAAATGCAGCAACCGTCGCTGGCTCCTCCATGTCCTCCCCCAGGAACTCCCTCAAAGCATGCCGTACCCTATGAAACTGAAAGCGTGCTAACAGTAATGTCGTCCCACTGGCGCACCTTGCCTCCCTCAAATAAGTCTCCCATAGTGTGTATTCGTAGCTGATGTAGAGCCAGTATCACTCCCTTCTCCCTACATGGAGCTAACCAATGACACCATTCAATCGCTGCCTTCGGGGAGTATAGCAATGTACACGCCTGAACTTCCCTCATGTAATGCCAAGCGTGTGTGACCGAAGTCAGAGAGTCGAGTATGCCTGTACGGAGATCCCTAGACTGCATCAGTAAAGCTGGCAAGGAGTCGGATCCGCAACGATCCGCTCAATACGAACATAGGGGGCATCCAGCGGACCGTGTATCCATGAATAGGCAAGAGCACTCTGCGCAGCACGGTAATAAAACTCCATATCCGGTGCGTTCAGGCCTCCCGCCGCGTATGAGCGTGTTAAGATGTTCCAGGCAATCCTAGGTTGCTTTCCCGCCCATGCAAGATGAACCAACAAGGCTTGTAGCCTGCGAAAAAAGTGGGAAGATAAGACCATCGGGTCATTACTAAATAAAAAGAAAAATCGCGGAAGTATCACCATTTTTATTAGGGAGATGCGCCCCAGCAGCGATAGCGGAAGAGAGATCCATTTCTCTATGTCGTCTTCCAATTTAGAAATAGCACATCCATTGTTTTCCCTAAGAACGACCTCAGAGTCCGTATGTAAGCGTATTCCGAGGTATCTAACCGCCTCTGTAGTCCACTGAAGTGGATACTCCGGCTCAAACCGCTCCGTGGCGGGCGTCAAAAGGAACATGATAGATTTAGTCCAGTTAACCTGTATGCCCGAGAGGGATCCGAAGAGAACCACCTCACGCAGAACCGAAGGGAGGTGCGTCGTAGGGTCCCTAACATAGAGCAGCGTATCGTCCGCGTAGGTAGATATGATTAAGTTGTATGTAGGGAATCAGATGCCTTTGTGACTGTGATACTCTCATAGGGCACATGCAAGAAGCTCGGCTGCTAAAGCATAGAGAACTGGGGATAGGGGGCATCCCTATCTTGTTCCTCTGCCTATCGCAATGGGTACCGAAACCAGTGGCCCTATGCGAATGCGTGCCATTGGCGAAGAATACAGTACTGCCAAAAGTTGTAAAAACAGTTGCCCCCCTCCCATCCTGCTCAGAACCTGATGGAGGAACGCCCATTCAACTTAGTCGAATGCCTTCTCCATGTCTAAGAAGACCGCCACAGCCGACACCTCCGGGCGTGTGTGCTGGAAAGCAGCAAAGACAGTTCTAATATTGTACGTAAGGTTGCGCGTTGGGACAAAGCTTGACTGTCCGGGGCCACCAAAGATGTGATCAAAGGTTGAAGACGATTGGAAAGGAGCTTAGCGAAAATTTTTGTGTCAACATTCATGAGAGAGAGCGGGCGATACGAGGCACAATCACTAGGATTCTTGCCCGGTTTTAAAATCGCAACAATAATAGCCTCTCTCATGAAGGCGGCATTGTACCCGAGTTAGCCATGTCATCAAACAAAGTAAGCAAGTGTGGTATCAGAAGATCAGAGAAAGCCTTATGAAAGGCCACCGTAAGGCCATCACTACCCGGCGCACTCCCGCTTTTCATGGATGTCAAAGCCAACACAACCTCATCCCTATCAAACGGCCGAGCAAGGAATTCTCGATGTAGGTTTGAGAGCCATGGATGCTCGATATGAGATAGATAGTCAATGATACGCTCCTCTGGAGTAGGACCTCTCGAGGCGTACAATTTTGCGTAATAATCACGAAAGCGTTCCGTGACTAGCTCGTTCGTAAACGGATCATCTGTGACCTCCGATCTCAGCACCGGAATAGAGGTACAGTCCCTACCACGTTTGGCTAAACGAGCCAAAACAGAACCCGGACGTTCACCCTCACAATAGCTCCGAGCCGTGGCATACTTCCCTAGATGTTTGACCTCCGAGTCCGCCTCCTCATTATACTCTCGAAGGACCCTCGCTATATCCTGATCAAGAGACTCATCACCAGTCTGCGTCCTTAGTGTCTCCAACTCCTTAAGTTTATTTTCCAATATTCCAAGCCTGCCCCTGATCGATTTCAGAACACCTGATGCTTGGAGATAGTGACTCCCCTAGCGTATAGTTTAAAGCCTCCCATACCAATTGAAATTAGTCGACCGACCCTACATTAGTTTCAAAGAAGACCTCCATAGCAGTCAGCAGTTCCTCCTTAAAGAGGGAATCCAGCAGAGAGATGTCTATTTAAAACCCCTCTTGCTAACTCCTTACAGAGTAACACCGGCATTAAAATGCTTCTGCTTAACTGCCGCTCGCTGCGTAAACACACTACTCAAATTTATGATCTGATTATGGACTATCAGCCTGAGGTGTTCTTCTTAACAGAAACATGGCTAGACGATACCTCCTCTCCAGAAACACTTGATGCTATCCCGATGGGATATTGCCTACGCAGATTAGATCGTGAGAAACAAAGAGGTGGGGGGATTGCGATTATCTATAGAGAAGAACTCACATGTACCCTGGAACCTGTAAATATTGCAAAATGTGAGGCCGGTGCCTTTTCTATTATAATCTCCCCGAAATTCACCATAAATGGGTACCTGCTCTATAGACCCCCTGGTCCTGCTGCAACCTTTTGTGACAGCTTATTAGACGCAATTACTCTACCAGCAGTCAGATACAACCACTTTCTTCTGCTGGGGGATTTAAATATTCATTTTGAGAATACAGAGTGCACAGAAGCACAAACTCTCCTAGAGGCACTCAAATCAATGATGTTAGAATCCCAATTTATGACGCCTACACATCAATCAGGCCATTTACTCGACCCTCTCTTTGCTAACTGGAACTCCATTCGGACTGCCCCTCCTATCACAATCCCTTGGTCAGACCATAGACTTATTGCCTTCGAAATCTCTCACGTCCCTAACACTACGAAATCCCCTAAATTCCTGTCCCATAGGCGCAGGAATTGGAAGAGATTTACGCAAGAAGCCTATAGGCTGGCCTTATTGGAAAATCCCCCTCCCTTGAGTGATAATCTGTCCAAAAGCTGGGCGGCTTATGAAGATTGGACGGAAAAAGCATTGGATAAAGTCGCACCCTGGACTATGAAAATCCCAGTAAGAAGTAATAAAACGGCCCCTTGGTTCACCGATGAATTAAAAAGGGCCAAAGCCACATGTAAAAGGTTGGAACGCCTTTGGAGAAGAGAATATAATACAGGGAGTAAACAACTCTACAAAACTGAATTAAGTAAATACTCCAAAATGATCAGATCAGCAAAGAGTAAATGTTTCAACGATAGAATTTCGAATGCAAGCAATCCCGCCAAAGAACTCTTCGCCATATACAAAGAAATAACGGTCCCCAACAGATTATTGGCCCACGATACGCTGTCCAATGAACTATGCAACTCCATTGCAGACCACTTCATAAACAAAGTGGACTCAATACACGCTTCATTCACTAAAATACCTGCGAGTCCCATACAGGGGAATATGACAGACAACTGCCCGGACAGAACAATGCGCTTAAACAGTTTTGTGATGCCAGACTGTCAGTCAATGCTCCGCATTGTTAAAAGTGTGAAATCAGGTTCACCCAATGATGCTGTTCCACCTAAATGTTTCACTGACATCACAGATGTGTTACTAAGTCACATAAGTCATCTCATCTCCCTCTCCTTCCTTGAAAAGCAGGTACCTGAACCTTGGAAAAGAGCTCAGGTTATTCCTTTAAAAAAGAAAGCTAACTTGCACGTGTCTCAACTTCAGAACCTTCGCCCGATCTCTCTGCTGCCCTTCTGTATGAAAGTGGCAGAAAAAATTGTGAACATACAGCTCATGGAATATCTGGAGCAAGGGCAATTCCTCCACCCTACTCAATCAGGCTTCAGAGCTCAATACTCTACTGAATCAGCAGTCCTTTATTCAACAGAACTGCTGAGGCAAACAGCTGACAAAGGCCAGACAGCAGCGCTTGTGTTACTCGACTTAAGAGCAGCTTTTGATACTGTGTCACACTCCACGCTGCTGTCACGTCTATCTGAGATCGGAGTTGAAGGAGATGCATATGAGTGGCTAAAGTCATTTTTGGAAAATAGAAATTTCCAAATTCACTGTCCGCCATTCAAGTCTACTCCCAGACAGCTGAAGCACGGGGTTCCACAGGGCTCAAGCTTGAGCCCTACCTTATTCAATCTGTACATGGAACCCCTTGCACGTATAGTTGAGTCCTTCGATGTTAATATTATAACTTACGCCGATGATACGCAACTGATGATCACACTCAGTCAAGATGGTGAAGAGACAGCAATTAACTTTTCAGCCTGTCTTTCAGCAGTAGCGAGTTGGATGAACGATAACTGTCTGTGTCTGAATGGAGACAAGACTGAGGTGTTACTCATTGGGAAGGCTCCTTCAGCGTGGTCATCAGACTGGTGGCCTGCAGAACTTGGCCAGACCCCGGTTCCTACGAAATCAGCCAAAAATCTAGGAATGATACTAGATACCAAACTTTCGTATGTGAAGCACATCGAAAAGGTTACTGGTAAATGCTACGCGTCCTCAAAATCTTGCGCAAGGTCCTGGACCTAGTACCGATGAGTTCAAGGAAATCTCTTGTCCATGCCTTAGTCACTCCCCATCTTGACTATGGCAATGCCCTACTTATAGGGCTGAGCCAAAAAGGTTTGAGACAATTACAAAGAGTCCAAAATATGGCTGCCCGCCTAGTTCTCAACCTCCCAAACAGAGCTTCAGGGAAAGATGCATTATCTAAATTGCACTGGCTTCCTATAAAGGAACGTATACTTTTTAAGGCCATGTGCATTTCCCATCGAATTGCACAAGGGAAAGGACCTCCTTATCTGAACAAGCTCCTCAACATCTACCGCCCAAAACGTCATTTACGATCACTGGGCAGCATGCTGTTTTCAGTTCCTCGCATTTTTAAAGCCAAAATGGGCGGCCGTTCATTTTGTTACCTAGCGGCCTCCTATTGGAATAGATTGCCTCTTGAATTGCGGATGGAACCTTCCGAGAGGAGATTCCGTATGAAACTTAAGACGCATCTTTTCCCTAAAGATTAGTGGTCTGTGTCGTGTTGGAGATCTTACTGCTTTGGCTGGTCTGAGGGTTTAATGATGTGGTTCCATAGCGCGGGGACACACTGCTTAGTGTAACCAGGCGCTCAATAAATGGTTTTATTATTTTATTATTATTATTATTACGGAGGGAGGTGCCAAGCAAAGGGCGGAATCCGACGAGCAGGCATGTCACAAGTCATAAGTCATCAAGACCGGCGAGTGGTCGGAATAGGTGCGCGGCAGGACTTCGCAGGATCGTACATTAGGGAGAAAGAAATTCGACACAAACCAATAGTCTATCCTCGTATGAATATTATGGGGAGCCGAGTAATGAGTATACCCGCCCTGTGTCCGGTGTCTGTTGTGCCAGACATCTGCTAAGTCCATATTAGTGAGCTGCGTGGAGAGTGTCCACGCAAAGGCCGATGGGGGTCGCGTCGGGCCATCCGATCTATCCAATCCAGGATGCCGCGTCAAATTGAAGTCCCCTCCCCAGCAGATCAGTTTGGCAGTGCACGTGTTAATCTTTGCCACCAGGTCCATATAAAAGTCCGGAAAGTCGCCATATGTGTTCACTATGCACATGTCCACGCCTTTGCCGTAGCAGCTAGTGATCGCATAACGACCTGCGCTGTCTGTTACTAGCGGCGTCCACCTTAAGGAGGACTTCGGATTGAACCAAGTGAGAACCCCTCTGGCATGAGTGGTAAAGCCAGCCACGTGAACTTTTCCCCCAAGCCCCCTGTATCTAAGAATGGGACTGTCTAATGGGAAGTGCGTTTCTTGCATGATAGCAATGTCTATCTTATGTCTGGCTAAATATTGGAGGACTTTCCGCACTTTACGATGGTCGTTCAGTCCCCGTACATTCCAGGTCAGGAACCGTAACGTGTCAGGAGATTCGCCCCCTACTGTTATTGCATCTGCCATAGTGAGTGTGGAAGGGTCACCCCTAACATATGAAGTTTGTGTTCAATGAGCCCAGCTGGCATAGTTCTGCCTGTTTGCACATCACGCTCGCTTGTCATAAACAATATATCCTGTCTAAAACATTGTATAAGAACAATTCCCATAGTTCCCCCATCCCAGCCCCCCACCCATGCCTGCCCTACCCCAACTAGGCCGCGTTCATCCTGCCGCCCCACTAGACATCTCCCAGCCCCCAATCATATCCCAATACAAGAACAATCAAAAAACAGTATCCCATACCATTTAACCTGTCCCCCCCTTCCCCTGAATACACATAAGAAATCAGTGGTAATCACACGAGGGCAGATGTAGCCGGCATAAACAATGCGTTAGCCACTCAAAAAGGAAAAACCTAACCAAGGTCAATGCCCCCCTTCGCCCCCCGTCCCAGAAATCATAGAAAGAAGGGGTGTAAATCCTACGCCATTAGAAGTTGCACAAAAGAAAAACACAATCCTTATAATGAAATGTCTCAAACTGCAAGTACACTCGGAAGCAGTGGGCTCCCAGGGCTTATAGTGAGTGGCGTAAATACTGGATAAGGCTTCTCAAGCAGAATCAAATATAAAGAAACAAGGGACAAACCTTACAAGGCACGAGAACAGAATAGTATCCTCCACTTTCTGAGCTTAAAAAGCAGTTAGACCATGAGAATGTAACAGAGGGAACCTACAGAATAGATATCTTCCCCTCCAGCTATGGGCGTCTGACCAAAGGCAGGTCCGTCAAACAAGACATATATCTGCAAATAAGAATAAGGAACATGCGCCCCAGACTCCCCCTCCGCACACAAAGGCCTCCAAACTGCGCGCCATGCAGGCATAAATTTGTACACAATGCTTCACTCAGTCCTGTTTCTTCAAGGACCCTTCCTCCCACGCGTCGTCTTCCCTCCTCGGTGAGCGTTTCTCCTTCTGCCAGTCTTTGAGGGCCTTTTGCAATGCCTCGGCGTCTGTGAAGATCATGGACCTCCCCTGTCGGTTGATTCACAGCTTTGCAGGGTATAACATGGCGTAATCAGCACCCAGCTCTCGCAATTGTCGTTTCATAGGGGCAAACTGCTTTCTGGCCTCCTGCACCTTGGCCGTAAAGTCAGGAAATATGGACAGCACCGAGCCTTCATACTGCAACGGCTGCTTTTCTCTCGCCAGTTTCAGAACCACATCGCGATCTCGGTAATTTAACAGCTTGGCAATGATGGGGTGGGGGGGAGCCCCCGGCTTGGGTCATTGGCCCAGCGATCGGTGTGCCCTCTCCACTATAAACATAGATGAAAACGCAGTGTCCCTGAGCAATTTCTTCAATAGTCCCTCGACGAATAGCTCCATGTTGCCAGTCTGAGTCGTTTCGGGAAGACCCGTGATACGTAGGTTGCATCGGCGTGAGCGGGCCTCCAAATCCTCAGTTTTATCCAGTAGGGACTGCATAGCCCTGCCAATTTGTGTATTCTCCGAATCAAGGGAGGTCTGAGCTTCCTCTACTTCCATGAGCCGACGCTCTGACATATCGATTCGCTCCGCATGTTTGTCAAGCCGTTCGGCCATACGATCCATGCGATAGGTAAGTGTGTCTATTTTCGTGCCTAGAGCAGTCATCCATCCCTGTAGGTTTTTTTCCATGGTAAGAAGTATCCCACGTAAGTCCTGCTGCTGCACCTCGTCTGCGGCTTCTCGATCCGCCGCGCCGCCTCCACTCGCGTCCTCCATCGTCTTAGGACCTCTGGGGCCAAAGGAGAGTTTGGGTTGCGTTCTATCAGAGCGACCCATAGCAACAGTCAGTGCACCCCCCACCACCAGGCCAAGGCCTCAAGCGCAGATTGTCTCCAAATGCGTCGCAGTTCCGGAGACCCACTGTAGAGTCACCTCCGATAGGGCACACCACCAGGCACCGCACCGGTGCCCCAGGAAGACAATACCTCAAGTGTGGGGGAGAAGACTAAGGAAGCTTCTGAGTAAAGTTTGTGGCCAGGGGGGACCAGCGGATCCGCAACTTTGAGGCCCCCAGCAGGGGCCTGGACCTGTAGTAGAGTGTATGCGTAGACTGTACACCAACAACCAGCGTAGGAGTCCTCAGGAGCAAACAGGCGAAGGAAAGTGATTGTTGCCTCCTATATTGCTCCAAACTGTGTGGCCCCTGCCCTGGTACTGAAGCGGTGGTGACTTTATTTAAATCGAGCTGGCATGGATCCTCACATTTCCAGGCACTCCACAAAAGTGTTTGGTTTATTGCCTCCCGGCAGATGCCAGCCGCCGCTCTCTCCTCGCCGAGGCCCCGCAATTTCTTCAGGCAATGTCAGTGGGAGGAAGAGATGGCAGACATTACTCCCCTCGCAACGCGAATCCGCCGCCCAGGCAGTCGGCAGCGGGTGGGGGGGGAGGGGCCACCGCTCCTAAGCGCGCTATTACCAACGCGCCCACAGCAGGAGGCGACCCCACTCGGCAAACTGCAGGCAAGAGGAGGACCCCGACGGGCCAAGATATCAATGGGCAGGCCCCCAGTCCAAGTTCTCAATAGAGGGGGGGGAGTCCCAATAGCGACAGTCTGAGCGCCCAGAAGGGAGGGGAGGAAAGGGGGGGAGACCCGATGTTCAGGGTCCCCCGCGGCAACTCCACTGTGCCCCCCTCAATCCGTACGCCCCCACTCACTGCCTTTCCAAAGGGCCGCAGCCGCCGACCGCAGCACAGTGTCCACAGGGGCCTCGGCAGCGGAGAGCGCGATCTGTGTCTCGGGGATCGCAAGACTCGAGGCCGCGGCTTTACAGGCCCACCACTCGTCCCGCTTCGGATCGCCTGAACGTGGCTCCGCAGGCAGCAGGCTCGGGCCAAATTGCCAGAATTCCGGTCCTCAGCTGCAAGACATGCTCCGGTGCCGCAGTTTTCAAAAGTGGCGGCGCAACTTCGAAGGATAATTGCAGGATCGATAACTAGGACGGAGGAGCTCCGGTCTTAGGCAGCCATTTCGGATGCCGGCTAGCTCCGCCCCCCTTGAAAGGCATATAAGAGCCGAATCATTCAAACAATGCCGGGGAGCAGATAGCCACACACGTGGAGCACACAAAGGACCCCCTGTACACCATCATTGTTATTTTTAAATACATTGGGGACCAAACAGTTACACAGTTGCTAGAACAGTACAGAAGGTCTATAGAAAAAGCCCAACTATACCATGGTGATGTTACTCCTCACAGACTCCTTACTTTGAGAACCAAACAGATTTTTCCGAACTAAAGATGGAGAATTAAAGTTTATGAAGACACAATCCAACCCTGAAACAACATGACCCGGTTCAAACCATCCGACCCTCCATGTCATCAAAATATCTGTGGCATGTGTGAATGGAAATCCTCTGTTGGTGCCAACCAATCTAAACTCATTGTTTCCTCACTCCTCACTAGATTCTGCCTGGCCACTTCGTGACAGAGGAACTTCAATAAGGATGACTGCATTTGGACATACATCAGGAAGTAGATTAATGTTAGCTGAATCATGCACTGTTCAGTCATGTCAGGAGAAGCTACAGGCTAGCTTTTCCTGACAATAATTGCTTGATGAACAAAGGCTTATTTGCATTTAAGGGGACCACGTCAGGGGTACATGAGCGAGATCTGGAGGGAATATTACCCTTCTGCAAAAGCTGGAATGGAAGTTTTAGACATACCCAGGTGAGGCTCCTTGTTCGAGAAAAGATTTGGGAGCAGCCTGGACCTTGTTCATATTTAGAAACCTCACAGACTGTTGCTCGAGAGACTTAATTGGATTCAGAGAAGTATTTCAAGACGACACTTGTGTTAATTTGAACTATTTAGCAGGTGTTGGCCATTAGAATTACGAACTCCTATATATTGAATGTATTTGCTTCTACTTGAGGAGAAAAAGGGTTCCATAACTTGTATAGACTTTGATTGCCTTTCTGTGAGACACAATATGGATCAAGATATTAGATTAGATGTGTAAGTGACTGCTAGTTGTTAGGTGAAGTACACAATATTAATGCTGTGGTTCAAGAACAAGTCCCGTAAAAAATGCATCAAATCACAGAATGTTATTGACTAACATTGAGGTTAGTTACCTTTAGCAAGTAATGCTCAATAATCAAGGGGCCTATTAACAAACTGCATTTTGAAACCTACATGTTGAGGTTTCTGTGTAGAGAACCCTGCACGACTGTGCAGTCTCTGCACACCTAAGTATGTATTTTAGTAGCAGATGTGGGAAGGGCAGAGAGGAATAGCTGGAAATCAGAAAAATGCACTTCTAAAATTGCTCGAGCGAAAAAGGACCAAACCAATCATAAATGTAGTCCATCTCTGAGCTGAAGTAAGTCCAGCACCATATTTCGTCATGCATAGAAAATAATGAAAGTAGGGACTCAAACTTAAATCTCTTTGGAAAAATGCTGAATTAACTCCAGTCATTTAAACTAGTTACAAATATAAAAACATTTAATTTAGTATGTACAAAAGTATCTAAAATAAAACAATATACTAATTTAACACATTTTAATATTATGTTTCAAATAAAAAAATCAATGTACCACTAATTTTGTATTAATAGTTTATACACTTAATTTGAATTCATTCTATACATCTCTATTAATATTTTGAAAAAATATATATTTTTACAACGTCATCTCAATTTCAATTTATTATATTCAAAATACTTAAAATATACATTTAAATAAAGTAATAATGCTGTACCTTTTTGACATTGGTCTAAAATTAAATTAAATATAGACAAATATTTAACATTGATAATTTAAACTAAAATATTTTCTAATTTTTTCAACTTTAATAAACGTTTACACTTTCCCCTATGCTTTACAATATGGAGACCTCTGCCCTGGTGGTGGAGAACTTTGCCCATGGGTGAAAAATGACTAGTAGTAACTTTAAAATATTAATTCATTTTTTTAAATAAATACTACATTAAGTTAAATATAATGAAATCATAAAGAATACATTTTAATGATCTATTAAAAATTTTCACCTCAAGTACAATATTTGCATATTTAATACAATTTTCAAAAAGTTGGAAAATCCATTGAAGTTGATGTAAACATTTTTCATAAAAATAAATGTACCTTTATTTTTAAATTTAAAAAAGCTGATTAAAATATTTCATATTTATATGAGATTTATTTAAGAAATATATACATTTTTTGTCACTCAATTTACATTCTCAAAAAGTAAAAATATATATATTTTTTTAAACATTTATTTTATTGAAAGAAACAGTTCCATCATAAGACACATCATGGAGCAGTGAAAGTGCAGTAGTGCTTACATTAGTGAAACATCACATCAATGCAGTTATTAGCGGGTAAAATAAATTATTTTAATTTAATTTCCTATGGTGTTCTATTTTAAGTCCCTGCCTCCATGCTTTTCTTTGGTGGTATGTTGCAGTATCATTGGTTGCCCATGGATGGTGCTGGACTTATTGCTGCTCCTTTTTGGCTGTAGTAACCTTACACTGATAGGTTTGACATGCACGTTTTCACATCTGAGTAACTTTACAATCATAAATGGTGAATTTCCAAAAGTCGTATGGTAATTCAAAGTGTAAGACTAAATTTACACATGTAGATTTGCTCACATTTAAGCTTATCTTTGTGAATAAACCCCTTAGAGTATAATTTACATATGCCACATAAATTCCAGTTAATATTTGAGCTCTAGGAAGACACGAAGCTTAATTTCTTCACAGAGAGTCGAAAATACAGAGACTGTCAAAAGATACAACATCAGAAGATAGGCCTGGAAGTCATAACAATTGAATTACTAAAAGTTTATCTTTTCCATAAGATATTAAATCTCCTGCAATGCCTACCAAGCCAACTGTGAAATCAGGAAGTGTGGATATATACAGAGTTTCTGTTTCTGTCCCTTGTCCCATTCCTTTTCCTTGGTTCTTCTTCAAACCCACCCATTTGTCGTATATAGTTCTCAGTGGGTTCGGAAAAGTGAAGAAGCACGCATTGCCAGTGGCGGATGGTGCCATTTGAAAGTGGGGGGGCATAAAACAATTGTCGTACTGCATTGCGGCGCGTGAGCATAGTGAGCGTGCCTGAACCACCTACGGGGGGTTTCTCCCCTCAAGAATTTTTTTTAAAACGAGTGGGCAAATTGTGGATTTTCAAGCAAATTTGAGAAAGCAGAAAGGTGTCAACCACTCTGAGGTCTGATGACCCTGTCCAGTCGTCGGCCCGGCCTCTCCACATCCCTCACCCTGTGGGTTCTACTAAGGTCACCCCTGTGATCTCTATTGCATTACACAAATAAAACGTGGGGACATTAAAACCATCATCCCATACCAAGTGGAAAGCCTGTGATAAATCTGAATCGGTGTTTAGTGCAGCCTACATCCCATTGTTGTTTTGAGCCATGTGCTAGCCCTGCCCATGCGTTACTAGCCAGCGAGACAGTAGCCTCTAATAATGCACTGCACGAGGGAACATCAAAAGGACACCCAAGCTCCCCAAAACAGAGAACATAGAATGTACAGCACTACCAGAACCTTTCAAGCATTGCACCAATATAATATGTAATAATGCCTGAGGAGATAGTGCTTAGAATGACTGCACAAACAGAAGACTGAATACACCACTTTGAAAGAACATTTAGTTGCAATGAATCAAAGCACATACCAAGCACAGCACCAACAGGACTGTTCAGCACTTTACCAACAGAACCTACAGCACAAACAAAACACTGAACACACTGCACCAATGAAACATACAATCACTGCTCCAGTATATTATCCAAGCATTAGTAGACTGAACTACACCATCAGGACTTTACTACAACAATAAAACACAGCACAGTGGAGCATACCACACAAAGCGCCAACAGAACATCCAATCCATGCGCCCAGCCAGTCATATAACGTGCCACACCAAGAGAACATTAAAGCTACACATTCAGTGCACTAAACCTATAGAGCATCTGATGTCAAGTGCCAGCCTAGTGCTGACAGGAGGGGAGGATGAGAACACCTCACGCACTGCACTTTTTTAACATCTTAAAACAATATCACAACAGCCATTTGAATGCAGGGAACATAAAACCACTGCACTGTGAAGAATCCAAAGCACTACCCCAAGACTTCTGAAGCAATGTGCCCAGTCGCGGCTAAAAAAATAAAATGAAAACTTACCTGACCAGGCCAGCGCCCCCTCTGCCTCCGAGATCCTACACCTCACCCCCACCAGAATGGATGGCGCTTAGGACAGCCCCAGAGCATGTGCAGCAGTGTGCCCTTCTGTCCGCAACCCTGTGAGCACTAGTTGGAATTACTCCTATATAAACAAGGAGCTCTAGGGGGAAAAATGTCAACGGCGCTCCCCACTCAAACCATTCATTCATAACAAAAGCTCTTGATATGTCTCACACATTTGATTCTCAATACATGGGGTCCCTCTATTTCACTTTTGGGATGGAAAAGCTTCTTATCTATCTAGACGGGTCCTACCCGTAGGGAAAAACCATATATGAAAAAATGAAAATAAAGATATATAAAAATATGAAGTGCCTCACGTAAATAACCACCAGGGAGCCAATAGGCAGTTTTTCAGCAATATGCTCACTTTTACGTCATCGAAAGCTTTCTTATACATACGGAGGAACCAACAACTGAACAAGATCAGAATAATTTTTTATATGTGCATGTTTTCTATATAATCCTATTGTGTGTAGCACACATCTCAATAAAACCTTCCTCGGCCCCCATATAAGGAGGAGAAAATTCTTTCGCACAAGAAAAATACATTAAAATGAGTTGCGTGCAGCACATAGCAACTGTCATTAATTTTTATGCCCACACTCGTGATGAAAAAGAGCATACCACGTTTAGACCATTTTAAGAAGAACAGAAGACATGTTTCATTGCTCCCTCTGTACTAACTGGCAATGTAATCAGGGCATGAGGACTAGATTTCACCCTTGTGTGCACCGGACTTGTCTGTTAAAAGAACAAACAGCATGGCAGACATATGTAATACAGATACCATACAAAGCTGCCCACACTCCAGGTGGGAGATGGGGATAGTTACTATCTGGCCACCAGGTGAGTTCCTGCTAGTAGGCCACCGGGAAGGAGATAGCTTTTGAGAATGCTCAGTCACCTGAGAGAGACATGGTATACATCCATTCATACTCTTTTTAGGGTTCTGCCTTTTCAGAAACCACAGCCAAAGTGTTTATTACTAGGCTTTGGATGAAGACAAATTATCTCAACGGCTCCACACACATATACAAATCCTTGCAAACATGCCCATGCGGACCCGAGGCCTCTCCAGGAATAACCACTTCCCCGAGCTGCCTGGAGGCCCCACAGATGGGCATTCAGAACCAGAATCTCTTGATAGACGGGTGCCCGAGCACAGATGCCATCACAGACACGGGGATTTTCCAAACCTATCTAGTGTGAAGAAAAGTCTCCCCTTTGGCCATTTCGCAGCTCACTACTGCTATGACTTAGCTCTGCCACCAGCTTGGCGAGGACAGGGCTGAGAATCTGTTCTTTGGCGTAATTCCAAAACACGTCACTAGCCAAAGAGGGCCTTCTAGTCATGCTGAGGGTCCAAGCCCTTGCCTCACTGGAGGCAGAGGAGGGGCTGCTAGAAGGCAGCAGCAGCCTCAGGGATAGGCTCTGTTGAAAGGGCAGGAGCTGGTGGCCAATGAGCGTAGATAGCACGCCTGACCAGAAGGAGCCTTCGTCCCAAGGTCAAGTGAAGGGGTGACCTGGGACAGGAACATTTTGAGGTGCATACTGCACGCTCCTAAAATACCAAACACGCACCAGAGGGATACACCTCAGACCCTGGGCTCCAATCACACCCCAGATGTTTCAAAGACTCCAAACAAAGCTCCAAATATTAAGAACTTGAAAGCGCTATCCCACTCCACCAGCTTCCAAGCACTTCCATAAGCCTCCAAGACCGCCAACAAACCCCAGCTCCAGAGTGCCTGGAAACAACTGTTAGAGTCCAAGTAGCGCTACTCAAATATACAATAAACAGATTTAGGGCCCCTTTGGCAAAGAGCTTAATACACCCAGTTGCACCTGAGCATTAAATGAAACATAGAGATGTATTTTGGGAACCAGGCTGCCGTTTGCCTCGGAGGCATTACCTGGAATCGTGACAGGACTGCTTATTGTATAACGGGATTATCTTTCTGGTTTTGTAATAATTCCTGTTTATCCAGCGCCTCCTCTCTGTTTTCGTTTTGGCGCTTTTGAGCACCACAAACCCATTTACATTTCTACTTCTGGTGCTCATGAAGTTTCGGACATTCCTTTTTAGCTGTAGTTTTTTTTTTTTTATTCCAGGAAGGGGTAGTGGTGTGTTAAATTTCAGCAACATTGCATCAACTGAAAATCCATAATTTACCACTGTCATTTAGCACTAAATGCGTCCTCTCGTCAACGTTTGAATGCAAATTGCAAAGCCACATTCTGCATTGAAAAATAGAGTGAAAAACACAGTTACCACTCGCATTGTACAGACAACACTCAAACAAATGTATTCAATTTCACACACGCATACACATCCATTCACAACAACACTCTCCACCAAACATTCATGCATACACGCACGCTCGCACAAAACACTTTCAAATAAAAGAAAAACACACACACGCTCTTACCTTACATTGCTGCCGGTTCCGGTCTGCGCCACCTCTGGGCTCTGCTCTGCTCCCCTCACGGCACGTCACAGGCTCACAGCACCTCTCGGCCAATCCTGGCGCCAGGGGGGGCACAGGCCTTCTCGCCCGCAGCACGCCCATTAGGAGGCCGAAGGGCTCCTAATGTGGGCATGCTGCAGCCAAACAAAAACACGAGTGCGCATGCGTGGGCACGGTGCGAAAATCAAAAATTTGCTAGCATTCGCGACAAGAATTTTCAATTCTATTAAGGACACGGAGGCGAGGATTATGCTTCTCAATCTTTACTGCATAAAACACAGCAGCCAATGAAAATTTATATTTTCAGTAAACAATAACAATAAAACTTCATTACCCATGAACACCCATGAGTATAGGCACGCCCCCACAGTCCATAAGAACCCCTTGCGTGCTCCCATCATCCTCTTTCTTTGAGGCGAAACAAGTCCAACAAAACTTGAACAGTCACAATCCTCCAACGTGGAAGAACATCTTCAGGCGGAACATCCTGACCTCCGGAGTCGATCAATCCGACTTCTTATCAGATCCTGAAATAAAGGAAATAACACCCCGTAATTCTTGCATAAAAGGGTGGGCAAGCTTAATACATACAGTACATTAAGCCGGGTGGGATAATCCTCGCCTCCGTGTCCTTAATAGAATTGAAAATTCTTGTCGCGAATGCTAGCAAATTTTTGATTCTATTACAGGACCGGAGGCTTCAGATTATGCTAGTTTAACGCTGATTAAATACCACAGAAGTAATATCTCCCACCGGCTTGTAATAAAACGTCTTAAACGTTGAATCAGAGGACCAATCTGCACAATGCATAATATCTTGGATACTGGATCCTAAACCATATGACTTGGACGCCATCGCGCCTCTAACTGAGTGAGCACCAAAAATATTTGTATCAACACCAGCTTCCTTCATAATGAACCGAAGCCATCTAGCAATAGTGGCAGTCGCCACTGGTTTAAAGGGCTTCTGAATAGCAATCAACAATTGTGAACAGCCCTGCGGCCGCAAGGCCTTTGTACATGCCTCGTAGGTCTTCAAACATTGGACCACACACAGTTTTTCATTTGCAGGAAAAGCATTATAAGATATATGCCTAGACAATATTTTGGTACGACCTGTAATATGAAACGAAACCCCTTCCGGGGTAAACACTCTACCTGTTACGTCGAGCGCTCTGACATCCGAGGATCTTCTGCAAGATGATAAGCAAAGCAACATGGCTAGTTTAGCCGACAACTGCTTCCTGGACAGGAGGGAATTAACCGGCCATTTGTCAAGCAAAGAGATTACCACTGAGACATCCCACAAACCCGTATACTTGGGTTTGGGAGGGTTGGCCACCCTGATGCCCTTCAACAGTTTACAAACCACCGGGTGCATGCCCACTGGCCTACCGTCCACCTGGGCATGCCCCGCCGAGATGGCTGAGCGAAAGTTGTTGACCAAACGATACGCTAGGCCTTATTCCGCCTTCTCGGATAGAAAGTTCAACACTTGGGATAACTCTGCCCCCACGGGATCCAGAAGTCGTCCCACGCACCAATCCACCCAGTTCTTCCAGGCAGCGGAGTATCGCTTCCTGGTGGAAGGTGCCCAAGCCTGCTTGATAAAGTCAGCAGCCTTGTCCGAAATTCCTGGCATTTGCCACTGTTCCCTGAAAGCCTCCATGCCATCAGGGATAGCCTGCCCTCCAACAGCAACGGGTGCTGTTCCTGACGAGGGCCCTGCAACAGCCACTTCAAGTCCGGCAGTAGCAGGGGGCGGTCGCAGCTCCACTGCAATAACTTGGGAAACCACGCTTGTGACGTCCACCACGGAGTCACCATGACAATTTCCGCCGCTTGTCGAATCACCTGAGTCATTACCCTGGGAATCAACAGGAAGGGGGGAAATGCATATTGGGTCCCCACCGACCAATCCTGAAGGAAGGCGTCCGTCGCCGCTGCCATCGGATCTGGTCTCCAGCTGAAAAACTGGGGAAGTTGGTACGTCAACCTGGACGCGAACAGGTCCGTCTGGAAAGGACCCCAAATCGCCTGTAACCAGAGAAAGACCTGGGGAAGCAGCTTCCAGTCGCTGTAATCCCTCAAGTGTCTGGAATGCCAGTCCGCTACTTGGTTGGTCTGGCCCGGGATGTATACTGCTACGACCGATATCTGGTTCTGTAGACAGTAATGCCAAAACTCTTTGGCTATCTGGACAAGAAGAGACGACCTCGTGCCGCCCAACTTGTTGATATACCTCACTGCGGACACATTGTCCAGGCGCAGGAGGATGCAACATGACGTCTGCTTTGGGGATAACGTGCGGACCGCGAACGATCCTGCCAGTAATTCCAAACAGTTTATGTGAAGTTCCAGGTCCTGAGATGACCATCTGCCGCCTGTGGAAACATCTCCACAGCGCGCGCCCCAGCCCCATCTGCTGGCGTCCGACTCGATTATCACATCCGGTCGCGACCCGAAGATCGCTCTGCCGTTCCAGGCATCCACGTGGCCTAGTCACCATTGGAGTTCGTGCCGAACCTCGTCCGTAAGCGGGACCGAGTCCGTATATGAGAGACCCTTCTGAAGGTGCTTGATCTTCAGGCGTTGGAGGGCCCTGTAATGTAAAGGACCCGGGAATATCGCCTGAATTGACGACGCTAGAACCCCTACAATCCTGGCCAGGGTTCTGAGCGTGACCAATTGACTGTCCAGTAATTTCCTGATCTCCTTCTTCAGCTCCCTCAACTTCGCCTGCGGAAGATGCAGCTGCGCTGTGAGGGAGTTGATCGTGAACCCCAGAAAATCTATCACCTGAGCCGGGGTCACCACTGACTTCGCTAGATTTATCACAAACCCCAGGCTTTGCAACAAGGAAATAGTCATGGTCAAGTGCTGCTGCAACACTGACCGGTTCTGTGCCATGATCAGAATGTCGTCTAGGTAAATGATCATGCGCACTCCCCTCTCTCTGAGGAAGGCTACCACTGGTTTCATGACCTTGGTGAAACACCAGGGAGCCGAGGAGAGACCGAAAGGAAGAGCTAAATACTCGTACCACCGGCCGTTCCAATGAAACTGCAGGAATCTGCGGTGTGGAGGAAAAATTGGAATAGAAAGATATGCATCTTTCAGATCTAACCGCACTAACCAATCTCCTTCTTGTAACAAATCCGCTAACATGTGGATACCCTCCATTTTGAAATGGTTGTACACCAGATACTGGTTGAAATCTCTGAGGTTGAGCACAAGCCTGTTGCCACCTCCCTTCTTTTGGACCAGAAAGACATTGCTGGCGAAGCCGCGAGGACTTCTCTGGCAAAAAGCGATCGCGCCCTTCCTCAGCAAGTCTGCCACCTCTGCCTCTATAAAACTGTGATCTAGTTGGGAAAAATGGAGAGGTGGCGGGGGGAACGCTTGCGCAGGAGGAGAGTAGAATTCCAGCCTGAACCCCTGAATAGTCTGCAAGACCCAAACATCTTGAGTTAACACTTGCCATTGTCGCAGACAATGCTGCGTGCGACCCCCCAATGGAAGGAAAGACACATCTGTCAGACTCACCGGAACTTTGGTGGGCCTTGAAACTCGCCCTGTTGTTTCCCGACTGGAAACGGCCTTTGTTGAAGCCTCTTCATGACGGATAGAAGGTTCCTCCGCGGATAGAGTCCCACTCGCCGCGGCCGCGGCCAAAATCACCTCTCTGGGAGCCTCTCTGGAACCCTCGGCCTGACGAGCGACCCCCGCCTCGCCCGGCCCTGTTGAAAACACCCTGCGTGAGGGCGCGCTTGATACCACTCTGGGCCTTATCCAATGCGGTGAAGGTGCCAACATACTTGGTGACATCCTTCACGAACCTGTCTCCAAAGAGACACCCACCGGCCAGAGGGCCCGGTTCTGCCTCCGCCAGTTCCGTTAAATTGCTGTCCATGCGCATTAGTAAGGACTTGCGCCTCTCCGAAGAGACAGCGCAATTCGCGTTACCCAGAAAGCAAATGGCGCGCTGAGTCCACTCAGCCAAGATGTCCGGATCCACAGGAGTCGCCCCTTCCTTGGCCGCTAAGGCCATCTCTAGGATTTTCGCCAGGGGCCCAATGACGTCAAGCATTTTGTCTTGACAGCCTCGCCAGGCTCTGTCAAGCCCTCTTTTAGGATCCTTGGAAAATTTCTTTAGGAATGTCAGCATACTTGCGTCTATTTCCGGTGTGTCCGCGACACAGTCCGGAATGTCTGGACGCGGGCTTCCGACCGCAGTCGGTTTCGCACCTCCCGAGTGAAACTCTTCCGGAGGTGGTCATGAATATAATCAGAGACGTCCGCCGGAGGAACCAAGTCCGAAGACCGGAGATGGACGATGTCCGAAGGGTCAAAGTGGAAAGCCTTAGAGGCTTTGTCCTCCACTGGCTTAGAAGCCGGCTTGGCCTTCTTAGGGGGAGGAGGCTGCTCCTCCGAGGTATCAGTGTCCGTATTGGTATCGGTATTAGTGGTGGTAGTATCCGTGTCTATCACGATCTGGCGCTTACTCTTCGCCTTGCCCCCAGAACGATGGTCAGTTGGGACGTCACGAGTTGGCAATGAGGCCATGGATTGTGCATGTGGCCACAGTTGGCGCTCGTCAGAAACGGAAGTAGAGGTAGAGGGATTAGCACGCTTCTGCTTCCTACTCTTGTCATATCCGTGGCGCTTAGCAAAGCCTTCTAACTGCTTGCGAATGGGGCGCAGGGCCACTGCGAGTGCTTGCTGCACAGTCTGGGGGACCTTCGTCTCCATTGCTCTCTCAACTGAAGCTTGGACCGAGGCATCCAAAGCTTCGACAATATTGTCCTCAAGAACAGCTTCCTGCTGCCCGTCATTATTATCCTCCCCATCTGCCTCCTCTTCTTCGGGGTATTTAACCCAATTTTCCATGCTTACTCTGTGATAGGATACTATGGAGGCAGGTGTAGGGGGTGGTGGGGGGGGTCAGCCCACTGCACACAAGAAAGTAGAAAATTAGGCAACTGTACCCAAACCCCCTCAGCAAAGCTGTATTCAGAAAAAGTCAAAGACCTAGGTCCCAAGTATATAAAGAATGTGTGCTCACTCTGGACCTTGGATTATTACAGCCAGCACTGGCGGTAAAACGAGGGGCCAGCCGGTGTGTGGAACGAGAAAACGCGCGTTCCAGTATGCCTGGGGAACGTGCAGAGGCGCGCCGCCCAAAACGCTACCAAAAGCTACTAAAAAGTAGCCCAATTGAGCAGCGTTTTTTGGACGCGCGCGTCGGCCGTGAGCCACCCGGCCTTTACACAGGGCGCATTAGGGAGCTCCTGTGCGCCCTCAGGCTGCCGGTGAAACGGGCCCACCTGCTGATCGCGGCGGCCCCCCGCCGGTCAGAGACCGTCTTGAAAGCGCTGGACGCGCGCGCTCCACAGCGGGAGCTGCCTGAGGCAAAGCCGGCCCAAGACGAGCGCAGCGCAAGGTGAGCGCTCGCGACCCGCCTCGCACTACCAAAAGCCCCAAAACACCACGACAGGATAAATAACACCAATAAGCACACCATAGGAAAGGTATGTCCCCAATCAAGCAGCGGAGCGACCCGCCTCAATCCAAAATTTATACAACAGTCTCCCAAGCACCCCCAAACCAACAAGCAGAGTGAGGGAACAGGGAAGGTGCACTTAACTCTGGCTTGAGCAGCAAAGAAAGAGGATGATGGGAGCACGCAAGGGGTTCTTATGGACTGTGGGGGCGTGCCTATACTCATGGGTGTTCATGGGTAATGAAGTTTTATTGTTATTGTTTACTGAAAATATACATTTTCATTGGCTGCTGTGTTTTATGCAGTAAAGATTGAGAAGCATAATCTGAAGCCTCCGGTCCTGTAATAGAATTCGCACTCCGTCCCCACTCTTGCGCACTTGTGGTGCTGCATCCCCTGGGCCTGGCCTGGTGACGTGACGTGCTATGACAAATCTGACGGCAGACCGCCCACCCCCTTCAGGGCGGTCTGGCTGGCGTCATGCAGACAGTTGAGTTCTTCTCCGAGCCCTCGGCGTCTTTGAACAGATTCACTTCACTTCAAAGACCGGCTGAGTTGGGGGAGGGGCAACGCCCCAACGCCCATAATGGACGGACCGCCATTATCCAGATTGAAAAGTTACTGAATCTTGACTGGTGCACGCAAAAACTATTTGAAAAAGCATAAATGAGGATGGAGGGGTGCAGACTGAATTACTAAAACAGAAAAATTGTGACTTACATTTGGTAATTGTTGTGGGTTCTATTAATCAGTGGCGTTCATGTTTCCACCTTAAAACCACAGCCAGCTTCAGTGGACGAGCAGGATGAGCAAATGTAAATCGAGAGTCTGGATCTACAACTGTACTGTCAGCATATCAGCAGGTCTGGAGGCCATTGCTCAGAGGCTGCAAACAGGGCTGGACTGGGAACCAAAACCGGCCCTGGCAAAGTGTTCGGCCGCCCCCCCCCAGCCCTCTCCCCGGGGGTTGGGGGTGCCACCGAGCTCTATGCCAGGGCCGGTTTTCGGCCGATATTGTTACAGGGAAGATTTTGAAGCTATGCAAAAACGGCCCTGAAACAAAAACGGCCCCCAGGGGTGCAAAACCAGCCCCCCACCTATGTGGCCCACCGGGGGATTGCCCGGTGCCCCATACGGCCAGTCCAGCCCTGGCAGCATCTACCGAGGGCACGGAAGGACAGGGGATTGACACCAGTGTTGAAGCTTCTGGCACCACTATTACACATGAGCTCACTGACACTGATGTGACCAGCGCCTTGGAGGTAAGTATGGGCCAAAAATCCTTTCCGCTCGTGAAATTTGCAGATTTTCGGCAATTTTGCAATCCGCGAATCTCGCGAAATTGCCGCAAATTTTGGAAATTTGCTCGCAGGTGGATTTCTTTTTTTTTTTGATGGGTAGCTCACTCAAGGAACCACAGTTACAGGCACACACGGTCACTGGAGGCAAATGGTCTGGCCCTTTACGCAGCTGCAGTGTAGTAAAAGCACTATACATTTACCCAATGAGGTAGCACTTACTGATCAGCCAGTAGAAAGTACTCCAGTTAAGTAGAGGTATTGCACAAAACGGTGGCATCTTCATGGATAACTATGCAGGGCAGGATTCATTCTGGCACGAGGCTTCTGTCACAAAAATTAAACCTCAAAAGGAAGCACGTACAGATATAGCAGGTGCCCGAGTTGAAGATCAAATTCAGTAACGTTTTAATCAGCCCAAAACATTAGTGAGCACGGTCGAGGCTGGGTAAGTGTGCTTTAACCCCATATCTGCTGTTGAAAAATAGCTGTAATACTCAAGGGAGGTCTTTGAATCCATGAGTTTCTCGAGTGCAATCCCCGTGTAGTTCCTGTGACCAGGAGGCTGCTTTCTCCTCACCTGCTGCCATGCTCGCTCTCTGACCCTTTATACACAAGAGGCAGGTTGATTGTTGACACACATAGAAGCCCCGCCCATTTGGCCCCGTACCACACACTAGCGGTATGAAATGTCTTCCCGCCCTTTCCCAACTATGATGGACAGCTCACTCAAGGGATCTCAGCGCCTTTTGGAGCGGTGGCAAAGTTACAGGCACACATGGTCAGTGGAGACAAATCTTCTGGCCCTTATACTATACATTTACCCAACGAGGTAGCACTTACTGATTAGCCAGTAGAAAGTACTCCAGTTGAGGAGAGGTATTTCACAAAACTGCGGCATCTTCGTGGATAACTATGCAGGGCAGGATTTATTCTGGCACGATGCTCCTGTCACAAAAATTAAACTTCAACAGGAAGCACTTACAGATATAAATAAAACAGGTGCCAGAGTTGAAGCTCAAATTCATTAACGTTTTAATCAGCCCAAAACATTAGTGAGCACGGTCGAGGCTTGGCAAGTGTGCTTTAACCCCATATCTGCCGTCAAACATTTGATGTAATACTCGAGGAAGGTCTTTGAATCCATGAATTTCTCGAGCGCAATCCCCGTGTAGTTCCTGTGACCAGGAGGCTGCTTTCTCCTGACCTGCTGCCCTGCTCGCTCTCTGACACTTTATACACAAGAGACATGTTGACATGCATAGAAGCCCCGCTCGTTTGGCCCCGCACCACACACTAGCGGTATCAAACGTCTTCCCGCCCTTTCCCAACTATGATGGACAGCTCACTCACGGGACCGCGGCGCCTTTTGGCGCGATGGCAAAGTTACAGGCACACATGGTCAGTGGAGACAAATCTTCTGGCCCTTTACGCAGCTGCAGTGTAGGAAAAGCACTATACATTTACCCAACGAGGTAGCACTTACTGGATTAGCCAGTAGAAAGTACTACATTGCAAATCGCAAAAAAATCTGCAAGTTCGCGGGAAAATACGCAAATTCTCTGATTTTATTGCGATATCACTTGAATTCGCGGACCGCAGATCCGCAAAATTCACCCATACTTACTTGGAGGGGGACAGGAGTGCCCTTGAAGAATCAGGGCTGGAAACACCAACCTCAACGACATCTGACTCCAGTGGTGACTCCTTGATTTTAGCTGGCACAGGGAGTTCGAAATCTGCCTCTTCTTCCACCACACATCATCCAGTGCCCACCCTCCCAGCTGGTATCACTAGTGCTGTCCGTGGCTGCAGCCCTAGGAAGGGTTGAGTGTTCTTTTCCCCAGGCACCACTGCTTCTGCCCCTGTCTTCCCTGCTGCCCTCAGTGTGGAGGCGGTGGACCTTTTGCTCCAGCTGTGTGTGGGTCAGGCTGCTCTCCTGAATGCCTTCCAGGTTCATGACAAGAAGTTGGCACAGGTTGTTGCCTTCATGAAGGGCATTTATTCTGACAAGGGTGGGCTACACAGAACTGTCCAGTCTTTGTCTTCCACAGTAAGGGCAGCCATTCAGCTGTTACAGGCTACCAGTCCAGCACCAGTCCCTTCAACAACCACCCTACCAGTGGCACCACCTGACGAGAGTGCCCACATGCCACAGCCCTCAGGCACCAAGTCCTCCACACGCAGCACACAACAGCAGCACTCCAGGAGGCCCAGAGCACAAACACCATCCCCAAAACACAAAACAGGCACACAGGAGTGCAAAGGCAAAAGCCCTTCACGTGACACTTCGGGACATCAGGCCAAGAAGCAGGCCTCAACCTCACATTAATCCAAATCCCCCCATCCAAGAGCACTCCCATCCCCACACCTGCTCCCGAAGACAAACAAACTGTTGCCCTGTCTGCTGTGATCCTGGTGCCTGCAAAGACTCAGCACAAACACCCCTCTAAGGCAGATTCACCCAGAACGTCAATTCCCACCCACACCCCTGTGAAGCTGGGACACGAGAGAAAAGTGGGGGGTTTACCTGGACAATAGGGGATGGAGGGGAAAAGGCAAGGGCACCCCAAGCGTACCACCAGAACCAGCAAATCCCCACAGGGAGACTCACCTGCACCTGATACACCTTTGGTGGAGAGTGAGATTGTTGTGCCCATACTACTTTCCACTCCTGCCAAGACAAATGTTGGGGATCGAATCCCCAAGAAGTTGAGACCCAGCCCTCAACATTCACACTCACACACTGTGTCTCACGGCAGCATGTCTCTGCCTCCCCGTGCCACCACGCCACCTGTTCCAATCAGCCCTCAGACTCCCACAGCCACTGATGCCTCTACCTCAGCTGGTCCATTCTCTCCCAGGTCCAGGACTCCAACTGACCCAGACAATTAGCCACCTCCCAGTTCAACTGACAGCCACATCTGAGGCAAAGTCCCCTTCCCAACCCCATCTCCCCCACAGCGGTGCCTTGACTGCCCATTTGTATCCCTGGAGCTGGGGTGATTCCCATGGCAGTGGACGGCGTTACCCATTCCCTGTGCAGTTTCTCATGCACACATGTGCACACCAGAACTATGGACTGGCCAATGGACTTGCGGTTAGTCACTTTGGATGCCCATTCCCTGTGCAGTTTCTCATGCGCACATGTACATACTTTGAACTTGTTCTGGCCAATGGACTTGCTGTTTTTTTTACTTTCAATGCCTATCTGGGTCTTCTGTAATAAAGACAGTTACTCCTGTTATCTGCTTTGTCAATGTCCTTGCTAAATAAAATGTTTTATGTGTGGGTATGGTTGTATGTAACATTGCCAATTGCTTGTTTTACTTTTTCAAAGTATTCCGGAGGTGACAGGCACTTTTGTTCTTGTTGACTCTGAGGCTTGAGGGTGCAATGATGGTTGTTTGTGATGATCTACTGTTATCCTAATCATTCTATGGTCAGGTTTGCTAAATTGTATATATGTCATGTTAGGATGCAATACCACAACAGAGGTGAATTCTGTCCACACGATTACTTGCGGGGTGGCCAGGTTCCATCATATCTGTGTGATCTTTCTTGATGTGTGAACAGCAGTGTTGATGTGTGGTCATCTTGTGTAGGTCTGTCTTCATAGTCACATGGGTACATTTGAATATGTGAACTTGAATAGTTATGCAGTGTGAATGGGCTATCATTGTCAGTAGTGTTGATGTGTGTGTTCCCCTGCAATGTCAAGTACACACATGTATGATCCAGGTAACGAGTGCCTGTTTGTTTAAATAGTCAGCCATGTGCTCCAGATTGTGGGCACATGTAGGAGTTGTTGGTTGGGCACTGTGCAGTGTGTTGGTTTGTCTTTGCACTCCTGGGGGATGCCTACTTGTTGTCGCTGCCAGTTGGGAGTATACAGAGCGTGTGACTGCCAAGTCTGTGTTGTGTTTTGCTGATCAGCCATGTGTCTTGTTTCTGTTTGTGCTCACCGTGCAGACCTGCTCAGCCACCCTGACATTATTTGTGAGTTTTCACATGCACTGCTGTCACTTGACCCATTTTTGGCTCCAGTATGGTATGTGGTATATGGAGTCATACCATCCCCTTTATGTGCTTCTGATCCCTACACATTGTGAGTTACTCCTCTATATGTTTGTGAACTGTGTACTCCTCACCTGTCCACTACTGAAGTACACAGCAATTAAATCTCATATCTTCCACTGCATGCCTTGCCAGTGTGTGAGCCTCCCCACCACTTCATAGTGTGACACTATGCTGTGTGAGGATGATCTGTGTATAGGACCAATGTGCCACTCAGGACAGTTTCACAATTAGTTTTAGGAAATGTTCTTCTACAGGTTTGCAGTCATGGTTGCTCATGTGCATGGGTTTGAGCATCACAGTCCTCTAGTCATGTTGTTTGCATCTGGGTTTCCATGAGATGGGCATTTGTGGGTGAAGGCTAAGGTGGATGTGTGTTTGCTGAGGTAGTGCTACCCTTCTTGTGTGTGATGTAATGTTTATGCTGTGATGATTTGTGTTGTGGAAGTTCATGGTGTGGCACTCAGATATGTGTGCTACTGGTTTTGTAATTGTGCACACACTGCTTGGTGTGAATGCAGTGTTGTCAGTGTATGTTGCCTTGTATTTGCTTGGTGTGCCTCCCTCTGTTGTCCAGCTGAGTTTGCTATGTGATGGATTAGTATGAGCCTCTGTTGTATTGTTCTTTTGGATGTCTGCAGTGTTTGGCCTGTGTTGGCTCTTTCTGCAGACAGGTGCAATGTGTGTGTTGTTAAATTTGCATGGCATTGTGTGTGAGTAGTTTGTGCATTGTGGTACATTCATATGGTTGTTACATGTGTAGTATGCATTTCTTATGTTTACGTCACATGCAGCAATGTGGATTCATGTTCATGAACTTGTTTTGAGGACACACTAATGGTTTGTCCTCCTATTTTTGGCATGTCACTTGTCAGGATTGTGCATGTGCATGCTTGTGGTACACTATGACACCATTTTCACTTGATGGCTGGTGTGGAGTGAATGTATGTGTTAGCCGATTTGTCCCCTTGATGCCTGTTATTGTTCATGATTGTTTTTGAGGAGGCAATTCTTGTTTGTGTTGGGGTATGGTGTCTGTGCATTTCTCCAGAGTGACAATGTTGTGTATTCCTGTTCTGTCTAGGGTCACATTGCCTTTCCACTGTTTGGCTGCACATGGCTGGGCTTGTTGGACTTGTGTGGATGTTGTTTGTGAGATTTATGTTTGGCTATTGGTTTTGTGTCAGCATTGGTTCAGGCATCCCTGAGTGTGAGTCTGATATTTGTGGATGCACCACAGTGAGTGTGATTGGTTGTCAGTGAACTCATATGACATCATTTGCACCATTATGCGTGTTTCACACAGATGTTGAGTGTTTCAGGTGTGAGGTGGGTAGGTGATGGGCATGTGTGAAGTCCTACTTGTGTTTGACGGTCAGGGAGTGTGACAATGAGCCATGTGTGTTGTGCTGATGACATACATATGTCAAGGAAGTTGACACAGATGTGGGGCTGGACCTAATGAGACACTATAGCTAGTCGGTCAGGGGATTGCGGGTTCTTCTGACTGAGGTGCGAGTAAGGTCCAACCTCCCATCACCAACATCCTATTTTCTTGTGCATAGTTCTGTATGTGGCTGTGCAGAATCCCCACAACAGTAGTAGTATGTACTAACCTAACAAACATACTAGTCAAATATATGGTTGGGCATTTTGTTGGTGTGAATTGTCAAAACCTCAAGATTAAAGAGGACAACCCGAAGGACAGGACCCAGTGGCTAGAGCTATTGGTCAATCTGAGTGTTATTCAAAGGTAACCCTTAAATAAAGAGTGGCCAACTGGGCAAGCTTAGCTACAGAAGACTAATAGTAGTAATACAGAGAGTCATAGCAGAGGCAGTTAGAACTTGAAGGAACTTAGAGGCAGGGATCACCAGAATTTGGAAACAGATAGTCAAGGTCAAAGAAGCTTTTGTAAAAAATAGAATTAGGAAGTGGAACCATAATTAATAGTTCGGAAAAAATAAGGTGCAGTAAAAGTTAGGGAAATATTATTGTTAATATTAACCACTGGAGGACTTACTGGGGCAGCAGCAGGGCCCTCGGTAGAGGAGCAGTCCTCTGGTGGTTGTCCCACCGACTCGGACCCCGTCTTCTTGCCCCTGGGTGGTGCTGATCATGTAAGATTTAATAAAGAAAGAGACAAACATTAATGAGTGCTGTGAAACAAAAAATCATTTAAAAGAACGCTCCAAAAACATTTTAGGAAACAACAATTGCAATAAAATTGACCTATCTAATCAGATTGACTACTGGCTTGCAGGATTCACAGACCGTCTACTTATTTATGAACACTAATCCAATGTTCCATAATTATTCTGATTCCAGAATACTAAGCCTAAGTACCACCTGGCCTAGACCACCTATTCCAGACGGGCAAATTGTTCAGTAAGTCTTTATTTCCATTTTTTTTGCCTTAAAAAATGCATAGATGAGATGGAGGACACAAACATGCATACATTTCTGTATACACCAAATTGTTGGTTGGTTGCGTCTGATCGTTGTTCTGCTACTGACTTACACTGCTAAGCCTACCACTCACTAGACAAACTACAAAAGGTTCTACGGAGGACTGGGGTAAGCAGACTGTTAAAAAATTATGAACTAATACTAACTAAACCTAGTATCCATCCACCACTATTTCACAGGAGGACAATGGAAGGACTAGAGTCTCTCTAGCAATAGCATTACCTAATTATACACAACAATACTTGCACTATTATATATTAGCTCCTCACCAAGCCCCATGACCTCGACACCTAGCAGGTCCAACAGGTCCTGCTCCCGGTCAAGGATGTCTGACCACCGGTGGGCCAGCTGGTTATGGGTGTGCCGGACACCTGAGCAGCGAAACACTGCCCGGCACACCTTCGCCCACCGAGGGTGAAGCTCCTGGGTAGGGTACCCAGAGCCGGGCCTGCCGCCTGCTGCCAAGGTCAAGGGGAGGTGGCGCTGGATAAACAAAAAAAATGGCGGCCACCTCCGCCTCGCCAAAAAGCTGCTGGTCCTGCACCCCTACAGGGCGCATTCTGTTGCAAGGCAGGCAGCTCTTGGGCACAGACGCCTTGCCCTTGGAGCCGCCGCTAGTGCTGCTGTGTAGGAGGCGGAAAAGAAAAGTAAGAAGGAAAAAATAAAGTTAGGGGGAAGAAGTAGGAGCTTAAAGAAAGAAGTAATAGACAACAGTAGAAAAGTAAAAAAAAACACAGTAAAAGCAGAAATAAAATGCAAAATATAAACTTAGGGACAGCGAGAGATAGATGATAAATAAAAAAAATCAGAAAAAAGTGTAAAAAACTAAGGATTGCAAGGATTGAAGGAGGATAGAAAACTATGCCCAGAACCATAGCATAGAGTGAAAAACAAGAAGGCCGTGCCCATCGCGACTGCGTGGGTAAGTTTTCACAATATTTCACACGAGCACACACTAATCATCGTGAACAAGTAAATCGCGTTCCGGAACATGACATGCGCATCACGAACAAGGTATACGTGACCTGGAACTGGAAATAAGGCATCGCGAGCGGGCGGGACAATTGAAAAACAAGATGGCCGCGCCCATAGGCGACCACCTGGGTAAGTTCGCAAGATACTATCCCCCAAGCATGCAAACAGTGCCCCGAACACGCACAACGCGCTCCCGAACAAGAAAAACGCATCACGAACAAGCGTGCCAAGTAACTACGTACTCTCGCAAAGCTATGCGTAGCTCGCGAAGTGCAATAACATCTTCGCGAACTACGCCCAGGGTTATTAATGACTCGATATTTGTGCAACTCAATATTTTTTACTCGATATTCTGTCTCTGCACCAATTTCAATATGATACTGTGTGATGTCATAGACAGACTCCCTGCCCAGAAGATGCATGCTACACAGACATGCTTGGCCGAGTTCCTTGGCGCTCTAGGCCTGATAGATATTTGGATAATACTTAATACTATCATACATGAATTAACATTTGACTCGTGAATTGATATCCTAGTTTCAGCTTCCTGGCTTCAGAGACGTAAGACATCTGCCTTGGGGAATTTCCGACCACTCACCAATCTGGGCTGGCTCGATATAGTATCGGCAGGCAGTGACTGACAACACAATTGCCATTAATCCCTCATATATTAAAATTCTGACAATTAGGAAAGAAATCATTAGAGCGATGGACCAATACTTTAAGGAGACAGCTGTGACACTTTGGGAGGCATACAAAATGGCAATAAAGGGACAAGCCCTCTCTTTCCTAGTGGGGTACAAGAGAGGCAAGAGGAAAGAGATAGAGGGGAAAGAACGCGATATCTTAGAACTAGAGACACAACTGACAGGACTAAACAATGAGGACACAAGGCATGCGTTGAGCCTTAGGCAGCAAACAAGATGATGCAACATCGGGTGTATGAGCAAGGAGGCAAGGCAGGGAAACTCCTCGCTTGACTGGATAAACGAGAAAGTGCATGCCGTTGGGTGGCAGCCATCCAATCAGAAGACGGTGAAAGTCTCAAAGATCCCCAAGAAATAGCGGAAGCCTTTGCTGCCAATTACATGTGTATTTACATTGCAGAGACGACAGCCACCACACAAGACGTCCTAGATCTCCTTAGAGACAGACCCATCCCCTTACTTACACCTGCAGACGTACAACTTTTAGAAAGTGACCTGATGGGGGAGGAGGTGACACAAGCAATCAAAGCTGTAAAATCAGGAAAGGCACTGGGTCCCCACGGGATACCAATAGAACTAAATAAACTCACGGCATCCCACACAGAACCTCACCTGCTCAAGATGTATGAAGAGAGCAGTGGGCGTGGCATGCTATCTAGAGACCAGAGACTTGCCTCGATAGTAGTCATCAACAAAGAGGTGAAGGTTCCTGGCCATTGCGTGTTATACCGACCTATATCATTGCTTAATGCAGAGCTAAAAATCCTTGCCAAACTCCTGGCCCTCTGACTTATCCCAATCATCTCTAGTCTTGTACACCCGGTTCAATCTGGGTTCATGCCGGAGTGCAATACGGCTCTTAATTTGCAATGACTTCATGAAATCTTTGGACGTACAAACAGAATCCAAGAGGAAGCGGTTGTTTTATTAAGTGGTGCATGCATGGCCTTCGACACAATTGAGTGGCCATACTTTTTTGCCGTCCTTGAACATCTGGGCTTTGGAACACAATTTCTGGAATGGTTTTGACTATTATATACTGAACCTCTGGCACAGGTGGTAGTGAATAGAAGAGTGTCACAGATATTTCCCCTCCAGCGAGGAACCAGGCAGGGCTATCCCCTTTTGCCACTTCAATTTGACTTAATACTTGAATCGTTAGAGGCCTTGATCAGAGGCGACCCATTGATCTGTGGCCTCCCCACTGGGCAGAGGACTGGGAGGACAGAATATCATTATATGGAGACAACATTCTTCTTTATGTAGTGTCACCTCAGTCTTCCATTTCCGGAATTTGAATTATTTTTGCCACCTATTGGAGTGTTGTGTAGTTCCTATAAAACCTATACAGGATCTGCGCGTTCGGACAGAATACACTGTAGGACTGGTGTCAGACTGATTCTGAACAACCCCACAGGGTATGTTTGGATTTGTAGCAGCTAGCGTATCTCTCCTCTTACCAAGGAGAGAATAGTTCTTGGCAACCATCAAACAAGACAAACCTGATCCCTCAGGACCTTGAAAACAATATACTACTTGTCACTCAGTCACTCGTGCTTACTTAGAGGTCGATTATGATGGCGGACGGAAACGGGATCCGTATGCCACGGACGCGGCCAAGATACTCCCGACCGCTCCGCGGAGAACCGGCCGTTGCAATTAGGATAAAAATGCCATTAAACTCCGTCCGCGGCGGACGGAGTACAGCAAACCCCGTCCGCGGCGGACGGAGTACACCTGAGACCGCCGCAAGCGGACGGAACCGACTAAACCCATTCCGCCGCGGACGCACATGAACGCGGAAACAGCCACCTCCACCGCCATACCTGCGAAGGCTCCGTGTCCGCGATTAGGATAACGCCGCCTGTACCTCGGTACGCACCGCCATCCACGTCCGCGGCGGAAACATTGCAACGAGAAACAGTGCATCACAGCGGAAGGCCAACACGAACAACATCCCTACCGTCAAACCAATGTCAAAACATGAGACGGAAGTAAATTGCAAACACACGAAAAAGGAGTACCCCCCACCGGAAACACCAACACCAATCACAAGCCACAATTACACCCCCCCAAGTACCCAATAATGCACACTAGTCAACACACCCACCTACCACCTGACTGCCAACAACCATTGAGCCACGACTATAAAAAGACTCACACCCACTACCACAATCCTTTGCATCACAGCATAGCTGCTAGCAAGAGGCCCAATACGAGCAACAGCATACACCAATTGAAGACACACATCCACCACCCCACCACACCCACCACAAAAAAACACCCACCACACCATTCCAACACACCACACAACACACACCTGCACCCCCCAACTCACTCAACCCACACCCTGAGCACCACACACCATGGCACCCAAAAAAAACCTACATTCACGGAGACCGAGTTGAGGGTAATGGTAGATGAAATTATCCGTGTTGAGCCCCACATATTCGGGGCCCAAGTCCAGCAGACCACTGTTGCGCAAAAAAATCACATGTGGGACAGGATCGTGAGTCGGGTGAATGCGTCAGGGACCGTGCCCAGGACAAAGCATGAAATACAGAGGCGGTGGCATGACCTGAAAACCAGGGTGAAAGGGATCCGTGCCAAAAACCTTGTGAGAGCCAATCACACTGGCGGCGCACACCCCCGGAGCCCATACCCTACACTGACTGGGAGGAAAAGGTGCTGGGCATACTGCACCCAGAGAGCCTGGACGGACCTGAGGAAGGAGAAGAGGCTGGTAAGTACAAACCAAGCACCACAATCAGAACGACATGGTCAGCCTCACACAACTGAGAAGACACAACTCCCAGGCCCCAACCCATGCACGTGGGCCACATACTCACCAAAATGTAAATGGCTACCAACAGGCCCCCATGTCAACAGGGAGGGTGGCGTTGGGTGGGGGGGTGAGAGGTGGGTGGGGTGTGTGAGAGACCAGCACTACAACTCCCAACAGGCCCCCATGTCAACAGGGAGGGTGGCGGTGGGTGGGTGGGGGTGTGTGAGAGGTGGGTGGGGTGTGTGAGAGACCAGCACTACAACTCCCAACAGGCCCCCATGTCAACAGGGAGGGTGGTGGTGGGTGGGGGTGTGTGTGTGTGAGAGGTGGGTGGGGTGTGTGAGAGACCAGCACTACAACTCCCAACAGGCCCCCATGTCAACAGGGAGGGTGGCGTTGGGTGGGGGGGTGAGAGGTGGGTGGGGTGTGTGAGAGACCAGCACTACAACTCCCAACAGGCCCCCATGTCAACAGGGAGGGTGGCGGTGGGTGGGTGGGGGTGTATGAGAGGTGGGTGGGGTGTGTGAGAGACCAGCACTACAACTCCCAACAGGCCCCCATGTCAACAGGGAGGGTGGTGGTGGGTGGGGGTGTGTGTGAGAGGTGGGTGGGGTGTGTGAGAGACCAGCACTACAACTCCCAACAGGCCCCCATGTCAACCGGGAGGGTGGTGGTGGGTGTGTGTGTGTGTGTGTGAGAGGTGGGTGGGGTGTGTGAGAGACCAGCACTACAACTCCCAACAGGCCCCCATGTCAACAGGGAGGGTGGCGGTGGGTGGGGGGGTGAGAGGTGGGTGGGATGTGTGAGAGACCAGCACTACAACTCCTAACAGGCCCCCATGTCAACAGGGAGGGTGGCGGTGGGTGGGTGGGGGTGTGTGAGAGGTGGGTGGGGTGTGGGAGAGACCAGCACTACAACTCCCAACAGGCCCCCATCTCAACAGGGAGGGTGGTGGTGGGTGTGTGTGTGTGTGAGAGGTGGGTGGGGTGTGTGAGAGACCAGCACTACAACTCCCAACAGGCCCCCATGTCAACAGGGAGGGTGGCGGTGGGTGGGGGGGTGAGAGGTGGGTGGGGTGTATGAGAGACCAGCACTACAACTCCCAACAGGCCCCCATGTCAACAGGGAGGATGGCGGTGGGTGGGTGGGGGTGTGTGAGAGGTGGGTGGGGTGTGTGAGAGACCAGCACTACAACTCCCAACAGGCCCCCATGTCAACAGGGAGGGTGGTGGTGGGTGGGGGTGTGTGAGAGGTGGGTGGGGTGTGTGAGAGACCAGCACTACAACTCCCAACAGGCCCCCATGTCAACAGGGAGGGTGGTGGTGGGTGGGGGTGTGTGTGTGTGAGAGGTGGGTGGGGTGTGTGAGAGACCAGCACTACAACTCCCAACAGGCCCCCATGTCAACAGGGAGGGTGGCGGTGGGTGGGGGGGGTTTGTGTGTGAGAGGTGGGTGGGGTGTGTGAGAGACCAGCACTACAACTCCCAACAGGCCCCCATGTCAACAGGGAGGGTGGCGGTGGGTGGGGGGGGTGAGAGGTGGGTGGGGTATGTGCGACAGGACACTGAAAAGTCATCAAATTGATATGAACGTGTAATGTCCACAGTACTGATCAGCACAATCTTGTCCTTCAGATGATCGTAATCTGACTGGTCAAACCAGCAACCGGACGCAAGACTCGCCTCACACCCATACCGGACTCTCTGAGGACGATGGCACAGGCAGCTCCGGTGCGGAGGATGGTGCAGGCCCAAGTAGACCGCCAGGGCCATCTGGCTCACAAGAAATCCCGGCCACCACAACCGTCGCCTGTGTAACTCCAGCAACACCGGCCACAGTGAGCTGCAGACTCACCACCACCACCACCACCACCACCACCACCACCAGTACCACCACTCCTGCCTGTGCCACCGTGCCTAACCCACGGCACGACGCAGGGCCATCGGCCTCCCACCCGAGCAGGGAGAGTGGGACAGAAAGGAGAGAGGCGAGGCCACATCAGCCAACCAGGAGACCCACACTCCGTCGCGCTGAGGAAGGCCACCCACCCCATCCTGTGGCAGAGTCACTTGAAGCCCTAGCCAGGTGCCAGGCATCCTACGACCGTAGCCAGGAACATGCAGATCGTGCCCACCAGGACTCGGTGGACAACACAAACATGTTGCGGGACATTGCGGGCTGCCTTGGCCAGATCGTGGACATCATGGGCCAGCAGACAACAATGTGGAGGGAATGGATAGCCCGCAACAACCCCCCCCCTCAACCAAGCGTCCAGACGCCACGGCCAGCAACACCACCGCCACCTGTGCCCCTGGCGACGGATGTGGCCCCTCAGCAACCTGCCCCGCCAGCTGACTCCGTTCCACCTCAAAGACGGAGGGGCCGTCCGAGGCTGGAAGTAGGTGAGAGCAGTGGTGGTGCTCCATCCACACGCAGCAAGAGGGGCCGACAATGACTCTGACAATGCCTGAGCCAGCCATTCACCCTGCCAACTATCCTGTCCCACATAGCCAATCATTGGCACAGGTCTGCTGTACTAGCCTGACATCAGCCAACGTGGTGTCAGCACGGACAATTCATCTGCCATTATCTTCAACTCCCACTCACCCACCCCACACTTACTTGTAAATATTCACCAGCACCAATGCACAACCTGTAAATAAATGCCACTTACACACTCAATGATGTGTTGCCTCCATGTTTATTCACACGATTGCCTCTGAAACAGACGTAACCAGGCGCAGGGATCCAAGTCGTACATATTCATGCCGCTGCGGGAGTGACCTAGGGAAATTCAGAGAGAGCAAACACACGTCAGGAAACAGAATCACACCCATCACAACACACTGCACAGCAACATTCAACAAACCACAATCATCACAAAACCATTGGATGAGAGGACACACATCATGGAGTCTTGCATGTCCAAATACATGAACACACACATATGCAACCATCACATAGCAGAACACCCAGCTGATGCACACCACATCCACACAACACCAGCAAACATACATAAGGCATTGTCAACCGGCACAACAGGTAGTTACTCACACTCATGGGAAGTAGCGCTCAATGAGCTGTCACCTCTGGTCCACACCTTCCTCCTCACCACTATCCTCATCAGTCGACATGGGTGGGATGGGAGGCCGAGGAACTTGTTTGTCTTCAGGGTCAAAGAGCAGTTCAATGTCATTGCGCACGGCCAGGTTGTGGAGCATGCAGCAGGCAATCACGATCCTGCATACTTTGCCTGGTGAGTAAGGCAGGGCCACTCCGGTCTTATCCAGGCACCGAAACCTAGACTTTAGCAGTCCAAAAGTACGTTCCACCACTCTACGTGTTCTTCCATGTGCATCATTGTAGCGCATTTCACCCGCTGTAGTAGGATTACGTATGGGACTCAGGAGCCAGGCCCGGTTTGGGTACGCCGAGTCGCCTATGTAGGGGGATGACAGACACAAATATCACTACCAGATTTGGGGGGTACCCCATGCCACACAGATATCACAAAAGTCCCCACAGCATACTCACCAACAAGCCAGGCATGACTGGGACGCAGATTTGCCATCAGTTGGGGGACAATGCTGCTCCGCATGATGTGGGCGTCATGTGCGGAGCCAGGAAATCTTGCACACACATGGGAGATGATGTTGTTGGCCAGGCACACCACCTGCACGTTCAGCGAATGGAAGTGCTTCCGATTCCTATAAACCTGCTCACGTGCCTGTGGTGGAATTAGAGCGATATGCGTGCCATCAATGGAACCCACTACGTGTGGTATCTGGCCCAGTGCATAGAAGTCTGCTTTGACAGCTGCCAACTCTTCCGGCCGTGGGAAATGGATGTAGTCATCCTTGTACAGCATCATAGCTTTTAGAACGTCCCGAAGTACCATGCTGAACATGGACTGTGACATCCCCCCGGCATGTCCAACTGTGTACTGAAAGGTGCCAGTAGCGAAAAAGTGTAGTGCCGCCATCACCTTTGCTGTGGGTGTAATGGAACCAGGATAGGTCCTTCGTGGCTGCAGATGAGGTGACAATTGGGCAACAAGCTCCATCAATCTGCGTCGATCTAGCCGGAATTTCCTGATCACCTCCTCGTCAACCATATCCTCCAGCACAGTGTATGGCCGATGCACATTTGGAGCCCTCCTGTGTGGGAGAGAGATGTAACTTGAGTCAACTTATAAACGACGCATAGTTGTGCAACTCCATCACATGTAAGCCAACATTAGCAAGAAGATGAATGTTTAGGACAATGTTCATATGTGTGACATCTCTGATAGTAACTACAATACGGACTGCCCCATTAACAATGTGCAGCCACTTGCAACAGGAAGTGTGTCAACACGTACAACGCTACTTAGTCACATGTCAACATTACTGACAAGACGTGTGTCATGACCCTAATGTGTAGAAGCCACATCACAGACACACATGCAAGTGCATGCACACAAACAATAATGATACACACACACCATGTCATCATGCACCAATGCCAACACCAATAATGGTGAGCATACGGACATTACATGCATGGTGACACAACAGGCAACACACTTACACTGAATGCATGTGTACCCCCACCATTGTAGTGACCTCACATGAACCACACACTGACAACATATCCAGAATGTGGCGATACAGGCGTGATGTACTGTGTAGATGTGAATAAGTTAAAACGTCTGTTGGGTCACACCCGACGTCAACACGTCTACATGCACATGTCTTGCACATTGTGTGCACACCGATGGGCATAGTATGGACACACATGGAATAGTGCATGACATATGAAGTTTCCCTATCATGCTCACAACCCTCATGACGCAACTGCAGCCAATACACCACGGTGCAGCGTCTGGAAAATACAATCATTGGCGCCGCCATGGCGGTGCACAGCTTCCGCAATGTACGAATGGGCATACGCGGGCCGCGTTCCCTCTCCCCATTGGCTGCATGTGCACGGACCGTCACGCTCACACATCGGCAACCGCAACTGCAAGGTTCCGGGACGGATGCTCCTTTTGCAACAATGTCCTATCAGTGGCGCCAGCATGGCGGTGCACGTTTTCGGCGGGGGAGGTGCAGACCAACACACCCTTTAGATGTAGTCAATGGACATGGCAGTTCATGACCCCCCTTACAGTCACATTGCATCATCCACCGTACATCGGCCGGACCAGCCCGTCCCAGGACCGCCGTTCCGGCCATGTCCAAAACCGCCGTGCCAGGGCTGGCCCAGGACCGCCGTGCCGGCCATGTCACCCACCGACGGGTGTTCACTCGCCTTTGCACGGCAGTGGGTGACATGGCCGGCACGGCGGTCCTGGGCCGGCCCTGGCACGGCGGTTGTGGACATGGCCGGAACGGCGGTCCTGGGCCGGGCTGGTGCGTCCGGTGTACGGTGGATGATGCAATGTGACTGTAAGGGGGGTCATGAACTGCCATGTCCATTGACTACATCTAAATGGTGTGTTGGCCTGCACCTCCCCGCCGAATACGTGCACCGCCATGGTGGCGCCACTGATAGGACACTGTTGCAAAAGGAGCATCCGTCCCGGGACCTTGCACGTGCGGTTGCCGATGTGTGAGCGTGACGGTCCGTGCATATGCAGCCAATGGGGAGAGGGAACGCTGGCCGCTTATGGCCAATCGAAAGTAGCGGAAGCATTGCACCGCAACACCAGGGCCAGTCATTGGCCCTTTTACAAACACGCATCCAGGGCTGACCAATTGCTGGCGACGTATGCCACTGACATGTGCTCAGGGCCCTATATATGTGTGATGTCAAAAAGCACACATCCTACCCTGGGAACCAGTGCTGCCTGTTCACCTCGACCTGCTGCTGCTGAGCTGACCACCGACTGCTGCCTGTGACCATCACCTCGACCTGATGCTGCTGAGCTGACCACCGACTGCTGCCTGTGACCATCACCTCGACCTGCTGCTGCTGAGCTGACCACTGACTGCTGCCTGTGACCATCACCTCGACCTGCTGCTGCTGAGCTGACCACCGACTGCTGCCTGTGACCATCACCTCGACCTGCTGCTGCTGAGCTGACCACCGACTGCTGCCTGTGACCATCACCTCGACCTGCTGCTGCTGAGCTGACCACCGACTGCTGCCTGTGACCATCACCTCGACCTGCTGCTGCTGAGCTGACCACCGACTGCTGCCTGAGACCATCACCTCGACCTGCTGCTGCTGAGCTGACCACCGACTGCTGCCTGTGACCATCACCTCGACCTGCTGCTGCTGAGCTGACCACCGACTGCTGCCTGTGACCATCACCTCGACCTGCTGCTGCTGAGCTGACCACCGACTGCTGCCTGTGACCATCACCTCGACCTGCTGCTGCTGAGCTGACCACCGACTGCTGCCTGTGACCATCACCTCGACCTGCTGCTGCTGAGCTGACCATCGACTGCTGCTCTAGTGCCATACTCCGTGATCTTGCCATGTCGGGAGTCAAAGAAATCCGGTCTCGTCCCTTCACCGCCGCGGAGCTTGATGTCCTCGTGGACGGTGTGCTCCGCAACTTTGGACGACTCTACGGCGCACCCGGACAGGTGGTAAGTGCAGTGTGGGACATGTTGGTGTGCATGAGGTGGTCAATGACTCCTGGCTTCTGCAATCTTAGCTGTGTACTGTGGGCCCAACAAATTTTCCGGATTGTGCATGGCTGCTGACAGATACGTGTGGCCCCTCTCTGTGTGACAGGCCAACTGTCCACTGACTTGCACCCTTTTGTCTCCCATCATGGTAGGTCAAGCTGCACCTTCGCAAGGACGTGTGGAGGAGCACAGCACGAGATGTACGGGCATTGGGGGTGTGCAATAGACGACATACACACTGCCACAAACGCTGGGACGACATTTCCAGGCTGAGCAAGAATGTAGCGGAAGTGACACTGGGGATGATTCCAAGGACGCCATGTCTGGCCCGACCCTCCATGACCCCTCTCATGCACCATATCATTGCTGTGACGCATCCTGACCTGTCCGAATGGCTGAGTGTGCATCAACAGCAAACTAGCGGTGAGCAGACTGTCTGTGTATGTTACTTGTGAGTGCAATGCATGTATTGGTGGCCAGACACAGTAGTGACTTCCGTGGTGCGTATGTATCGCTGCAATGCCATGTTGGTGCCATTGGCTGTGTGTAATTAGACATCCAGGTCCGGCATGTTGACACGCCACTTGCTTAGTAGTTGAGTGTTGAAGCACATGCCGTAGTGGTCCGTGGCCCCATGCCAAGACATGTGTGCAGATGTACATGCTCCTGCCCTGTCCGCATGCTGTACATGTGTCACGTCCACCAACGCTTATGTCATGTGAGGATGAATGGTAGAGGTGGCCCGTGTGCAGGATGTGTACTAGAAGAACTTTGTCAGCAATGTAAATAGGGATTCCTTATCCTTCTGTATGTGAGTGCGCCCATGACTTACACCTCTTTTCTGTGCATTTCAGCTTTGGCAGAGGGCATTCAGCCACAGACGGCGGAGATGAGTGTAGGCAATGCATCCGGATCAGACTTGGCGCACACGCAGACTGACACAGAGGAGGGCAGCGCCGGAGAGGGGGACAGGACCGTCCCGGAGGACTCGCATGTGGAGACACCATCGTCCTCATCTACCGATAGTGTTGGTGAGCCAGCACTGTTGTCACAGACTGGGAGTGGGCAGTCAACACCTTCGGTCGGGACACAGCACACAGGGCCCACACTGCCGCCAAATGCTCCATGTACTGTTCGTGCACGCAGGAGTAGGGGGAGCAGAGTGGCGTTTGGTGCAGGCACCGCTGCCCCTGCCACGGTGACCCAAAATGCACTTTGTGCTGAGGCTGTTGATCTGCTGCGACAGCTGTGTGTGGGGCAGACCAATATGACCAATGCATTCCATGACCATGATAGGAAGTTGGGGCAGGTGGTGGCATTCATGGAAGGGATGCATGGCGATCTTGCTAGTCTACACAGGACAGTTCAGTCATTGGCAAGCAGTGTGTCGTCTGCCATTGTACAGTCGCATGGACAGGGTGCTACTTCTGTTTCCCCATCTACACCACTGGGTGTCTCAGGGGGGAGTGAATATTCTGACCAGGTCTCTAATACAGGTTATTGCACTAGAAGCAGCGTCAGACAGCACGTCAGGGCACGGAGGGCACAGACACCATCCCCTAGGTCAGCAAAATCTGTTCAGAAAGACAACGTCAGATACACTGGAGTACACACACAGGATCCACAAGTGGTGTTGGGGGACATGCCTTCACATGCTACACAGGCATTCCACACAAAAGGTACTCCCAAGGCAAGGGATACTCCCAAGTCCATGGACACTCCCTTGGACAAGGACAGTGAAAAGACAAAGGCACCTCAAAGGAGCAGGGACACTCCCAATGACAAGGACAATACGAAGGAAGGAGCCACTCCCAAGGGCAGGGACAAGGACAGTCAAAAGACAAAGGCACCTCAAAGGGGCAGGGACACTCCCAAGGACAAGGACAATACGAAGGAAGGGGCCACTCCCAAGGACAGGGACACTGCTAAGGAAGGAGCCACTCCCAAGGGCAGGGACAAGGACAGTCAAAAGACAAAGGCACCTCAAAGGAGCAGGGACACTCCCAGGGACAAGGACAATACTAAGGAAGGGGCCACTCCCAAGGACAGGGACACTGCTAAGGAAGGAGCCACTCCCAAGGGCAGGGACAAGGACAGTCACCAGACAAAGGCACCTCCAAAGTGCAGGGAGACTCCCAAGGGCAGGCACACAACAGAGCATGGGCCATCTCCCAAGGGCAAGGACACACACACAGGGAGAAGGTGTCTTCTGGAGACAGGTACACCACAGACGACAAGTCTGCTGGCAGGAACAGGGCACCGTCCAGGGCTCAGGGACAGTCCAGAGACAACACTCCTCCTATGGATGAGGCACATCCTAGGGACAAGGCTTCTCCCATGGACACTGGCGCAATCAAAGACAGGCATACATCACCCCTGGCTGCACTGAGGCTGATGTTGTTGAGGGAACGGAAAACAGATGCCTCCGCGGCGGAGTACCCCCATACCTCCACTCCCATCCAGGCCCGTCAGAAGCAGAGGAGGGAGTCCCCTGTTGTTGCATCTCCCATAACACATGATTCTGAGTCCAGGTGCCAGGCACACAGCAAACGACAAGCAGGCTCCAGCACGTCCCCAGAAAGCCGACCCCCGGCGGCAGGTGCTCCACCTATGGTGGGTGATAATTCATTTGAGTCCACACCACTTGCCAGTCCTGTCCTGTCCAGGGTGCACTCACATATCCCTAAGAAACGCTGACACACACCATTGACACCTGCCCACCCCGATGTCGCTCAAGTACAGCTATCCCCAGCTCCCAGGCCCACCCTGCCTCCTGGCCCATACAGCCCTGTGGCTCATCATTTCAGTGGTCCCAGTGGCGCAGGTGCAGTTGAGTCTCATGTATCAGATAGTGGCACTGTGTCTGTTGTTTGCTGTCATGCATCATGTAGTAGCACAGTCTCAGTTGTGCCCTCTCCTGTTTCTGGTGCTGGCAGTGTGTCTGGGTCTGTGGCCCATGTGTCTGTCACTCGGGCAGTGGCTGTGTCTCACATTCCTGTTTCAGGTGCTGGCAGTGTGTCTGGGTCTGTGGCCCATGTGTCTGTCACTCGGACAGTGGCTGTGTCTCACATTCCTGTTTCAGGTGCTGGCAGTGTGTCTGGGTCTGTGGCCCATGTGTCAGTCACTCGGGCTGTGGCTGTGTCTCACATTCCTGTTTCAGGTGCTGGCAGTGTATCTAGGTCTGTGGCCCATGTGTCTGTCACTCGGGCTGTGGCTGTGTCTCATATTCCTGTTTCAGGTGCTGGCAGTGTGTCTGGGTCTGTGGCCCATGTGTCTGTCACTCGGGCTGTGGCTGTGTCTCACATTCCTCTTTCAGGTGCTGGCAGTGTATCTGGGTCTGTGGCCCAAGCGTCTGTCCCTCGGGCTGTGGCTGTGTCTCACATTCCTGTTTCTGGTGCTGGCAGTGTGTCCGAGGCAGGTAGTTCACGCACTCAACCTGATTCTGTGATGTGAGGTGCTGTTGACTTCACTCACATATTATTGCACATGGTGTGTCCCTTGACCATTGAGAACAGCCTTGCACTGTTGTGGTCCTTGGGACGGGTTGCTTGGAACATGTACTTGTGCTGCCTCTGATGTACCTGCTCTGTTGTCCACAATGCCCTGTTGATGCTATGATACTGCATTCTGCCCTCTCACGTGCTGCCTCTGATGGACATGGTCAGTGCAATGGACTGTTGATGCACTTAGCCCCTCTCACGTGCTGCCTCTGATGGACATGGTCAGTGCAATGGACTGTTGATGCACTTAGCCCCTCTCACGTGCTGCCTCTGATGTACCTGCTCTGTTGTCCACAATGCCCTGTTGATGCTATGATACTGCATTCTGCCCTCTCACGTGCTGCCTCTGATGTACCTGCTCTGTTGTCCACAATGCCCTGTTGATGCTATGATACTGCATTGTGCCCTCTCACGTGCTGCCTCTGATGTAGCTGCTCTGTTGTCCACAATGCCCTGTTGATGCTATGATACTGCATTCTGCCCTCTCACGTGCTGCCTCTGATGGACATGGTCAGTGCAATGGACTGTTGATGCACTTAGCCCCTCTCACGTGCTGCCTCTGATGGACATGGTCAGTGCAATGGACTGTTGATGCACTTAGCCCCTCTCACGTGCTGCCTCTGATGGACATGGTCAGTGCAATGGACTGTTGATGCACTTAGCCCCTCGCACGTGCTGCCTCTGATGGACATGGTCAGTGCAATGGACTGTTGATGCACTTAGCCCCTCTCACATGCTGCCTCTGATGTACCTGCTCTGTTGTCCACAATGCCCTGTTGCTGTTCTGATACTGCATTGTGCCCTCTCACGTGCTGCCTCTGATGTACCTGCTCTGTTGTCCACAATGCCCTGTTTATGCTATGATACTGCATTCTGCCCTCTCACGTGCTGCCTCTGATGTACCTGCTCTGTTGTCCACAATGCCCTGTTGCTGTTCTGATACTGCATTGTGCCCTCTCACGTGCTGCCTCTGATGTACCTGCTCTGTTGTCCACAATGCCCTGTTGATGCTATGATACTGCATTCTGCCCTCTCACGTGCTGCCTCTGATGGACATGGTCAGTGCAATGGACTGTTGATGCACTTAGCCCCTCTCACGTGCTGCCTCTGATGGACATGGTCAGTGCAATGGACTGTTGATGCACTTAGCCCCTCTCACGTGCTGCCTCTGATGTACCTGCTCTGTTGTCCACAATGCCCTGTTGCTGTTCTGATACTGCATTGTGCCCTCTCACGTGCTGCCTCTGATGTACCTGCTCTGTTGTCCACAATGCCCTGTTTATGCTATGATACTGCATTCTGCCCTCTCACGTGCTGCCTCTGATGTACCTGCTCTGTTGTCCACAATGCCCTGTTGCTGTTCTGATACTGCATTCTGACCTCTCACGTGCTGCCTCTGATGTACCTGCTCTGGTGCCCACTTTGCCCATGCTCACGCATACACTGTGATTATACCCCTATCATGTGTAATAAAGTTAGTCAATCATGTGTCGTGGTTTGTCGTAGTCATTCCTGCTTGCGTACTACAATTGTGTATTTGTATTTGCTTCTAATCAGTGGTTTCGGTAACATGACACTCCCCCCTCCCAACGTCACGACCCTTGCAGGTAATCCCCTCCAATCAGCGAATGGTTTGTGCCTTACCTGCGTCGTCGTCGATAGTGGGCCAGGACTTGGACGTGGTGGATCGCGAAGAGCATCAGGAAAGCGTGTAGCGCTGGGTCCATGGTGGCGAGCAGCTTGCGGTGGGTATCTCTGCTATGTATGTTATCTTCGCTGTGGGCAATCCGCCGTGTTCAGACAGGTTGTTTTTCCGCAGCGGTTTTATGTGTATTTTCCGCCATCTTGATTTGGGGGACGGTCGTAGACGTCAGTCCGTACGGCGGAGTCTCTGGAATGGTTACGTCCGCCGCGTGGTCGGGTGTAGATGGGCGGAGGTGCATGCTCTTCCGTAGCGGATGGAATTTTGACACTCTTTCCTATCCTGATATGGCGGACGGAGTGTCCGCGGCAGGCGGACACGGAAAAGGCATTTTCCGCTTACTCCAGGGCTGCGGTCGCTCTTCCGTCCGCCATCCTAATGAGCCCCTTAGTCTGTCTTATAGAGGTACACAGAATAAACATGCTGGGTGTTTTCAATAAGTATTTATTGAGCAGTTGTTATTCTGGTGTAAAATAGATGAGATGCAACATCCGTTCGACAGTAGCAGATATATAGGATTAGAAGTTTGTTGCACAGTTTAAATCAAAAACATAATTTGCTGAGGAATGAGGCATGCACGAAATAGCTCTTCCGTTCCCTGGACCGGCCAGTCTCTAGTACCCTAGACAGATTTTAAGTCTACAGTGTCTTTCCATAAGTCAAAACCTTCTTCAGACAACTGGGCAATAAAGGAAGCAGAATAAATGTGTTTTGTGTTTGTCAACATATTTTTCTGTGCTGATATTGAGGCAATATTATAATAATATGAGGCTGGGTCTGATGTGTTAAACCATGAAAAATATGGAAATTTCTGTGCAAATGTCTTTGAACTGCTGTGTAACGCAATGCTCCCATTGGTGATAGGTAAAAGAATTTCTGAGATTCGCAGATTTATGCAGAATATGATGACCATAATGTTGATAGCAATACATTGACTAAAAATCTGATTGGTCATCCAACATTTCCCTATTGGAAAAGGCCTCAGATTTTTCTAAATCAGACAACATATTATTGACCGTTTCATAATCCCAATCATCAGAAAATGTACTGGAGGTAATGTTATCACTCAACGATATCTTAAATAAATGTGGAATTTTTTAAAGTTCGGTCAGACCAAATATATCGTAATCAACCTTCTCCCATACTATACCATCAGGATTAGGAACTGCTGTAATGTTCACTGATGACAAGTCTCTTTGTTCACAATGGGATGATAGGTGAGGTTTCAGAATCAGATTCACTTTTTGCGCTGCAGAGCTTTGTCAAAGGTAAGTTCCATTTATAAACAATTACTAAGCCTATCCAGAAAAGAAAGAAAAGTATCCCGGTAATTACCCAGAGTTCTACTCAAGGTGATACCAAGTAAGTCTTTTTAAGAAAGTTCAGAAAGTCTTTAATTTGCTGGTTGCGTGTTTTTTGGAATGGCATTGTTTCAGGTTCACTTGGATCCAATGAAAAGGTGTCAAAGTTGATGAAATAGCCAGAAGCAGTTCCATCAATTTTCGGTATTTCCGCAGGTCTTGTGGAAACTCTAGCTTGCTCTTGTTGAGGCAAGTTGATGTCGATATCTGTGTTTGGTTGAGTTGGAATTTGTCTTTCATTTTGATTTTGACTCTGATTAATAACTTCAGTTTCTATAGGAATGAGTTCCATGGGATTATTGTATAGTCTATCATTCCATGCAGAGGACTCTTGAAACGTGATGTGTCTTTCTGTTTGAACTTCTTGTATGGTAGTGATAGAGATCGCAGGTCACCCGGCCAATACATTTTTCACCATACACGTACCAGGCCCATATTTTTCCAATTCATCACCTACATTAATCGGGTGACCCAACAATTCTACTACCAGTAACCCTGATTCCTTCCTATTTATTTCTAGTGTACCTGACTTACCAATCCACCGTCACAGGTACCTAAGATCCACAATGGATCAGGGAGCTAGCTGTAAAAGAAAGGCAGGCAAAATACAAAACCCAACTTATTTCTATTTCGCATTAAATGATCACAGACAACTGGGAAGTTTTAAAAGTTTATCTTAGTATTCAGTTTCTGAAAGTATTAGACTTACAGTTAAAAGGCAATCGATAATCAGGATAACGAAAAGAACATAGCCATAGAGGAACAGTGTCAGGGCAACCATTTATAAGTCTAGGAGAAAGTTATAACAATGCAATCTACTAGTAGATTTTTAGAAACGTGGATCACGAACTAGACTTTACTGTTTAGAAAAATACTGCAAGGTAAGAATTGGAAATCCTATACATCTATAGGAGGGAAAAATGGACCACGCTATAGTTCTAGCATCATTTACGTAAATCAGATTTCAGGAGAAAAATTTATATACCACATTTATGATTCAGAAACAGTATGGAGAGAACGTGTTCTAAAAGGTAGGGGAACATAGGAACATGCTAAGGAAAATATACTGTATGACTTTTATAATAGGTTGCGGAAAGCATGGAAATTTAACATATGCAAAGAAATGTCTTTATTGAAGCAAAGACAGAAAATAGGAGATGCAGTATAGAGTTTTCGCACTATATTTACCTAGAAAGGTGTGCAGACCAACCCTGGCCACGGATCAGTCAAGGACAGGAAATACCCCAAGGAAGGACAGTCATCTATGGGACAGCAGGTGCAGATTGGATACCCCAGGACAGGACAGGAAAACCAGATTAGGATCAGGACAGGACCACCAGGACACGACCAGCACCCGCAGTTTGGAAGCAACGCCAGCGCTCCACCCTCTCTGCAGCTATCAGTCAGAACCCCGATTGGGTTAGCGAACTCCCCAGCAAAGTGCTCCGCCAGCACTTAAGGTTTAGTAAAACCTTTAAAGTCTATGGTTAAATTCGGACAGAGTGCTCCGCAGCGCTCTGTATTTCAGTCACCTATTGAGTGCGTTGGGTCAGTGACAGGTCAGCTATTCAGACAAGTCGGACAATTTCTCTAGCTGAACTTAGGCTAGATATACTGTTTTCGGGTCAGTGTACCACCCTCCAATGTTGCAAAGTGTCAGAATCCCCAATTTCGATTGGTCCCCAAGTAGGAAAGGTCAACACACCAATCAGAACAAACTTCTACAAGCTCGTATTTGCATTTTAAGGAACCGCCTAGCAGATTTGGGGTTCCCATGACCTATTCTACAGAATACAATAGCAGAGTATACATTTGTTGCAAATGCAGTACAAATTTTGTTTCTCCGGCTGGGTGAAGGTGCATCTTCCCAGGCACGTCTTGGCAGGGACCTTCAGCTGGCATCTTGTCAATGCCACAGCTAGAGTTTGGGCATGCGCAGACTATCCTCTTAATATGGAGTCTTGAGCCGTGCATCAGACCGTCAATACCGCGGTACATGAAAAGTAAGCGAAAACAAATTAAAACATAGAAATAAATGATTTCACAACATACCATGAGTAGTTATTTTATACTTCTTACTATAAAAATATACTATGACATTATGAATTAGTGCAACAGACAATAACACGAGAGCATCTGCGCAAGCTTCACCATGTGAGTATTCAGACAGCCATATTAGTGGCAAATACGCATGCGCACAGTTTCCCACCAGAACTACAACTACGTCACGTCACATGAGTGTGACTAACGCATGCGCAGTAGTAAATTCCCAAGCGACGGCCATTTTAAGACAAGGATTAATCGTATTAGTAAAACACATAGGCAAGCATCACTAAGATACATGTATATCAAAAAAAATAAAGGAAATTAGTAAGACATACAAATTTGATTACAGAGTTATAAATGAATCGAGGTTCTTGATTTCAGCAAGTCGCGTAATGTGCGAAATCTTGCTTCATCAATCCCCTCTTTGATGATATTTACTATCATCACAAACTTAATGGAACCAGATGCCAACTTTTCTCACACTTTGTGCAGTTCAATTTCTTCCAACATCCTATTCAATTTCTCTTTCACATCTTTATTAGGGTGAGAATTTTTCACCCTTTTGTAAATTTGATTATTCAAGCCTTCCAATTCAAGTTCATCCACACTCCGTTTCACACCTCTCTTATTCACAGCGTGTTTCTTTGTGTGTTTGCGACATTTGCAGCAGACAAATATGAGGAAAATGATGAAACCTATCATTCCAATTGGCATCAGTACCTTAAACAATAAACTTTTACCTAAATTAACAAACCAATGACCTACATTGGAGAGACCATCGACAAGTCTCTTCCAGGCACTGTCAACCTCCAGTGGTTTGAGTTCCTTTTCCAAATTAGTAATGTTTTTCACATATCTTTTGATCTGTACACTTTTATCCGGTATGTAAGTGCAACAATGTTGCGCCTTCAGCATCCGGCAGACTCCGCCCTCTTTTGCTAATAAGGTATCAAGCGCAAGTCTGTTCTGCAAAACCATTGATCTGATCGCAACCATTTCGGTGTTGACCAATAGAAATCCATGAGCTGTGTCAGTAGACAACACATCCACTGTAGTGGATAATTTGCAAATTCTGTGTGTGTTCAGAACCACTCCCACTCCAGGTATCAGTGCACTAAAAATACTACCCATTATTTCACCTACGCTTTCTCTTTTACTATGCACTAAGCCATTAGTGTTTTCATTGCTTCCAGCAATTTCCCTTACATGGTATATTTTCGGGAAGACAATGCCAAAGTAGCAGCTTCCATACCAGTGATCCGGCAATTTGAAATAAGCCTTGTTTCCACATATATAAAAAATTCCAGGAAACACAGGTTCTGACCCATTTTTGAAACCCCAACCTCCAATTACCTTGTAATTGTGTTCACATTGACTGGAACCAATGAAAATGTTATTATAATAATTAGTCTTCTCGCGGTGAAGACAGAGTTTCCCTTTTCTTTCGAAAACCAGCAACAAAGCCGGACCACTCCCACCATTTGAGGTGCTTTCCATGTTTTCAGCCCATTTAGGAGTTTTCTGTCTTTTATCATTTGCCTTTCTTTGGAAACTCTCCCTTCTCTTCTCTGCCATGTTTAAAAAACATTTTTTCTTGTTTATGTAACAAACAAGTCAAGTTATCTCTGTGTGCTTCATTTAAGTCTATAGTACCTATTGTCAGGAAGTATTCTCCCATATAACGTGTAACGTCACTTTTAGTATGTACAGGATTCATATTTCCACGTATGGGACGTTCAGAAAATATCACGTCTGAGTTAGAATAGTAGTACTGTAACGGTCCTCTTTTGTAAAATAAACTAGCTAAAATGCTACAGGAAATTCCATAGGTCAAAGGTAGGTGATGATACGTCACGCCTTCAGCCACAGAAGTAGGTAGCTTCATGCAGACATAGCAGTCTTCTATTTCCATAGTTTCTACATAGTGCACTAAAAGATTAGCGAAAACATTTAACTGTGTCTTGTTTTTAACTCCATGATAATGTAGTCCTTCCTCATCTGATGCTTCTAAGTCTCGTTTTGTTTGTCTGAGTGCTTTTTCACGTCTTTCTACACTTCGTGTTGTCAGTTCTTCATTGTCAGTGGTCACAGTCTGAGTAGGGTCAATATTAGTATTTTTGCTCACCATATAAGGAATGAAAATTGTTAGTCCTATCCAAATTATCAATACTATAGTTATGCTACATATACATACTCTGCAGCATGTTTTGCAACAACTGCGTCTAGGCCTTCCATTCACATTTGAATCAGACATTTCCGTTCAGAAGAAGATTTCTCAACCCCTCTTTGTAACTCTGCACAGGTAGCTTACCCTGCACAACTTCAGGTTGGTTCGTCTTCCTCGGCAGAATAATCAGCTGTCTGTTCTTCGTCACTTTCGTCAGTAATATCAAGATCTTCGAATTCTTCTAACACTAAATATGTCCATTCAGGATCTTGGTATTTTTCGTTCAGTCTTTTTATTCGTTCACTGAGGTTCTGAAAATCTGGATTCGTATAATTATACTGGACTCGAGAATTAAAACTTCGTCGAAACATGACGAATTTGGTATCAAAAGACCGAGAATGACGAGTACATCATGTACATATATTTTCAGCATATTCGAGTGACGATTTCACCTCGAAATCGTCATTTACATTCTGAACCCTTGGCTCCCATTTATATGTTGCCCTTTACATAGGCCTTAATCCAGTTGAATTTGATTCCACAAGGACACATACTCCTTAATCGACTTTTCCATGACCTGTACAAGTTGGAACCATCGCCCCAGGCCGAACTCGTTAGGTCAGTTCCCCTCCCAGTGGCCGAGCAAGATAGCATCTAGGCTCAACAAACCATAAAACCATTTCAGCGCGCACACCTGCCATATCTCGCTCACATCTATTTCCACTCTTTTGCTTCACTTACTTTATGGTGGGGAGGTGCCCGTTTTTATTAGGGGTCCAGTGATATCTGATGAAATGTTGGGCCTTGCCAAATGATTTGTTGTAGGCAGCACGAAGTGAAATATGGACATGTCATCATGACTCTGCTTTCTCTTTGTACTAAAAGTATGTTAACGATTTACTTTACAACCAAGAATGTTTTGCCTGGAGCCCAAAATTGTGTATAAGAAGAGAAGCCTGACTTTGTAAAAATGTGCAGTCTCCTGAGAATATACCCGTATTGTACTTCTAGGACACTTGTTACCTTGGTTGCAGCCAATAAACTAATCTTTGACTTCACCTAGAAGACTCTGAGTTTCTGTAGGTCTGGATCAGGAAGAACCCGAGGTCTCTGGGTGTTGATTCCCTGGCACCGCTGGGTTACCGGTTCTGCGCCGGTTCTTAAAAACCCAGTACCTCAGTTGGCGCCCAACGTTTGGGGCGATTCCAGTGGTACCAGTCAGCCTGAAGATCGCGAGGAGCTCCGTGTGGAAATTCCGGAGGACGGCCAACCACCTCATCGACCCCTGCATGTCGACGTGGTCCGAAGGTCTTTGCTGCGAGGTTCCCCGCTTCCCGACGGCTACAAGGACTGCTGTCCTGGCTATCGCCCTGATTTGGACCCTTGAAGTTTGGTAGAGCGAAACACTGAGACGAGTCTTCTGGTGACGTCATCGATATTTCAGTTAAGTATAAGTGGAGCGTCTCCCAGTCCTTAGTTGGACTTAGTTTTGGGTATCTTTTGGATACAAAAAGTTTTGTATTGGTACTTGCAAGCACCAAAACCGAAGGACTCGTGTATTCACGAGAAATACCGTAATCGATAATCCTTTGAAGTTTGGAACTAGACTAGAGAGCGAAGATGCCTAGTCTTAGACTTGAGAATTTGTTTTGTCTTGGTGGTAATAATAGGGACTCCCGATCGGAGGACTCGTGTCCGGTTCCTCCAGTTGGAACTCCGACTTACGAGCTATATGTAAAACATGGGGTAGGCCCCATCACCTACAACGAAGTATGGATTAAATACACCAGGAAAGATGGTGTTCTAAAATGGCCCCAATATGGTAGCTTTGATTCTGAAATCTTAGACAACCTTGAAGTTAAACTATTTAAAAAGAAAGCCCAGCCGGCGATGTTTGACTCTTTCCGCTTATGGCGTAAAGAAACCAAACAAAAAGAAATTAAATTAGCTAAGAAAAATAAGAGAGAAGGGGGACTTTCAGTAATGCAAGCTGCTGTGCAGTTTAAAGATAATGAAGAAGAGCAGATGAATGAGCAGTTGCACAGGCAACGTAAAATGGCAATAGATAAGTGTTATCCAGTTTTGCCATCTCTTCAGCAAGAGGCAGCAAAAGAGCGTGAAAAAGACCCATTAATGTCGCATTTGCTAAATTCACCACCCCCCTATGCGCAGAATGCCACAGCACCCCCGCAACCTTTAGTTGCGCAAACTACGCCTCCTGCTCCTCCACAGCACCCACCAGCTGTTATTCAGCTGGCTCCTACTTCTTCGGTGCAGCCTCCTCCAGGCCCACCGACCACCTCTGTTTCACCTGTGTTTTCTACGATTTTGCCTACTGTACTTTTTACGTCTCCTAATGCTCCCTCTACGATTTTGCCTAGTGCCCCCTCTATTTCCCCTGATACCTCTTCTGCTATCTCTACCCCTGCTTTATCTCACCCCGTTTTTCCATCTGTTTGTCCTTCAGTTTCACCTTCCATTCGGCAGAAAATGGCCAGCACTGTTACTAACCTTCTTTTACCTCTTTTCGGGTCGCCTACTACGACCCCTAACATGGGAAGAAGACAGTTGCGAAGTCAACTACCCGATTATCAAGAGAGAGATTCACTGAATAGTTTAGCACGGAAATGGGTCATGGACACCGTAAAATATGATGTACAGTCTGTCATGGAAGTCTTCCATCAATGGGAAGCAGCGACACAGAGATATGTTTTCGAACAGATGTGTGTTTTTCTTTGCGAGGATTTAGAAGACAATGATCAGGAATGCATCCCACGAGAGATGTGTCGTGTACGGTTTAGGTTCGGAGAGGGTATGATTGTAGGTCCAGATGTGGAGAAAGCAGTTGAAATGTTGTTATCATATCGGAGTAAGGGAAGCAGTTCTGAGTCTCAATCTGAGCATAATACATCCAGTAGGAAAAAGGCACGACAATACCCTATGAGAGAAGTTCCCCCATAATGGAGGGAGGGTGACACGACTGCTGTCCCACCTATTCTGCCACACTTTCAGCGTGTATGGGTACATGTCCCATGGAAGCGAGCTGAAGTTTTAGCACTCAAACAAACATTACCAGATCCGCGTAAAAATCCTGCAGGGTACTATAAAGAGTTGTCACAAACTGCTGGGTCATGTATAATGAATTTAGCCGATATCGATATGCTATTTGGGAATGTTGTTCCACAGCCTTTATGGGGTAAAATTCGTCATATAGATCATGACCAGGAATTAGGTGACACATGGGCTAATATTACTGCTGCAGATGCCCGACAAGTTGGTGGTGCCAAGCCTGAGCCTTTGATAGCAGAACTCCCTGGTAAAATAGTAGATTACATGAAAACGATAATGCCTGCAATACGCGTAAATTGGGATAAGTTGTCTGCATGCAAGCAAAAGAAAGAAGAAACTGTTTCAGATTTCTTCACCAGATTTGAAGAAACATTTGTTGACCACAGCGGTCAAGATATGACCACAGAAGGTGGTCAGAGATTGTTTGTCGATAAATTCGTGCACAATCTGCTTCCAGAATTGTGTAAAAAATTAAAAGATTCAGAAAGTTCTTGGGCAGTCTCCTCTTCAGCCCAGATATTGGCCACTGCACAATATTACGAGAATAGAGACAAAGATGAGAAAGATAAAGTAGAAAAGAAAACTAGAGAACTAAAAACGAAGGTTTTGCTACAGCAAGCCTATCCGCCACGTGGTGGTGGTAATCAAAATAATAATGGTCAGAATCACTACCAAAATACTTTTCAGCAGCCTCAACAGTATCAGAGAAACTCGCAAAGATTCGAGTATACTCAACCCCGTGTACCTGTAGGCCCCAACCAGTGTTTATATTGCAAACAAGAGGGTCATTACAAGTATAATTGTCCTATTCTATTACAACGTGCAAATGGAGTTTCTGGTGTTAGAGGTCGTGGCAGTCAGCAAGCACCTAGAGGTAGAGGGCGTGGAAACGCCCCTCAGGACACACGTCCCCTTCCACCACAAAACTCTATGAACAGGTTTGATCAGCAAAATAACGTATCTGACAGGACAGCTCAATACTATGTTGATGATTATTACACAGAAAATGAGCAGTGGGAGAATAATGATTGCTAGGACAGCCGTAGACAAAGAGAGGGAGTTGTTTCAGTTCCAGTAGATCAGAGTGGACCTTACGTTGAGGTGATTACATCAGGTGTGTCAGAACCTTTTCTGTTGGATACTGGTGCTACAAAGAGTTCTATTATGCACTCCAAACTCCCTGGCGCACCTTTGTCTGGCGAAATGAACGTTTCTGTAGGTTTTTCTGGCGCCCCAGTTAGAAATCCGATTTCTGACCCTTTATCTCTTTCTGTTGGTCCTTGTGAATTCGAAGCACCCCTTATTCTGACAACAGGTTGTGGTGAAAATTTGCTAGGATTGGATTTGTTAAAAAGATTGTATGCGACTTTGTACTGTTCTCCTTCAGGAGTACAACTTACTTTAGGTAAGAAAGTGGTTTCTCCCATGTATTTGTCGAGAGATGCACTTCCAGCGGAATTGTCACTTCTCCCAGATATTCTTTGGGCCACTGGTCCTAATGATGTAGGTCTTTTAGAAATTCCACCATATGTTGTAACATTGAAGTCCAATGTCAAAATGCCGCGAATTCCCCAATACAAAATATCTAATGAGGGTGAAAAAGCTTTACTAGCGATTGTTTACGAATTGATTGAAAAGGATGTGATTGAGGAAACACGAGGCAATGTTTGCAATAGTCCTGTTCTGCCTGTTTTAAAACGAACTGACCCTTCTCAGCCACTTGTGTACAGATTCGTGATTGATCTTCGAGAAGTAAATAAGATAGTTGTGCCACAATTCCCAGTTGTCCCCGACATTACCACATTATTGACTATGATTCCAGCTTCTGCTTCGTGGTTTTCGGTGATTGACCTAAAGAATGCTTTCTTCAGCATCCCAATTGCTGAGGAGAGCAGGGACATCTTTTCCTTCAATTTAGGAGGTCGAAGCTTCCGCTTTAAACGCGCTCCTCAAGGCTACTGTGAGAGCCCCTCAATATACAGTCAAGCTCTGAAAACTCAGCTTGACACGATTGTTTTGCCTAAAGGTGCCACTCTTGTACAGTATGTGGACGATTTGCTCATTGCTGCAGATACTGAGAAAATTTGTAAAAAGGCCACATTGACATTATTGCGTCATCTGTGTGATCTGCATCACAAGGTGTCACTTTCCAAGCTTCAATATTGCCGACAAGAAGGGACCTACTTAGGTCACCTCTTATCGAAGGAGGGAAGGAAACTGACCCCAGAAAGAATTCAGGCAATAGCGAAATTGAGTGTGCCAAGAACACAGAGAGAAGTGCGTGCTTTCTTGGGCATTACATCGTACTGTAGACAGTGGATTCCAAATTTTTCGTTATTGGCCAAACCCTTGGTGGCATTAACGTGTAAAAATACACCCAATCCCATTCCTTGGTCTGAAGAGTGTCAGAAAAGTTTTCTCGAATTACGCACAGCATTATGTTCGGCTCCTGTGTTAGGTACCCCCAACTACAGTAAGCCTTTCACATTGTATGTCCACGAGAAGGAAGGCTGTGCATTGTCTGTGCTGACTCAGTTGTTCGGAGGTAGACAGCGGCCATGCGCCTATTTTTCGTCAACCTTGGATCCGGTAGCACAAGCATTGCCAAGTTGTTTAAGGGCTACAGCAGCAGCAGCTGTTTCTATTCGACAGTCTGCAGGTCTAGTAATGAATAATACACTAATCGTGATGGTCCCGCATGCAGTAGACACATTGTTAAATAGGACCAAGACACAGCACTTAACTAGTGCTCGACTGTCCAGTTACGAATTAACGCTGCTAGCGAGCCATGATTCAGAAAAGGGGGGTGGTGATGAACAGAGTGTCTGAATTAAGCAGACCACTCTTACCCAGTCCAAAGATCAGGGCTTGATCCATCACCGTTATTTAGCTCACTGCCCCATCCCAGCTCAGAACCTGGCTATATGCAAATTAGTCTGTCCCTGGCCCAGTGCATCATGGGAACAGGGCAGACCAAACTACCAAGCCAATTCTTCACCAGAAAGGAGACAAGCTTCCGGGGACCGGTTTCTGCCATTTCAGGCGTCGTCGGCCCGGCTTGCTTGAATCCTGATGGAGCAGTGAGCAAGGGACTCATGTCTGAGTATACCCTACCACGGTTATGGTGGACAAAATGATTCAGAAAAGGGGGTGGTGATGAACAGAGTGTCTGAATTTAGCAGACCACTCTTACCCAGTCCAAAGATCAGGGCTTGATCCATCACCGTTATTTAGCTCACTGCCCCATCCCAGCTCAGAACCTGGCTATATGCAAATTAGTCTGTCCCTGGCCCAGTGCATCATGGGAACAGGGCAGACCAAACTACCAAGCCAATTCTTCACCAGAAAGGAGACAAGCTTCCAGGGACCGGTTTCTGCCATTTCAGGCGTCGTCGGCCCGGCTTGCTTGAATCCTGATGGAGCAGTGAGCAAGGGACTCATGTCTGAGTATACCCTTCCACGCTTATGGTGGACAAAATGATTCAGAAAAGGGGGTGGTGATGAACAGAGTGTCTGAATTAAGCAGACCACTCTTACCCAGTCCAAAGATCAGGGCTTGATCCATCACCGTTATTTAGCTCACTGCCCCATCCCAGCTCAGAACCTGGCTATATGCAAATTAGTCTGTCCCTGGCCCAGTGCATCATGGGAACAGGGCAGACCAAACTACCAAGCCAATTCTTCACCAGAAAGGAGACAAGCTTCCGCGGACCGGTTTCTGCCATTTCAGGCGTCGTCGGCCCGGCTTGCTTGAATCCTGATGGAGCAGTGAGCAAGGGACTCATGTCTGAGTATACCCTTCCACGCTTATGGTGGACAAAATGATTCAGAAAAGGGGGTGGTAGCGAGCCATGTGCACATAAAAAGGTGCCGCACCTTAAATCTAGCCACATTGTTACCAGTTGCAGAGGAATCAGACGCTTTAGAACAGCACGATTGTTTCCTCACAACAGAGGAAGAGACAAAAGGGAGAGTGGATTTATTTGACACTCCTCTTGCTGAATGTGATGGTACATTATGGGTGGATGGTTCATGCTTTAAACTCCCAAATGGTAACGTGACTGCAGCATATGCTGTAATGACTTTGCACACAGTTGTTGAAACTGCACGAATACCACATGGTTCAGCTCAAGCCGCAGAACTAGTTGCACTAACGAGAGCATGTGTATTGTCTAAAGGAATGAGAGTGACTGTCTACACTGATAGTCAGTATGCATTTGGAGTGGCTCACAGTTTTGGACGATTGTGGAGAGAACGTGGATTCCTGACTTCGCATGGAGCTAAGATTCAGCATGGTCAGTTGGTGAATGAGCTTCTTAAATCACTGACCTTGCCCCTGCAAATGGCGATTGTGAAATGTAGTGCTCACAAGAAGGTGACTGATGATGTTGGTCGTGGAAATGCATTCGCTGATGAGACCGCTAAAGAAACGGCAAAGAATGTGATGAGCCGAATGTATGTTGCAGGCCCTGAAAGATGGACTGGTGAGGTTGGAATATGTGAGGACACGATAGAGAGTGTGAAGTCCATCCAAGCTGAGGCCACAGAGGAAGAGTTGAGCACATGGAGAGAGAGTACAGGGAGAATGGATGCAAATGGTTGTTGGATTGAATTGGCAGAGCATCAGAGATGGTTGTTACCCGATGCATATGTGCTTGCAGTGGTTACAATGGCTCATGGAATGGCTCATATCAGCGTGAAAGGGATTTGCGAGTTGTTGTCCCCAGTATGGAAGAATTCAGGGATTCCCAAGTGTGCGGAGAATGTTGTCAAAAATTGCATGGTATGTCTGAAGCACAATCCTGGTAGGGGAACCCCAACTCCAGCTGGTCATTTTGCACCTCCTACGTATCCGTTCGAGGTTTTGCAGCTAGATTTCATACATATGGAGAGGTGCAACAACTTAAAATACGTGCTCGTTGTTGTTTGTGCCTTCTCAAGATGGGTAGAAGCCTATCCCCTAAAAGACAATACTGCCTTGTCCACAGCAAAAGCCCTTGTGAAAGAGTACTTCCTCAGGTTTGGAATGCCTAGAATGGTCTGGTCTGACAACGGAAGTGAATTTGTGGGTCGTGTGATGAAAAGAGTGTGTGAAGGGCTAGGCATTAGGCAGAAGTTCCACGCTGCAAATCACCCCCAATCAGCTGGATTAGTAGAATGTTACAATGGCACTTTAAAACTTAAATTGGCCAAAATCCAAGCGAGCACAGGTCTTAAATGGCCTGACGCTCTACCCTTAGCACTCCTATCCACCAGAATGACTGTGCATTCGCGAGTGAAACTCAGCCCTTACGAAATTGTCTTTGGCCGGCCAGCCAACATATGGGGAGTGCCTAGGCCCACGAAGTTCAGCGAGCTGCAACACCCTATTTTGCTTGATTACTTGTATGAATTGACGGCTAAATTGCGTGTTTTGCATCAACAGGTCCACAACACCCTGCCTCCGGTCTCTGAGACTCCAGGTCACTCCATTGTCCCTGGATCCTGGATTCTCGTGAAAAACTTTCAGAGAACAAAGAACGACCAGCCCAGGTGGACCGGGCCACTCCTCGTCCTTCTTTCCACGAGGTCAGCTGTTCGAGTGGAGGGGAAGGCCAACTGGATCCACGGGGTCCACTGCAAAAGAATCCCTTCACCTCCGCCACATGACCAGTGGGTCCAGAAAGGCGTCACTGACTCAGACCTTGCAACTGTGCCACGTGTCATACCTGTCAGCGATGACCGTGTAAAAGAAACTAACCCTGAATGTGAAAGCGAGAAAATTTTTCAAGAGACTGTGCCACCACCAGAACAATTGAACTCTTTGGAGCCTGAACTGCTGTTTCAGGACCAGACAGTACCAGGAAAAAAAAGCTACAATTTGCGACCGAGAAAAACAGACTAATAAAAGTGATTCCTTTTTATGAATTGAGACCAAGACCTATGGACAAATAAATATCCTTTTCCTCCCAAGTACTATTTTTTTGGAAAGTGCAGCTCTCCCATTTGGGAAACTTGCTTATTTTTGTTTTTCGAACCGCCATCCGGGTCCCGCTGCTAGGGCCGCGGTTGATTAAAGTCTTTTGGCTGCAGCTGACGACGTTAGGTCGGTAGTTCTGGTTGGTCCAAGGGAGTTACCCTAGACTGACGGAAGCATCCTTTAGCAGAGGCAACCTCCCACCGCGGGCAGCACTTTAGAGAGGATGGAGTTTCCTGATGTGGAGAAACCTGCCAAACCAATGAACTTTAAGCAGAGACTGTGTAACACGATGACAAAGAAAAGTTTTATAATATTGTGTATTTTTATGCTATCCAGCGTAATGATCTTTTTGATAAGTTATGTTTTATTCTCTTTCCATGTAACATTTGCGCCCACTGCATCACCCATACCTCCTCCTACTGTTTCCTCTCATTCTTTCCACCCTCTGCCTGACCACGAATCAAATAGGAGATTAGAGTTCATTAATAACTCCTTTGTTCAGTTATTACACCAACACCAACTTGTAATGAACACAACTAACTGTTGGGTGTGCGGCCTCATGCCTCACACAACGGATAAAGGAATCCCCTATTTGGTCCTGCCATTTAGTCACAATGGTTCAGTATGGGCATATAGGACAATGTTCATATATGCACGAGAAGTCCAACCCCTACGTTCTGTAAAAGACAACCTCAAGACTAGCGCCCTAGTCAAAGTCAACTATTGACATGATCAAGGAAGTAACTTCTTATGAAGATACTCCGGATGATGAGATACTTGCATATGTAGGTTGGAACGTGACAGGATATGGCACTACTTTAAGTGAGAAACAGCAAGCCAAAAGATCCTCCCCTATCTGGATCGTACCCCATCAGGGTCACCTGTGTCTGCAAGGTATTGGCAAGAATCCCAGAGCTCAGCTAGGGAAGAGTATTTGTACAGAAACATATGTTTTTGGATCTCAGACTTCCCCTGCGTTTTTAGCTGCTAAGGGTACTTATTTCATCTGCCATGATAGAGCCTACACATGGTTGCCCCCTGACTTCTCGGGCTCATGTTTTGTTTCATTCCTGTTGCCTCCCACCTACACAGCAGCGGCGGATTACCACCGGACAAGGGTAGTTAGAGGTGTTTTGAGTAAAGAAGACACTGCAGGTCAAGAATTTGGGGACTTTGCAAAGGGTTTTCTGCCGTTCTGGGGATCCATGGCTAACAGTAGAAACATAAGGCAATTAACAAGGGTAGTTGAGTCCACCGTGACTGAAACTGCTGGTGCCCTTAGTAACTTGACTGCTGAGCTCCAGTCGGATCGACTTATGACCCTTCAGAACCGGGTCGCTTTGGATGTTATACTTGCAGACCGAGGTGGGGTATGCAAATTGATCCAATCTAGTTGTTGCATTTTCATCCCAGATAATGCTCCAACCGTGTACAGGGCCATCTCCAAACTACACAAGATTTCCGAATCTATTCATGTGGATGAAGGAGATTGGTCGTTAATGGGATGGTTCTGGGAACTGATATCTGCCTGGGGATGGAAAATTCTGATGGTCATTGGGATGGTCTTAGCCATTCTTTTTCTGTTCTGTCTGTGCATACAGTGTGCTCCTGCAATATGTGGCCTCTGTGTTACATCATGTGTAAGGAAGCCTGTGTCAAGAGATGAACTAAGTACTAGAATGATGTTACAGCAACATCTCAATGACTTTAGGAATATAGATCTGGACTCAGACTAACATGAGGATAGATTAATTGCCTATGTAAGGGCAAAAGGAGGGGTTGAGGTTCTGAAAATCTGGATTCGTATAATTATACTGGACTCGAGAATTAAAACTTCGTCGAAACATGACGAATTTGGTATCAAAAGACCGAGAATGACGAGTACATCATGTACATATATTTTCAGCATATTCGAGTGACGATTTCACCTCGAAATCGTCATTTACATTCTGAACCCTTGGCTCCCATTTATATGTTGCCCTTTACATAGGCCTTAATCCAGTTGAATTTGATTCCACAAGGACACATACTCCTTAATCGACTTTTCCATGACCTGTACAAGTTGGAACCATCGCCCCAGGCCGAACCCGTTAGGTCAGTTCCCCTCCCAGTGGCCGAGCAAGATAGCATCTAGGCTCAACAAACCATAAAACCATTTCAGCGCGCACACCTGCCATATCTCGCTCACATCTATTTCCACTCTTTTGCTTCACTTACTTTATGGTGGGGAGGGGCCCGTTTTTATTAGGGGTCCAGTGATATCTGATGAAATGTTGGGCCTTGCCAAATGATTTGTTGTAGGCAGCACGAAGTGAAATATGGACATGTCATCATGACTCTGCTTTCTCTTTGTACTAAAAGTATGTTAACGATTTACTTTACAACCAAGAATGTTTTGCCTGGAGCCCAAAATTGTGTATAAGAAGAGAAGCCTGACTTTGTAAAAATGTGCAGTCTCCTGAGAATATACCCGTATTGTACTTCTAGGACACTTGTTACCTTGGTTGCAGCCAATAAACTAATCTTTGACTTCACCTAGAAGACTCTGAGTTTCTGTAGGTCTGGATCAGGAAAAACCCGAGGTCTCTGGGTGTTGATTCCCTGGCACCGCTGGGTTACCGGTTCTGCGCCGGTTCTTAAAAACCCAGTACCTCATCACTCCTCCTTTGTGAACTTTCTCCAACTTGCTCTGTAATACGAGGACTTTTCCTTCTTTCTGCAAGTTTCTCCTCTACTGTTTTTATTCTCAGTCTCAGTCTCTTAATATATCTTGGTTCGATATGTTTCTTTTTCTTGAGTCTCTTAGTTGGCACTGTGATTTGGCTTTCTTCTAATGTTCTTTTATTTTCGTTTGTGTGTGGCACTTCTGATTCTTCCCTTCCTGTCTGACTAGTTCCAGGTCTTGTCTCTATTTCTTCTGCCTGGGTACTAAGCTGGCCTTGTTCAGGTGTATTCTGGGTTTTACTTTCGAGTGTCTCTGTTTCTGTGTCCTGAACACGTTCTTCTATGTCTATCTGATCCTGTTCAAGCACTTCGATCCCTTGATTTTCTTCTGCTTGAACTTTTTCACTATTTCTTGTCTGTTCCTTTTCAATTTCAGGAGTTTGTGGAGGTGTATCAATCACTTGCTCTGTCCCTGTCTGACCTTCCTCTTCTTCCTCAGATTTGACGTGAATCTCAATAATCTGAGGCTCTTCGCCTGTGCCTATCTCTTCCTCTCTATTCCACTCTCTATCTTCGTAGGTTCGCTCTCTTGTTCTGATTGGGTCTTCGGTTAGGTCGATTATGGGTATCCAATCCTCTTGACTGGTGCTCGGTTGTTCGTCATCAGCTACTTCAGGACCAACGTCTGCAGACCCCTCAGCTGGACAACCTTCAGCGCCTTTTTTCTCGTCTGGAATCACCTTCTGTGTATGGCTGGCATGGATCCACTTTGGAACGCTGGCACACTTCACCGCTGTCGTGGTCACCAGTATTATTTGGCGTTTTTCTCCCCACCTCGGTGCAAGGCAACTCGAACGAGTATGTTTCTTGATTCTAACCCAGTCGCCAGGAACCAATTTGTGGACTGGGGTTGTTGGATTGGCGACGGCGTCTTCCCCAATCTGGCGAGAGATAGAACGCACTTGGTCACCTAGTTGCTTGCAGTACTCAAGTACCAAATCATCAGAAATGTTTAACAATTTGTATCCTGGTACCCATGCTTGTCTCATCACTCTTCCCATCAGGATTTCATGAGGGCTCAGGCCTGTCTTTCGGTCTGGAATACTTCTGAGTCCCATCAGAACAAGAGGTAATGCATTTATCCAGTTCATGCCAGTAGAATCACACATTTTTGCTAATCTCGATTTTATAGTGCAATTTATTTGCTCTACTACTCCAGAAGCCTCTGGACGATATGCACAGTGCAGCTTTTGGGTGATCTGGAATGCTTTACAGAGCTGATCGATTATCTCATTCTGAAAATGTTTGCCTCTATCTGATTCAATTGTGACTGGAACCCCGAACCTAGGTATCAATTCTCGTAGTAACAATTTGGCTACTGTTATGGCGTCACTCTGTTTGGTAGGGTAGGCTTCCACCCATTTTGAAAACAGGCAGACAACGACAAGGACATATCTTTTTCCCTCACAACGAGGCATGGTGATGAAGTCAATCTGTATTCTCACAAAGGGACCCCCTGATTTCCCAATTTTCCCTAATTCAACTACTGTTCTTTTGCCAGCGTTGAACTGCTGACATGTCAAGCACCTCTGGCAGAGTGACTCTGCTACCTTCCTGAACTTCGGATTGTACCATGTTTGTTGGAAAACCAGAACCATGGCATCCCTACCAGTGTGTGAATTTCCATGTATCAGTCGGGCCATAGAAGCAAGCAGATGTCTAGGCAACACAGGCATACCATTTGGGCCCACAATGACACCATCCTCACTTCTCGGTCGACAACCAAGTTTCTTCCATTTTTCTTTCTCTTTATCTGGCACCGCATGCTGCCAATCTCTCACCTCCTCCCAGGTAGGCACCTCTTCAAACACCATAAGTTGGCAGCTGTTTCCAGGTCCCCCCAGTTTAATATTTACAGACATGCGATTTCTGGCACAATGTTTGGCCACTTCATCAGCAAAGTTATTTCCCAAAGATACATGGTCAAGGCCCGATTTATGAGCAGCACATTTGACCACTGCCAATTCTTTTGGTAATTGGATTGCTTCCAGTAAATCCTGTACAACTTTCCCATTTCGAATGGGAGTACCTGATGAAGTCAGAAACTCCCTTTGTAGCCACAATTGGCCGAAGTCATGCACGACCCCATAACAGTACTGACTGTCAGTATATACTGTTATTCTTTTGTTTTTCCCAATTTTACAAGCTCTTATCAATGCAATCAATTCGGCTACTTGTGCAGACTTCACCCCATATAAACAGGAAGCTTCTTTAATGGCGTTTATATAGACTACAGCATAAGCAGCGCTTAGGCCTACAAGTTCGTGTCTCATACATGAGCCATCCACGAACAACTCCTCATCTTCTACAGGCAAAGGTACTTCTCTAATGTCTGGGCGTGGTTTAGTACTGAATTCTGTCAAGTCTATGCAGTCATGTTCATCCTCTCCCTTGGCTTCCATAATCATTGAGTCAGGGAGCATGGTAGCTGGATTCAGGATATTACACCGAGTAATAACCACATTTGCAGCACCCACGAGAATCCTCTTGTATTTAGTCAGCCGACTAGGGGTGAGATACTGGGTCTTAGTTCGGGTTAGTAAAATTACAACTGCATGAGGAACATACACAGTGACAGGATGTCCCATTACAATGGATTCACTCTGCTCTAAACTTGTGCAAGTTGCAGCTACTGCTTTCAGACATCCGGGTAATCCAGCAGCTACTGGATCCAAAGTGGCAGAAAAATAGGCCACTGGACGTCTAGTCAGACCATGTTCCTGTGTTAAGACTGACAATGCACAATTGTCACGTGTGTCACAGAACAGTGCAAACTCCTTAAAATAGTCAGGCATCCCTAAAGCAGGGGCTGTACACAAGCAGTCTCGTAATTTAGTGAATGCTGTTAAGCCTTCATCATCCCATTCAACTGGGTCCTTTGCTCCCTTCTTTGTCATTTTTATCAAAGGCTTTGCCAGGACTGCGAATCCCACAATCCATTGCCTGCAGTAACCTACAACCCCAAGGAACATTCTGATCTCTTTCTGAGTACGGGGTAACTGCATCTTTTGAATTATTCTGACTCTCTCTGAAGTGACTTTTCTGATGCCCCAGATATTTCACTGACTTTGAACAGAACTGCAATTTTTCAGGGGCCACTTTATGTCCCTTTTCACCTAGGTGATTCAGCAAGGCAATGGTGTCAATCACACAATCTCTATGACTTTTAGACGCCACCAAGAGGTCGTCTATATATTGCACCAAAACAGACTTTCCAGGTAAGACTAAGGATTCAAGGCACTTTTTCAGGATCTGATTAAAGATAGAGGGGCTTTCGGTGTACCCCTGGGGGACCCGATTCCAAACATACATGTGACTGTCGAAAGCAAATGAGAAAAGAAATTTGCTGTCTGGATGCAATGGGATTGAAAAGAATGCGTGACATAGGTCTATCACGGTAAACCACTCAGCATCCCAGGGAATCTGATATAGGATCACTGTGGGGTTTGGAACAATAGGACAGCAAGGGACCACTATTTTGTTTACCTTTCTCAGGTCCTGCACTACTCTGTATTTGCCACTAGGTTTCTTGATTCCAATTATGGGTGAGTTACACGGACTACTCATCACTTCTTGTATTATGTTTGCTTCTAGCAACTTTTGTATTTCAATCGCAACTCCTGCTCTTACTTCGGCACTCATTTTGTATGGCTTGGTATTGGGGTAAACTGCATTTTCTTTCATGGCTATTTGTATTGGGTCTACATTGGCCATTAATCCTACATCTTTTCCAGTAAAGTCCCATACTTCTGATTTCACTGTCTTTTGGAGTTCTTCGGGTAAGTCTTGTATAGTCATTCGTTTAATCTCTGAGTCAGGTCTGATTAACATTAATTTATATATGCCATCCTCGTCTGGGGTTTGGATTTCGACGCCCTTTGGTGTGCAAAAGATGGTGCAGTTCATTTTGCACAACAAATCACGTCCCAGTAAGTTTACTGGACTGGTATCACACACTACAAATCTATGCATTTCTTTAAAATTCCCTATTGTGATCTCCATGGGCTCGGTAACTGGGGTACTAATCAATTGATTAGATACACCCACTACTTGGATTGCTTCTCCCGAGAGGGGTAGGTTTGGAACATCCGCTGTTCTCACAGTAGACCGGGTAGCACCAGTGTCCAATAGAAAGGTGACATCATTTCCATCAACCTTTCCTTCAATGTATGGGCCTGACTGGTCTACCGGAAATGAGGCGCCAAGAACACACTCCTTGTCCTCCCCTCTCAGGCCTCGTCAGTATTGGTCGTCACAGAAAAAGGTATCATTCAACAAGAACTGCGAAGTTGCTGCATTTCTATTTTCATCGCCTCCCCAGATCTCTATGTCATCACCCTGTGGTGATTTTCCCTTATAATTTGGTTTTGGCGCTCGGGGCAATTGACTTGCTTTTACCTGATGCTGAGTCTTTCTTGGTTTTTCATTCTGCGTCTGTGGAGTTAAATCAGGGGTTTGGGTATTATCATGCTGTAAATATGGACACTCGTCTCTCCAGTACCCGATTTCTCCGCACTGGTGGCAGGGAAATTTATTTTTAGCTTCTTCTCTGCTCATTTTCACCTTGGGCTTCCCTCCACCCCCAGAGCCTTGATTTTGGGTATTCTTATTCATCTTATTCAACTGTTTTTCCTGTTGTTCTGCTAACTTTACTTGTGCCCACATGACCTTCTCCTTGAGTGCCTTTTTCTTATCTGCCATCTCGTCCTCACAGTACTTTGCATACCGTAGGACCTCATCCATTTTCTTAGACTGCCAACAAATCTTATTGTCTTTGATTCACTGGCAAATTTCGGGTCTTAAACCGTTTACAAACCTGTAAATGAAGTGGGTCATGTCCTTCATCTCGATGTTATCTATTCCACTGTAAGTTTTGAACACCTGCAACAGTCTTTCATAAAAGGAGTGCACAGACTCATCCCTTTCCATCTACCCAGTGTTTTCTGTGCATCACTCATGGACGCTTTATGTGCCTCTTCTCTAAATCGCCGGATGACCCCCCCCTGTTTGCCTCCCCATTTTGTTTCTCACTATCTCATCAGGGTCTATCACAGTCTCTAACTGGCATCCATTTTGTACACGCTACTATCCTCTATCCATTGACCCAAATTGAATCAATGAAACTAACAAAGGACTGACTGCACCTCGACTAATTTGGCGGCCATCTTAGAAAGGTAGCCGTGATCACTAATTTACATCTGTTATCTCTACACTGTACACGTTGTTTCCTATCTCTCTCCTAAATACCACTCTCCACATTTCTCCTCATTTATCTTTTCTCCATCGCTTCTTTTAATTTTTTATTCTTCTTAATGGTATTCTATTCCACTATACCCTCCAATCCTTTTTCACCCTCTTTCCCAACTACCTCATTTCATCTCTTCACCCTCCTTAACTGACCTCTGACCTATTCCCCTGTAACTCATAATTCTTTTATATGCACTTTAATTAATCTATGTTTGGGTATATTATATTACTTTATTGCTGTATTTGTTCCCTATTTGCATAAAAAAAAAAAAAAAAAAAAAAAATTATAATATATATATATATATTATATATATATATATATATATATATATATATATATATATATATATATATATATATATATATATATACACATTGCCTCACTCTTCCTTCCAATTTTCTCCTCTACCTCCCTACCATACCTAACCTCTTCACTTAAACTACTACAATATTTTCCTCACCTTACCCCTACCACCTCCTAAACTGACTTTTGACCTATCCTATATAACCTATATTGCCATTATATGCTCATTAGTAATTTATCGCTTAGATATTTATTCTATTGTTGTACTTATGACGTATATTACTGTTATGCTTTACATTTTCTTATTAGTTACCTGCTCTTCCTGCTTTGATGATCTTTTTCGCTTGTTTGTCCACTTAGTTTTGCACTAGGTATTGTCCCTTAATCCTCAACGCATACTGCCATTATATGCTCACTAGTAATTTATCGCTTAGATATTTATTTTATTGCTGTACTTATCTAACTTTGCTTTAGATCTCTAACTTCTCAACTCCTGGACTGTCTAGTTAAGATATATCCTTCCTTCTACTCAACCCTTATGACGTATATTATTGTTTTGCTTTACATTTACATTACTTACCTGCTCAGCCTCATTTGATGCTCTATTTCTCTTGGTTTTCCACTTAATTTTACGCTAGGTATTTCTACCTTAATCCTCACCGCTAGGAGTTTTGAACTCTACTTTGACCTGCACTCTTTCTCTCCATTTTCTCTGAATCATGCCACCCCTCTCTCTCCCCCCCCCGACCTCAAGCTCTCCTATCTCGAAAATTAGCCCTAACTCCTGGTCCATCCTCTACCCCTCCCACCTCTCCAAACATGGCAAGAAAAACTTCAAGCATAAACTTCTCTGCCTCCACCCAGAAACTCTATTTGCAGATCATCACAACAGCCCCAACTCCTCACTCATCACCAACTTCATCTTCTTCACCAAACGCCCATCTAAATGGAAAAGCCTATTTCTTAGTCACCTCCCTATATCTAACTCACGCAAAATCCCATATGGCCTTAAACTCTCCACCACGCCGTCCCCCTCCTTTCCAGGTGAAATAGATATCTCCATCTTCAAATCCGGAACCATTCTCATACAATCATCAGAAAATAATCTCGATATCTTTGAACAACACTTTAGCACTATCTCCCAATCCCTCACACAATCCTTGAACCCTACCCACTCACCGCCTCAATCCCACGGCTCATCACCACGCAACACTTCCCACGCACCCATTTCTCGTTCCTCTGAATCACCCCAAACTTTATCACCGTCTTCTCCCTTCTTTTCCACTACCCTCCTTTCACCTCTTCCAGAAATACCCCCCTCCTCTCCTACCTCCAACTACCCTACCCCCTCCAACCCACTATTGTCCTCCCTAGCCTACGTCACTAGTACTAGTACGGAATCCCCTCACACCCCTCTCACCTTACCCCCCCTCTTGATCTCCCCCTCCCCCTCCACAACTAATACCACCGATTATACCCAATCCCTACTCACCTCTCTCGCGCTCAACATTATAACATGTTACGACTCCCTTATCTCCCAGCCCCATGCCACCCCTCCTCCCGCCCACAACAACAACTCCCCCCTCCCCAACCATGAATCCTCCACACTGTATGATTGCCCTATCTCCCTCTTGCCCACTCCTGCTTCCCCCCCATCCCTGAACTCTCTATACTCCGCCTCCCACTCCTCTCCTTTCGATCTCCTCTTTAACATTCCCCCATCTTCCTCCATACTACTCAACCCCTCAATGTTATCTTCAGCCCGCTTCACTCTCCCCCCTATCTCCCCTGACTCAAACAATACACTCACTTCTATGTCCATCCCACCCCTTGACGCCCACCTCACCTCTCCTTCTACCACTTACCCCCAGTTCTCCCCCCCTTCTAAACAAACCCTCTCCTCTATGCTCCCCCTTCCCCCAGACTCCCATGTCCCTTCGCCCTCTAACACTCACCCCTTGGTAACCCAACCTCCCAATATTACTCCCTCTACTACGCCTCTCCCTTCCGCTGACTCAATTACCACCTCTCCTACGTTCACTCCTCTTCCCCTCACCCCACTCTCATGCATCCCCCAAACTGCTTTTACTGCCCCCACACCTCCTCAAACCTTACCCCACTCACACACACCCTTGCTATCCCCAAGAACCCACATTCTTCCAACGACGCCAAATCCTACTACCCCCTTGCCATCTTCACTTAATTGCCTCCCTAATAGGATCACCCCTCCCACATCCACCTTCTATACACTCCCACTCTCCAATAATGATCCTCCCCCACACTATAATTCCACCCCCTCCCCCCTCCTGGTTTTCCTCCCCTTACTCCTCACTTGATCCCCCCTCGGACCAATCCTAACCCATACAACTACCCAACTAATACTGTTCTTCCAAACTCAAACTCAACCCACACTCTGACACCCCTTTACACTGAACCCCTCCTTTCATCCCTCGTTTCTGAACTCTCCTCACTCAGAAACGCTATCTCTCTCCTTACTAATACCATCGCCTCTACCCATACCTATTCTCCCACCCCCTCCAAATACACACTATCTCCGCTCATTAACACCAATTCCAACCCACCATCACACTGCCCCACAATTGAGACTACCAGCATCAACTCTTCTCCGCCCGCATATAGCTCCTCAACCTGTCCCTCACCCGCTCAACCTTCCTCAATCGTTTCACTCCACAATTCCATCACGCCCCCCCACCCACAACCTGATATTTGCCTAAGAACCTCTGAAACCAAACCTTACACGAACTTACCCTCCGCCCCCTGTTTACCCTCATCCGCTACACCACTCATTCACCAATCTTCTGACACTAAGCACTCTACTCATCAATCTACTATCCCAGTTCTCCTAGGTATAAGCAGACTCCCCCTTCTTCCTACCTCCCCTAGACCTCCACAACAATTGAGACCTATCCCCCCTTGTCCCCCCTGTCCCTCAACTCAACAACCTGACCCCTCTCCCCTACATTGCATGTTGATCAACTGCCGATCCGCCTCTTGCCACGCCACTGAGATTGCTGAAACCATTCTCAGCGAAAACATCGACATAGCATTCCTAACCGAAACCTGGCTAACCGCCCACTCCACTCCGATTCTCGACTTTCTTATTCCCCCAGGTTACTCTATCATCAAGAAAGATAGAATAGAGCAAACGGGAGGCGGCCTTGCACTAATTTTTAAAGCTGAACATAACATCTCGCTTGTCGAATCACAAAACCCTTCATCCTTTGAATACCTTTGCGCAGATCTCCTTATGCACGACTCTCCCACCACTCGGCTGCATACCATCTACCACCCCCCTGGAAATTGTATCTCTTTTTCTGAAGAGATGTCTGACCTTATTATCCAAGCTTCTCTCTCACACTCTAAGAATCTCTTCCTTGGTGACTACAACATCCACTGGAACAAAAGTGATGACCCTGCTGTCATCACATTGAAGAATACCATGGACATCACCAACATGTCCCAACTCTGCCATTCCCCCACTCACAACAAAGGTTCCACCCTAGATGCTATCATAACCAGCAACGACCTGGCCTCCCTCTCTTGTATACTTCCTGTCGATTGGTCTGACCATTACCTCATCCTCTTCAACGTGAACAGACCCTCTAATCGTCCCGCCCCCATAAACACCCTACCTAAGAAACCTACACGCAACCTTCACCTTATTCCTCCTGGTGAACTGGAATCCACAATTAAAACCCGCTTACTTCTCCCCCCTCCCTCTGACAGCACCAATGACCTAACTAACCATTACAATAACTCTATTCTCGAAGCCCTTGATATAATTGCTCCAATTAAACTCAAACAACAAAAAAACAACCCTCCCAAATCCTGGTTCAATTCTGAACTCAATAATGAAAGACGGTCCCTTAGACAATCTGAACGTATTTGGAGAAATCGTCCCACTGCTGACAATCTGGTCCTCCTCAGAACTGCTAGAGCCCAATACAAAAAACACATCTATAATGAAAAATCCTCCTTCCTCCGTTCACAACTTGACCAGGCTAGAAACAGACCTAGAGAACTCTTTAGCATTGTTAAAAAACAAACCTCTACTGGCCCCCCTAAAATATCAGCCTCTATTGACAAATGCGAAGAAATCGCCAGCTTCTTTATTAACAAAGTCAATAAGATCGAACTTTCCTTCTCCTCTCTCCCCCCATCACTCCAACCCTCCTACACACAACACACCCTCCCGAACACTCCTAAGTCACTCTCGTCCAGTCTTCCCACTCTTCGCGACCCTTCTATAACCCTTCCTACCCCCGCTCATCCACACCCCCCTCCTAATGAACTCACAGCCAAAAACAATGCTTCATGGAGTGAATTTTGTCCAGTTTCAGAGTCATCAATCATTAACATCATCACCAAACTCAAACCTTCCTCCCACTCCAAGGATCCTCTTCCCGCTCATTTGGTCCAAGACCTCAAATCTACCATTGCCCCTATATGGACCAATATCATCAATTCCTCCCTTGCCACTGGTTGCGTCCCGGCCTCCCTTCAGCTTGGCCAAATCTCTCCCAGCCTGAAAAACACCTCTGCCGACCCAAATGACCTTAACAACTTACGCCCTATCTCTAACCTTCCTTTCCTCTCTAAAGCCCTGGAAAAATGTGTCCTATCTCAACTAGAGAACCATATCCTCGCCTTCAATCTCCTTGATGTTTTTCAATCTGGATTTAGAAAAGGCTGTAGTACAGAAACTGCAATGTTAAACATCACAGACGACATTCATCGCTCCCTTGACAAAGGTGAATCCTCACTGCTAATACTCCTTGACCTATCGGCGGCATTTGATACTGTCCATCATCCCACCCTTCTCAACACTCTCAAAGCTCGATTTGGCTTGGAAGGCACGGTACATAAATGGTTCTGCTCATTCCTTCAAAACAGATCTCAGCAAATCAAGCTTAGCCACTTCCTTTCTAAACCCCAACCTGTCTCCCTCGGTGTCCCTCAAGGCTCTATCCTATCCCCAACCCTTTTCAACCTTTTCATGGAACCTCTCACCCTCATTCTCAAACAAGCTAAAATAAGTTACCACCTCTACGCTGACGATACCCAACTATACTACAAGATCAAATCCCACAATGACATCCTTCACCTCAATGACACCCTGACTAGAGTACAAGCCTGGTTCCACCTCAACCATCTCAAATTGAACCCTAAAAAAACTGAAATCATTCTTTTCACCCCCAAAAACAATACCCTTCCCATCCAAATCTGGATCGACGATATCAAAGCTCTAAATTGCTCCCTCTCCACCTCTAATTCTGTTAAATCCCTAGGCATCAGCATCGACCAGAATCTCAATCTCATCCCCCACATTAAAAACACAGCCAAAAGTGCTCTTTTCACCCTTCACCACCTCAAGAAGATCAAACCTTTCATTCCAGCCGATGATTTCAAAATCGTTGTCCAATCGCTTGTCCTCTCCAGGATTGACTATGGTAACGCCACGCTTACCGGCTCTCCTAAAACCCATCTTGCTCCGATTAAATCTGTCCTCAATCTAGCTGCACGACTTATCTCTGACTGCAAAAGATTTGACCACATATCCCCCGTCCTCAAAAATCTTAACTGGCTCCCAATTGAAGGAAGATCCGCTTACAAAACCGCTTGTATCACCCACAAAGCTCTTCACCAAAACACCCCCTCCTACCTTGCAACCAAACTAAAAAAAGCAGGTTGCTCCAGGTCCCTGAGAAGCACCAACTCCCTCCTCTTGATCCCACCTAGACTTAAATGTCAAAAAACCCAATCACGCGCATTCTCTGGTAATGCTCCTACCATTTGGAACTCTCTCCCCAAGGACCTTCGCTGCATCCCCTCTTACTCCCTTTTCAAAAGTGAACTCAAAGCACTTCTCAGCAACAAATATTGGGGTATATAACAATATTGTCACTGAGCTTGTCCACTCTTCTCTCCTCTCTTATCCCCCCTTCCATTCTGAATGCAACTTTTTATCACTTTTTGCTGTTTTCGTCCTTTATTTAGTTTACCTTCCTTTTTCTCCCCCCTTTTAAATGACGTATTGCAATACTGTATCACGTTGCTAATTTTGCACCTATTGTTATACTATATTTTGTTGTTCTACCTTGTTGTAAAGCGCTCTGATACTCCAGGGTCCAGCAGCGCTATATAAAACCCTCGAAATAAATAAATAAATAAATAAATAAATAAAATTCCCTATTGTGATCTCCATGGGCTCGGTAACTGGGGTACTAATCAATTGATTAGATACACCCACTACTTGGATTGCTTCTCCCGAGAGGGGTAGGTTTGGAACATCCGCTGTTCTCACAGTAGACCGGGTAGCACCAGTGTCCAATAGAAAGGTGACATCATTTCCATCAACCTTTCCTTCAATGTATGGGCCTGACTGGTCTACCGGAAATGAGGCGCCAAGAACACACTCCTTGTCCTCCCCTCTCAGGCCTCGTCAGTATTGGTCGTCACAGAAAAAGGTATCATTCAACAAGAACTGCGAAGTTGCTGCATTTCTATTTTCATCGCCTCCCCAGATCTCTATGTCATCACCCTGTGGTGATTTTCCCTTATAATTTGGTTTTGGCGCTCGGGGCAATTGACTTGCTTTTACCTGATGCTGAGTCTTTCTTGGTTTTTCATTCTGCGTCTGTGGAGTTAAATCAGGGGTTTGGGTATTATCATGCTGTAAATATGGACACTCGTCTCTCCAGTACCCGATTTCTCCGCACTGGTGGCAGGGAAATTTATTTTTAGCTTCTTCTCTGCTCATTTTCACCTTGGGCTTCCCTCCACCCCCAGAGCCTTGATTTTGGGTATTCTTATTCATCTTATTCAACTGTTTTTCCTGTTGTTCTGCTAACTTTACTTGTGCCCACATGACCTTCTCCTTGAGTGCCTTTTTCTTATCTGCCATCTCGTCCTCACAGTACTTTGCATACCGTAGGACCTCATCCATTTTCTTAGACTGCCAACAAATCTTATTGTCTTTGATTCACTGGCAAATTTCGGGTCTTAAACCGTTTACAAACCTGTAAATGAAGTGGGTCATGTCCTTCATCTCGATGTTATCTATTCCACTGTAAGTTTTGAACACCTGCAACAGTCTTTCATAAAAGGAGTGCACAGACTCATCCCTTTCCTGCGTAGTTCTATCTATCTTAGTCCAATCAGTTTCCTTTGCAGGCACCTTTTTCTTCAGATGTAACATGACCTGGTCATATTTTCTCATTACCTCATCAGAGGGAGCACCTGTTACAGGGTCCCTATCATACTCTTTGTTGGGCCAATCAATCCCAACCTTGCATTCGGTCCATAAATCCACAGGAACCACAATGTCGAAAAACCCATCCAGGTCTTTCCACAAGCACTTTTGCACCTTTACAAACCTTTCCACCTGCCTGTACCAGTCCACAGGCTTTTCTCGTAATTTTGGAAAGTCATTGGTAAAGGACACAATATCCTGTCTGGACCATGGAACGTGCACGTATTTTCCACCTGGTACTTCACGCATAGGGTATAACTGCTCAGGTTTATCAGCTTTCTTTAGAACGAACTCAGAAGTCGGCTGTTTAGATCTGGCCTCATCTTTCTTCTTTGCCCACCTGGCTTTCCACTTTTCTACGTCTCCCCATTTTTGCAACACAGTCAATAATTCTTTAACCTGCGCCTTTTTCCCTGATATATTCATGTTTTCCAGATCTTTGTCTGAAAAATCAGCTCTATAGGGTTTCTGCAGTGGCTTTGATTTTGAAATATCGATTCCCATACTAGCTCCAGTGTCTGTTAATTTTTCATGGAGCACTCTGGTGTTTCGGGTAAAACTTTTGCCAATAAACAGCAACTCTTCCTCAGAATAGGTATTTAATCTGTCCAAACCTACATTTCCTGCCATTAGCTCTTCCATTTCTATTCTGAGTTTGAAAATATCTAAAGGTTTCGACTGAGGAGTTTGTTTTTCCAATTCTCGACTCCACCTTTCAATTTCTTCAGGAGTCACCAGGGTGACACTCTTGGTACCCGAAGTCGATTCCATTTGAATCTCCCTCGTGTTAAAAGGATTGTGTCTTTTCTGTAACCTTTTCCCTGCACCCCTAATGGGCAGATCCATTAGCGAGACCTCGGACTCGCATTCACTGGTCTGGTTATCCACAATTAAGGGCTCCTGCCTTGGCCGTGCTACAACTGGAGTAATAACTGGAGTCTTCGGACTTCCCTGTCTATCCCCATACAGCGGAACCACTGGTCCAATAGTTACCGGGATTGTCAATGCTTCAGGACTTGTGTTTAACTGGGAAATCTTCTGAATTATCTCAGCTCTCTGCTTAGCTAATGCCTCTCGTTCCCTGTCCTCCAGTATCCTGTCTAATGAATTGTCATGTAATACCTGCGGGGTCAAAGTTGGGGCATAACTCGGGGCAGTGGGATGTGTCTCACTTGGCCCTTCACCGTAATTAGGTTTTGGGAACAGACTTCCTGTACCTGTACCTAGGGATCTTGGTTCTTCCTCAGACGGGGGCCTTGAGAATGGAAGTCCTGACGTGGAAGGCCTTGCCTCACCCTCGTAGGGAAGTCTAGAGCAGAAGTCTCTTTCTCTCGAATATCTTGACTCCCCACAAAATGGTGCTCTTTGACAGCTATCTCTAGCACCTAGAGGTCCCAAACCCTCATTATATGGAGGTATTTGAGGACTCTCTCCTACACTTACTGATCTGGCCTCTTCCTGGGGAGGAGGTCTCCGTGAATTATCCCCTTCACTAGAGGGTCGGTGTCCTTCATTATAAGGAGGCGGACTTCTCAAAAACATGTCATCTAATAATTCATCATCCGACTCCCCCATGGGCACCCAATGTTTACATTTTTCTGTTCTCTTCTCTCCTGCAGGAGGACCACCCATTGGCATCATTGGAAACAACCCTTCTACAATCATATTCTGTCTCCACTGTTTCATTTTTTTATCACGGGTCTCTTGTTTCAACTTTGGATAAAATTTTGTCAACCCTTTATCCATTCGGGGCTTGTCTCTCTCAAAAGCTTCGTACTGCGTTAATCTAGGTCTGGGATGTAAGTCATTCATTCGGGTTCTCAAATTAAATAGAATTCTGCCATTGAATGTACCCTCTAACGGAAAAGCCAAAATTCCGTCATCCTTGGTGTATTCCGCCCAGTTTTCCAACCATACACACGAGTGGTACCCTTTATCAAACATCATGAAAGATGCGGGAGTATTAGGTGGCGGAATGACAACACCTTCTCTGGTTTTAATCGGCTTGTCCTTTTTAAAATAATTCTTTACCTTATTTACAAGGGATATTTTTCTCTTATTTCCGTACATAATGTCGGTTTTATGCCCTTTCCACTGATCGTTCTCAAACCCTAAATATCGTGGATCAGGTCTAGTATGCGGTCTATACGAGTGCCACATACGATTTCTGCGAGCGACTTTGTTTAAAAATCACTCCCAATCCAAGTGCGTCTCTTATTTTCGTGCAACCAATAAAGTGCACGGGTTCAAATAATCTCGACCAATGGGTGCGCGGCCTTTCGCGAGACAGGTTCTCACGCTTCGGCACTCACCCCTCCTTTACAATTCCAGCTCCGCTACACACACGCTGCGTCTACCAATCCCAGCGCGGCACAGAGTGATGTCAGAGCAGCTCCGCAACTGACTCCCTCCCTCACAAGGTAACGGAAACTTAATTTCTCTCTAAAGTGCAAGTGCTTTGTTATTTTACAAATGAATACACATTCGCCACTGTACCCAAGTGTCTAGACAGCAAAGATTTGTTTCACTGCAAGTAAACTACTTCCATTTACTTTTCACTCACTACGGATAGATCTCTTCCGCCTACCCTTCACGCAAGCATTAGGGAACCTACTACTTCTAAGTCTAAAGTTTCACCAGCGAACCCCTTTGCTATCACCCAAGCTCCGATACCCCTGCTACTCCTTCCGGTGTGATCCTCACTAGGTTTTCTCACAATAGAAGTTTTGCCAGTGATCTCATCGCTATCATTTATTCAAACATACATTCAGAAAACCCTAGTTAGTGCTTCCAGTTCTGCCTAACCTGCACTAACCTTCCTTAGGCCAGTGACCTCAACGCGAAGTGGATTCTCTTCACCACTCGCTATTCAATTCCCCGGGGATTCCCAACAAACATATAAACACTTTACTAACGAGTGGGTTAATACATATATCAGTATAATAATAAGAAAAACAATTTAAAACATTTCATAATTTTTCAAAGCAAAACATTTCACGTGAGTGATCAGTTCACGAAAAAAAGTCTATCTTTTTAGCAGCAATGATGTTCTCGACTAGCAGCAATAATTTCTAACAGTATCCAACTTATCTAGCTTAACTAGTCCTACCTAACTTTAACTAGTCCCTAACCATCCTCTGCTACCAGAAAATTACTGATAGAGATCGCAGGTCACCCGGCCAATACATTTTTCACCATACACGTACCTGGCCATATTTTTCCAATTCATCACCTACATTAATCGGGTGACCCAACAATTCTACTACCAGTAACCCTGATTCGTTCCTATTTATTTCTAGTGTACCTGACTTACCAATCCACCGTCACAGGTACCTAAGATCCACAATGGATCAGGGAGCTAGCTGTAAAAGAAAGGCAGGCAAAATACAAAACCCAACTTATTTCTATTTCGCATTAAATGATCACAGACAACTGGGAAGTTTTAAAAGTTTATCTTAGTATTCAGTTTCTGAAAGTATTAGACTTACAGTTAAAAGGCAATCGATAATCAGGATAACGAAAAGAACATAGCCATAGAGGAACAGTGTCAGGGCAACCATTTATAAGTCTAGGAGAAAGTTATAACAATGCAATCTACTAGTAGATTTTTAGAAACGTGGATCACGAACTAGTCTTTACTATTTAGAAAAATACTGCAAGGTAAGAATTGGAAATCCTATACATCTATAGGAGGGAAAAATGGACCACGCTATAGTTCTAGCATCAGTTACGTAAATCAGATTTCAGGAGAAAAATTTATATACCACAGTTATGATTCAGAAACAGTATGGAGAGAACATGTTCTAAAAGGTAGGGGAACATAGGAACATGCTAAGGAAAGGAAAGCATGGAAATTTAACATATGCAAAGAAATGTCTTTATTGAAGCAAAGACAGAAAAATAGGAGATGCAGTATAGAGTTTTCGCACTATATTTACCTAGAAAGGTGTGCAGACCAACCCTGGCCACGGATCAGTCAAGGACAGGAAATACCCCAAGGACGGACAGTCATCTATGGGACAGCAGGTGCAGATTGGATACCCCAGGACAGGACAGGAAAACCAGATTAGGATCAGGACAGGACCACCAGGACACGACCAGCACCCGCAGTTTGGAAGCAACGCCTGCGCTCCACCCTCTCTGCAGCTATCAGTCAGAACCCCGATTGGGTTAGCGAACTCCCCAGCAAAGTGCTCCGCCAGCACTTAAGGTTTAGTAAAACCTTTAAAGTCTATGGTTAAATTCGGACAGAGTGCTCCGCAGCGCTCTGTATTTCAGTCACCTATTGAGTGCGTTGGGTCAGTGACAGGTCAGCTATTCAGACAAGTCGGACAATTTCTCTAGCTGAACTTAGGCTAGATATACTGTTTTCGGGTCAGTGTACCACCCTCCAATGTTGCAAAGTGTCAGAATCCCCAATTTCGATTGGTCCCCAAGTAGGAAAGGTCAACACACCAATCAGAACAAACTTCTACAAGCTCGTATTTGCATTTTAAGGAACCGCCTAGCAGATTTGGGGTTCCCATGACCTATTCTACAGAATACAATAGCAGAGTATACATTTGTTGCAAATGCAGTACAAATTTTGTTTCTCCGGCTGGGTGAAGGTGCATCTTCCCAGGCACGTCTTGGCAGGGACCTTCAGCTGGCATCTTGTCAATGCCACAGCTAGAGTTTGAGCATGCGCAGACTATCCTCTTAATATGGAGTCTTGAGCCGTGCATCAGACCCTCAATACCGCGGTACATGAAAAGTAAGCGAAAACAAATTAAAACATAGAAATAAATGATTTCACAACATACCATGAGTAGTTATTTTATACTTCTTACTATAAAAATATACCATGCCATTATGAATTAGTGCAACAAACAATAACACGAGAGCATCTGCGCAAGCTTCACCATGTGAGTATTCAGACAGCCATATTAGTGGCAAATACGCATGCGCACAGTTTCCCACCAGAACTACAACTACGTCACGTCACGTGAGTGTGACTAACGCATGCGCAGTAGTAAATTCCCAAGCGACGGCCATTTTAAGACAAGGATTTATCGTATTAGTAAAACACATAGGCAAGCATCACTAAGATACATGTATATCAAAAAAAATAAAGGAAATTAGTAAGACATACAAATTTGATTACAGAGTTATAAATGAATCGAGGTTCTTGATTTCAGCAAGTCGCGTAATGTGCGAAATCTTGCTTCATCAGTAGCAAGAGGAAGGTGTTGTTTACTCAGGAGTCCACCAGGCCTACTATTCAGTATCGGACACATAGTGTGGTTTGATTGAGTGGATTGAGAAAAATCTTTTATCCTTTTTTCCGGCAAGAGGCGGTAAAAGTGTAGTTCTTGTTCCTTCAACGGCCAGGGCTGGTACAGGCTTTCTGCATCATGGCCCAAATTTTTTTTTGTCCACAATGTTCTCTCTAACCAGATCCCCAACTTTAGGGACCCAGACAGGTCTTGCTTTAACTGACTTGACTTCCCCAGTGGTGGTCCGCTTTACCTGGACATTGCTTTGTAGTGCCCTGGATTCATTCAGATCCTGTAAAATAGCCAAAAGTTTGTGGATGTCAAAATGTTTATCATCCGCCACTGTGCCTTCACAATCAAGATCAGGTACCCACATTCTCATCCCAAATAGGAACTCATAAGGAGTGACACCCCCTTGAGAACTTCTTGACATGTTATTCAATGCTCATTGAACTCCATACAAATGATTTACTCATCTCTCACCTGAGCCTAATACTCTAGCTTTTAACCCCTTCCCTGCGGGCAAGTTCCCCTGGTATGCTGGGGGCGCACGCGCAGCGCTGCGCCGCTCATGACGAGCTCGGCTCGTCATGCAGCACGGTGGCGCTGTGCTCATGACCACATCCGTTCCAATGGAATGCCCAGCACAGCAGGGGAAGTATCCCCGCCTGGGCGCGGCCCAACAGTCATGACAAGCTCAGCTCGTCATGAGCTCAGCGCGACCCTGCTTCATGACGAGCTCAGCTCGTCATGAGCACGGAACGGGTTAAAGACTGCTTTAAGTCCTGCTTTTTCCATTCCACTACCAAATTTTCCTCTGGATGGTACGGAGAGGAGTACCACAATGCTACACCCAAACCTCCCATGGCTTCCTTGAAAGCCCTAGAGCTAAACGCAGGGCCACGGTCAGAATGTAATGTGGCAATTATGCATGTCCGTATAAAGACTCGCAAATCATTAATAACAGTTTGAGCGTCAGCCGAGCAGTGAGGCCACACCCATAGGAATCTAGAGCAGGAATCCATTGCAACCATGATATACCTGTAAGCCCCATCTGTTTGTAAGGGGCCGCAGTGGTCCAAGTAAACACATGGGAGTGATTTGTCCGATATTAGTAATGGTGTTTGCGGTGGACGTGTTATGGTGGAGCCCTTGGTAGTTTGTTTTTCAATCTACTACCTGTTATAGCGTTTTGTGCTTAATTGTGCCAGCTTTTGCATCTTTTAACCCATTTTGTCCCCAGTGGGGTAAGTATTCACTGTCTGACCGTACACAGTAAAAGGAATCACACTCGATTTGTGTGGGGAATTCTCAATCTGTATTTACCAGTGCCAGTAACAGAGCTTTTAATTCTGGCAGCTGCGCTATGCAGTCTCCTAGAGACTGGGTTTTTGTACAACTCCGATGAAATTTTCCATCCTGCATGCGACCTTTAACAATTGTGCATGCGGCGCTGTATTGCTGTTTTCTCCCAATGGCCAGCTGAGCAGATCCATCAGTGTAAATTAAATATTCATACTGATCTAGAGGCAATATTTCATTAGGGAGAGGATATTCTTGTTCGTATTGCAGGAATGCTTGTGTTTTTAGACTTGGGCTATACCTGTATTCTGCATCTGTTACTGTAAGAGAATTAGTTCATTGTATCCATCTCGGGTGTAAGGCTTTAGCGTTCGGAATGCTAGCTTTTGTAGCCGCCTCTGAGGCCAGTACTGGGGTAACGACTATTATTTGCTTTCCCTGAACCAGTGCTCTTTCTCTTACTACAGCATAGACTGCTGTAAGAATCTTTTCTGTTGATGCAAAGCACATCTCAGCATTCGTGTACAAATGTGATTTGTATGCTATTGGTACTGTTTCACCTTCATTATATGTTAGGTAGGTGTATCCTGAGTGTCCTGCAACTATATGGATCACTAACTTGCGTACATTTACGCATGTCTGTAAGTGTTTTGAAGCTATCATATCAGCTTGTAGGGAACGAATAATATCTGTGTGTTCCTGTGTCCACTGTCTGACTGAAAAGTCAGGATTTATCAAATCGTAGAAAGGTTTACTCTTTCTGTGTAATCCAAAATTAATGTTCTGCCAAAGTTCAGGAATCCCAGTATTGATTGTAAATATTTTAATGATTTTGGAGATTGTAACAGTGCACACTTTTCTAAAAAAAATTAGCTGCTAAGCTTTTCCCCTCACATGAAAGCTCATATCCCAGAAAAAGGACATTGAAGTGGGCTATCTGTGATTTCTTAAAATACATTTGTAGCCCTCAGAGGCAAATCCCAATATTATGGTATTTACTCTGTTCAAGTGTTCATCCAGGTCATCATCTGTTAGATAAATATCATCCACATAGGACAAAGCCTCTGCATACAGATTTTGAAATAATTCAGTGACTCCGGCCGAAAACAACGTCGGGCTGTCCTTATACCCTGGGGGAGTCTGCAAAATTGTCGCTAGGAGCCTAACGCAGAGAATGCATGTAAATACCTGCTTTCAGGCGCTATATTATAGCAAAAAAATCCATTTAGGTTATCAAGTGTCGTTTTTTTTTTTTCTGCACAATGTTATTCATTAGTGCAGCACTGTGTGCATTTTGTACTGCAGATGTCTTTGTGCAAGTGTTTAGATGTCTGTAATCTTAAACTAGATGATATGAGTTGTCAGGTTTCATTACGGGAAAATACGGATTATTCATTTGGGATGTGCAAGTTTCAATCATTCCTTGGTATTCAAGTTGATCTAAGATCTCCCTGACCTGTTTTTTAGCTTCTTGCTTTATTGGATACTGCCTCTGTGGAAACAGAGTATTTTTTAATGGAATTATGTGGTGGGTTGAATCCTCATCCCACCCAACATGGTTTTTATATAATGCCCGGGCAAAGGCTACCTCCCACTCCTGTGCACATGTATATTTTAGATATTTGGTAACAGGGTCGGAAAAGGCTGGTAATATTACTGTTTCTCCCCTAGGGCAGTCCATGGCAAATACTGCTGGCCAATCTTGTTCAGCTGATAGAATGTCATAACTAAACATCAGGTTTTCCCAAAAGAGACCTCTAACTTTCCTGGGTTTGTCACCCTCCATTTGGAGTGTTATTTCATATACCTTATGTGGGACACTTATCCTAGTTTCAGGTGTTTCCACCGTGATATAATCATTCAAGTCCGCTGTCACCAGAAATTCCATCAGGTGTGGCGAGCTATTGTTACTTCTGCCGCACTTTCTAGCATCGTCAGAGCCCATTCCCCATTCAGTAGTTGAGTCCTCAGAATTCTGGGCATGTCTGACCTTCAGACCTGCAACCTTGTTCTTTTTGAACTGAGGTTTTGGTTTGACTTTATATTCTTTTTTGGAAGTATAATCTTGAGCGTGCTGCTTGTCTCTGGACTTTGTACGCTCTTCTTGTCTGTCTGACTGTCCTTCCTTCTCAGAGTTTTTTGTTGAACCCTGAAAGGAACCAGACGAACGTGTATCTGTATCCTGATACCTGTCAGGTTTCCTAATATTGTCCCTATTCCTAAGGTTACACCTCCTTTTAGAGGACTCCTGTGGAGGAGATCTATCTCTGGATTGAGATCTGTTTTCTTTATTTTTCTGTTTTTTGTTATTGTCCCACTTCCTTTTGAAGAAGCAGGTGCCTGCTTAAAGGTGTCCCTTTCAGGACTACCCATCAGTAGGGGTTTAAATGCTTTCCCGGCCAAATTATCTGTGCCCAACTCTGCACATGCGATCTCAATTATTTTAGGTAATTCATGCTCTTGTTGTAAAGGACTGAACTCCATTAGGCGTTGAGAGATTGCAATTGATGCTGCTTTCCCTTTAATATTTGCTAATATTATGGCAGATACCTGGGCATAATTGCCTAGTCATTTCATCCCTAACTTCATAGCCGGTTCTGCTCCGTACTCATTTTGTGTTTGTCTATGTACATCTGGTATTAATGCTAATGACGGGATACCATGTGTTCTGGTATATCTGGCAGCAAAAAATGTACCCCAAAAGGTATAATCCTCTATCTGTAGTGTTATCCCCATGGGCAAGCAGATTGTCAGCATTCTGTGTTTTTCATATGGGTTAGTATTCGGGAATACTGCTTATAGCGGTGTTCTTTTTTGAGCTACCCAGAATGGCATTTGTTCACGCTTTGCAGGCATTTTACCCCTTATTGCGTGTAAAGTTTGTGGAGTGATATTAGTTGGTGTATTTTGACCTGTATTTGTGTTCGTTGTAACCGTTGCTGGCTGGACCGTAAGTGTCCTCATGACGAACCGTGTCATGTGTCTGTGAAGTTTTATGAGTTCTTTGTGAAGTATAATTAAGTCTCCTCTTGGCATTGTTTCAATGTCAGGATGTGGTGTGTTGGCTGCTAATACTGGCCCTGTCGCTTCTTCTCTTCTGAGTGGACTGAGTTTTATTTTATTTCTTTTATGGGGTAGAGCGCCTTTAAACCAGTAAATATGTTACTGGTAAATTAGTGGAACTTTAATGTCCTCATAGGGACAGTATTCGTCCGGTATTCCACTTTCTGTGTAGAAGTGAAATGTTTTTGTTCTCGCATTTGCAACTGGGAATGTAACCCATGAATAAAATACCTCTGTTTTAAATGATTAGTGTGCCTTAATCACTAAAGCTACTGGTCCACCCCTAGATGTTAGACCGTGTGCACCTAGTTTCATGGTAACAGAATTTCCAACATTTTCCCCAATGGAAATTACATCTGCATCTTCTTCGTCTGCTGAGAGATTTAGTTCTTGTGCAACTCTATCCACATTTCCTGTGTCCTCAGTCATTGTTTTAGAGAAGAAGAGCTTTTCAAGAGAACTAAGATAAGGTGTTTTGCACAGTTTAGGAATAATGTGTCCTTCAATCTTGAATAACCAATAGCCAATAAATAGGATTTTTGCCTACTCAGCTGTGGCGGAGTTTGTATCCACCCACTCCAGACGTCTCTGGGGAATTGTGAGTAGGGGTCTCTGAGACTAGCACAACTGAACTACTCAGATTCTACTGTTAAATAAGTACCCAACCAAATTTGGCGGTGCCATGTTGTGTAGTTCTTATAAAACCTATGCAGGATCTGTGCGTTCGTACAGCATACACTGTAGGATTGGTGTCGGACTGATTCTGAACACCCCCACCGGGTATGTTGGCCTTTTGTATCAGCTAGCTCACAGCGCCACTAGAATCTCTTCTTACCAAGGAGAGAATAGTTCTTGGTAACCATCGAACATGACAACCCTGAGCCCTCAGGGCTGTGGAAACAATATACTATTTTTCACACAGTCACTCGTGCTTACTTAGTCGGTGTTAGAGAGATACACATAATAAACAGGCTGGATGTTTTCAATAATTATTTATTGAACAGTTGGTATTCTAGTGTAAAATAGATATGCTGCAACAACCGTTATACAGTAGCAGATATATAGGATTAGAAGCACTATGAAAGTAAACAGTTGGTAAAGCTCTACCATATTACAGAAATCATGAATACATACAAGTACATAAAATACATGATAATAAAAAGATGCGTACTCCTATAATGTCTGCCTAACTAGATGTACCTAAGTGTACCTAGCATGTGTGTAGGTCTTAGGCCAAGAATCTCTCTAAGATAATGTCAGCCCCAATACCTGAAGTGAAAGACTGTGGGGCCCCGTCTTGGTCTCGAGTTTAACACCCTGTGAGGGATGTTAGACCACTGCGAGCTGGAGTGTCTGTATGCAGGAACCTCAGAGTCTCTGGTCAGTGTGTAGGCCGGGAAGTCCTGATCTCCTCTGGCTATCTTAGCAAGATGTGAAGAATATATACCTCTAAGGTCTCCCCAGGGGTCCTACCTCGCTGTATTACTGTGTCGGACTAAGGATGACATCGGGCATGAACCTTATACATAGATATTATTCAGGAGATGGTAGTCCGGCTGTGCTTCCAAGAATCCTCATGCATAATGTATGAGATTTCGAACTAGGGAAAACCTGCATTCTGATTGCAGTGTTGTATGTTGGTAAAAGGTCAGTCCCTGTAAACTGTTATAAGTGTAATGTAGGGAAGAATATAGGTGAAGGGTTATGAAGTAAACTGGGTCTATATTATGATAGGGAATATAACGGGAGATACTCAGGGTACACAATCAATTGTTCCAAATTGGTGATCTTTGTCTGACATGGACTAGTACCACGAATGCCAAAAGATTTTAAACTACAGATAGTGGTGAAAGGATTCCAATAGCTAGGCATCTTTATCACAACCAACCCAGTCCTATTTACTATCAAAAATCCCCACTAACTTGACTGAAGGGGGAAGTCCACCACTGGCGATTGCTCACCCTCTCCTTACTGGGCAGCGTGGCGTTCTTTAAAATGATTACCCTACCTTGCTTCCTGTATGTGTTAAAGAACACGCCGTTCCCTGCACTGGACTTTTATTTTAAAGCTATACAAAGTGAGGTCAAAGCCCTATTGTGGGATGGGTGTGCCCCAAGAATTGCCCTAAATAAATTAACTATAGGTTGGTACGATGGTAGAATAGCACTTCCAGACATCCAAGCATAATACAGAGTGGCGCAATTGACTGTGATTAACCAATGGGGACATCAACCAATGACAGAACCAGCCTAACGTATCGACCGCTTGGTTTTAGAGCCAGGGGGATACTTATGTGCATCATATATGACATCGGGAAACCTCTCTCTGGAGGGGCCGACTGCACTGACAGTCCAAATTTGGCATTTGGCACTCACTAAGCTTTGACGGAAAAAATGGAATGCTCAAGCGACACCCTTGTGGGACCCCGAGCTTCTGAGTAAAATGCGCAAGAAACAAGGTCTCTTGAGGGTGGGGGACTTATACAATGGAATGGAAATAATACCCTTTGTTGACTTACAAAAATAGTATAATTTGGCTCCCACTGAAGCTTTTCAGTATTTACAACACCAGCACGTCCTGCGGGCGGAAATACCACACAGAGAAACTCTGCCAGAATCATCGCCCTTAGAGAATAGACTACTTGAGGAACATATCACCCACAGGGTGATCGCGCTAATATACAAGAAACAACACCCCAGACATGTAAGTAAGATTATGGGAAAGTTGGGAGAGGGATCTAACAGTCCTGCAAGAAGAAGTCGGGCTGCAGGCCCTGGCTTCTCCTCGAGAGCTAGCTATTAGGACTACATAGAGCCTATATCTCTTACACCACATTGGTAAGGATGGGTAGGCGACCAGACCCACTCTTTCACAGAGGATGTGGACAAGAGGGAACATTGTACCATACATTTAATATGGTCCTGCCCTAAAATTCAATCCTACTGGGACTCAATAATATAATGCTTGAGCAGGATATTTGGGGTGGTGCAGGCGCTATTGGCCAAGTGGTGTCTATTAAATGTTTGGGGCTCAACGGATTTGGGGCGAGGAGATCAGATCGGGGTAACCCTAGGCCTAATGATTGGAAAACGTAACATAGCGTGTCACTGAGAGGCCGAAGCAGTAACATTCTTAAAGAGGGACATGGATTAGCATATGGTTGCCAAAAAATCAGTCTACGAAATCAGAGGTTGTCCCTGAAAATGGGGAAGGGTATGGAATAGATGGAATGAATACAGAGGTTTCCATGTACCGCCCCTGGGGCCCAAATGCTACATTCTGTGACTGATGAAGACAATGGACAAATAGGGGTCCTGGAGGGGTGGCAGTGAATCTTCAAAGTACTGGGAAAGGAAGGAAGAGAGGGATTATAATATGCGGTGGTGCTGATTTGGTTTATAACTATATGAAACAAAAAAGTGGTGTAATGCAACGTGCCATCTGTTTTTTCTTCATCAATAAAAAGAGGTTATAAAAACAAACTGCAGATTGTGTTTTTTTACAGAGACAGACAGCAGTGATTTTAAGTCAGCTTTATATATGAATTGAACCATACCATACAAAGGCAAATACATAGAGATTGTACACAAGGAAAGCCATTAAGATGGATTATTGAACAAGCCATAGTATTTTATGACTTGCTGCCCCAACAGAGCACATGCTGAGAGGCCAAAAGCCAGTCCGAAAATAATTAGATCACTCCAGCTAGGAAACCTGCTGTAGGCCAGATGGCCTCTGAACTTCCACTGGAGTCAGTGGTGCCTACAACTTATAGCCTAGTAAACTGGAGACAAAAATGCCACTGTGTTCAACCTCATGCATATCAAAACATTCCCCAAAATCATGGGACTTTTCAAACCATGCATCATGTAATTACATTTATCCCCTCTATAAGGGTAACAATCCTATTCCAGGGTGCAGATATATCCCTCCAAATCAGAGGAATGCCTTTTGGACCACAAGGGGGCAACCGTCCATGGTGGCACTTATCCTCCTGCCAAGTTTGCCCCAAACCTAATCTTTCCCCAGCAATGCAAAAGGATCCGTGCAAAAGAAACAGAACCACCACCAGAGGCAAGAAAGGAATGTTCCTCCAAAACAATATCTGTCCAGAATGTACCAAAGAAGTGGTTAATGCCATAGATAGGCAGATTAAATGTGTGTCCAACATGTCCAATGCCTGTTTTGAGTCTCAATCAGGTGCCACCGACACAGGGCCATATAGCAATCCTCCCCATGTGGAGCCTGTAATGAAGCAGATTGTCCACAAGGTTCATCAAGGTGCTAAGAGGCTGTTTATTCAAGTTCATCCATCTGCTGCATCAATAGACTGCTGTCACCATTTGAATCACCACATTCCAATACCTCAGTAACCTTCTGAGGTAGAACTTAACTACATCACAGAGCCTAGCTGGAGCCCACTGGGACAATCACCAAATATAATGGCTTGAGCTCCACACATACATTAAAATGAAGCTGAAAGAGGAGCATATAGTGAGTGAGGATGTCTAAAACAGGAACGTAAAATGCAGACAAAAACCCGAGAAAAGAAGCATATCCTAATATTCAGTTTCGTATGACACATACATTTGGTAAACCACTGTCACAAATCAAGATGAAATCCATTTTAAAATGGGGAATAAGGCCCTTTATCCAAAAAAGAAAAGAAGGTCACGTTAGTGAGAAAGTGTAAGAAATCGGGTTACTGGTTGAGGAGGGTGTAAACCACACTCAGGTAATAATGCAATCCTTGTCAGGGTAAACCACATAAGTCACTAAATTAACCAGTGCTTAACCCTCTGGTGGCTTGGCACAAAAGCAGCCTTGCTTAATTTTGAGACAATGTGTAAAGTATTGACACAGAACACAAACGGTAATAAACGGTAATAAAGAGAAAATATAGCAAGAAAAATCCCAAACCAATTTAGAAATATAGAGTACATTTTAATAAATCAAAGGATACTAGAATGACAATTAGGTGATTAATAGAACCAGAGATATTCAATTTTAAGGATTTAGATCATCCCTGATGACAAGCTCTAGATGTACAAACAAGTCAACGCTTTGATATCAATCCTGCTGCCACATCCTCAGAATGTTCCACAAAATCTTCAAATGGCTTCCAACGCATACCAGACGCACAGTCACCCAAGCCCTCCTGATCAGCACACTTGAATACAGCAACGCATTATATGTCGGTATCTCCAACCACCTCACTCAATGACTCCAAATCATCCAGAACACTGCAGCCAGACTCATCATAGACATCCTTGGAAGGGCACACATCATGCCCAACCTCACGGAACTGCACTGGTTACCCATCCAGAGATGCGGCAAATTCAAGTTCCCCAAGCACACCTACAAAGCACTCCATAACACAAGACCAGCCTACCTCAATCACCGACTCAAACTCTACCAACCCTCCAAATACCTATGCTCCACTTCACTCTGCCTCGCATGAATAGCCCGCTTCGGCAGAAGCAAGATAAGAGGTTGTGGTTTCTCCTTCATCATGGCTAAAAGCCAGAAAGATCTACCGCTACATTTCCGGAACACCACTCCACTCCTCAACTACCGCAAGAAGCTGAAGACCTGGATGTTTAACTAGGAGCAACTCTAGACCTATGATCCTGCTCTGGAGCCTGGATACCCATATGGGTTATAACCTGAGCTCTCCAAATCATAACATAACATAACATACCTGTGACAAGGTGGAGGGCTTGCACAACTCAATGCGTTGGCCCTTCCCATCTGCTCATACACCAAAAGGCATGTTTTCCTCCTTTCAAAGGCTAGAAGCAAACCCTGCACCTTTAAGAAATACCACAGAGCAAGAGGGGGCAGTACTCAATCTTTGGCCCTGGTAGGCAGACTCCTATTGCAGTCTGACCGAAAAGCCGTCTCACTACCAGAAAGAGACAATCGCCTGTAGTGCAAGGACTAGAAAATGAAGTCTCAGAATGCTCTGAAGAGGAAGGCCGTTACCTGCAGCCCTGGGAAGAACCCGTATAACCTAATTGAAGGATTGACCCACCTTCTGCTGACAGTCCCAGCCATGCTCCTGGAGATGTGTGGCTAACCCTGGTGCGTGCCAAAACACCGGGCTTGGGATTGGAGGAAGAGTACAGCACGGGGCTCCACAAGCATTAAGAAAGAGGTGAGTTACCCATACTCCTGGAACTACAACCACCCGGTGCTCCTAGTAAAGGATATTCTATTTATCAGAGCACAAGTCTTTCTGAGCGCAGATTCCCCACAACTCCTGCACTCCTGTTCATCCTAAACACTAGGTGGCATGGAGGTATTTTATGGAACATGAATTACTAGGTTATTTTCCTGCGTTGTTCTCTTTGTCCCGAGGATACTGGTAGGAAGACTCCTGACTCCGGACCTGGGGAAGGAAAAGAAGAGGATCGTTATTTTTCTAAAGGATAATCATGCAAACCTGTAGTAAAGCATGTGACAATAAATCAAGTTAATTACAAGCACGCCTTGTCTCGGCCAGAATCTATTCTATGTACCCAGTCAGTAGGCAGGAGTATGAAAGGTGGTGGAGAATGTGGGCATAAAGCCATCTGACAAAATATAGAAAATATTATACATCAACTCAAGGAGGGCCAAAGTAAGCTGGAATGGGCCCTTGAAAAACATGAATCAAGCCAAAAATCGACCGCACTGTGTGTGCAAATGCCATACGCTCTCAAGGCGAGAAAATGACCAAGATGTTTGGGGGACAGGATCAGCTGCCCACAGGAATGAGACAAGGACATGCAAGTCCAAGTGCTATGGTCCCTCTACAGAAATACATATCGGGCGCAGATTCAGTGGCGTTCTTTCAAAATTTTGAGCATGACCCCAGAGCTAGTACATGTCCAGTAGACCATTGGCCTTTTTATCTGGCCCCCTTGTTGAATGGGGAGGCACAGGCACAGGTACCAGATCACCAATAGAGATGAAGATTCATCATATGCTGAAGTAAAGACATTTGTTATGGGACATTTCGGATAATGGAACCTCATTGCCACCCTTGCACCCTGACCTAAATTTCCACATCGACAACCCCAATGACAAAAACACTACAAACCGCCTCAACAGATTGACCCAGATCATCCACAACCCTACACACACTGGGCCCAATTTTCACCTTCAGCAACCAAGTCAAATACAGGCATGTCACAGAAGTCACAAGGACAGATCACTTCAATGGCTACTTCAGCATCTCCAACCCCTGCTCTGCCACAACCAAGATGACCAATGCTCCCCACAGGAGGTGGAATAAAAATCTCAAAGACCAGCAGGGCGAATGCCCTCAATACCTCTAACCCTGCTACTACCACCGACCACGAACAGGGAGTGAAAAACTTCAACGCCTAGATACCAATTGCGCAGACAGCATTGTCCCCATCAAGAGCAACATTCAAAGAAAATCCTCTAAAAAGGCCAGCTGGTACTTCCAAGAACATAGAACAGTGACACGAGACACAAACAGTTGGCAAGGAGATGGTGCCCCAGTAAGGATGCCTCCAACAGGGCAGCCTTCAAGATCTCTCTCAAAATCTACCACTGCCTGCTGAGGGCAAAAAAGAAGGCAGCCACTGCTGCATGCATCGAAACCAGCATCAACAACACCAAGGAACTTTTCAACATCTTTAAGGAATTCTGCAACCCAGCTGCCAGCAAAAACAACATCACACCCTCGAAGGAGCTGTGCGACAACCTCACCCACTTTTTCCACAACAAGATCGCAGCCTTATACAGAAAATTCAAACCCCAGCCCACTCCTACAGACTTCCTCGACAGATACACCACCACGGTAACCAACACTAACCACCTGGAACATCCTCTCTACCCAGGACACCACCTCCACCATGAAATCAATCCACTGAGGAGCTCCCACAGACTCATGCCCACACCACATCTTCAACCTCAAAAACCAAAGGATTGGCCAGGAACTTACCACCCTACTCAACACCTTTATCACCACCGCAAAATTCTCGATGCCTGGAAACACGTCAAAGTCAGACCACTACTCAAAGAACCCTCAGCAAACTCAAAAACTACTGGCCAATTTCCTTGCTCTCATTCACAGTGAAGGTTCTGGAAAAGATCATCAACAATCAACTCATGAAACACCTGGAGCAGATATAAAAAAAAGAGGGAGATACCCTGATTCTAAGAAAAGGGATGGAGTAGCACTGTAGAAAAAACAAAAGTCCCTAATCAAAAGTTGAAAGTTTAAAATTTTGGGCACCAATGCTCCATGAATAAGATCAAGACTCAATATGGATCATGTGCTGAAAAAGCCAACAGAATGCAGCGAGACTATACATCAAGTTTCATTAGACATATAAGTATGAAGTAAATATCAATAACAATAAGGTACATTGAGGAAATGATTGATATATAAATGTAGGATTTATTTTATAATTAAAAAAAATGTTCTATTACATTTCATACATGATTAAAAACATCTTCTCATCCTTGAGGGTACAATAGATTTCTATAATTGCACTGTAAAGTAAATAACAGGAAAACTGAAAGGAAAACTAAAACTAATTGTTATTGATATTTACTGCTTACTTATTTGTCTAATGAAACAGAAGGTTCTACACAACCAAGGTCCCGCCTAGATTTACCACCACTTGAACTTCCATTAACCATCGAGAAGACTAAGCTCCACCTTCCTTTCACTTGTCCATATTCCCTGCATTTACCAAAGCAGAAGTGGGGGACGCTCCTTCTTCCACATCACAGCAAATACCTGGAAAATCCTCCCCATGCACCTCGGGACCATCATCTTACTTCCGGAATTCCGAATGGCCCTCAAGACCTGGGTGTTCGAATAAGCCTCTGGGGCCTGAAAGCACCTGGCTGCCCTATCGGGTGATTAGCCATGCTTTATTATTCCTGATTGATTGATTAATGATGTAAGCCATGGACTCAAATTTTGCAAGGAGAGAGGGGCCACAGGTGACACTTCTAAAACACCTTTTTATTAAAATAAAATATGCTACTGATAGGTGGTTAAAGCCCCTTGCATCCACTATAGAAGAGATTAAGGATAACGTGTATCTAGAACAATATTTTAAAGCACTCCCTTTCCATACACAAAAGTGTTTAAGGCAACATGCTGTACTAACCCTGGAACTAGCTGTAGAGATGGCCACTACAATTGCTTGTGCTCAGTCACATGGGTCCAGTCGGACTTTGAGAAACCAAAGAAACCCATAACACCAACGGGACATACGTTTGAGAAAAGGCCACACAAAATAGCACTAGAGCCAACAAGAATCAAGGTGGGGGGGAAGTTCCCGGCTCGGCCCCGTGAAGAGTCGCGGCCGCGCTCCCTGCGCCCCCGGGATTGTCGCATCCTTGCTGTCCTCCCCCCCCCCCCCCCCCACCCCCCAGAGGGGTTTGAGATTCGGCGCAGGGACGGTGGAGGGCGAGCGCCGTGCTGTAATTTGGACTGCGGCTGCCCCCTGTTATGACTGGCACCCGGACCGCGGCTGAGGGTACATAGGCCCTTCGAGGCCTTGGATATTGTTGCATTTGGTGCATCGGCGCCTCCTCTCCTGGGCCCCTACCTGCTGCTGCTTTTGCCAGACCAGTGCCTACCTCCAGTGCCCTGGTGGGCTTTGGAGCTGCTGTGGCCCGCGTGGACCGGTTGAGCGTGCTGTTTGGGCCCCCCCGTCATTTGTGTGACACTGATGGACACTGCTCCTGTTCTGGGCGCTCTGAGCTCGAAGGCGCCAGCTTGGTCTATTTTAACTGCCGTGGTGAGCCCCGGTGGGGTGCTGGGGTCGGGCGCTGGCGCACTTGGATGGCTGCCAGTGGTGCTGCTTACTTTCCTGGGTTCTTCTCCTAAGGCCTGTCCGGTCGGTACCATCTCAGGCCGAGCTCGGACCTAGGTGCATTACCCCGGGGATTTCGTGAGATTGATGTGGCCTGAGTGATCGCGGTCTTGGTGAGACGTGGATTTGGACGGCGGAAGGCTCGCCGCATTGGTTGAACAGCGGTTAATACAGTGAGGCACGTGAGGCTGTATCCAGGTTCTAGTGTTCCGTGGTGGAGACGCTGCGGCGGTCTGGATCACTTTCAGCGGTCAACAAAATGGCGATGAGGCCCGAGGCGGACAAACAACAGTCGAAGACGGCTTGGGGGGCCAGGTATACCCAGGCCAACAAGCTGGACCGCTACACGCAGCCCAGGGGATCGTCGACTGGGCCTGGGAAATCGCACGATGCGGGCGCGGAGGCATCGGCCTCTCCGGCGGAGCCCACGCTGCAGGATGTGATGGCTGCGATCAACGGGGTGCAAACCGCACTCGGTAAGAAGATGGAATCCTTGGATCATAAGCTTGACGCGGTCACAAATGATGTTAACTTAATCAGGGCGGACCTCACCAAGACTAATGAAAAGGTAAAGTCACTGGACATCAAAACGTCCAGTCTCACGGACGATGTGGCCTTGCTGCAACAAGAAGTTCGCAATCTCAAAACCGCCAGTGACGTCGCGGCCGCAAGTTGGACGAATATGAAGGGAGGGCCCGTAGAAACAACGTACGAATCATTGGTGTGCCTGAAAAGGCCGAGGGACAGGCCGCTGATCTTTTCGTTGAGGACATCATTCTCAATCATCTGAAACCCCGAGGCCTGAATTTTTTCACGGTGGAAAGGGCGTACAGAGTGCCGGGAGGGAGACCGCGTCCTGGGGGCCACCCCGGCCGATGCTTGCTAGGGTGCTTAACTTCAGGGACAGAGACGCTATCCTGCAGTCCTCCAGGACTGGGGGTCCTCTGAGGTATGAGAACTCTGCCCTCAGTTTTTTCCCAGAATTTACACTGGCAGTACAAAGACAACGGCAGACTTTTATGGGTGTCAAAAGGAGACTTTGGGACAAAGGGCTTAAGTATGCCATGATGTATCCTGCCTAGTTAAGAGTCGAGCACCTGGGTAAGGCGTTCTTCTTTGACAAGCCAGAGGTTGCTGCGGACTGGTTGGAGTCTATCTTCCCTTCTGACGAGCAACGGCGATGGAGTGGAGATGAAGACAAAGGTGCTCAAGAGCAAGAATAAGGACTAATATTGATGCAGGTGGGGTTGGTTCGGGTTGGGGGGGGACTATGCTGGGGAGGGTGTAGAAACCAATCGATTGTTGAAACTGCTTAGATAGGTCTGGTGGTATTGTTGGGGCATAGGCGGGGAATAGGGGGTCGTACTCCTCCTCAGAGTTACGTTTCGATAGTTCAGTAGTTAGACTATGGGGCGACAGGCATACTGGGAGTTGGGGGAGGAGGAACACCGTGAGCAGGGGTGCAGGGTGGGGGGTGGTGCATGGGGTCTGATTGGGTGGGGTGTATTTGGGGATTTTTTTGTATTGTTTGTTGTGTCTTTTCAAGGCATTGAATTGGAAAGTGTACAGTGGTTGGGGGGTGATCGCTCCATCTGTGTTTCTGATGATGGGGGATAGGGAACTGAAGGTATTGAGTTGGAATGTCAATGGGTTGGGTGGTAAAATTAACCGTACTGTGGTTCTTCAATACCTTAAACGGTATGCTCCTGATGTGGTTTTGTTGCAGGAAACCCACTTGGTCGGTACTACATGTAAAGCGATGCACAGAATGGGTTACAGGTTGGTGGCACATGCCGGTTTTACTACTGGTTCTAGGGGAGTGGGTATTCTGACTCATAAAGCGCTCCCATTGGTGGTCAACTCTGTTTTTGAGGATGATAGGGGCAGGTATGTGGGTGTGACGGGTTGATGGGAGGGGCAGGTTTTGTCACTGTTGTCTGTGTATGTTCCTCCTGGCATGCAATCTTTAACTTTTGTCGATTTGGGGAAGGCTCTGCGTGATCTCCCGAGTGGACTGTTAGTTTTGGGGAGTGATTTTAACGCTGTTGTCTCTGGAGGTCTTGATAGGTATCCCCCGAGGGATGTTGGACGAGCTCATTGCTGGTTACCCGACTTCCTCGAGACCATGGGGCTGATTGATGGCTGGAGACTGCTCCATCCGGATCAGAAGCAGTACACCTTTCACTCGGGTGCTCATGGTAGCATGTCAAGGTTAGATTACTGTCTAGTCCCGGCCGTTTACGCGCCTTGCGTGTTGGAAGCTACGCACCTCGCTAGGGGGATATCCGATCACTCCCCGCTTTGGTTCCGTTTCGGTGTGGCCTTTCGCTCTGAGGGTAGAGTGGCCCCCATAAATCCTTGGCACTTACGTAATCCCAAAATTAGAGGGGACCTAATTAAGGCGTTGGATCACTATTTCCTTGAAAACAAGGGGTCAGTGCCCTTATCGCTTACGCTTTGGGAGGCTTTTAAGACTGTGCTTCGGGGTCAGGCTCTTTCGCTGATAGCAGGGGCTAAGAAAGACCAGAATAAAGAAATTGTTGAGGTGGAGGCTGCGAGTGTGGGCCTGAAGGGGGAGCTGGAACGGGAGGTAACTCGTGCTAAGCAGCATGTCCTTAGTCTCAAACAGCATGAATACAGGGCGCTGGTTACGAACAGCGCTAAAGCTCAGAGTAGAGAGCAGCAGAGTCGTCTGTATGATATCTTTGATAAAGCTGAGAAGCTTATTGCTTGGCTGGACAAGAAGGATAGGGCGGATCAGGTTGTCCCGGAGCTTGTGACAGAGGATGGGCGCCATCTCACTGATCCCCAAGCTATAGTGGATAGCTTTGCTCAGTATTTTCAGACTGTGTATGCGTCCGGTTCAGATCTCCCGGTGGAGGACTCCCAGTTGATGTTGCGCGACTTGCGGCTTCCGTGCTTGTCTAGGGAGGATCGGGATTGTGTGGGTAGTGACCTCACGGTGGATGAGGTAGCGCGGGCGATACGCTCTTTAAACTCCGGTAAGGCGTTGGGGCCTAATGGGATCCCAATCGAGCTCTACAAACTTCGACCCGAAGGGTCGCTCCCTACCTGCGGCGCATGTTCATTGAGGCCCGGGAAGGGGGGGTGCTGCCTTAGGATCATAGGGTAGCTTCTATTGTGGTAATTCATAAGGAGGGCAAACCAAAATCCTGTTGTGCTTCCTATAGGCCTATTTCGTTATTAAATGCGGAACCCAAGATCCTATCGATTAGATTGATTACGGTAATTAGTGGATTGATACACCCCGATCAATCGGGTTTTATCCCCCATAGGGATACGGCCCTCAATCTGCGTCGGTTGCATGGGGTGCTCGCCAGGGCTCACACCCTGATGGAACCCACTGTAATAGCATCGCTTGATGCAACAATGGCTTTTGATACGATAGAGTGGCCTTACCTGTGGGCTGTCCTTGCTAAATTTGGCTTTGGCCCTGAATTCATCCGTTGGGTCCGCTTGTTATATACTGAACCCCTTGCCCAAGTAGTCGTGAATAACCGGGTCTCGTTGCCATTTGGCCTTGGACGAGGCACCCAGCAGGGTTGCCCCCTCTCTCCCCTTCTATTTTCACTGGCTATGGAACCGTTTGCCGCCTGGATCCGCTGGGAACCCTCGGTTCGGGGTCTCCGGTGGTCACCGCATTGGGAGGATAGGATCTCGTTGTATGCAGACGATATATTACTTTATTTGGCCTCCCCTGGGAGATCCCTTGACGCGGTCTGCGACGTGTTGTCCTCCTTCGGAAGGAACTCGGGGCTCTCTATAAATTGGAGTAAATCGCTGGTATTCATTCTTAGTGGGGACGCTCCGCTTCTCCCGCGCAACTGTCCGATCCAAATAGCTACGAATGGGTTTAAATATTTGGGGATATTTATTACCTTGAATCCCGCTATTCGATATGCTTGGAATCTGCTTCCCCCCTTGGTTCGACTGCGAAGCGATGTGGCCGGTTGGAAGAGACTTTCTCTTTCCCTGCTTGGGCGAGCGACTCTTTTTAAAATGATGTCTTTGCCCCGCTTTCTTTATGTCCTACAAAATACGTTAGACGTTGTACCAGCGAGTTACTTTCTAGAGGTTGAGGGATTACAACGTAATCTGTTGTGGGATGGTAGACCCCGGATAGCGTTGGCTAAACTGACACTTCCAAGATATGACGGCGGAATTGCACTCCCTGATATCAGGAGATACTATTGGGCCTCACAGTTAGCCGCCATTAACCTTTGCACTTATGGCTCCCCTACTGATCCTGGATATGCAATGGATAGATGGCTTCTTCCTGGGGGCTCCTATAGTCGTATTCTGTACATTAGGTCGGCTGGGAATGGTTTGACGGGACCAACTAAGCATGCGGTACGGATTTGGCGTGATGCTACCAGCTGTTTGGGATGGAGAGACCGCTTGACGCAGGCTACCCCGCTTTTTGACTCCGAAAGGTTAGGCAAGCTTTGGAATACAAAGAGCTTTGATAAGTGGGATTTGATTGGGATCTCTACTATTGGTGCGGCATTGGTTAAGGGGAGGATTAAGACGTTTGAGGAATTGCAGACTGAATATAGTTTGGGGAAAACGGAGTACTTATGCGCAGGTTAAGCATGCTTCGATGACGGTACTACACGCGCAGGCGGACATCCCCGAGGCGTCTCCTCTTGAGGACAGAATTTTGGACGGTCACCTGCCTGAGAAGACCATTTCCCTGATTTATAAAAAACTGATTAATCATAGGGCAGATCTCCTGATTGAGCTAAGGGACAAATGGTCGAACGATGGTATTGAATTAGATGATGAGGACTGGCAATCTGCGATCTCTTCACCGAAGGTGGTCGCAATCCCGGCGAGCCTGCGCCTGGTCCAACTGAAAATATTGCATAGGATTTATGTCACGGGGCCCCGTCTGGTTCGGATGGGGCTATCAGAGACTGATCTGTGTAGACGAAATTGCGGCTCTGTGGGTACTTTCCTTCATATTATTTGGGAGTGTCGTTCTGTGTCCGCGTATTGGAGTGGAATACATGAAGTCATGCGAGAGGTTTTGGGAGTAGCTGTGTTGCCAGAAGCACGGAGATGCCTCCTGAATATTTGGGAAGCTACGGATTTGAATGTGGCGCAGACCAAGTGGGTAACTTTAGGTAATATGATAGCTAAGCGGAATATAGCTCAGAGGTGGGGGGGGAGAAAGTGTGCCGACGGTTGAAGAATGGATGGAGAACATGGACTGGTGTATGTTCCGAGAAAAAACTGTTTGTGGCAAGGGGTCGCCCCCGTAAGTGGACACCTGTGTGGGGGATGTGGAATAGTTATGGGGGGACATTTGTGTGCCACCTGCAGCCGCGCCCATTGATATCCCTGCCTCGTCGTGATTGTTTATGATTATGTAATGTGTTTCCCACTTTTCCCCACCTTTTGTCGTATTGTGTGCTATGTGGGAGTCTGTCTCCCCCGTGTATTGTTATTATTTGCAGATTGTTTTGGATGCCTTGTGTTAATAAAAAGAAATATAAAAAAAGAATCAAGGTAGGGGGGGCGTAGCCACGGAGGCGACCAAGATGGCCGCATCTGCTTGAAGCTCCGTCGGCCGGGCGGAATTAACTTTATTTCTCCTGAAGTAGGAGCATTACTGCCTTAGCAGACACCCTCCATCTGCTGCCGGAGCCCGGAGGAACATCCTGATACCCGATCCGGACGGCGACGGAAGATGGGGCGGATGTGCGGCGAGACGACGCAGAGGGCGGCCGTGACTTGACTGCCTCTCCCGAGAACGACATCCCGGGCGGTGGCGGTGGTGAGTTTGGCCCCGGTGGGTGCCTGGCGCTGCCTTGTGCTCTTTCTCCGCTCCTCTTGTGGGCTTTCCTCCCCCCGCCTCCCCACTGCAGTTGCCTGCTGGACCCCTTTGGGCGCGCAACACTTTCGAGGCCTTCAGGCTTGGTGGGTGGTCCCGCGCCGGGGCCTGGCTTGCTGATTGCGGTGGAGGGTGTGGCGGGCTTGTGGGGAGGCCCCAACACTCCAGACCGAGGCTGCGGCAGCGCTGGGCCTCATCGGCTGTGCCGCCCCCCCCCCGACCCCTCCTGGCCACCTACCTGCCACAGATGTACAGGCCTGCTGAGGAGGTGGCACGCACAGGCGTGTAAAATGCGTCTGGATATTCCCGGCTACAGCGCGGCGTTGTTTGGACCGCTGATTGCTCCAGGTGCCCTGGTTCTCCCCAAATGGCAGACGATCTCCGGGGGCTTTCTCTGCTTGACTGGGCTGGCTCTGCTGGCGCCTCTTCGGGCCTAAGCGCTCCACCAGTGCCCACAACCTGATGCTTGCCTCCACGCCTGAATCCACTCTGTTCTAGGAGGACAATTGTACTTTTGCAGTTCTAGCCAGCCGCACTCTCCTCTGCGCGCTACCATAGTCCTGCCGCCGGGCTCGTATAGCCACAACACCGCTCTTTATTTCTTGGGTGCTCCTCTGCCTTCTCTCCACTGCCTGGCATTGCCGCGCATACCACATTTCGTTCCCCACCATAAGTCGATATCGTGGATTATCACGCAGGCGGACACTTCCTCACGCGCTCAGATTGCGCCTCCCTGCCCTCGTATTCGCCTGTAGCTGCGGCGTTGCCCGTTCACCGACTGATTTCCATCCTCTTCCTGAAGAATGGGAAAGAAAGACCCCAAGCAACGTATGCTGCAATTTGACAGAACCACTGGCCCCACCTCGGATGTCCCTTCTGGCCTAGCTGATGGAGCTATGGGCTCAAACGACGAGGAAAACTTTGCCTCTCTTGTGACGGCCATGCTCAGTGAGATGAGGGCCGGATTCAAGGCACTGAACAGCCGCTTTGACGACCTGGATAGGAAATTGGCTGACATGGGGTCTAAAATCCAGGCGCACAATCGAAGACTTGAAGTTGTGGAGGCAAGGGTTTCGGACATCGAAGATAGCGCATCATCCTCACTGAAGCGGCTGGACAGGGTGGAGAAGATCCTCAAAGACGTTGCTATTAAGAACGAGGATTTGGAGGCACGCAGCCGCAGGAATAATATTCGAATCATCGGAGTTCCGGGTGGCGACTTCTACTGGTCGCATAGATGTCTTTGTGGAACAGTTGCTTACAGAACTGTTTGGTAGGGACACGTTCACGCAGGGCTTTGTGGTGGAGCGCGCTCACAGATCGCTGGGGCCCTGCCCACGGCCGGGCCTTCCCCCGCGTCCCATCATTGCCTGACTCATGAATTTCAGGTACCGAGATGCCGCTCTCCGTTCGGCCCGAGACAAGGGGACATCCAGTGGCAGGGGAGCAAGTTGGCCTTTTTCCCTGACTTCACCATCATGGTTCAGGAGGCAAGACGCAAATTCAATTAAGTAAAACCGACACTTAAGAACTTGGGCCTAAGATACGGTATGCTATACCCGGCGAGATTACGAGTCGTTGTGGATGGCAGGTTTCGCATATTTGATACTCCACCGAGGTGCAGGAATTTTGCCAGGACTACAAGAAAAGACACTCTGGGGCGGCCGCTGTGCAGCGCTCCGTCTCCCTGTCACAGGGGGGCTCACAGGACAGTGTCGAACTCTTCCCTAACACTGGGTCTGGCTAAATGATTATTGCAGTTATCACGGTGTTCTGCTTTTTTGGTTTTATACAATAATTTCCAACCTACATGTTGAGCTCACATGCCTTAATGCCCGACCCGTGTGGCGTTGCCGCGACCTATGGTGAATGCCAAAGTTTCTATGTTATGTATGTTAAATTTGCGAAATGCACATTTGTTTATTATCATACTGGGACTGTTTGTAATGCACACGTATTTGACTAAACAAGTCGGGGTTTGCCTCTTTGGGGTCAATAGGAGGCTGGGTGGTGGGTGGTGGGTGGGATATTTGCGTAATTTCATTGTTTCCCTTACAGTCATTGCTTGGGTTGCTAGTTCACAATAGGAAATTTGCATGCATTGCGGTGCGACTATGGTTACAGTTCTTCAATGGTCAGGCTAGGACACCAGCCCGGACCTTCCGGGCTCTCTTTGATGTCATGGAATGTTAGGGGTCTGAATAATACTAAAAAGCGAAGACAAGTCCTCAACTATATAGTCAAACACAACATTGATATTGTGTTCATGCAGGAGATGCATTTGTCCAATTCGGACCATGCTCCCATTGCGAGGAATTGGGGTTCCCACAGGTTTTTCTCTAACTATAGTCGGTATGCTAGGGGGGTTGCTATATTCATACATAAACGTGTCCCCTTTTCCCTACACAAGACCTTGACTGACGCTGAGGGTCGCACTTTGATCGTTACTGGTTCCCTGTCAGAGCACAATATTTCATTTGTCGGGATTTATGGTCCGAATGTGGACTCCACAACCTTTTTCCATGACCTGCAGGTGAGGCTCCTCTCATTTGACCCAGGACTATTGATACTTAGGGGTGATTTCAACTTATTAATGAATCCATCCAGAGACAGCACTTCCATTTCCCCTTACACAAAGCCACGTTCCCGACAGGTCCTCCACGACATATGCACTCATTTTTCTCTGATAGATATCGAACACAAACTACATTCGCAATTGCCGGAATTTACACACTATTCAGGATTTCATAATACATGGATGAGGATAGACAATTGGTTAATCTCCCCGGGAGTTGCTGGCTGGCTGGAGGGATTACTTACTTTGCCCCATACACTCTCGGATCACTCTCCAGTTGTCCTCAAGTTTAATGTTCCACGGCCGGGTGGATACGAAAGGCAATGGCACTTTCCCGGCAACGCGCTATTAGACCCGATTTTTAAAGAAGAAGTTAAACAGGCCATTGAATACTATTTCGAAATCAACACTGGATCTGTAGTCACCTGGGCAGTTCTCTGGGATGGGTTCAAGGCCTATATTAGAGGCGTTTGCATAGCTAAGCATGCAGGTGTCCTGCAAGATCTTCGCTCCACTCTGAATCGTATTGAGACAGATATCTCTAAGCTAGACCGAGAGTTAATGGCCACTGTATCGAGTGCAGGAGAGACGAGACGTTTGGCCCTGCTACTTGAATTTAGAGAGGCGGCGGAACGTGAGTTATTGTTCCTTAATAAACAGCATGTAGCGCGACAATATGGTGAAGGCGAAAGACCTGGTAGATTATTGGCCCATACTCTCCGCCCCCACAAGACTCAGCTTACATCACGGAAATAGTTGGCCCGAATGACACTCTACTACACTTTACCCCAGATATTTGCGAGTCCTTCCTTTCACTATAAGAATAATAATACAGAAATTTCTAGAGCGCGAACAGCTACCTCACTTGGAGGTGTCCCGGCGCTAGTAAAGCAGCGAGATGTAAATGGCAAAGGGAAGGGTGGATTAGATTTTTTGAGTAAAGAGCCAGGTCTTTAATTGCTTCCTAAACTAGGTTTCTGAAGTTGCAGACCGGATGGAGGACGGTAAATCATTCCAAAGTTTCACCGTTCCAGCTAATAAGGAACTGCCTCCAAGTCGAGCCTTCCGGACTCGTGGGGGGTGCAATAGAATCATAGAGTTTGAGCGCAGGGATCTCACCTGGTAATATCAGGGAAGTCTTAATTTTAGCTAAGTAGGACAGGTACCCCGTAATGCCCTGAAAGCTAGGGTCAGCGCTTTAAATTTGATTCTGCTAGCCACTGGAAGCCAATGCAGATCGTGCAGATGCGGAGAGACATGATGTTTAAAAGGGACGCGTTTAATCAGCCTCGCAGCCTCATTATGCATGGTCTGTAGCCGTTGAATCAGATATTTAGGCAGGCCAAGGTAGAGGCCGTTCGCGTAGTTTAGTCTCGATGTAACAGTCGCATGGACTACAGCTTTGCGGCATTCTTCTGGGAGTAACGCAAGGAATTTACGGAGATTCTTGACTTTATTAAGGCAACCTGCTGGATGTGGGAAGAGAAGGAGAGGCTATCATCCCATCTCATCCCCAGGTTTTTTGCTCAGCCGCTGGGAAGCGGTGGAGGGCCCATTTCAGATGGCCACCACAGGTCCGGCGGGGGGCACAAGCCTTTGCCTGTATTAAGTTTTAGTTTGTTGGTATTAATCCAAATGGCAACATCACCGAGGCAGCCCTTAAAGTTACCAAATGCTGCCACGGACAGTTCTGAGTAAGAGAAGATGAGCTGTGTGTCGTCTGCGTACGAGATCGCCTTGACCCCCCATTTGGCAATCAGAGTGAAAAGTGGAGCTAGGTAAATATTAAAAAGTAAAGGACTAAGTGCTGATCCCTGAGGGACCCCGCACCATAGTCGTTTCGGTTTAGAGGAGAAGGGGCCTAAAGCCACTTTCTGGGATCACTTAAATAGGAATGGAGCCAAGCCAGTGCTCTTCCATTCAGACCGACGTCCTCTAATCTTTGCAGAAGTCTGACGTGGTCGACAGTATCGAATGCGGCAGATAGATCCAGGAGCACCAGCATAGCCGATGCCCCTGAATCTAAAGACCACCTAATCGACTCTGCCACCTCAATGAGGGCAGTTTCGGTGCTGAAGCCCGATCTAAAACCAGATTGAGTTTCGTGCAGAATACTATTTTTCTCAATGAAACCATTCAGTTGTCGTTGTACCTGTTTTCCAAGCATTTTACCTGGGGCTGCTAGTAGGGAAATCGGTCTTAGATTACTAAGGTCCTCTAGGGCGCAATTCGGTTTTTTTTTTAAGGGAAGAAGTGTGGCGTGTTTCCAACAATCGGGAAACACCCCAGTCGCAATGGACATTTTTCAAATATGTGAGAGTGTTTTTACAAGTGAACAAGACATCACATTCCATGGTTTAGGAAGGCAGGGGTCATCCGGGCCCCTGATTTACATTTTTTATTTCTTCCATAGCCTCAATTAATGAGATAGAGTGGAACTGTGCTAGAGACGGGGGGATACGCTGACCTCAGCAAAATCCACCATTACTGTAGTCCCAGGGTCAGTGAAGGTGTCATACACTTTTTTAATTTTGTTATCAAAAAAGTCTGAGATATCTTCGCAAAGTCTCTCAGATGGGATAACTTCTGTCTCAATGACTCTCGGTTTAAAAAAGGACTGGACTATCTTAAAAACTTCTTTGCTTGATTGCTCAGCATTCTCAATAGAAGTAGCAATGAAAAGCTTTTTGGCCATTTTTATTGATTTATGAAATTTGTGGAGGGCTTTCTTGTAGCAAATCTTGGCTAACTCACAATAATTTATCCGCCATAAGCGCTCCAATCTCTTGCAGATTCTCTTTTCTGTCCTCAGTTCTTTAGAGAACCAGGGGGCGGAAGGTGATTCTCTACGTGACATAGCAAGTTTTGCTGGGGCGATTGCCTCCACCGTTTTTCCTATCCATTGGTTCATCGCCACCGCGTCTATGTTAGAATCTGTAGTGAGGGGTGGGGGATCAATTGCCAAGGCAGGACCAAGGGTGTCAGCTGATAAGTTCTTCCAATGCCTACGCATAAAATAGTGTCTGCCATTGGCCTGGTTGTGAGAGGGGAGTTTTATTGAGAATGAGATCAGAAAATGATCGGACCAGACCAGTGGCTGCGGCGCCTCTGCTGTAGTTTCCTGCATATTAGAAGAGATCAAATCAAGCGTATGACCTGCCCTATGCGTGGGGCCATTAATTATTTGTGTTAAATTGGCTGCTTTCAAAGTTGTCATTAGCTGAGTAACCTGGGGGCAGTCAGGCCTGTCTGCATGGACATTAAAATCAACCAATACTATATAGTTAGGGTGAGCTAGAGAACTTTGAACAATATAGTCACAGAGTTCACCCGAACTAACTGAAGAGCAATCCCGTGGTCTATAAATAATCATCCCGGCTAATGATAGCTGTGGGTTGACTTGAAGGCAAAAGTGCAGCCCGTCAATACCTTTTATGGTGATGGGTATAGAAGACGTTAAAATGTATCTATCCTTGAAAATGAAAGCCATCCCGCCACCCTGCCACCCCTTTTGTCTCCCTCCCTGCTAGAAAAACTCATTTTGAAACCCAAGGGGACAGCCAGGGCAATAGCGGCCACATTGTCTTCTTTCAGCCATGTTTCTGTGAGAAATAGGGCATCCCACTCTGAGCCCGCAAGCAGTAGCCAAATATCATCAGCATGCCTGGAAAAAGATCTACAGTTCAATAGGCCCGCTCGAAATATTGTCTCAGGGGAGCCTCCTGTGGGTTTGGTCTTAAGATTTAAATTCAAATTGACTGTCATCGAGTCAACGCAAAATGCCATACCACATTATAGGTACAAAAGGGGGTGGTGATGGACTTCAGCCCGGATTGCTTGAATCCAGTGGCAAAGTGAGCAAGGGACTCACGTCTGAGCATACCCTGCCACACTTATGGCGGCCAAAGCGGTACAAAAGGGGGTGGTGATGGACGGAGCATCTGAACCAATCAAACACTCACACCCAGTCAAAAGATCTGTGTTTGATCCATCATCATTCTTTAGCCCACTCTGCCACCCCAGTTCAGACATGGCTATATGCAAATCAGTCTGACCCTGTGCCCCATGGGAACAGTCCAGCCCGAACTGCTAAGCCATGCCTTCCCTGGACCGGAAACAAGCTTCCGAGGACCGGTTTCTGGCATGCCGTGAGTCCCTTGCTCACTGTGCCACTGGATTCAAGCAAGCCGGGCTGAAGACGGCTGTAATGCCAGAAACCGGTCCTCGGAAGCTTGTTTCCGGTCCAGGGAAGGCATGGCTTAGCAGTTCGGGCTGGACTGTTCCCATGGGGCACTGGGTGTGAGTGTTTGATTGGTTCAGATGCTCCGTCCATCACCACCCCCTTTTGTACCGCTTACCACATTGTAGGCACTCCGGAGGCAGCTCAGTATTGGCCAAGTTAAATCTAGTCGCCTTACACTGCTTAGCTGTGTTCAGGGCCCATAGTTCGGACTTGGACCAGAAAACCCTCTTAGCTTCCCTGCATTCACCGGCAGCATGGCTAACGCTGGCCGCGATCCAGTCGCGGATGGGCGCAGACGGGCTTGCCTTTGGCGCGTCTTCGGCACACCCTTGGCGCGGCCGCGCCCCCATCTCACTTTTATAAAGGGGAAAGTAGAGGAAGTGAGGAGAATGAGGGGAACACTTCCAGAATCACTGGGGATCTACGGGAGCAAGGGAATTACCTATCAGAGATTGCAATGGTCTATTTAGAGCGTCACATGCAGGATTTTTTGGCCATCCCCATTACCCAAGATAGTATATGGGAGGCCATTGATGCTTTGCGAGGCGCCTCAGCTCCTGGTCTTGATGGCTTCTCGGCCGATTTTTATAAAGCCTATAAAGATATCTTAGTTCCGAGACTGTTGGAGGTGTACGCAGAGGCGCTGGAGGTGGGCACCCTTCCCCCAATATTTAGAGAGGCGGTCATTATTCTCCTCCCCAAACCAGGCAGAGACCATAAACTATGTAGCTCATACAGGCCGTTGTCTTTATTAAATCTCGATTACAAGATATTGGCCAAGGTGATTGCGATACGATTGTCCTTATTAATGGAATCCATAATTTCGCCGGCACAGTCGGGCTTCGTGCCTCATAGGTCCACATCTCTCAATCTACAGACCTTATTCACTGTGTTGCATAGGATTGATACCACCACACCCGCGGCCGCTGTCCTCCTTGATGCAGAAAAGGCTTTTGATTCCCTGGAATGGCCCTTTTCCTGTCCATTATGCGACATATGGACATCCCCGAATGCTTAGTCTCTACGGTTGCTCTGTTGTATACCCAGCCTACGGCTAGATTGTGCCTGAATGGCACTCTTTCCGACCCTTTCACTCTGCACTCTGTCTCGGGGCACACGACAGGGCTGCCCCTTATCCCCTCTGCTTTTTATTTTGGCAATGGACCCTCTGGTACGCCACTTCCAGGAAAAGCACCTGCATCGTGGCCTGCAATTTCGCACTGGCCCCCTTCTGATCTCGCTCTATGCGGATGACACTATCTTGTATGTTCAAATGCCCCATCTTAAACTTGATCCCTTAATTTCGGAAATCATTCGATTCTGTAGCTTTTCCGGGCTAAATATCAACTGGCACAAGTCGATTTTTTTTTCCCACTTATGGCCGGTACGACTCCCTGGACCTGTGACTTCCCGCTTGATTGCTGCCATGACACGGTCAAATATCTTGGAATTTATATTCATCTTGACACCACTACCATAATTAGGCTAAATTACGTCAGGGCAATCAGCTCCCTTGAGTACCAAATTGTGAAATGGTTGTGACTGCCATAATCAATGACTGGGAGAGTCGCCATTATTAAAATGGTGGTCCTCCCTAAGTTCTTATATCTTTTGATTAACATTCCCATCCCGCTTACCAAAACTTTATTTTCACAATTGCGTACGCTTTTATTACGCATCGTTTGGGGTGACAAAACACCTCGAGTCAACTGGCAGACTTTGACCCTTCCTCATGAGAGGGGAGGTTTTGGGGTCCCAACTTTTATTTATACTACCTGATAACACAGTGTTGTTATGCATGTCTGGTTTCATCCAGATGTACGTATCCTATATTTGAAGCCGGAGGCAGACCTGGTGCTCCCTCGACACCTTTCCACTATCCTACCTACGGTATTCCCTCGGGACCCCCATGATATTCAAACTGTATTGACAACATGCTGGGCATGGGACATGCTCCGTAGATTGCTAGGGCTTGAACAACTATATTTTCCAGCATTACTCCTACCTAACCCTTCACTGCTTCCCATAACAGGTGAGACCTTGGTCAAACACACACTGGAGAAGTGTCATATTTGCACGATGGGTGATCTATTTCCCGAGGGTCATGCCTTCTCGATACTTGAGGACGCTCGATTCACCGAACGCTCCTTTAGGGACACCTTTGTTTTGTCTCGTATACACTCCATGCTTCGGGCAACATTCCCTTCATTTCCTGCGGCCCCCGAACCGACCCTACCATTGACTCTGCTCATTCAGAGTCCTACCGGCGCACATTTGATCTCCAAATTATACAAACAATGTGGGGCCTCCTTGCCTGTTTCTGACATCAAAGTTTGTGCGGCTTGGGAGGTGGATTTGGGAAGGCCCATTACAGGCGACCAATGGGAGCAATGCTGTAGAGCTACCAAAGAGGTCTCTTTGAACACGAGGCACAAACCAATCCATTTTAAGTTTCTTCGTAGAATGTACCATATACCTGCACGTTCACATAGAATTGACCAAAATAGGCCCCACCACTGTCAGAAATGCAAAGCGCCGTATGCTGATTTTGCTCATCTCGCCTGACATGTCCCAAAATTCACCAATACTGGTCCCAGGTCCATTCCAAACTTGGTGACATACTTTCCATGCATCTTTTGCCTACCCCTGAGATCGCACTATTGGGTTATGTGGTCAATTTCCCGCCAACGGTCAGGAAGTTGGCAGCACTGTGCCTCCTGTTGGCTAAGAGGGGGGTAGCACTGTTGTGGAGAAGCAAGAGAACCCCCACTCTGCAGGCATGGCTTAGAAGCTTGGCCTTCGGTAACGTAAACCGCGAAGAATATTCCACTCCGATCCCTAACTCATCCAGACCAGTGGACATCTGGGGCCCATATAGGGATTACATTACCAAGAAGCATTCCGATGCACACTCGCTGATGGCAAGTGGTATTGTACCTGAAGGGGTTGGCTAGACACGAGTTTTGGAAGGGATCCTGTATGGTCAACATGCCTTTGTTAAATACCGCTGACTTTGTGCTGTTGTCTATGATGCTTAGAAGTTACTGTCTACTAGAATTGAATCTCCTCTTATTGATCGTTTTTGATTGATGTCATTGATTACTGCCAATAATATGCTGTCCCATTACATTTGTAACTGTATGCCTTTAACGCTTGATTCGCTATGCATAATTTATGTATTATTATTTTTTCTTTCAACTGTGCCAATGCTATACTCTGCAATGTACTGCTTATTTTGCTTATATATGTAAAATTGGGAAAAATTAAGTTAAAAAAAATATATATATATCAAGGTAGGGTATCTCAGGCCGGCCAAACCTACATGCGCAGTGAAGCACTCTCCAACCCAAGCTGCCTGCTGGGGTTGTAGAGAGCAAGCACAGACTCCCAGTCTGTTCTGGAGTGCAAATCATTTGCCTTGATGACATCATGCTAATGAATGAGAGCAGCTTCTGGATTGACTGCAGTGCAGGCTAGGAGCCTGTGCTTTCTTGCAGTAAAGAGGAGAGCAGCAGAAGAGCGCAATGCGATGGTGGAGGGCAGTAAGTAAGTTCAATTTTATTTTTTACATTTGTGTACATTGCCCCCTTTCCACCACCTGACCCCCGCCCTGCTTCTTTTCCCTGATACAAGCTGCTCTTGGTTTTAGAGTAGCCCAACTGAGTAATAAAACATTACAGAATGCATGGCAAGTACTAAGGACAGGAATACAAAAGGGAGGTTGCTGCACTGTTCCAATGGAGAGTGAGAGAAGAGTTAACTGGCATGACCACAGATGTCAGAGTAACATCCTGGGGCATCCATTTTGTTGGATGTAATTGCCTCACACACCCCGAAGGATGTCATGCTTCATCATCGGCGGTTTGCTCCTCGTCGGGGAGGCGGTGCAATCCCCGACGGGCTCACCTCAAAGAGGGGCTCTTTGGCGGAGATCTTTTTTTCCAACAGCCTTATGGTGAGGTGGGGGTGTGTGGGCTGGGCTAGGTGTAATGGTGTGAGGGATATTAAAATGTAGCAAGGGGTACCGGAATTCAATTTATTCTGGGGGTCCCCTGGCTGCAGTTAAAAAAGTGGGGTTAGCTCACTAGGTGTCAGCAGGTTAGGTCGAGTGACCCTAGATGAGACTAAAGGTGATGCTGGTCGACATGTTTCTCGCTGTGGGTCTAGTCACCCGCGATTCATCAGGACCTTAATAAAGTGCAAGGGAAAACATGCTAGTGTCATGTGTGTCAATCGTTACCTCTGTGGGTACTCCTATGCCTAGACATAGAACAGAAAGAGAAGGACAATGGTTAATTACAAATCTGCATGTAAACAACTCAAGTCAATGCCAGGATGTATGACCTGTGGGGCATGCTGTTGGTGCTGGGGATTAATGTGCAACAACCAATGCATGCCTTGCAAATTGAGTGTGCAAAAGTGCATAGTGATCGGCACACACAATTATTGAGTCCGTGAGGAGGTTTGTGGTATAGTGCAGGCTAAAACCATAGGTTTAAAATAGGTAAAGGAAGATTAAAAAATGCAGCAGTTTGAGAGGACTGAACTGTCCTTCTAGTGAAGGATTTAAGCAGGTATAGTATTAAGGGCAGCGTTTGTAATATGATGTGACTACATGAACAACACTCACACACTGTGACCACAAGGGGTATATATAGAATTAGAAGTCTCACGTGCCCCACTTACCTAATGGTTAAGGATTGAATGCCACATGAGGGGTCGGCGGGACTGAACATCAAGGAAGAGCCCAGGGTTTTAGCTGGAGATAAAGTGTAACATAGCGCTTATAGTTGGGTGGTTGCTAAAGCTGATGTTAATAAATCTCAATGCAGAGTTTGGGCTGAGAGGTAAAGGACCTCCACGCTGTCTCCCTCCGTTAAATCCCTGTCTGGTAGACTCACCTCCATATTCCTGTGTCCGCGTAGTCAGACCTACCCTTCTCCGCCGAGCTCGAGTAGATATGGGAGCTCGGCGGCCAGGGCTATTTAAACCGCGCTGACAGGTCGGCGTGTGACGGCGCGTCTCCGCCTCCTCTGTCAGGTCACGTGGTTTGGGAGCTTTATGTGGCGGCCATCTTACAGCGGTGTGCTGGGGCGCATAGCGCTGAATGAACTTGATTCATAGTGGCTAATCTAGAGCATATTATTGTGCCAGGTGGGCAAATAAAGGGGGGTTAAAACGCCCCGTATTACCGGTGGTAAATCCCAGCTGATGTGTGTGAGGAGCAGCTTTGTTAATGAAAACATTCTCTCTCATTTATGAAATACTCAGCGGCCATGTTGTGATGGGCACAGAATGGACTGACAAGTATGGTTATGGAATTGTAGCGGTATGCTATGGATTGGTGAGCCTACAAACTAAGAATCAAGTATGGCATGTGGAACACGTTACATAGTGTGTGGTATCGCGTTGCATAGTATTTGGTTTCAGCAACGGGGGCTGATGTTAAAACTATTAGGGTGGATCACTGTCAAAGATGTAACCAGTGAACTGGACCGTTGGATTCACAAGGGACTGGATAAGGTACTAGATATCCTATAGTGAGTGCCACGGAATATCCTCGTTAAGGCCCTGTTTGTCTGTAGACAATCGATGGACCCATCTCTGTTCTTTCCGGAACAGGGCATTACTTGGGCAGTTCGGACTGGCTTCAAGCACCACCCATCTCATGGAGTCTTCATCGTGGTTTTGTTCAACAAAATGTTTGCACATCTTGGTATGGGTCTTTTTGCAACGAAAGTTGCTGCGGTGTTCAATAATTCTCGTTTTAACGGGACGGGTGGTCATCCCGATGTAGAGTAGGTCACAAGGGCACTTGAGCATGTATATACAATGTGATGTATTACAATTAGTGTGGTGTCTGATCTCCCATTTGAAGGCTTCAGAGAGCTGGATGGTCTTGAGTGTCATGGTGTACCTACAAACACCACACATTCCACAAGGATAGTGACCTGTCACTGGGGGTAGGTGCCATAAAGTTTGTTGGGTTTCTTTTCTGGTACACTTAGGTCTAGTACTGATAAGGATGTCCTTCAGGTTTCGAGATCTCTTGAAGGCGAACCTTGGTTCTTCTAGGGATAAGTCCCCAGTGTTCAGGATCTCCCAATGACGTCTGATGGTTCCCCTAATCTTAGTGGATAAAGGGGTATATGTTGTTACACATGTAATAGGTTGATTCTCAACTGGGATTCTTTCTTGCCTCTCTAGAAGCGCTTCTCTGTTGTTGTTCCTAGCGCGTTTCCTGGCCTTAAGGACATCGCGTCTAGGATAGCCCCTATCAAGTAGGTTCCTTGAGAGGATTTCGGACTCCTTTTTATAGTCAGATACCTTACTACAATTGCGTCTTATTCGTAGAAATTGTCCGAAGGGCAGATTGGTGCGTAAGGCCCTCGGATGGTGACTCTTAAAGTGTAAAAGACTATTGCGGTCAGTAGGTTTGCGGTACATGGTGGTGCTAATGGACCCATCTTCTACTAAATACACTCAAGACTTCCCTAACAATGTCTACTCACGGTTTGTTATACAAAAGGAATTGCTCTATTGTATTGACAAAGTAGATGATAACCCTATGCTTTTGGTGCCATGGCTTGCCATCGTGGTATGGAGAAGGCCAGCAAAGCTATCCTACAACTTTTTTTTTGGCCGGGTATAAATGCTCAAACCAAGGATTACTGTCAAGAATTCCTTTACGGGCCCTACCTATCATAGGTAAGCCCTATGATAGAATAGGAATAAATCTCATAGGACCCTTACCACTCTCTATAAAAGGGTTTGCAATATGTGTTGGTCATAGTTGACTACACATGCTACACATTATCCACAACCCCTGCACTCCTGTTCATCCTAAACACTAGGTGACGTTGGAGCTAGTACAATAATAGGAAATACTAGGTAAATTACCTGTGTTGTTCTCTTTGTCCTGACAATACCGGCAGGAGCACTCCTGACTCCGGAACTGCGGAAGGAAAAGAAGAGGACCGTTATTTTCCAGAGGATAATCATACTAACATGTAGTAAAGCACATGGCAATAAATCAAGTTAATTACAAGCACACCTTGCCTCACTCTGAATCTATTCTACATACCCTGTCAGGAGACAGGCATATGACAAAATAACATAACATAACATAGATGAAAGCAACACCGAAAAGCCACTTGCAGTCATCTGGTACGCTAGACTGGGAGCAAGTCATAAGTTCAGGGGGACCATGATGGAGTGTGGGTCACATACAAGGACTAACTTCTACTGGTCGCATAGATGTCTTCGTGGAACAGATGCTTACAGAACTGTTTGGTAGGGACACGTTCACGCAGGGCTTTGTGGTGGAGCGCGCTCACAGATCGCTGGGGCCCTGCCCACGGCCGGGCCTTCCCCCGCATCCCATCATTGCCAGACTCATGAATTTCAGGGACCGAGATGCCGCTCTCCGTTCGGCCCGAGACAAGGGGACATCCAGTGGCAGGGGAGCAAGTTGGCCTTTTTCCCTGACTTCACCATCATGGTTCAGGAGGCAAGACGCAAATTCAATTGAGTAAAACCGACCCTTAAGAACTTGGGCCTAAGGTACGGTATGCTATACCCGGCGAGATTACGAGTCGATGTGGATGGCAGGTTTCGCATATTTGATACTCCCACCGAGGTGCAGGAATTTTGCCAGGACTACAAGAAAAGACACTCTGGGGCAGCCGGTGTGCAGCGCTCCGTCTCCCTGTCACAGGGGGGCTCACATGACAGTGTCGAACTCTTCCCTAACACTGGGTCTGGCTAAATGATTATTGCAGTTATCACGGTGTTCTGCTTTTTTGGTTTTATACAATAATGTCCAACCTACATGTTGAGCTCGCATGCCTTAATGCCCGACCGGTGTGGCGTTGCCGCGCCCTATGGTGAATGCCAAAGTTTCTATGTTATGTATGTTAAATTTGCGAAATGCACATTTGTTTATTATCATACTGGGACTGTTTGTAATGCACACGTATTTGACTAAACAAGTCGGGGTTTGCCTCTTTGGGGTCAATGGGAGGCTGGGTGGTGGGTGGTGGGTGGTGTATTTACATAATTTCATTGTTTCCCTTACAGTCATTGCTTGGGTTGCTAGTTCACAGTAGGAGATTTGCATGCATTGCGGTGCGACTATGGTTACAGTTCTTCAATGGTCAGGCTAGGACACCAGCCCGGACCTTCCGGGGCTCTCTTTGATGTCATGGAATGTTAGGGGTCTGAATAATACTAAAAAGCGAAGACAAGTCCTCAACTATATAGTCAGACACAACATTGATATTGTGTTCATGCAGGAGATGCATTTGTCCAATTCGGACCACGCTCCCATTGCGAGGAATTGGGGTTCCCACAGGTTTTTCTCTAACTATAGTCGGTATGCTAGGGGGGTTGCTATATTCATACATAAACGTGTCCCCTTTTTCCTACACAAGACCTTGACTGACGCTGAGGGTCGCACTTTGATCGTTACTGGTTCCCTGTCAGAGCACAAGATTTCATTTGTCGGGATTTATGGTCCGAATGTGGACTCCCCAACCTTTTTCCATGACCTGCAGGTGAGGCTCCTCTCATTTGACCCAGGACTATTGATACTTAGGGGTGATTTCAACTTATTGATGAATCCATCCAGAGACAGCACTTCCATTTCCCCTTACACAAAGCCACGTTCCCGACAGGTCCTCCACGACATATGCACTCATTTTTCTCTGATAGATATCGAACACAAACTACATTCGCAATTGCCGGAATTTACACACTATTCAGGATTTCATAATACATGGATGAGGATAGACTATTGGTTAATCTCCCCGGGAGTTGCTGGCTGGCTGGAGGGATTACTTACTTTGCCCCGTACATTCTCGGAACACTCTCCAGTTGTTCTCAAGTTTAATGTTCCACGGCCGGGTGGTTCCACGGCCGGGTGGATACGAAAAGCAATGGCACTTTCCCGGCAACGCCTTATTAGACCCGATTTTTAAAGAAGAAGTTAAACAGGCCATTGAATACTATTTCGAAATCAACACTGGATCTGTAGTCACCTGGGCAGTTCTCTGGGAGGGGTTCAAGGCCTATATTAGAGGCGTCTGCATAGCTAAGCATGCAGGTGTCCTGCAAGATCTTCTATCCACTCTGAATCGTATTGAGACAGATATCTCTAAGCTAGACCGAGAGTTAATGGCCACTGTATGGAGTGCAGGAGAGACGAGACGTTTGTCCCTGCTACTTGAATTTAGAGAGGCGGCGGAACGTGAGTTATTGTTCCTTAATAAACAGCATATAGCGCGACAATATGGTGAAGGCGAAAGACCTGGTAGATTATTGGCTCATACTCTCCGCCCCCCACAAGACTCAGCTTACATCACGGAAATAGTTGGCCCAAATGACACTCTACTACACTCTACCCCAGATATTTGCGAGTCCTTCCTTTCATATTACAAAGCACTATAAGAATAATAATACAGAAATTTCTAGAGCGCGAACAGCTACCTCACTTGGAGGTGTCCCGGCGCTAGTAAAGCAGCGAGATGTAAATGGCAAAGGGAAGGGTGGATTAGATTTTTTGAGTAAAGAGCCAGGTCTTTAATTGCTTCCTAAACTAGGTTTCTGAAGTTGCAGACCGGATGGAGGACGGTAAATCATTCCAAAGTTTCACCGTTCCAGCTGAGAAGGAACTGCCTCCAAGTCGAGCCTTCCGGACTCGTGGGGGGTGCAATAGAATCATAGAGTTTGAGCGCAGGGATCTCACCTGGTAATATCGGGGAAGTCTTAATTTTAGCTAAGTAGGACATGTACCCCGAATGCCCTGAAAGCTAGGGTCAGCGCTTTAAATTTGATTCTGCTAGCCACTGGAAGCCAATGCAGATCGTGCAGATGCGGAGAGACATGATGTTTAAAAGGGATGTGTTTAATCAGCCTCGCAGCCTCATTCTGCATGGTCTGTAGCCGTTGAATCAGATATTTAGGCAGGCCAAGGTAGAGGCCGTTCGCGTAGTCCAGTCTCGATGTAACAGTCGCATGGACTACAGCTTTGCGGCATTCTTCTGGGAGTAACGTAAGGAATTTACGGAGATTCTTGACTTTATTAAGGCACCCTGCTGAGACCTGCTGGATTTGGGAAGAGAAGGAGAGGCTATCATCCCATCTCATCCCCAGATTTTTGCACAGCCGCTGGGAAGCGGTGGAGGGCCCATTTCAGATGGCCACCACAGGTCCGGCGGGGGGGCACAAGCCTTTGCCTGCATTAAGTTTTAGTTTGTTGGTATTCTTCCAAATGGCAACATCACCGAGGCAGCCCTTAAACTTACCAAATGCTGCCACGGTCAGTTCTGAGTAAGGGAAGAGGAGCTGTGTGTCGTCTGCGTACGAGATCGCCTTGACCCCCCATTTGGCAATCAGAGTGAAAAGTGGAGCTAGGTAAATACTAAAAAGTAAAGGACTAAGTGCTGATCCCTGAGGGACCCTGCACCATAGTCATTTCGGTTTAGAGGAGAAGGGGCCTAAAGCCACTTTCTGGGATCACTTAAATAGGAATGGAGCCAAGCCAGTGCTTTTCCATTCAGACCGACGTCCTCTAATCTTTGCAGAAGTCTGACGTGGTCGACAGTATCGAATGCGGCAGATAGATCCAGGAGCACCAGCATAGCCGATGCCCCTGAATCTAAAGACCACCTAATCGACTCTGCCACCTCAATGAGGGCAGTCTCGGTGCTGAAGCCCGATCTAAAACCAGATTGAGTTTCGTGCAGAATACTATTTTTCTCAATGAAACCATTCAGTTGGCGTTGTACCTGTTTTCCAAGAATTTTACCTGGGGCTGCTAGTAGGGAAATCGGTCTTAGATTACTAAGGTCCTCTGGGGCGCTATTAGGTTTTTTTTTTAAGGGAAGAAGTGTGGCGTGTTTTCAACAATCGGGAAACACCCCAGTCGCAATGGGCATTTTTCAAATATGTGAGAGTGTTTTTACAAGTGAACAAGACATCACATTCCATGGTTTAGGAGGGCAGGGGTCATCCGGGGCCCCTGATTTACATTTTTTATTTCTTCCATAGCCTCAATTAATGAGATAGAGTGGAACTGTGCTAGAGACGGGGGGATACGCTGACCTCAGCCAAATCCACCATTACTGTAGTCCCAGGGTCATAGAAGGTGTCATACACTTTTTTAATTTTGTTATCAAAAAAGTCTGAGATATCTTCGCAAAGTCTCTCAGATGGGATAACTTCTGTCTCAATGACTCTCGGTTTAAAAAGGACTGGACTATCTTAAAAACTTCTTTGCTTGATTGCTCAGCATTCTCAATAGAAGTAGCAATGAAAAGCTTTTGCCCATTTTTATTGATTTATGAAATTTGTGGAGGGCTTTCTTGTAGCAAATCTTGGCTAACTCACAATAATTTATCCGCCATAAGCGCTCCAATCTCTTGCAGATTATCTTTTCTGTCCTCAGTTCTTTAGAGAATCAGGGGGCGGAAGGTGATTCTCTACGTGACATAGCAAGTTTTGCTGGGGCGATTGCCTCCACCGTTTTTCCTATCCATTGGTTCATCGCCACCGCGTCTATGTTAGAATCTGTAGTCAGGGGTGGGGGATCAATTGCCAAGGCAGGACCAAGGGTGTCAGCTGATAAGTTCTTCCAATGCCTACGCATAAAATAGTGTCTGCCATTGGCCTGGTTGTGAGAGGGGAGTTTTATTGAGAATGAGATCAGAAAATTATCGGACCAGACCAGTGGCTGCGGCGCCTCTGCTGTAGTTTCCTGCATATTAGAAGAGATCAAATCAAGCGTATGACCTGCCCTATGCGTGGGGCCATTAATTATTTGTGTTAAATTGGCTGCTTTCAAAGTTGTCATTAGCTGAGTAACCTGGGGGCAGTCAGGCCTGTCTGCATGGACATTAAAATCACCCAATACTATATAGTTAGGGTGAGCTAGAGAACTTTGAACAATATAGTCACAGAGTTCACCCGAACTAACTGAAGAGCAATCCGGGGGTCTATAAATAATCATCCCGGCTAATGATAGCTGTGGGTTGACTTGAAGGCAAAAGTGCAGCCCGTCAATACCTTTTATGGTGATGGGTATAGAAGACGTAAAAATGTATCTATCCTTGAAAATTAAAGCCATCCCGCCACCCCGCCACCCCTTTTGTCTCCCTCCCTGCTAGAAAAACTCATTTTGAAACCCAAGGGGACAGCCAGGGCAATAGCGGCCAAATTGTCTTCTTTCAGCCATGTTTCTGTGAGAAATAGGGCATCCTACTCTGAGCCCGCAAGCAGTAGCCAAATATCATCCACATGCCTGGAAAAAGATCTACAGTTCAATAGGCCCGCTCGAAATATTGTCTCAGGGGAGCCTCCTGTGGGTTTGGTCTTAAGATTTATATTCAAATTGACTGTCAACGAGTCAACGCAAAATGCCATACCACATTATAGGTACAAAAGGGGGTGGTGATGGACTTCAGCCCGGATTGCTTGAATCCAGTGGCAAAGTGAGCAAGGGACTCACGTCTGAGCATACCCTGCCACACTTATGGCGGCCAAAGCGGTACAAAAGGGGGTGGTGATGGACGGAGCATCTGAACCAATCAAACACTCACACCCAGTCAAAAGATCTGGGTTTGATCCATCACCGTTCTTTAGCCCACTCTGCCACCCCAGTTCAGACATGGCTATATGCAAATCAGTCTGACCCTGTGCCCCATGGGAACAGTCCAGCCCGAACTGCCAAGCCATGCCTTCCCTGGACCAGAAACAAGCTTCCGAGGACCGGTTTCTGGCATGCCGTGAGTCCCTTGCTCACTGTGCCACTGGATTCAAGCAAACCGGGCTGAAGACGGCTGTAATGCCAGAAACCGGTCCTCGGAAGCTTGTTTCCGGTCCAGGGAAGGCATAGCTTAGCAGTTCGGGCTGGACTGTTCCCATGGGGCACTGGGTGTGAGTGTTTGATTGGTTCAGATGCTCCGTCCATCACCACCCCCTTTTGTACCGCTTACCACATTGTAGGCACTCCGGAGGCAGCTCAGTATTGGCCAAGTTAAATCTAGTCGCCTTACACTGCTTAGCTGTGTTCAGCGCCCATAGTTCGGACTTGGACCAGAAAACCCTCTTAGCTTCCCTGCATTCACCGGCAGCATGGCTGGCGCTGGCCGCGATCCAGTCGCGGACGGGCGCAGACGGGCTTGCCTTTGGCGCATCTTCGGCGCACCCTTGGCGCGGCCGCGCCCCCATCTCACTTTTATAAAGGGGAAAGTAGAGGAAGTGAGGAGAATGAGGGGAACACTTCCAGAATCACTGGGGATCTACGGGAGCAAGGGAATTACCTATCAGAGATTGCAATGGTCTATTTAGAGCGTCACATGCAGGATTTTTTGGCCATCCCCATTACCCAAGATAGTATATGGGAGGCCATTGATGCTTTGCGAGGCGCCTCAGCTCCTGGTCTTGATGGCTTCTCGGCCGATTTTTATAAAGCCTATAAAGATATCTTAGTTCCGAGACTGTTGGAGGTGTACGCAGAGGCGCTGGAGGTGGGCACCCTTCCCCCAATATTCAGAGAGGCGGTCATTATTCTCCTCCCCAAACCAGGCAGAGACCATAAACTATGTAGCTCATACAGGCCGTTGTCTTTATTAAATCTCGATTACAAGATATTGGGCAAGGTGATTGCGATATGATTGTCCTTATTAATGGAATCCATAATTTCGCCGGCACAGTCGGGCTTCGTGCCTCATAGGTCCACATCTCTCAATCTACAGACCTTATTCACTGTGTTGCATAGGATTGATCCCACCACACCCGCGGCCGCTGTCCTCCTTGATGCAGAAAAGGCTTTTGATTCCCTGGAATGGTCCTTTTCCTGTCCATTATGCGACATATGGACATCCCCGAATGTTTAGTCTCTACGGTTGCTCTGTTGTATACCCAGCCTACGGCTAGATTGTGCCTGAATGGCACTCTTTCCGACCCTTTCACTCTGCACTCTGTCTCGGGGCACACGACAGGGCTGCCCCTTATCCCCTCTGCTTTTTATTTTGGCAATGGACCCTCTGGTACGCCACTTCCAGGAAAAGCACCTGCATCGTGGCCTGCAATTTCGCACTGGCCTCCTTCTGATCTCGCTCTATGCGGATGACACTATCTTGTATGTTCGAATGCCCCATCTTAATCTTGATCCCTTAATTTCGGAAATCATTCGATTCTGTAGCTTTTCCGGGCTAAATATCAACTGGCACAAGTCGATTTTTTTCCCACTTACGGCCGGTACGACTCCCTGGACCTGTGACTTCCCGCTTGATTGGTGCCATGACACGGTCAAATATCTTGGAATTTATATTCATCTTGACACCACTACCATAATTAGGCTAAATTACGGCAGGGCAATCAGCTCCCTTGAGCACCAAATTGTGAAATGGTTGTGACTGCCATTATCAATGACTGGGAGAGTCGCCATTATTAAAATGGTGGTCCTCCCTCGGTTCTTATATCTTTTGATTAACATTCCCATCCCGCTTACCAAAACTTTTTTTTCACAATTGCGTACGCTTTTATTACGCATCGTTTGGGGTGACAAAACACCTCGAGTCAACTGGCAGACTTTGACCCTTCCTCATGAGAGGGGAGGTTTTGGGGTCCCAAACGTTTATTTATACTACCTGATAACACAGTGTTGTTATGCACGTCTGGTTTCATCCAGATGTACGTATCCTATATTTGAAGCCGGAAGCAGACCTGGTGCTCCCTCAACACCTTTCCACTATCCTACCTACGGTATTCCCTCGGGACCCCCATGATATTCAAACCGTATTGACAACATGCTGGGCATGGGACATGCTCCGTAGATTGCTAGGGCTTGAACGACTATATTCTCCAGCATTACTCCTACCTAACCCTTCACTGCTTCCCATAACAGGTGAGACCTTAGTCAAACACACACTGGAGAAGTGTCATATTTGCACGATGGGTGATCTATTTCCCGAGGGTCATGCCTTCTCGATACTTGAGGACGCTCGATTCACCGAACGCTCCTTTAGGGACACCTTTGTTTTGTCTCGTATACACTCCATGCTTCGGGCAACATTCCCTTCATTTCCTGCGGCCCCCGAACCGACCCTACCATTGACTCTGCTCATTCAGAGTCCTACCGGCGCACATTTGATCTCCAAATTATACAAACAATGTGGGGCCTCCTTGCCTGTTTCTGACATCAAAGTTTGTGCGGCTTGGGAGGTGGATTTGGGAAGGCCCATTACAGGCGACCAATGGGAGCAATGCTGTAGAGCTACCAAAGAGGTCTCTTTGAACACGAGGCACAAACCAATCCATTTTAAGTTTCTTCGTAGAATGTACCATACACCTGCACGTTCACATAGAATTGACCAAAATAGGCCCCACCACTGTCAGAAATGCAAAGCGCCGTCTGCTGATTTTGCTCATCTCGCCTGGACATGTCCCAAAATTCACCAATACTGGTCCCAGGTCCATTCCAAACTTGGTGACATACTTTCCATGCATCTTTTGCCTACCCCTGAGATCGCACTATTGGGTTATGTGGTCAATTTCCCGCCAACGGTCAGGAAGTTGGCAGCACTGTGCCTCCTGTTGGCTAAGAGGGGGGTAGCACTGTTGTGGAGAAGCAAGAGAACCCCCACTCTGCAGGCATGGCTTAGAAGCTTGGCCTTCTGTAACGTAAACTGCGAAGAATATTCCACTCCGATCCCTAACTCATCCAGACCAGTGGACATCTGGGGCCCATATAGGGATTACATTACCAAGAAGCATTCCGATGCACACTCGCTGATGGCAAGTGGTATTGTACCTGAAGGGGTTGGCTAGACACGAGTTTTGGAAGGGATCCTGTATGGTCAACATGCCTTTGTTAAATACCGCTGACTTTGTGCTGTTGTCTATGATGCTTAGAAGTTACTGTCTCCTAGAATTGAATCTCCTCTTATTGATCGTTTTTGATAGATGTCATTGATTACTGCCAATAATATGCTGTCCCATTACATTTGTAACTGTATGCCTTTAACGCTTGATTCGCTATGCATAATTTATGTATTATTATTTTTTCTTTCAACTCTGCCAATGCTATACTCTGCAATGTACTGCTTATTTTGCTTATATATGTAAAATTGGGAAAAATTAAGTTAAAAAAAATATATATATATATCAAGGTAGGGTATCTCAGGCCGGCCAAACCTACATGCGCATTGAAGCACTCTCCAACCCAAGCTGCCTGCTGGGGTTGGAGAGAGCAAGCACAGACTCCCAGTCTGTTCTGGAGTGCAAATCATTTGCCTTGATGACATCATGCTAATGAATGAGAGCAGCTTCTGGATTGACTGCAGTGCAGGCTAGGAGCCTGTGCTTTCTTGCAGTAAAGAGGAGAGCAGCAGAAGAGCGCAATGCGATGGTGGAGGGCAGCAAGTAAGTTCAATTTTATTTTTTACATTTGTGTACATTGCCCCCTTTCCACCACCTGACCCCCGCCCTGCTTCTTTTCCCTGATACAAGCTGCTCTTGGTTTTAGAGTAGCCCAACTGAGTAATAAAACATTACAGAATGCATGGCAAGTACTAAGGACACTCAAGACTTCCCTAATGATGTCTACTCACGGTTTGTTATACAAAAGGAATTGCTCTATTGTATTGACAAAGTAGATGATAACCCTATGCTTTTGGTGCCATGGCTGGCCATTGTGGTATGGAGAAGGCCAGCAAAGCTATCCTACAACTTTTTTTTTGGGCCGGGTATAAATGCTCAAACCAAGGATTACTGTCAAGAATTCTTTACGGGCCCTACCTATCATAGGTAAGCCCTATGATAGAATAGGAATAAATGTCATAGGACCCTTACCACTCTCTATAAAAGGGTTTGCAATATGTGTTGGTCATAGTTGACTACACATGCTACACATTATCCACAACCCCTGCACTCCTGTTCATCCTAAACACTAGGTGACGTTGGAGCTAGTACAATAATAGGAAATACTAGGTAACTTACCTATGTTGTTCTCTTTGTCCTGACAATACCGGCAGGAGCACTCCTGACTCCGGAACTGCGGAAGGAAAAGAAGAGGACCGTTATTTTCCAGAGGATAATCATACTAACATGTAGTAAAGCACATGGCAATAAATCAAGTTAATTACAAGCACACCTTGCCTCACTCTGAATCTATTCTACATACCCTGTCAGGAGACAGGCATGTGACAAAATAACATAACATAACATAGATGAAAGCAACACCGAAAAGCCACTCGCGGTCATCTGGTACGCTAGACTGGGAGAAAGTCATAAGTTCAGGGGGACCATGATGGAGTGTGGGTCACATACAAGGACTAACTTAGTCCTGCTGAAGAGTTACCTTCTGAGTAAGGTGCAAACATTTTAGTTTGCTTTAGGGGAGGCCGCGAGAAACAGGTAGAGTGTTGCGGATGGTCATTGCTGTAGTACGAAAAGCAGATCATGCTTCACGGACAGTCATGACGGTAGCTTCACATTGACACTCTCTGTTGTCTGCCAATGCTGTAGCGCGAAGAGTGGCTCTCACATTGCAGGTCATTGCTGGAGGTCACTTTAGCGCGAAGAGCAGGTCTCACTGGAGCTTTGCGTTGGTGGTCATTGCAGAAGGCAGAGTTTCGCCCAAAAACTAGCCCTTTTGCAATTACGAGGAGCCCAAGCCTCAGCATTTTCACCTTTTCTTGCAGAGGAGTTCACTTTTATGCCATCCAAGGGACCTCTGGGAGATCAGGAACTCACTCCATCAGAGGCCAACAGGGCTCAGGCAGGGCCAGTTGAAGGTCCAGGTTGGTCTAGTGCAGCATGTCAGCTGAGCAGTTGCAGAGAGGCCCCTGTAGCTCACACAGGCAGTCAGACAACTGACCCTTAAAGTCACTGAGGTTAGCCTGAGATTAAGGTAAGCAGGTACAGTCTTCTTTCTCAGACAGTATCGCAGTCCTCAAGCAGCAAGGAAGTCCTTCTTCTATAATGTCCACAAGTACAAGAGTTGCTCTGTTGGTCTAATATTTGGACATATTGCCAACCTTTCTCTGAGGGAGGAGGACACCCTGTCGTACTCCACATCTGATTCTGGAAAGTTCTTCCTTCCCCTATCAAGGCTACAAATAGTCTGGGGTATCAAAAGCCTGGTGTCATGTAACTTTTGTTTTCACTGGAAGCAAACCCTTTGAGGTACAAGTGGGGCAGGGATAGCTCTTCTCCCAGCTATCCTGGTAGGATGATCTTGCTTACACCTAGTCCCCTTTGTGCCCCCTTCTGGATGTAATACACAAACCACAACATCAGAGCCTTTCCCAGTCATGTGACCAGGACACTGGCAGAATGTGCAAATGGTTAGGACAAGAAAATGCCAACTTTCTAAAAGTGGCGTTTTCAGAATTGTGACTTAAATTCAGACTTTACCATAAAAGAGGGGTTTAAATTACAATTCATTTGAGTGTAAACTGGATATTCTATCTGATCCCAATCCACGGTTATCATTTATTAAATGTAATAAGGTGATCCAGTGTTAGTCAGTGAGAGAGATAATTTGTGCATCAGTAAAAAACAACCTTAGTTGTTTTCCACTGTCAGGACATATAAAACGTAAACACACATGACCTGCTTTTTAAATACAATGCACCATTCCCTATGAGCCTTTATAACCCACACTAGTGGTGCCTTCTAAGTATTAAAAATGAAGGTTTAGGCCTTGGAAAAGGTTTATTTTGCAGGTCGAAATGGCAGTTTACAACTGCACCATACGCTACAGTGGATGGCCCTAGACACGTTTTAAAGTGCTACTTTGGGCGGTAGCACGAGTAGTGCTGCATGCCAACTCGTAGAATTTAATTTACAGGCCCTGGGTACATGTAGTATCATATGCCAGGGACTTACAAATAGATTAAATGTACCAATAAGATGAAGCCCAATGTTACCATCTTTTAGGGAGAGAGCACAATTACTTTAGCTCTGGTTTGCAAGGGTAAAATGCACAGAGTCCCGAAGCCAATAAAAATGAATTAAGCAAAGCAGAAGCCGAATGACCATGCGAGACCCTGCAAAAACAACAGAAAGCAAATCATGTTTTAAAAGTAAGAGCAGCACAAGCGTGCACAAGCAGGGAATATGTTCAAAGTTAAATCACTGGCAGTCAATATTTAAACCTGTCCCAAAGGCAAACGGATAGAGGGCCTTGCATGAATTTCATGACTGGGTTATCAGACAGGTGCACAGAATCAAAAGCTCAAAATGGCTTGTGAGGCAAACCCTAAGGGCCCAGCAAGCATGATGGAAGCCCTCAAATAGAGATAAGTATGGGACCAAGACACTAGAAAATAAAAACAGGTTATCCAAAAAGCAGCATAGAGAAACCTATTGGTTGTGATAGGGACAATGTGGATGCAGGTGGAGAGATGTATCTATGTTTACTAACCCCTTAATGGTTGAGGCTTTTTTAACCCCAGTGCTGATCCCTTTTTTTCTGTTAGGGGTACTTAGCACTTACACCTTCATAACTTTCTTTCTACATGCTTTAACTCCAACTGCTAGCCGACAGAACTAAGGCCCACACCCACTCTCAGAACCAATGCCAGGAACCTCGGAATAATCATAAACAGTAAACTGGACATGACTGCACAACTCAACACAGTCACTGCATCCTGCTTCCACATCCTGAGGATGCTGAGGAAGATCTTCAAGTGGCCCCTAAGCAACACTATAAAAACTGTCACAGCCTAGTCACCAGCAAGTAGGAGTATGGGAACACCTTTTACGCAGGGATTTCTAAGAAACTTAGTAGAAGAATACAAACCATTTAGAACTCGGCAACCACACTCTTCCTTAGCCTCCCACACAGAACAGACATCAAACCCTACCTCTGGGAGTTCTACTGCCTGCTGATAAAGACATTTACTCAACTCAAACTAACGCACACATTCAAGGCATGCCTCACCTCCCTGAACAGTCACATCTCCTTCCACCAACCACCTAGACACCACTGCTTCGCAGGACTCCTACTTGCACTCATCCCATGCATCTACAAGACCAGATCAGGAGATGAGGAGCCAGTGGCGGTGCATCCATTGGGGGCGTTGGGGCTTTGCCCCACTAGCCATGGACGCCCGTCACTGACTCAGAGCTACCGTTCCGGGACAAGCCCAACAGAATCGGGCATTGCTTAAGGAAGTGGGCCATGGGGGCGGGGCTGCGGCAGAGAGTGACAGCGCACAGGCAGCCAGAGCACTGAGAATAGCGTAAGCAGCGGGGTGACTGCGCATGTGACAGCCAGGAGTACTCCTAATTTAGACTGGCCTGAGCATGCGTACACCTATTAGACCTTCTCCCCCCCCCCCCCACATAGCACTGAGACCCAGGCTGGGACCCGGGCCCCGGTCTCATTACGGGCAGATTTTATCCTGCTCGTAGCCCAATCCAGGCGCAGTGCAGCTGTTAAGGCTGCGCCAGGATTGGCTGAGTAGACATTGCTACAGCAGGTTGGTGCCGCGCATGGGTGCGCACTGTATGGCCAATCACATATGGCTATATCAAGCCATGTCGAGGTGATTGGCCATTTCTGTAAGCTGTAGTGACGTCACCGCACGTGGCGCACCAGTACCACAACAACAAAAGTGATAGTGAAAGTACTGAGTCAGGCAGAGTCACGAAGGAGAGCGCATGACTGACTCCTGACTCGTCGTCGTGACTTGTGTAGTTTGTGCCTACTACGGACGGACGGACCGCCAATTATATTGCAGCAGCACTGGGTATGCTAATTTTAATTTTATGCTTCTTTATAGTGGGAAAATATTGTTTAGACTGTAGACAGACTGCCCCTGGCCTCATAGTGCTATTTTGGAATGTTTCTCAAACTTTTTTTAACTCTTCATCCTGCCCCTCGGTTAGTGCATTTCTTTCATAAGAAGATGGGCTTCCACAAGTCCACGACCCAATCATGCCCCATTGCAATCGTCTAGTCGCAGCCTCCTGCAGTGCCTGGCTGGTTTGAACATTTCTGTCAGGACTGCTTTTGGTTCCAGCCTGGCCATGGTTAATTTGCAAAAGTAATCCCCTCAATTCCAGGGCTGGGAGGACAGCCACCGAGCCTGGAATAAGCAGTGCTGTAGGTCTCGGATTACAATCATTTATACTTGTTTTTAAAGCAATCATTTTATTCTAAGTTGCAGTGAGTACAGTACAATCATGCTCCAACCACATACAAAACTCTTAACCTATGTTCACTGTTAGAAAAAGCCGTGGCGCGACGGGTTTGGTAATTGGTTTTACCTTACAAATATGTGTACTTAGAATTTACTTGCTAGTTGAATGAACTCTTTGGAACCTCAGGGCACGATTCAATTAAAAAAAACATACCTGCATGAGGCGGGGAAAAAGGAAAGCGTGCCTAATTGTATATATTCAAGCTAAATCATTCTAACAACTAATATCACAGCTAAAACGTCCAAAGGAAAGTCTTGTGTGCAGTTGTGCACGCAAAGGCCGAGCGTCACCAGCGATACTGCTTCCGTATTGTGCAAGTAGGGGTTGTGTTATTGGCAGTACTGGTTATTGGGCAAGGGGCTAGTGAGTGTATTCACAATTCCCACCAGTGCCCCCCAACTCCTGTGATGATGATACGTGGCGTGGCATGATGAAAGCGTTCAGCTGTGTCCTTGTCACTGGGCACAATGGGGTGTCATCTTTTGAAAGCAGCTGATGTCTTTGGGTGGGGTGTCACTGTCACATATGTGTGCACTGTTTATCCATTATTTAATGCGGATGTGTAACCTTCTTTAGTGAAGTGTAAGTGGTGTGCCGTGTGCGTCATCTTTCCTCGAAAAAAAAACCCCGAATAAAAGCACCTTGTCTTCCGTCATGAAATGGTCCTCTATATCCTAGCAGAGAACAGTCCGTGAGAAGCAGATCAGTCTAGAAACGTTGTTTATTTTTAAGTGAAGTATTAATCCATCCATAATTTCAAAACAGGTCAGTCTTTCCTGGGACAATTTTCCCCAAAGGAAGTTTGACTAAATAAATACACAGAATCAGAAAAACATAACAGGTGTACATTTTACCCTAACTATCTTTGTAATGGCATAGAACATGTTTTGCAATGCCTTAAATTAGAGTAAATCATAAGCTTCCCTTTAACATGTCGGGACTTGCAACCATGTGGTTTTAGGGCTAGTGCGCCCGACTTGGCAGCTGGTTAACTATCTTCAAGTCTGTCAACAGGCTCAAACAATTTTTGTGATTCTGGGAAAATCACTTAATTTCCCCCTACCTAAACAAAAATATGAACCTGTCCGTCTGTAATGAAACTGGTGCTCATGTAACGCTCTCTGAGTCTGATACCTGCTGGTCGAGTTCGCTCTGTGTAAAACGGCAAAAAAAGGGCATCCTAACTTCTGTAACAATTATTTTATGCTCTATGAGTAGGTGAGTCATGAGTGGAGTGCCATATACAACCAACCCACCAATATCAGATCTCTAGCTGTTACCAGTGTCTGCCCTCCATTTATTGTGTTGATTCAATTATTCCTGGTATGTAAAGTGTACATTATTTATGCAATAGTTTTTAGTCTTTGGTATATTTCCTATGATGGGAGTATTCACTGGAGGCCGGTACATTAGTACGTACAGTAAAGCAGGGTTTTAGATTCCTCTCTAACATTATGCTTAGGATTCTCGCTGTTCTGTGGTCATTCTTTGGCAGTCCAAAGTCTAGTCTCACCCATTCCTTCATTGGGTTCAGTGGATTGAATTCTCATTGATTTTGCTGTATGGGTGACATGGGTTCTTGTTGCTGGCACAAGTGAATTAAATGTCCGATTTTCTCAGTTGTGGACTTAAGGCTGAGAATGTATTGTTGTTTGCAGTTTAAATAAAAACAATCTGTGAGGTTCTCAGCATTGTATCTTGAAGTCTGTTATGAAGCTCTGTGGTTATACTGAATAAGCAGCTACCTATGTTATATGACATCTTTTTAATAATGTAATACCTGCACTTTCACAATTGCTTTATTAACCTTCCTGCTTTCTCAAATTTGCTTGAAAATGCACCATTTTTCCACTATTTTTTCAAAATTTTCTAGGGGGGAAATCCCCCCGAACCCTCCTTAGGGGGTTCGGGCTCGCTCGCTAAGCTCGCTCGCTACGGTGCAGTATGATTACCATTTGATGCCTCACCACTTTCAAATGTCACCAGCCGCCACTGTGAGGAACCCGTCGCAGGTATCTGTTCCAATATGGCTGGTGTACTGGAGCCCAAAGAGGAGGGAGTGAGCATTCTAGTCTCACTGCCAGACAGCGCGGGTCGGAAGATGAAAGGAGATATGTTCAATAGTAAGGTCACCAGACAGCAGAGTGAGGGAATAGGAGGCGCAACAGGTTTGGATAGAGAGAGCAACCCAGGTCATATGGAATCCATGAACCCTCGGCCAGGAGAAATGAGTTTGGTGGATGTCGCAGGACAAAGTGGAGGGAGGAGGCCAGCCAAATACGGAGTACCACAGAAAGGAGAGTTTAGCACTGACAGACTCAGCAACCATTAGGAAGAAGGCGCTGAGGTTCCGAACGCCATGGCCCATGACGAAGATCGTGACTATAGGCAAGTGCCATTCACAAACATCTTTGTTGGCTGGGTTGGTGGAAAGGGGGTGGAGAGCACCCACAGAGAAAGAAGGACAAACTGAGACCGGGTGACAAGTGAAGTTGTGGGAAGCACTGACCTGAGAGGTAACAGGAGCAATGGGTGACAACTTAGGCAAAGAGAAAATAAAGTAATTGATTGAGTGTTCATTTACTTTTCTGCTTTGAGGGACACGTTTTTTCCTTATGGCCAGAAGGGACTGAGCAAATGCTAAAGAAGAAACCCTCCAGAATGGTGTGCATATAACGAGGAGAGAAACTTATCCTTACACTATATATATACATTTGCATATTAACCCTGTGTCTTAAGATTGTGGTGATTCATATATACGGCTACAGGGCCCATGACGGAACATGACAGATCCAGTACTTCCACTCAAAGCGCCACCATTTTTTGCTATGTAGGTAGCTATTGATTTTGAGCCTGGGTTCAGCCGCCATCAAGGAAAACTTACCAAACCCAGATATTTATGAAAACTAGATACCTGTGGAAGTTCAGGGTGAGGTGTTGCTCTCAAAGTTTTTTTTACTACCCAGAAGCCCTTCCAGATCTTAAACTTTGGCTAAAAACACACATTTTCAAAATAGTTCTCTGAGGAAAAGGTCCTAATCTGTGGGCGCCATGAAGTTCCTGCCACCCAGCGTTGCCACATATTGCCCAATAAAAAGGTTACCCCACTAATGTGGGTGGGCTAAGCGCCTGTGACAGGAAAGAGAACAAAACTCTACATGGACAGTTCCAATTCGTTTACTCAAAACCAACCCCTTTTTAAAATATGGGTAGCTGTTTATCTTGGGCCTGGGCCTGGTCACCACTAAGGGAAACATACCAACCCCAAATATTTAATAAAACTAGGCACATGAGGGAGTCTAGGTTGGGGTGACTTGTGTTGCTTTCATGAGTTGTCTTTACCTAGAAGCACTGCAATTGTAAATTTGGCTAAAAACTCACATTTTCCTGACAATTCTGTGAGAGAAGGTTAAAGAATCTGTAGGGATCCACAAAGTTCCTACCATCCAGCTATGATACACATTTCTTGACAAAAAGGTTACCCCACTTATGTGGGTGGGTCTAGAGCCGTGACAGGAAAGGGCCAAAAACAAAACATAGACAGATTAAATTTTTCCTCTCCAAACTGACCCTTTTTTTGCAATGTGGATAGCTGTGAATTTTGGGTATAGGCTTGGCTTCAACACCTGGAAACCTGCCATAATTAGAGATTTCTGAAAACTAGACATCTGGGGGGCATCCCATGTGGCATGACTTACAAGTTGTTTTATATTGAAGGCCTTGCAAACCTCAAAGTTTGGCTAAAAACACACATATTTCCTCATATATCTGTAAGAGAAAGATCCAGAATCTGTGAGGATCTACCAATTTCTTACCACCCAACATTCCCAACGTCTCCCCAAAACCACAATGTCCACCCCACCCCCCATGTGTGGGTGGACCAAGTAGCCGTGACTGGAAAGAGCTCAAAACGCTAAATGGACTAATCACATTTTTTAACTCAAAGTTGACCTTTTTTTGCTATGTGACTAGCTGTGGATTTTGGGCCTAGGCTAGATCGACATCGTAGGAAACATCCAAATCCAGACATTTCAGAAAATTATACACTTGAGGGGGTCCAGAGTAGGGTGACTTGAGATCTCATGTGGTTTTTTACACAGAAGGCGTTGCAAATCTCAAACTCTGGCTTAAAAAAAGAAATTTCCTCACATTTCAGCATTCTGTGGGGATTGAAATATTTTCTACCACCCGGCGTTCCACACAACTCTGGATAAAAATGCTATCACACCTGTGTGGGTGGGTCAAGCGCCTGTGGCAGATAAAAGGGCGCAAAATGCAAGATGGAATCCCATTATTTAACTCGCAACTGACCGTTTCTTTCCATTGTGAGTATTTGTGGATTTTGGGCCAGGGCTCAACCGCGAACATGGGAAACCTACCGAACCCCAATATTTCTAAAACTAGACACCAGCCTGAGTCCAGTGTAGGGTAACTTGTGAGTCTCGCTTGAGATTTTTACCCACAAATTCTTGCAAATTTGAAACTTTGACTAAAAACACAATTTTTCTGCATGTTTTTCAAATGTCATTCCTCCAATCGTTGCCACACATCTCTTGATGAAAAGGTTACCCCAAATGTGTTGGTGAGCCAAGCGCTCATGACAGGAAAGTGCCCAAAATGCTAATTGAACAATGAACATTTTTCCATTCAAAACTGACCCTTTTTTTGCAATGTGGGTTGCAGTGGATTTTGGGCCTTGGCTCGGACACTACTCAGAGAAACCTAACAAACTCCGACGTTTCTAAAAACTAGACATCCTTGGGAGTTCAGAGTGGCATTGCTTGTGTGAATCTCACAATGTATTTTTTTTTACCCAGAAACAGTTGCAAACCTCAAACTTTGGCTAAAAACTAATATTTTCCTCATTTTTCTGAGGGGAAGATCAGAAATTTACAGGGAACCAAAAATGTACTACCACCCAAAGTTCCCACTTATCTTCTGATAAAAAGCTACCCCACGTGGTTGGGTGGGCCAAGTGTCAGCATCAGGAATGAGAAGACATCGACATTTCCTGGAAAAATAAAAATTATCTGATTTGGCAATGGAGTAGCTGAGGTGCCTACAAAAAACAGATATTTCTGAAAACTAGACACTCAGGATAGTCCAGGGTGGTGTGCCTTGCGTGGATCCAATGATCTTTTCTTACCCATATTGCCAGTGCTTAGTTTGTAAAAGAAAGAGTGATGGTGCCCAATGGTCTGCTTAGAAGCCCGTGGCCAGTGCAACAAACTGTCAGCACTTCAAATACCAATAATTGCAGTCTTAAATCAACCTCAAACCTCTTTAATCACTACAAGACACCCCTGCCTCTTTCTTTCATTCTTGCAGGCTTCTGCTTTCTTCCTCTGTGACATTTTTTTCTGTCTTTCTCTTCTCCTGTCTTTAGAATTTGTGTGTTTTTCCCTTTCTTCCTCTCAGTCAATGTCTGATAGATACAGAAAGATAAGTGCCGGTCCTCAAAAATAAGTGTCTGTGGCCACACCTGCAACCACTGGCTGAAATTAAGCAGAAACTCCTGCAAACCTCGAACTTTCACTCAATTTGTGTATTTCCCTTGCATGTCTGTCACAAACACGTCCAGAATCTGCAGTGATCCACAAAATTCTACTGCCCAACGTCCATTTGTCCCAATGAAAATGCTACCCAACTTTGGGCTCGGCCTAGTGCCCACAACACAAAAGGCCCCAAAGTGCTCTTTACTGAAGGCTAAACATGAAGTAGAAGTCTACACAGAGCACAGATAAGTACAGTCTTTAAAGTCAGGCATTGGTGTGTTAGCTCACCGGACACTGTTTCTTTCTGATTCTAAGACTGCTTGGCTTTCTGGAATTTCTAAAGTTTTTGCTACAGTTTAGCATTTTTGGTGGTGAACTCTGCAGTTGTTAAGCAGTCTATTCTGGCGTGTTCCATTATCACTCTTATTAAAAGCTCCTACACTAGAACTTTGACCAGCTTGTTTCCCTCCTGCTCGCTGCTAGCTAGCTTGGCCTCCTGGCCAGGTGACCTTCAGGAGTTGATAGTTTTTTGGCTGATGGTGGGTCTGTTTTATGGTCTGCTGGTCAGTTTTTACTGTTGATTTGCCTGATATCAAAACTAGCATTGCCTGTGCAAGAACAAATCCTTGCAGTCGACCCTACCTTACAAAAAAGCAATACAGCATTTCTTTGCAAATTAAACCAATTTTTATCTGGTAAAACATGGCCCACTTTTTTTCTACGCGGTCAGTTTTTTCTGCTGATTTCCCTTTTTTAACTTATTTAATTCACAAATGGGGGCACTTTTATTTTGGTGCATGGGTCTCCAACCAGTAGCTCGGGAGCTACTGGTAGCTCACCAGCAACATCAAAGTAGCTCTCAGAGGTGAAGCCAAACCAAGCCAATCTCAGAGATTCTGTGTATATTAAAGAAGGCAGCACTGCTCGTTTCACTACCCGTAAGAGTTACAGACAGCCAAACTAATGGCAGGGCCTCTTGATAACACTCAAACACACACTGTGCTGGCCTAACAATCAATTCATTAAGGATTTATAAAGCGCGCTACTCACCCCTGAGGGTCTCAAGGTGCTGGGAGAATGGGGGTGGGGGATTTGGGCAGCTCTGGCCATTTTAAAAGCCAGATCTTGAGGCTCTTCCTGAATGCTTGGAGTGTGGGGCTTCATCTGATGCTGAGGGGGAGTTTGTTCCAGATCTTGGCCACAATGTAGGAGAAGGATCTGCCTCCTGTTCTGGCTCTGTGGATGCGGGGGATTTTGGCCAAGGCCTGGTCAGCGGAGCAGAGGTTTCTTTTGGGGGCTTAGAAGGAGATTCTTTTGTTGAGGTATTGGGGTCCGGTGTTGTGGAGGGCTTTGTAGGTGTGAGTGAGCAGCTTGAAGGTCACTCTTTTTTCGATGGGAGCCAGTGGAGGACTCGTAGGTGCTGGGGATATGGTCTTGTCGTGGGATGCTGAGGACGAGTCTGGCTGCGGCGTTCTGGACGGTCTGGAGTTTGTGGAGTAGAGATTAGTTGATTCCGGCGTAGAGGGCGTTCCCGTAGTACAGCCTGCTGGTGATGAATGCGTGGGTGACGGGCTTCCTGGATTTGGGGGGGATCCATTTGAAGGTCTTGCAGAGGGTGTTCAAGCATGTGGAGTCTACGGCGTCACGTGAACTATCCTTATCCACTTTAAATCTACCTAAGAAGTAGATTGGCCATGTTATACGCCAGGCTCTATCAGACGCGCCGTGTGTGACATCAAAGGATAGTAGCAGCAGTAATCAGGGTTGACCCACCAAAGTGTTTGACTGCAATAACTAGAGTGAAAATGTGTTAGTTGGGAGCATGATCAACCAAAGAGCTGAGGAGGAGAGAGTATGCATCCAGGGCAGAGAAAGTTAGAAGTCTCACATTCAATTTTGTGTGGGTGTGTGACATTGCGTCCTTCCCTAATACACAGTGTTGACCCCTTTAAGCTACTCCTAGTGTCAAGGACTGCCAAATATGTATGCTAGTCCACATCATAAGAGTATTATCTCTGATGTAATTGAGCCTGTTCATGGTATAATTGTGCCTTAGCCATAACATTTTAATTCTTGACCATTTTGTGCATACAAGTCTAGTAATTGCATACCTGCTGCCATCACTGTGTGGTATAGGGTTCAAATCAGGCCTACATACTCTGTTCAACTCTCGAACACCTTAGTATAGAAGTTGGCACGGACACTGGAAAAGGTAAAAGACAAGTTTATTAAGACCCCATGGGGTGGTGATACATTCCTACAGCACCCTTCGGCAATGTAAGAAGTAGCACACCGAACATCGATGCGCGACCTCTTTTATACAGTTTAATAGCAATAAAAAGATAGGCGGGTACAAGTTACACATTTTAGGTACATATAAGGTCATTTTTGGAACACAGCCAACATGTGGGAGGAGTTTCAACAGCACTGGTCAGTTAGTGTGAACATTCCTAAAGAGTGACCAATTGGTGCGTAGTGCGCATGTGCGCTTGACCAGTACTAAAAATAGCCTGTTGCCGAGCAGACTAGTGACCATGGGTATCGAGAAAGGACGAAAGGGCACACTGACCACGAGGCAGCGTTCATAGGAAACGGAAGTCAGAGGGATTCAAAATGGCCCCCGTTCGTTTTGGTCAAGTTAACAGAAAAGACCGTGTAGCTGTGCTAAACGCTAACTCAGGAGCTGCCAAAACACGACAGACGGCCCTTTTAGCGTTTAGCAAAAGCTACCTCATAGTGAACGTAGTCGGAATGTTCATCCTCAATGTCAATAGCCATTATTTTCAATACTTCATCATTGATCATTTTCTCTTGCTTGACAATAGCTCGTTTAGACGGAATACAGGCTGTGATACATACAGAACATAATGTAGGGCCACATTGAATACATAAACAAAGGAAAAATAGTACTCCAATAAAAACACAGAGAATCGTTAATAATTTCCAACCCCAAGTACTAAGCAGGGTCCAGAACCAACCAGAAAAGGTCCATGTTCCATTTTCTGGGTGGATCTCAGCAGCTATCTTATGTAATTTTGTAATCGAATCATATACAGAAGGTGAGTTATCTGGTACGTAAACGCAACAACTACTTCCGATGACGCGGCATGCTCCACCCCTATCAGCTAGTATCACATCTAGAACCATTCGATTCTGGAGCGCCACAATTCTGGTAATTTGTAATTCTTCAGTAATATTCCCTAAAGCAGAGGCAGTTTCATTAGCGACGGCTTCCACCACACGTGTAAGCCGCCTTATCTTCCTGCTATTCAGTGCAGCTCCTACGAATGAAAATAACCCCAAATTGAAATCTACATATTGTTGTAATGTGGTATCAGTCTGGTCTATTTCATCAAGATCTATTGTTCGTTTTACTCTGTTCAGTATGAAATCATGGTACAGAACATAATCATTGTGGTACATGGGAGGAGCAATAAATACAGGTGGTAATACAAAAGCTATATAACACGTTCCTAACCATCCCAACGGTAGACGATGGTATCCCTTATTTCCACAAATGAAATATGTGTTACGTGAAGCTACAAATGCAATTCCAGTTGGTGTATCAAAGGTAAGTGTAATATTACATTCACTGCGGCCTACAGGGATTGTACCTTTATTTCTAATACACAAATCTGCTTTTGTATCGATAACGGTTATTATATGCATGCCCGTCACATTTATAAGTCTTTGATTCGTATATACACGAGGTGCAGAAACATTGTCCGGACGATATTCTTCCCATTCGAATTTAGTTCCTTCAGCGTGTGGATAGCCATCTTTATCGTTATAGCATATTTTATTCAACCGAAAAAGTAATCCACCTTTCGTTGGCCATCGCAGAGTAAAAAGAAGAGTGTACCAAGCATGACAAGAACCATTATGAGAAAACGGGAGAGGAATGAGTGGTGTTCCTCCCTTCTTCTGGTGTCCGGGCAACATTCCACATACCCAACAATTGGACGTGTTGGTCATATTATGAGTATGATGCAAAATCTTAATAAAGCTGTTGTTCAAATAAGTCTGCCTATGTCTTTCTTCGTGAAAAGGCAGAGTGAAATGAAAATGTTCAGATGGACTTGGAGTGGTGGGCAGCAAATGTTCTCGTACAGGAAACAATAGTTCTATAGTCCAGGCTAATACTGCGATCACCACTACGGTCAAGACAAACAAAACAGCACCAAGAATTCTCCCTTTTTGTGTCGAAGGAGATGCCATAGTTCACAAAACAATACTCTTCACAAGCAACACTAAGCGAGAAAAAATAAAACGATGGTTCTGAACCGAGGCTGCCGTTGATTTGTTCTCCGGGATTCAAGACGGGTGTCGCTACACTGGGCAGAACTGATCCCCCCCCCTTGATATTCCCGGCTTCCGTTTCACAAACCTCAGAGCGGTTACCAACCAGTTTCAAAAACACAAAAGGAATCTTATTTCCTGGGGCGTAGATTGTACTTCACTTTATCTGAAACAACGTGGTCCGGGAAGGCTCCCTCCAATTCATCAGGCGTGACAGCTGGGCTCTTTTCTGTATCCAAAATCTTTCTGTAGTCGGATAGCACCACAGGGCTCACCAGATCCGGAGAGACACGTCGGCAATGCGTTGAATGTATCCACCGCTTCTTGTTGGTGACTCTCACAGCAGTTCGCGTAGCCAGCAGCACTTGCTCAGGGCCATGCCATCTCGGTTCCAAACTGCTGGATCGCTCAAATACTTTGACCATCACGTGGTCTCCAGGGCGGAGATCGTGAGCCTCACCAGTGGAGTTATCAGGGAGCGCCTCTCGAACCTGTTGATGAATAGAAAGCAAATCATTTGTTAATCGTGCCAGATAATCGTTCATCATTATACAAGGCATATCATGTATCAAACGAGGCTTTGGAACCCCCCAAATATTCATAGGCCTTCCAAACACCACTTCGTAGGGTGTGAGGCCAGATCGAGAATGTGGCACTGACCGAATGGACAGCAATGCCAGAGGCAAAGCGTCCGGCCATTTCAGAGATGTCGATGCCACTATCTTTGCTAACTTCAGCTTCAGAGTTGCATTGTATCGTTCTACTAAACCTGCTGATTGTGGATGAAAGACAGCATGGAATCGTTGCTTGATTCCCAATCCCTTCAGGACATATTCCACTACTTTTCCAATGAAATGAGGGCCATTATCACTCCACATAAGTTTACAAACTCCGTAGCGCGGGAAGTATTCCTTGAGTAACACCTTAGCTGTTGTCAATGCTGTATTGTCTTTCGTAGGGTAAGCCTCAATCCATTTGCTGAAGGCACACACCACTACTAGGACATACTTGAGATTATTACAGCGCTCCAGCTGGATGTAATCCATTTGTAGTACTTCGAATGGTGCAGTAGGTGGAACAAACCCACCTTTAGGAGTATGAGTCCCTTGTCCAGGATTGTGCTGCAAACATATCAGACAGGTCTGCACTACTCTCTTAGCCGTGCTAGCAATGTCAGCATTTTCCCAAACTCGTGTAAGCAATTTAGTAATTGCGAGAGCTCCAATGTGTGCCAGCCCGTGTGTCATTTGCACCATTGTTTGTAAATAGGCCATGGGTAGTTTCCATCTCTCCATATCTTTACTACGCCAGCAACCCTCATCATCCAATACTCCTTCAGTGGCCCATTTCACAAGTTCTGCCTCTGATGCTGACTTCTGTATATCTAATATTTCTTCTCTAGCATCATGCCACCGTTCAGCTTGTGACTTCCCCACATACATGGGGAAATTATTTTGCAGCATAGCGGTCTCTCTTGCAATACGGTCTGCAAAAGCATTGCCTTGTCCTATTTTGTCCGTCACCTTTTTGTGTGCACTGCACTTGACTATTGCAACTTTCTCTGGGCATAACAGTGCATTAAGGAGATCGCGTACCAATTCTCCATGTATGATGTGTACTCCGTGTGAAGTCAGGAATCCTCGTTCCTTCCAAAGTAGGCCAAAATCATGCACTACTCCAAAAGCGTAACGACTATCCGTGTAAATGTTCACACATAGTCCAGCACTTAACTCACATGCCTTCGTTAAGGCTATCAACTCAGCTGCTTGAGCCGATTTTTGGGGTATCCGTGCTGCTTCTACCACAGTCTTAAGTGTCGTGATCGCATAAGCTGCGGAAGTCGTACCATCTGGTAACCTCACGCACGATCCATCAACCCACAGTTCCCCATCTACATCTGGAAATGGCGTATCCTGTAAGTCGATACGACCCTTTGTCTGTTCCTCAGTCAGAAAAACACAATCATGTTGTTCTTCCTTCTGGGTCTCAGCAACAGGGTCCGGCAATAAAGTAGCAGGATTTAGTGTTGCACATCGTTTTAGTGTGATGTGAGGCGCCAACAACGTTAGCTCATATCCTGTGAGACGGGCACTGGTTAGATGCTGCGTTTTCGTTTGATTCAGTAACGCATCTACCGCATGGGGAACTAGCACCAACAATTTGTGCGACAAAACTATTCCCTCACTTTGTCGTATCGCAACTGCTGTTGCTGCAACTGCTCGGAAACATCCAGGCAATCCTCGAGCCACAGGGTCGAGTACCGCCGAGAAGTATGCACAAGGCCTCTGTTTGTCTCCGTGTGTCTGCACTAAGACTGACAATGCGCACCCATCCTTCTCGTGTACATATAATGTGAAAACCTTCGTGTAATCAGGTGTACCTAACACTGGTGCAGAACAAAGAGCTTGTCTCAATTGTTCAAAAGCATTCTGACATTCATCCGTCCATTCAATGGGAATCGGTGTATCTTTAGACAACAATGCTAACAATGGTTTAACAATATGTGAAAAACCCAATATCCATTGCCTACAAAAAGACGTCAAGCCTATAAAGGCGCGAACATCCTTCTGAGTGCGAGGGACTGGAGTATCTAGAATTGCTTGAATTCGATCTGGTGTCAATGCACGGCCCTCCTTAGACAAAAGATGACCGAGGTAGGTCACCTTTGGTCTACAATATTGCAGCTTTTTCTTCGAAACTTTATGATTATGTTTGGCCAGGAAGGAAAGCAAGGAAAAGGTACTCTTCTCACATTGTTCTGGCGTGTCTGCAGCAAGTAAGATATCATCTACATATTGAATGAGAACCACTCCCTCCTGTAAGTCAAAGGAATCAAGCTGTCTTTTTAATGCCTGACTATAAATGCTAGGACTTTCAGTATAGCCTTGAGGAACTCGACAGAATCTGTACGATTTATTATTTAATGTAAAGCCGAATAGATATCGACTGTCAGGATGTACAGGGATCGAAAAGAAGGCATTCTTCAAATCGATGACTGTAAAAGTAGTTGCCGTCGGTGGAACCAACGTAAGCAATGTGGTGATGTCAGACACCACCGGATACTGAGGCACTACTATCTTGTTTATTTCCCTCAAATCAATAATGAAACGGTAAACCTTAGCATCTGTATCTCTTTTAAGGATTGGTAAAATTGGGCTATTACAAACATTGTAGGGGACTTCCTCAACTACTCCTGCCGAAATTAAATCATCTACAATGTGTATCAAAGCAAGTTCACCTTCTCTAGAAATCTTATATTGTGGGACACGTGGCAGAGATACTCCCTCCTTTACAGTAATACGCACTGGAGGAATTATCATCTGCCCTACATCCGTATCGGAAATGGCCCACAACGTTTTCGGTAAGGAGGCCAGAACTTCAGATTCATGGAGAAAACACACTCGCTCTAATTCCGGGTAATTCTCATTCAACACAACTCGCACTCCTTCTGGGGCACAGCGAATAGTAGCTCGAAAGTGTTTTAACATATCGAGTCCAATAATATTATCTGGTGTATTTGGAGACAACAAAAAGGGACAAGGGGCAGCAAATTTATCAACATGAAATGTAACTGGTTGAGACAGTGGGCTAGAAGTAGGTGTTCCATCGAACCCTATTGCTGTAATTACCTCGCCAGACAGGGGAGCCCTTGGAACCAAGTATTTGGACAAAGCGCTACGAGTAGCTCCTGTATCGACCAGAAATTGATCAGTGGAACCCAGAACATGTGCTTCTATGTATGGACCCCTTTGATCAACTGGTACCTCAACCGATTCCACACCCCATCCTACGCAATCCTATGCGTAATGCTCATCCCGTAGTTCAGCAGGACCACCCTCATTTATCTGATATTGATTGCGATTATCAAACGTATTATAATCTGACTGACCACGACCCCTTGCTTCATATCCCCCACGATCGTTCGTGCCATAACCTCCTCTTGACCCTCCATAATAACTTCTAGACCTTCCACTTCCTCGTCCCCTCAAATTACGCTGCTCTCGAAACACCGGACAGTCTGCAATCCAATGCCCGAACTGTTTGCAGTATGCACATTGATTCACAGAAATGTCAGAACGAGGGGGAGGAGCATTACTGTACGATCCTCGCCCCCCTCTATTGTTCCCTCTCGTAGCCTGAACCTGAGCTAACATTACCTTCGTTTTCAATTCCTTCGCCTTCTTTTCACTACTTTCTTTCGCCTCCAATTCCTGTCTTTCATAATATTGAGCCATAGTCAATAAAGAAGCAGGGGTTGCTGTGGTCCATGAACTTTCACTCGCTTTTAATCGTTTCGCAATCTCCGGTAGGAGATTTGCTACATACTTATCAACGAATAGATGCCTGCCAGTATCTTCTGTCAATAATTGACCACTGTAATCATGGAACGCTTCCTCGAAGCGAGAGAAAAAATCGGAAACTGATTCATCCGCTTTCTGCTTACAAGAGGCTAATATAGTCCAATCAATCTTTTTAGCGGGGGCAAGAGTTTTTAGTTTTGTCAGTATGGCCCCTGGAAGGTCTAATATTAATTGACACGGCTTACATGCTGGTTCTCTATCTAAATCAGCCTGAACAAGATCTTTCCAAGTGGCCCGAGAGTCGTGAGGTCATCAAACCTACGAATCGCTCTCCACATATCAGGGGGCAATATCAACCCGAAAAATAGATCAATATCAACTAACGTCATGATACACGAAGAAATTGCACTTTCAACATTTTCATAAAAAGCCGCAGGGTTTTTACGGGGATCAGGTAAAGCATTCTTAAGCGCCATGACATCTGCTCTATTCCAAGGCGTATAAACCCAATTATATACAAAATACCCTTTCGCGTCTTTGGATCTTTTATCATCATCTGTGCCATCCCCTTTATGAGGGACATATAAAGGCGCAGCTTCTCGCATAGGTCTAACATTAATCGCAGCGATCTTATCTGTTTCAAAGATAGGGCATTCTTTGGATATCCCCGTCGCTCCGGACGCAGACGAATTCTTCGACTTTGCCACCTCCCGTAGTCGTGTCGCTTCATTACGTAGTTCAATCAAACGCTTGAAGAAGTCGTCCGCATCTGAAAGAACAAAAAGACCTTTACGAAAATTCTCACGACTCTTGGATATCTCCTTTGGTTCTAACTCGAGAGAATATTTTCTATACCGCTCAACAACTTCATCTCCAAAATGATCTAAAAAATACAGTCGTTCCTTATCAGGCCACTGTTCCATTTGTTTAGTAACATCAGAAACAGTAACAGTATTAATATTTAGCTTTCGTGCAAATGAGCGTAATTCCGCAGCTCGTTCCGCATGTAACCTGGTACGCTGTGTTCGATCACTATCCTCCTCCGAGTCCTCGTTCGGAGCCGTAGGTACGACGTACGGAGGCGGACAACGATCTAGTAAGGAAAAATCATCTATTTCATTAGTAAGGACCGGATAAAGAGGACGCCTGATAGGGAATTGACCATTAACCTGTAAATTTCGTTCTCGTCTCTCCCTCTCTTTCTTTTCCTGTAATTCCTTCTCATGCAGCTGTAAAGCTTTGTCATGTGCAGCCTTCTGCTGCACTTTCTCCGCCAAGGCTACCTCACGCTTCGCTCGTTCACGCACCTCTTTCTCCCACATACGCACACAATCAAACATATCTTGCCTAGACCTTCGCTGAAACAAACACTGTTCTACATACTGTACCTTTCGAAGGTCAAACGACCCATATAGTGGCCACTGTAATTCACGATCAGTTTTAGTATACTTATGCCATAATGTACTATACATTATTGGTGGAATACCGAATTTGACATACATTTCACGATTTGGAGTCCCCTCTGGGGGAGCCGGCTGTTTTGCACTTAATCGATAATTGGTACCATTTTCAGAACAGCACATCCTACGGAGTGTGCTAAAAACAGGCATGTTTCAAAAAGTACCACGAAAACGCGATACTACAAAAAGGCCACCTAACACGGTGCACTGTTCAAATCAAATAAATCAGAGAAATATCCCTACATGCCTGCCTATGTGAGGTGCACTTCACATATTCAAATTCAAAATCAAAGATTCAAAACGTTAGCTAACAAATTCAAATTCAAATTCAAAGTTTCAAAAAGCCACAGTAAGTGTCAGTAGACTACCTCACCAATCAAAAGCTTACCAATTTTCTTTTCAAACGTCCAAAGTCCAACTGCCAAGTTCTGTGGTCAAATCAGCCAAAACGGCACATCACGACAATCCAAGATCAGAATCTCAGTCGAAGACCGGCGCCACCTGGAAGGTCAGATCGGAAGGACGGGAAAACACACCGTGGGTGCCGAGACTCGGGTCACTCAGTGGCAGCGTACGCGTCCATGGCGAGTTTCCTGACCTTCGTCACGACCTCTCCTTCGGGCATCCGAGTCGCCGATGAGTCCCTTCGTGGTCGCCAATTGTGGTATAGGGTTCAAATCAGGCCTACATACTCTGTTCAACTCTCGAACACCTTAGTATAGAAGTTGGCACGGACACTGGAAAAGGTAAAAGACAAGTTTATTAAGACCCCATGGGGTGGTGATACATTCCTACAGCACCCTTCGGCAATGTAAGAAGTAGCACACCGAACATCGATGCGCGACCTCTTTTATACAGTTTAATAGCAATAAAAAGATAGGCGGGTACAAGTTACACATTTTAGGTACATATAAGGTCATTTTTGGAACACAGCCAACATGTGGGAGGAGTTTCAACAGCACTGGTCAGTTAGTGTGAACATTCCTAAAGAGTGACCAATTGGTGCGTAGTGCGCATGTGCGCTTGACCAGTACTAAAAATAGCCTGTTGCCGAGCAGACTAGTGACCATGGGTATCGAGAAAGGACGAAAGGGCACACTGACCACGAGGCAGCGTTCATAGGAAACGGAAGTCAGAGGGATTCAAAATGGCCCCCGTTCGTTTTGGTCAAGTTAACAGAAAAGACCGTGTAGCTGTGCTAAACGCTAACTCAGGAGCTGCCAAAACACGACAACTGACATATAAAGAGCATGACTGGCCTGCTTTTAGCATTTCCTGACAGAGTGGCAACCACTTCTCCCATGGTAATGGCCATAACTAATATATGTTGGGCATCCAGCTGTGGCACAGTGGTAGCCTTGGTTTAATGATTGGCATTATTAGCATTACAGAGGCATTTGTAGTGTTATGGTGAGCAGGCATGGCCTATGATTCCAATGCCTGGGTATTTCAAGCTGAATTTATCCATGAGAGGTATTTTTACATGGTGGTACTCAATGAAAACGAAAAGCTGATGTTTAGCAACTGTTTATTTTCTAAAAAGGAAAACTGATTTGCTTTTTAAAGGAAAAAAATGTTTTTTCAGAAAGAGTTTTCTTCTGGAAAATTGAGTTTGATTGCTCAAAGTGAAAAGTGATTTTGATAGAAAAATATGTGTATTTTCAAAAACTAATATACTAATGAAGACCAAATATTGAAATTCTAAAACACATTTAAAGTTGTTAGCTGAATGATAATTCAATTTGAGTTGGGGAGACTTACTGCTGTGGTAATACCCTTTGTGGCACACAGCATATGATGATTTGAATTTTACTTGATTACAAGCATTTAATATTGGTAAATGTTTCCCTAGCATTCTGCTGATAACTTCACATGGAATGTTTGGGAGGTTACTACTGATATCGTGCTTAGGGTGGTCACAGTGTAATAGTAATACATATCATCAGCATTTTATAGTGATAAAATATGCTAGTAGCTCGGCAGGACTTTCCTTGAGCAGAATTAGCTCTCACTACAGAAAAGGTTGGAGACCCCTGGGTGCCTGGTTTATTTTCTGTCCCAGTCTGTTGCTGCTAATAACAAGCATTTACAATGCAACAGTCTCGCCTTTGAAAAAGTTAGAGCTATTGGCATTGTAAATGACAACATTTTTGTTTATGTGTTGGTTTTGAACACAGATAAATAAATGGCACTGTCATTTACAATGCCAATAGCTTAATTTCTCGCAAATGCCACACACAAACACAGACCGACACAGAGTCCCACACACATACATAACTACAGAGCCACTCGCAGAGCCACACACACATACACAGAGCCACATACACAGAGCCACATACACAGACACACACACAGCTACAGACACACACACAGCCACACACACACACTTCATCCACCCACTAAGTCCATCCACCTAGCCACCACTCAACTCCATTCATCCACTGACTCCATCCACCCAACCACACCTTGTCAGGGGCAGTAAGCACTATATAAATACAGTTACAAAACAATACATAAAACGAACTTGTGCAAGTACATGACAGCCTGCGCGACACTGCTTGCGCAGTGAACGTCAGGCTTCGACCTAAAAAGTAAAGTTCATTAAGCGCCCTCAGATCAAAGGGCTCGCCCACTCCTCCCACCGCCGCCAGGAATCTAATTAAAAAGTTGACGACTGGCCGAAAAGGCACAGTCAGCACCTTTTGGGGTGGGTGATCGGGGGCTGCAGGGTTTCCAGCCACAGCGGTGTTCAGTTCTCATTTAAACATACCTTAGTGAGGGGGGATGCTACAAGGAGGGGTGGGTAGTCAGAGCTAACCAGTGTTCCCATATTAATGGTGGAACATTCAGCAATTCCTGTGCTTGTTTGTTTTTTAAGCGAAACAGCACTTTGTGAGCTGGGATCTATCACCAATCCTGCTTAAATAAAAAAGAAAACGTGGAAACATATGTTTCATAATGCCAAGTGCTTTGGGTTAATAAAAATGACAAAAAGTAATATCCCAACGAGGTCACTTGGTAGCTGTGAATAAGTCCACCCGGTAGCTGGGTTTGGGGTGGTACTGCTTTGAATGATGGTTCTAGTGGCCTAGGGTTGCCTTACTGCTTTAAGTGTGGTTTAGGGTTGAGGTGCTTGCAGTGTTCACCACCTGTGGCAGTCCCTAGGCCAACTGGCCTTGTTGGGGTAGGACGCCCTGTGTCCCAGTGTCAGGGAGGGCCTAAACGTGGCAGCTGCCCACTAAGTGCTGGGCAGCTGTAACAACAATGATGGGGCCAACGTGGGAGCCTCACAGGCTCTGAACAAAAGAAATGCCCCCTGAGCCTCGTAAGCTCTCAAAACAACTGTGGCACCTGGAGCCTCTCGGGGCTCGAAGACAAATGGGGCGCTGTGAGCCTCTCTGGGCTCGAAGAACAACTGTGGCGCCTGGAGCCTCTCGGGGCTCCTCAACAAAAAGTGGGGCCAGGTGGGAGCCTCGCAGGCTCAAGAAATGAGTGGGCCCTTTGGAGCCTCGCTGGGCTCTAGAACTAAGAACTGCCTCTGAGCCTCTCGTGGGCTCGAATTAACAATGCCCGCTGGAGCGGCCCGCTGCCTCTTGGGGCCGCTCCGTCACCACCGGAATGCCGCCTGAGCCTCTCGGGGCTCTTCAATAAATTGGGCCTGGTCGGGGAAGTCCCTCTCAGGGGACTCTGCATCAGGTAAGGCCCCATGGGCCTCTTAGCACACACACTCGCACTGGAGGGGAGGGGTGGGCACCGGCAATGTGCCCCGATGCCCCCCTCTCCTTTTCGGCCACTCACCGGAACGGCGGACTCTGGTTGCGGCTGGAGGCCGCCTCGCTGCTATCTTCACCCGCGGGACTCGGGGGAGCCTCGCTCCACTGTGGCACTCCTCCGGCGGCCGCTCTTTGGCCGGTATACTCCGGGGCTCTCCCTCGCTCCTGGGAGCCCCGGGGGGAAGCTCCTTAGTCTTTCCTGTCGTCTGGTCGTCCCGCCCCCGGCCTGCCTGACTTCCTGTGCTGAGGGACGCCAATGGCAGCGCGGCCCTTGGCAGGGAGGTGGGCAAAGCGCCTCCTTAGCGTTCTCCGGGCCAGCGGCGGTGAAACACGGGCTCCCTCTTCAAGCTAATTATAAAGCAAGGTGGGCACTCGCTGGGGGCAGCAATCCAGGGGGCCAATGCCGGGTGGGCCCGACTAAAACAAATAAAGCGCTCCCAAGCGCTAGTGAACAAGATGCAGCGATCCCAGGCGCTAAAGCAAAAATAAAGCGCTCCCAGCGCTCGTGGCACAATTACAGCGCCCCTAGGCGCTATGAGGAAAAAGCAAAGCACTCCCAGGTGCTTGGAGGCCAAAAGAAACCGACATCGGCCAGCGGCCTCAGTGCGCAGCCCACTCCTGCAAAAGCCACTAACAAATGATCAAAACATGTCGTCGTCCCCCCAAAAAAAAAACACCTGCCCACCGCCACATGACGTTCGCAAAGGGGTGGAGCGAGAAAAAATCACCGAAACGCCCACGAATCTGTTCCGAGAATTACTGACAGATCTCTCTTCCAATGGCTAGCCTCCATTTATGGAGCTAGCCAATGGAAGAGAGAGGCGGGTGAAAGCCCCTTACTGAAAAACATAAGATTTCGCCTGTGCGACACTGCTGTGCAGTGAACGCCAGGCGAAACCTAAAAAGGGATTGCTGGTAATAATGAGGGTGACTTAATTACTGTGTTTGACCATCTGCAGAGCCTTAAAACTAGTGGTGTCGCCCTGGGGAGGAAGACATTGCACTACCAGTAATTGCCTTGGTTCACATCCCCTGCCTCATCACCAATTGCAGTCAATAACAAGCATTTGCAATGCAATAGGTCTCGCATTTTCAAAAGTTTAAGCTATTAGTGTTGCAAATTACAATGCCTTTTATTTATGTTTTGGCTTTTAAAACATAAATAAAAAGCATTGTTATTTACAATGTCAATAGCTCAAACTTGTTAAATGCGAGACCTATTTCCTTGCAAATGCTTGTTCTTCTATACAGATACAGATTCTTGGGGCATTATAAACCATACCCATGAATGCTGAGAGGTTTGTAAATACAACCAGATCCTCAAGATGGCAATCTAGGGGCACATCACCCAGCTTGCCTAAAATGCATCTTTTTATTTTGCATGTTTAGGTTGGTGAAATTAGCCTGGCCGTGTTGCTAATTTTGAAACAGGGAAATGTTTATTGAATGCAGCCCTGAAATACTGGACTGGACTGTTTCTGGCCAAAAGGACAATCAATGTGTTTAAATATGTAGTCCAGAATGCACGGTTTCAAATAAAATGTCCTTTGCTTTTGTAAAAAAATAACAAACAAAAAACATTTTAGTTATAGAAATTAGACCTTGTCGAGGCTACTCTCGGCAAAGCAGAAGAAACAAAGGACTTCTCTGCTATCAGAAATGCAGCTTTTATGAAGGATTAAATAAAACACGGTGGCTCTGCTCGTACATTTTAGTAAAATCTGCAATGTTAAGTTAACATTGGGCCCTGATTGCCTGTGGAATGTTCACTTGAGTTAATTTAGAATGTTTAGGTTCTGGTTTGCTTTTCACAACTAGAGTGTCATTTAAACAGCAGAACTCAGAAGTGTTGAAAGTTTCCCTTGTAATGTTCAGCTAAGGAACACGTGGTTCCGTTGAAATTTGAATGGCAGGTTTTGTTTTAATTTTCATGAAGAAGTTACTAATTAAACAATGGGCTGTAATGGAGCTCTGTGGAGGTTGCTTGTTATGAACGGTTTTATTTCTACCAAGTGTGGTATGTATTTCGCGAAACCAGCGAAGTAAGGGCATTCATTGTACAGCATGTGTGAGCACTAAAAGCATGCCAACATGTAACTAAGTATGACCGTTTGAGTAGGGGCAGCTACCACGCAAATCTGTGAATTATAGGCAGGGCTACTGAAATTAAGTGATTCAGCGGCAGTTGCCTTTTCCCCATAACTGATGATCTCTACACTTGTGTACCTTCCAGATAGTCCACCACCTTTCACCAAAAACACTGGTTCTACAGATGCCGCATATTTTAGGCCGAAGAACTGACACAAGGCTGCCGTAACTCTACAAGGATGTCGCAACCTCCCTTGCTGTTGGCCACTCCAGGCCCGGCAGGGGGTCGATTGGAAGTGATAGTGAAATGTGTGTGGCGTGTGATTTTATTTCTCGTGCAACAGGGCATTTGACAAACACCCGTCTCCTTTCTAGGTGGACTATCAAGCCCTGCTTTTGGTAAACGCATGTGTCCAGAGACATCTTTTGTGGAATGAAAGCAAACAAAAAAATCAACCATTCACTTATGAAAACTCAAAAATGTTCCGCCTCTCAAAATAAAGCTATTTTCAGTGGGGTGGGATGCCGTACTGATTCCACATTAACCGGATACACGTAGAAGCAGCGAATGTGCAAAAGCCATTATTTCAGAACCTAACCGTTATCGACTAAGTTAACGTTCTGTCTTTATTTAACGGAAATAGAAATTCAAACGTCATTTGCTTTTTGGTGGGGGCACTCAACACTTTGGGCGATTTAGGTCCATGCTTAACAGGAGAACCCCAACATCACATATATGTGCAAACACGTCACTAGGCTCATTTGAAAATATAGCCAAACTTTGATTCTCTTTTTCACCATAACCCAATCTCTGTTTTCGTGATATGGATATCAAATTAAAATGTAGAAAAATATTTATACGTACAGATTTGTGCAAAAAACTGTGCGGCACGAATCACACACATATAAAGGCCCCCAGAAAGAAAGGATGCCGCCGTCTATGTATTTTCAATTAACTGGGCCGTGCTCTGAGCCATTGGTGAGACGATTCCCGGTAATCTCTGTTCTAAATATAGCTCCCTGGCTTCCTGCTGGTGTTTGCTTCCACATGTGGCAGGGCACATTTTTCGTGTCCAACAGAAAAAATTAACTACGACACACCCCTCAGGCCGAGGCGCTCCCGGGGTTCACGGAGCACGCTGGCACCTCTGTGTGAGCAGCGCTTGCCGGCGGGTCACGGGTCTATGCTCGCCACTTCGGCTCTGCTGGCACACGATACACGGTGACAGGGAAGGTGGTGGCACAGGACAGGGTGTCACAAGGAGGCAAGGCATTCAGCCACGCGACAGGGAGTCACAAGGACGCAAGGCATGCAGCCACAAGACAGCGAGTGACTGGTAGGCAGGGCATGCAGCCATAGGACAGAGAGTCACAGGGCAGCAGCGCATGCAGCCTTAGGAAAGGGAGTTAGAGGTAGGCATGGCATGCAGCCATAGGATAGTGTGTCACAGGGAGGCAGGGCATGCAGCCTTAGGACACGGAGTGACGGGGAGACAGGGCATGAAATACATGTGCATATATTGTGTCACTGAATTATCATGCGATACCAGCACTTATTGAATATAGTGTACTATTAAGTCACAAAATAACTACCCATTTGCCATGTGCCGATATCCACAAAAAACAAGCTTGCACGGCAGCAGGGGGAGGCGCACACGCACCTCGCGCAGCAGCAGGGGGGAGGAGGGGGCCAGCGAGATTCACTTGTGGAAGTGATCATTTCTACAATATGGCGCCGCTCACTCCCGCAAGTGAATCGCCTAACGTGCACACGTTGCCATTAAAGGCAATGGAATGCGTGCACGTTTTTTGGCTGGAAAGCCATACCGATAACAAAAGGTCTTTTTGCCTATGCAGCGCATGTGCGCTGCATAGGCGAGACCTAAAAAGGGATGTTGGCCTCCCAGCCTGGGAACAGCTATGGTGTTGTTCTTTTTCACATTTTATTTACTCTTGAATACCCTGTGGTTTATTTGTTTTATGGGATGCTGTGTTTCTGTAGGTATTTTCATGCAATAGATTACTCTTGTTTGCAGTACCCTGAAAAGAATTGCCTCTATATCCTGACTGGAGTAGCCGCCCCCACCCAACCTGACCCCCCCCCCACCTGCAGGCCTATTGACGCTGCCCTCAGCCACATACCAAACTGTACTTTTGGCCCCAGAACGAAAGTTTCTGAGTTCCCATGCCCTATGGGATATCCCAGCACTAGATGTCATACTTGCCAAATTCCAGCTTTCACCAAGTCATTAGAGTGGAAACAACCAAGTCTTCAGCATTCTCCGAAAGACCAACAAATCTGATATCAGAAAGTAGACTTGGAGGCAGATTGTTCTGGTGGGTAAATCCCAAAAAATTAAAAGAGCGACTACCTATTCTGGATTTCCTAATTCACCTGCGATATATCAAAGCCTGATTAGTGGAACGGAGATCCCATGCTGGCTTAGAGAAAATAACTCTGATGCATAGACTTGCTGGACTGTTGTCATAAAGTGCTCTGTGCACGTGGCAAACTAACTAGAAATTGCTTTCTTCTGAACTGGAAGCCAGGGAAAAAATTGAGACAGGCCGAAGAAGAACTCTAGCTAGGCCTGTGTGGGGGTTGGGCCAGGGCGACCGGGGACGGAGTCACAGAATCCAAGACTTTAAGTAAAGTTCTCAAAGAGGGTTTTATTTTTATATATGCCTTTCTTCTTCTGCTCATTATCCTTTCACGGGCAAAGACAGCTGGGTCCGTCTTAGTGTTCCTTGGGGACTCCAGTATGTATCCGGTAGGACAGGCTGTGAGGCAATCCGTCAGGAACCGGTACCACAAACGAAAAGAAACAAAGAAGGGGTTTTAGGAGGGCATCCGGTTTGAATACATCAAGGGCCGGGAGTGAGGGAAACCAGGTGCACACGTGTGTTTGCTATATACAAGGGGTGAGAGGTCTTGTCAGTGCTCGTGCAGGGTAAGGGGCGTAGACTGTACAAAAGTTATGTACAGCTGGGCGTAAGTACTCGGGAGGTTGCTAGCGCCGTCCCACCCAACCCGCTACAGTGCCCCGTACCTTGTTGAGCCACGCTCCTCCCGCGGGAGCGTGGCGGGGCGAGTCGCAGAACCGTTGGCCTCCTGGCTTGTCGCGGGCGTCCTCGGTCTGCACTGCACGGCTCTCTTCGTCCACTTTGTCCTGACTCCTCTGACTCTCTCCACTCCTCAGCTCTCCTTCTCCTTTCTCCAGCTCCGTGGAAACGCCGTCCGACGTCTTCCGGGTTCCTTCTTCCTTTTGGGAGCCCGCCGCGATGTGCTGGATTAGGGCGTCCATCTCGGTTGTGCAGATGGGCTGTGGTGGAAATCCCACTTCTGACACCAGTTGTGGGGGTTGGGCCGGGGCGACCGGGGACGGAGTCACAGAATCTGAGACTTTAAGTAAAGTTCTCAAAGAGGGTTTTATTTTTATATTTGCCTTTCTTCTTCTGCTCGTTATCCTTTCACGGGCAAAGACAGCTGGGTCCGTCTTAGTGTGGCCGGGAGTGAGGGAAACCAGGTGCACACATGTGTTTGCCATATACAAGAGGTGAGAGGTCTTGTCAGTGCTCGTGCAGGGTAAGGGGCGTAGACTGTAAAAAAGTTATGTACAGCTGGGCGTAAGTACTCGGGAGGTTGCTAGTGCCGTCCCACCCAACCCGCTACAGTAACCCGTACCTTGTTGAGCCACGCTCCTCCCGCGGGAGCGTGGCGGGGCGAGTCTCAGAACCGTTGGCCTCCTGGCTTGTCGCGGGCGTCCTCGGTCTGCGCTGCACGGCTCTCTTCGTCCTCTTCGTCCTGACTCCTCTGACTCTCTCCACTCCTCAGCTCTCCTTCTCCTTTCTCCAGCTCCGGGGAAACGCCGTCCGACGTCTTCCGGGTTCCTTCTTCCTTTTGGGAGCCCGCCGCGATTACGTCCATGAGGGGAGGAGTCTCGTCAAGCTGGAAACCCCAGTTAAAGGCGCCAGGGTTCTTTTCTTCTTCGGGTTCCCATCCACTCGGGTCTCCTGGCCAGTCCTTGAATGTAAAAGGGGTGGGCTGCTGAGAGGGGACAGAAGTAGGTAAAAGAGGAGCAGCCGACCACCACTCGTGACCATAGTCCTGTCCGTCGGCAGGATACCCCACCCCATTACAGCCTGTTACAAATCAATCTTGCCGCTGTATTCTGAATAGATGAAGCTGCATGAACAAATAATCTGACATGCTCATAATTGCACGTTCCTCTAGTTTAGTCTACTCATGATCAAAGCTTGAACAATGTTCCTTCGCCACTTTACTGGAATTTACCTAAATAGGTACTGTATTGTTCTTTTAAGAATGTGCCTGCAACCACCCTGCTACTTCTGAGAAGCAGCAACCTAAATTCCCATGAGTCTCAGTATGCCTATTGTCGATGGAAATAATCAGCTGTGTATCAACAGCTTAAGTAAGGATCTAAAATTCCCATGCCCTGAAAATGCCTGAGAAAGGTGCCAAATGTATATTGAACAAACTGCGGAAGATCCCTGAGGAACCCACAATGCAACCTATGAGGGCTAGATTTAAAAGGGGGAAGCTGTACTGATCTTTTGCTCAAAAACAAACTAAACCACTGCAAAGTATTGGGATGCAGACCAATTTCATGCAGCCACTGAAGCAAAAGGCAGTGTGATACAGTGTTAAAAGCTGCAGACAGGTCTAAAAGGATAAGGCCCGCTGAGTTACTCTGGTCCACCAAAGACCAGATGCTCTCCAACACTGCCACTAAGGTAGACTCTTTACTGTTTTTAGATCTTAACCCAGTTTGAGAAGGGTCCAACAAGTATCACACTCCAAATACTGAGTTATTTGGATTTTGACTGATCTTTTCAATATCTGTGCCAATAAGGTAACAGTTGATTCAGCGCTGGGCCAACCACTTACCATTGCTTATCCGATGGGTCTTTCTATGCGACTGGGAAGTGAAGAGAGTTATCACTTGGTCAAACGCATATAATTAACAGTGTAACCCATTTAGCTACATAATAAGGACCACACATTTGGCTACACAATAAGGAATCAGAAATAAAGTCAAGAAGTTTTATTACAACTTAGCAGTCAGATTAATGTAAATGATCTCAATACCATGCTGTAAAGGTACAGAATAACAACAGGACAACCAAACCTCCTAAAGAAGTTTGGGCGCATCAGTATGAGAAAAACAATGAGTTTAGTCACCGCAAAGCAAAGAATTAACATAATCTGATGCACAGAGTAGAGTCTTTGATCTTTTCTCTTACACATGAGTAATAGCTAAAATCCTCTAATTTAAAGTCTTAAACTATCAGAGGTAATTTAATCTAAGGGAGTCTCAGAAGCTGGGGAATTGTGAAAAAGAGAAAATTGTTGAAAGTATGCAAGAAGGTTTCAGCATTTCAGAAGCTCGTTCATAGTCTTATGGTGATAGGGAAATAAGTGCTAGCCTAAGACACACTCAGCAACGAATCAAAGATGCAAGCTTACGGGTCAGTACCTCTCAAGGTACAAGGAAAAGTGGGCAACATCAACCTGTGAAAACACTAGTTAATACCACAAGACATATCTGGGTAACACCCTTTGTTCACACCATCAGGAGCTCCATTGTCTTTTCCATTCTCACATAGTGAGCTGCAACATTGGCAGACTCTCTCAGACTAGTTCTGAGAAAAACATCATCTTCGGTCACCTGCGACACTTTGTACAAACAATTAATGCTCTGGCTCTCCATGGTATTGTCAAGGTCCTCTTCTTAGGCTCTCTATCACTAGTAGAGTTACATTTATTGTCAAACTAACAAACCATGTGAATGAACCTACAAAGAATAAGACACACAACTAGAAATTGAAAAACGATATTTAATGCAGAAAGAAATACAGGCCTAATTGAGTCAATTTAAGCATATTATTACTAATTATTAATATTATTATTATTACAACTAAGAGCCACAGAAAGACGCTGGAGGATCATGCCCACTACCATCCATCGCGATCAACTCAGAACAGTCCGGAAGAAATACAACAGTCATATGAAGAACAAAAAATGCATATTTTTCCGCTACACACTGGATAGTTCAAAAACAGACCCAAGGAGCTCTTTAATATCATCAGACAACAAACCTCCAAACCTGATACGTCCTTAGGGCAGGCATCCAAAGAACGGTGCGACAACTTCGCCAACTTCTTTTTTTTTTGTGTTCAAAAGTTTTTTATTGGGAGCTTCAGAGATATACAGCTGTACAAAAATGAATAATAACAGAATAGAATAAAGAGTACATACATAACAGCAAATAAGGAAGTAACAAAAATTGGCGTAAATGGGCATGCACATGAATCGTGTCAGAGATCTTGCAGTAAAAATAAGTGACCATAATATACACGTACGTTAACCAAACAAGTATTCAAAGGAGAGTTGCATCCAATATTACATGACGGAATGTATACAAAGACCTAGAATGATAGTGTCACCTCCACAGTAAAACAGAAACAACGTAAGTTATACATGTACGTGGAACATAAATGTGTACATGGGAGAGTTGTAATTGGTAACCCTTGACGATGAGCGTACAGAGTCATAGATTAGTAACTCTACCACCCCAGCAGGCAAGTTAGGAAGGTGAAAATACGGAATGGGCGCGAGGTGACCAAGCTTCAAGGAGGCTTGTGTAGGTCAAAGTGATCGTCCAGCGAGGACCAGATTTTCCTGAGTGGCGGACGCCAAGGGGTTGTGGCTAGGGCTATGTTGTCAGCCCCTCTTAAGTTGGTGACCCAATTCAACCAATGGGGGAAAGAAGCTTTGTTCGTGCTTTTCCAGTTATTAAGTATGATTTTAACCGCAGCCGTCAGCAATAGGTCGAGTAGGGCTTTGTCATTATCATTGAGTGAGACAGCTTTGGCAAAACCTAGGACGAGCGTTGAGAATTCCCTTGGGAGGGTGATATGAAGGACTTTTGATATAAAATCGAAGTTTCTGTCCCAATAGGAGGTTACACAGGGGCATCTGAAAATTAAGTGTTCAAGGTCCCCTCCCTCACCTGTACAGTTCCAGCACGTGTCATCGACCTTGATTTTGTGCAGAAACAGCCTCCTAGGTGTCCAGAAGGCCTTATGAAGTAACCAGAACTTGGTTTGTGAGAGTGTAGGGCTTATTTTGTGGCGAGTGGTGGACTCCCAAGTTCTGGCCCAGTCTGCCTCTGAGGTAGGTGTTGATGAGAACGAGACCCAGTAACGTTGGAGAAGCTCAGTTAGGGAGGACGATTGTGGGCGAATAAGTTTATATATTCTAGAGACTTGGTGGCCCAGTTTGTTAAGTGAGGTGAGCAAGCCGGGGAGGGAGGGGGTGACGTCCTTCAGGTTTGCTTTTGCTAGTGCAACTTTAATGTGTAAGAAGTTATAGAATTCAATGTGGTGTAGGAGGAATCTATTCTGTAGGTCACTAAAGGTGAGTGGTAGTGAATTTTCGGTGAGTTGGTGGGGGAATAGTATACCTCTTTCTATCCAAGTGGAGTAATTTAGAGTTTTCCCTTTGTATGTTAAGGCGGCATTGTGCCAGAGCGACTCCCAGTTTGAGTGTCGGAATTGATGTGGTAGGTGTCTACTAACTTGGAGAAGAGCCATTTTGGTATTCTTGAAAATAGGGCCCGAGCCTAAGGTGGGACGGAGTTTAATGGTGAGTAGGGCACAGGGGTTGAGACCTTTTAATATTGACCTTTCCACAGAGAGCCACACAGGGGTATATTCAGTCTGTGAGGTTAGCCAGTACGAACCCTGTTTAGCTAAAAAGGCAATTTGGTAAATTTTGAAGTCTGCCAGGTTGACTCCTAATTTTTTGTCTAAACGCAGTTTCTTTAAACTGATTCTGGCTTTCTTACCCTGCCATACTTCACCAACTTCTTTAATGATAAGATCTCCAAGATCGAGCGCTCTCTGGACATCAATTGCGCCTCCCTTCCCAATAGCAGCCCGGTTGGGGTGTTTGGTAGCGCCCCCTTTCCCATCACTAAACCCTGGTCACTCTTCTAGCCCATTCCAGAAGAAGAGATAGTCAAACTGATCTCCACCTCCAAACCTTCATCTCACGCCCTTGATCCTCTACCTGCTCAACTCACCCAAAAACTGAAATCCTCCCTAGCCCCACTCTGGTGCAGGATTAGAAACAGCTTCCTAAAAACCGGAATCGTTCCAGATTGTGTTAAAGTAGGACAAGGCACCCCACTGCTGAAAAAACCAGGCCTGGAAATAAATGACTTAAACAACTTCAGACCCGTCTCCAACCTTCCTCTTCTTTCCAAAATCCTAGAAAGATGTGTACTCCAACAATTAACTCAACACTTGGACAATACCAACCTACTCGACTCCCATCAGTCGGGATTCAGGAAAGGTTGCAGCACAGAAACGACGATCCTCAACATAATTGATGATATCCACAAATCACTTGACTCAGACCAATGTTGCCTCCTCATTCTCCTAGACCTATCAGCAGCATTCGACACAGTAGATCACAAACTTCTCCTTAAGGCTCTCGAAGAAAGGGCCGGTCTAGACGAGGTGGTCCTCAAATGGTTCTCCTCATTCCTTCACAACTGCTCCCAGAGAATCAAAATCAAAAGCTTTGAGTCCGACCTTCACCCAGTCAATAAGGGAGTCCCCCAAGGATCAGTGCTCTCCCCTCAACTCTTCAACATTTACATGGAACCCCTCACCACCCTACTCAGAAATGCTAACATCCCCTTCCACCTATATGCTGATGATACGCAAATTTACGTGGAAATCTCCTCTGCTAAAGACATTCAAAGACTCAATTAAATACTAAGGGAAGTGCAACTTTGGCTGTCGAGTAACCACTTAAAACTGAACCCGGACAAAACCGAACTACTCCTCATATTGACCGCCTGCGTAGGGTTTGGGAGGGAGCAGGACAATGGCGCTCCAGCAGATATTAGGTGACTGGGAGGTAGTCGGTTTCGACACAATTGTTAACGGTGCAACCAGTGTAGAGGAAGACCCTAAACCTCTGTATGAGTTAAGGGCAAGAGCCCTTAACACTGGAATATGTACAAAAGATACTGCGCACACGTTTAGGAATAAACAGTATTGATACAGCGAAATTACATAAAAGCAAGTTGACATTTGTGGTACAATAAACAGGTTGTTTATATAGATGGTATTCTTCAGAATGAACAAACAACGCCAGCCGACACGTGTTTCGTCAACAGGGCAATGCCCGTGAATCTTCAGGGCTGTAGTGGTGTGATATGCGGATCGAATTACCGGTGATAATTCCGACCCGGTCAACGGGTTGAAGACAGCCGCGGGTAGGGCATGAAGGCGAGAAAAGCACTGCCAAGACTGGAACCCTATGGTCTTGGCCGAACACAGACTTACCCATCCGTGTTCAATCTCTTATCCCTTCATGTCCTACCCGCGACTGTCTTCAACCCGTTGACCGGGTCGGAATTATCACCTGTAATACTCAGTTAGATTCAGGCAGTCCTAAAAGAATATGCGTTAAGGTTCCCTGAGCCCCACACACCCGCCAACGGAGGGGGTCTCGTGCAGGGTTCCCACTGTGCAATTTAGATGGTGTAAGATACCAATATGTAGTTATTTACGTGGCTCTCTCTATACCTGCTATGTTTCTGGCTGTGTGCCAGGCTCTATAATATATAGCCTCCCACTCACGCATTGTGAGTTCTATGCCCAATTCCAGTTACCATTGCCGCTGACCAGGAGATTTAGCAGGTGGAAGGGGGTGTTTCAGGTGGTTATATAATTTCGAAATGAGGCGCGTGTCGGACTATTTGGCCTACAGCCATTTCTCAAATGGTGTCAGGTGGCGTTGTGCTAGGGGGGGATCTTTGGGGGCATAACACAATCTCTAATTTGTTGGCATCTATATCTCTTGATTTTGGGTAAGCCCAACTGTTGACAAAAGTCCTCGAATGTGAAAGGACCAGTCTCATCAAAAAAGTGTCTGATGGATCGACTGCCCTCACTTGTCCGCCAGTCCGGATTAAACTATGGATTTTCTGCTATGGGTGTCAGGGGAGATAGGAACGTCCTCAAGGCCTTTCTCTCGGCCACCTTGTCCCATGCCCCAAGGGTTGTCCGCGTTACCAGCGAGAGATAGAGATTCTTGGGGCAGGCCTGTTTCGGCAGAATATGGATCTTCCACAGAGGCATTTTGGCCAGGGCCTTGTCCATAAACAGCTAGTGCTTTTCGAATTCAGAACTGAACCATTCCACAAAGGATCTGATCTGAACAGTAATAGTTTTGAAGATTCTGACTCCCCAGACCTCCCTCCCCAATGGGCCTTTAGCTTAGCTCTTGGTGTGGGCGAGGTTTCTTGTCTGCCTAAATAAAGTGCTCTAGTTCATGTTGAAGGGAGTGTATGGTACCAGGAGGAGGATCCAGCTGTAATGTCTGAAAGAGGAACCGAATTTGGGGTAATATTGTCATCTTTATCGCCGCTTTTCAGCCCAACCAGGATAGTGTATATGATTTCCATCCATTAAGATAGGTGCGTATTTTACCGGAGCAGGGCCTAGTAATTTAGCAATACTATATGGATCTGAAAAGGTCCTCGATGTATGCACTTATGGACTGGCCTTCCAATCTGTGCGAAACCCCCTGACATGAATGTTATTTCACCGCGAGCGATTCTCGAGATCTTCAGCATGTGCTTGGAGGTCGAGATGTTGGTCTTGAAGACAAATGACTTCTTGTTGAAGCTGTTCCAGCTCTTCGTCCCTGTTTGTGCCTTGAGACGCAAGTGTATCAATTTTGTCTCCCAGTGCGTCCACATGTTTTCTAACCTGTTATAAATGGAGGTGTTTAGTTGGCAGAGGTAGGAACCTTTGTCCAAGTAGGATCCTTGCTTCTAGTCAGGGTAAGGGGCATACACACTTTAGATAACCCCTGCTCACCCCCTTGGTAGATTGGCACGCTCAGACAGGCTTATCCCAAAGGCAATGTGTAAAGTATGTGTACCAACACTCACAGTAACACAGTGATAACACCACAAAAGGACACCACACCGGTTTAGAAAAATGAAGTATCTTTAGCTAAACTTTAACTAGACCAAAACGTCAAAAATCCAACATACAAGTATTAAGAACAATGACTTTCAAAAGGTTTTAGCAACTGAGTCCATTGAAAACTATGGATGCATGATTTCTTGCAAAGTACCTGTCATTGCGACAAAATTCACCAAGCCAAAAAGCCTCAGCGATGGGAAGTGTTGAAAAAGAAAGAGATGCGTCGATTCCTGAGACCTTCGTTGATGCGATGCCACAATTCCGCTGTACACAGGGGAGCAGTGCGTTGGGTCCGGTCTTTAGGGGGAAGTGATTCGTCGATTTTGAGACGACTCCGATCCGCGGGTGAAGCCTTGGGGAAAACTTGCCTCATATGGATGATTCGTAGAAATCCGGGATGCGTCGGCGAACGTTGCGGCGGTGTCAAGCGGTGCTGCGTCGATTTCTTCAGCCACAATCCCTTGATGCGTTGATTCTTGCAGCGGCAACAGGGGCTGCGTAGGTTTCAGCAGTGGTGCGGCGGTGCGGGAAGGTTCTTCTTGCACCATGGCGTTGCGTCGAAAAAATTGTCACAAGAAGAGGTATACTTCAATTTTCTGTTGTTACACTGCTTTCCAGCTCCCAGCAGCGGAAATAACCTCCAGAGGCCCCACACTGTCACAGGCACTCCTGGCAGGTAAGAACACATAGCAAGGAAGTTCAGGGGAGCTGGGGGTGAAGTCTTTGTGCTCCTGAGACTTCAAAACAGGAGGCAAACTTTACTCAAGCCCATGAAGACTTTCCTCAAGCAGGGGACTCATCACCAAAGTCCTTCTCCTTTCCTTGTCAGAAAACAGCAACTGCATGACAACCCCAGACACACAGCAAGGGCAGTACTTCTCCTCAGTTTCTCTAGCTCTTCTCCTTGGCAAAGGTTCATCTTGATTCTAGAAGTAGTCTAAAGTTCAGGTGTTTTAGGTCCAATACTTATCTCCCAAAATGTATTTGTTCTCTTTGTGGGAGAGTCTCTGAGCCCAGTCCAAACCAGTTCCGTCCTCTCTTGTGCAGCTGCCCGGCAGGATGTAGAGACAGCATTGTGTAAGGCAGACAGGCCCTATTCAGGTGCAAGGGAAATGTCTTCCCACCATTCTAAATGCAGACCACGCCCATTCAGGAGCTAGTGAAAACGTCTCCCCTACCCTGAATGCAGCCTAGGTCTATTCAGCCCAGCCCTGACTCATTCAGGAAAGGCAGGATACACATAAACACCCCGTTGGCTGTCTGATAAAATGCACCTCTCCAGTCCCTGTCACTACAAAATCAGACAGTCAATACACAAACAGGCAGAGGCACACAGAAGGTTAAACTGTAAAATGCCTACTTTCTAAAAGTGGCATTTAAAAAACACACAATTTAAAAACCATCTCTGGTAAAAGATGTGATATTAAAATCTGAGTTCAGAGAACCTAAACTTTATTTTTCCATTGTATCCCTATGGGAAGATATCCGTGTAAAATGTTGCAAAGCATTCCCCATTCTGTGCTATGGGCCAAGAAAGCCTTTCAATAGTGAAAAATGAAATTGGCAGTATTTCACTATCAGCACATGTTACAAACAGCAGTACATGTCCTACCTTTCACATACACTGCACCCTGCCCAAGGAGTGTACCTTGGGCCTATCATTGGGGTGTCCTATATTGAAGAAAAGGGAAGATTCGGGCCTGGCAAGTGGGTGCACTTGCCAAGTCGACATGGCAGTTTGTAAACTGTTCACAGGCAATGCAGTGGCAGGCCTGAGACATCTTTTCAGGGCTACTCATGTGGGTGGCACAATCAGTGCTGCAGGCCCGCAAGTGTATTGCAAGTATTTGATTTACCAGCCCCGATACACTTAGTGCACTTTACTAGGGACTGACCAGTAAGTCAAATATGCTAATCATGGATAACCAATCATGTACACAATTTACACAGAGATCATATGTACTTTAGCAATGATTAGCAGTGGTAAAGTGCCCAGAGTCCTAAAACCAACAACAACAGGTCAGGAAAATATAGGAGGAAGAAGCAAAACGTTTAGAGATAACCCTGCAATAAGGGCCAAGTCCAAAACAACCCCTTTCCAGCCTAAAGCCAGGGTAGACCAATCCATACCTCAATGGGCTTCCCTGCTCGGGGCAATAGAACATAGAACCTGGCCCGCAACAGCAGAGGTCTCTTCCCATTCTACGCCTTCCTGAACGCAGTTGGATCCCTCTATCCATACTCTCAGGGCCCACTAAGCTGACCCATGGGGAACCCTTCTCCTCACCTGTGGACCCCATCTGTGCAGCACCTAAACTTACTTTGCTCACAAATATTTCCCAACAGGCAGACAGTACCCACATAGCCAACACAGTGGTGTGGCCCAGTCCACCCCTGGGGTGTGACTCCTGTCCCACTCTCAGGGGAAACTCTGTCCACCAGGACAGCCAGCCACAGTGGCCACTGACAGCTGTCACTGATGAGAGCCAACCCTCATGCCTTCCAGGCCTCTCTAACCTCTGGGGCATCGGAAAGTGGGGGGCAGTAGCCCCAGGTACCTGGCAACTTTTCTCCACTCTCCCTCTTGCCAAGTCAGGTGTGGCATCCTGACACTGGCCCACCAGCCCAAGGTCTGTACCCTGCAGCTGAACAAGAGACTGGTCTGGGCTCTACCATGCCCTGTCTTCCTCCCTGGGTTTCTGCACTCTCCCTCCTTGAGTGGTACCCACAGAAGACAACTTGGTAGGGGGACTGTTAGCAGTCGCCCCTTTTTCCAGGTCAGGGGGGACACCCTGAACCTGGTCCTCCAACCCAGAGTCTGTATCATTAGGCTGGACCTGTGTGTGGCACCCCAGCACTTCCAGGGAAGTACACCAACCACCCCCCAAAGGAAACACACTCCTCATGAGTTGTGCGAGAGTCTACTTGACGCAGGTCTCCAGCCTCCTGTCCACTTGACCGAGCATGAAGACCCCCCAGGCCAGAAGTGGCCTCACCAGGGTCAGTCCTGGAGTACTCTAACCTCAGAGCTGGCAACCCCTGACCCACTGGTCCTTCCACTAGGGACTGCATCCCCCCTTTCAGTTTTCTCTGGACTCATTCACCCTCCCCACTGGAGCGCTGCTGCCAGACACCAGAACTGGTGGGATGCTTGTTACAGCAGTCCTACCCCAGTTCACCTCACACTTTGGGATCCCCCTCAGGAAATGGCCTCCCGGTACAGACTAGGCCCCCTCCTGGTGTTCAATCATGGAACCAACCATGTCCTGGAACTGGGCCTCAGACACCTTGGGACACAGTCCACCCCACTCCCTCTACTCAGAGACAGGACATGGGGCTCCTCACCCATTCCACTAAACTGGGACCTATTTGGGTTACTCCAAACCTCCCCTACCTCACCTGGTTGGGGAAAACCTGAGCCACCTGCTTCAGGATCACTCCCAAAAGCCTCATCAGACCAAAAGGTCTGCCTCCAGCGCAAGCTCCCTGGAATCAGAGAACTCACACTTCACCGGGTGTTGGAATAGTTCTGGAAAACAGGGACTTAAAATATGTTCTCCATCAATTGCATCACACAGCCGCCACAGTTGTTAACCAAGCTACCCTTTGCCTCACCATCCAGTGCCTCACACAAGTACCCCACATCACTCTCCTGAGACTGGCAAGTCAGTGTATGACTGTCTCTGTTACTCAATCCACATTCTTGTGGGCATTCTCCACACATACATACCAAGACTTCTAGCATGGTGGAACCCCTCTCCCTGCACCTCTCATCTAGAGTCTGTAGTGTGCCCATCCCACCACTACCAATATGATCCCCGGTGTTGGTTCCCCAATCCACTTTAGGGACACTGCACACCACTGGAGCTACCTCATACACCTGAACCCCCTGGTGTATGTTAACCCCCTCCTTCAAGTCAGGTGCCACATCTCTGGGTGTGTGTACTTCTCCCTCAGCACTAGACACTACATTTTTGCTGCCACCATCTAAACTGGACTCCACCTCCAGCCCAGCCAAGCTCACTTCATGAGCTGCACACATTTCTTTTTGCTTGGTTGAGACACTCAGGGCCTCAAGCCTCGCATACTACTCATCGAGCTCTCTCATTCTTAGCTCATATGCCAAGATCAATTTCTTTTCTTCCAAGGCATAACCTCTCCTGCTCTCCTCTGCCTTTAGTCTCATGACCTCCAATTCATGATCCCTGGCCCTTTGCATTTCCTCCAAATCCTCAGGACAAAAGTTCCTGGAAGACTGATTGCTGTCAGCCCTAGAGGCTGCTCTCCCAACCGGCAAATCCTGGGATCTGAAATGACCTTGTGGTATACCCCCATCCACATCTGCATCATCAGTCCCCCCAGCTTATTTGGCCTCCCACTAGGCCTCTAAGGCCTTCTGCAGCTCCACTTTCCTAGAGTTGCTCCTCGTGGTACATCCAATGCTCCTGTAGAACTGCTTGAGTTGCTCTACTTTGTAACTACTTAACATTTCAATGTCAAACTCCAATTCTGCAGCCTCACTTGCTGGTTTAGTACTCACAGACATGTTGCGTGGACACTCATGAATTAGATCAAAAATAGAACAAAAATAAAACAGTATGTGGTTGCGTAGTGGTCTGCACTAAACTAGTGATGTACACCAATCACTGTGGGTCAAGTACAAATACAAGTTCAAATCCTCACCGCTGACCACCAATGTTAGAAATGGAGGTCTCTAGTTGACAGAGGTAGGTACCTTTGTCCAAATAGAGACCCTTGCTTCTAGTCAGGGTAAGAGGGATACATACTTTAGATAACTCCTGCTCACCCACTTGGTAGCTTGGCACAAGCAGACAGGCTTATCCCGAAGGCAATGTGTAAAGTATTTATGCCAACACTCACTGTAACACAGTGATAACACCACAAATGGACACCACACCAGTTAAGAAAAATAAAGTATCTTTATCGAAACTTTAACAAGACCAAAACAACAAAAAATCCAACATACAAGAATTTAAAGAAATGACTTTCAAAAGGTTTTAGCAACTGAGCCCATAGAAAACTATGGATGCATGATTTCTTCCAAAGTACCTGTCATTGCGACAAAATTCACCAAGCCAAAAAGCAGCAGCAATGGAAAACATTGAAAAACAAAGAGATGCGTTAATTCCTGAGACCTTCATGGATGCAATGCGACAGTTCCGCTGTACACAGGGGAGTGGTGCGTTGGGCCCGGTCTTTAGAGGGAAGCGATGCGTCGATTCTGAGACGACTCAGATCCGCGGGTGATGCATTAGGGAAAACTTGCAGCACAGGGACGATGCAGAGAAATCCGGGATGCGTCAGCAAACGATGCAGTGCATCAAGTGGCGATGCGTCAATTGCTTGAGCCACGATCTCTCGATGCGTCTATTCTTGCAGCGGCAACAGGCGCTGTGTCAGTTTCAGCAGCAGAGTGGCGGTGCGGGAAGATTCTTCTCGCATCACGGCGTTGCATCAGAAAAACTGTCACAAGAAGAGAAATACATCAATCTTCTTGTTGTTGGATTACTTTTAAATTCCCAGCAGTGGAAACAACGTCCAGAGGCCCCACACAGTCACAGGCACTCCTGGCAGGTTAGAACTCCCAGCAAGGAAGTTCAGGGGAGCTGGGGGTGAGACTTCAAAACAAGAGACAAGCGATACTCAAGCCCTTAGAGACTTTCCACAAGCAGGGGACACAGCACACAGCAAAGTCCTTCTCCTTTCCTTGTCGGAAAACAGCAACTGTTGGCCAACCCCAGACACACAGCAAGGATAGTACTTTTCCTCAGTTTCACTAGCTCTTCTCCTTTGGAAAGGTTCCTCGTGATTCCAGAAGTAGTCTAAAGTTCAGGTGTTTTAGGTCTAATACTTATACCCCAAAATGTCATTGTTCTCTTTCTGTAAGGGTCTCTGAGTCCAGTCCAAACAAGTCTGAGTTCAGAGAACCTACATTTTATTTTTCCATCTTATTCCTATGGGACAATATGCTTGTAAAATTGTACAAAGCATTCCCCATTCTGTGCTATTGGGCAAAATAGCCTTTCAATAGTGAAAAACGAAATTGGCAGTAATTCACTATTATGACATGTTACACACATCAGCATATGTCCTACCTTTCACATACACTGCACCCTGCCCAGGTCTACTATGGCCTCACCAGGTTCTTGGACCAGGTCTGCTTTAATGGATTTCAAGTCCTCCCGAAGTGTGGCGAAGAAATTTCTATAAAAGAGTGTCTAGCTTGCTCATGAAAGCTGGGAGGGAGGACTTTCAATCACCTCATTGGACCCAGTGGGCTATTTTTAGTTACTGTGAAGAACAGGGAAAGGAAAGTAAGCTTTTAAAGTTGTGGATTGTAACATTTTTAATGTTAGACAAATACAGATGCTTTTGTGCTTTTGCGCATTGAAAGATACTGGCCAGAAGGTAATAGGACATAATGTGATTTATCAATGGGATGAGGAAAATGTTATAACATGGCATATACAGATAGAGACTGCAGGTTTGCATGAACAGTTTGTGCAGGTCCCATTAGAAAGTCCAGGGGTGGTGTTTGAGACACAGGATTCCCCAGTGAAGTGGCAGTTGTACTGCAAAGCGCAGCTACTGTGCATGACAGAACATTTAATTCCCTCACAGATGAAAAGGCTAAAATCTTGGAGTCAGAGGTGGTGACACATGATTGCATGACTAAATACGAGCACCATACAAACAGGTTGGCAGAAAATGAAGGGATGCATATCACCTAGATTTACTCAGAACTGTGATTCTTTCGTGTCAGAATGCAAAAGCCAGACCAGTCCCACAGAAGGTGAAGGGCGAGTTGAAGAAAGGAAAATTACCAGAGCCGACAGAGCAGCTGGATTGCCTTGGGCTTCTGCCAATTGACAAAGGGAGCAGGTATCTAGCAGTGAGTGGAGAAATAGTCAGGAAGGAGACTACCCCAGCCCTTCTTACTGTCCAGGGAAAAAGAGAGTTTCATTCCAATACCAAGAATTCAGAGGCTAAAGCGTGGGTAAAATTCTCAGACAATTCCCCAGAGCCAGCAGTGAACAGTGCAGACAGGAATGATATTGTGCCTTTAGACTTAAAACAGGGACAGGAAAACATGCGCTTTTTGAAAAATATTCTTTGCAAGAAGAGTGATGCTTGTTTCTTTTCCAGGTCATCATATTGCGACGTGTTGGTGTGCCTGATGTCGGTGTATGCGTGCCCTGTATAGGTGGGACCTCCCACCCCAAGCCTGGAGTAATCACCGGATAGTGCAAGCTGAAATCCTGTGTCTGAACAAACCAGATAGACCTCTAAGACCGATTCAGTAGACATGAAGTATAATGTACACAGTTATTGTTTTGGATGCGGGAAGGCTGTGTGTCTTTCACACAGAAGGACTGTTTGTTTAAGAAAAAGAACGACAAAAATGTTCTGCATTTGGAGAAAAATGTTTTTGGAGTTAAAGAGTTGCTTTCATTTTTTGGCACATAATATATAAATTTGGCTGCTGCAATAGTAGAAGTTCCAGTATTAGCCATTTGAGATATTAGGAGCATTACTGAGTTCATATGCTTGATTCTATTTGCATCATTTATTTTGTGTATCCATCAAACATTTATTCTTACTGATTATCCATATATGCATGAGCTATTTTTACATGCTGTGAAATGATTATTACATGCTTTTATGATTTTATAGTTTTATATTTGTGCTTTCAGTTAAGAAATGCAGTGCTTCGATCATAGTTGTGTTTTTCATTTAAGACATTCTTTGAAATGATTATCACATGCTTTTATGATATCAGTGCTTTTCAAACATAGTTGTGCCTTTCAGTTAAGAAGTCTAGTTTTTGATATATGTAGGTGATGATAGTCAAAGGTCATGGGGTGGAATGTAGTGAAAGAGGCACTTTTGTGGTTTGGCACCATATGATGACCTTCGACTATCATCATTTTAATTGACTTTAGTGTATTATTTTACCTTAGCCTGGATATATGAGATGGTCCTGCATATGTCTGTTTCTCTTCTTTCTTGTAATCTTGTTGTCTTTCAGTGGGAGCTGTCATGGAGTAGACAGCCTTGCCAAGAGCAGAGGGTGTGGGATGTGCATTTGAAGGCATTGAGAGGGAGAGAGAGGTGTGGAATGTCGAAGTGCAGTGTTGTGAGCAGTGGTGCACACATGTGCTCGGTGTTGTGCACTGAGAGACAAGGTATGTGATGCTATAGGACATTGAGAGATAAAGTATGTGATGCTATAGGCAGTTGTGCAGAAATGTGTATTGTGTTGCACAGTTATGAGAATTATGAGTTCTTACTATTGGCTTTCACATGGCCTCATGTCATCTTGTTTTCTGGCTTTGCCTTGCTTCAGCTTTTTGCGTGCACAGCATTGCTTGCAAGTTGTTTGGGTTATGAGAATTATGAAGTGCTTCCTATTGGCTTTGACATGGCCTCATGTCATAATTTTTACTGACTCCATTTTCTGAACTGACGCTATTTTCTGTGCTCGTACGTAGCTGCAAAGTGGAGAGGGCATGTTTCTGCTCCTCACTTGTTTTTCGCTCTTCACTGACCAGAGTGAACTGGATATTATCTCTGGAATGTACAACTCTGCCTCGGAGTCAAAATACGGGAGCTTGGCCAGCCTCCGTCTTGGCCTTGACACAGACTGGAACAGTCAGCTCGGTTTTTCTAATGAGAAGGGGGCGAGGTTTTCTAGAAGCTTCACCTCACGTTGAGTAATGATATTTAAGCTGGGAACCTTCTAGGGCCAGGTGGAAGCTCACCACCGAATAGATGTATTTGTAATATCCTATCCTGACATGTACTATGCTATGTCAGTAGAACCCTGCATCAGTAATGCAATATGGAATGTTGGGAGTAGTAAATGTCAGTTAGATTAGAGCTGAGTGCCTGAATAGGTGCTCCTGGTGGGGCTATTATCCTGTTACTTCTTATCTACTAATAAACACCACCTATATGCACCTGGTCTAGTATCCTGTATCTTCCTATCTACACCTGGACCTGTGGGACAAGCCCACTACATTTTGGCGACGTCGGACTTAAAGAACCTACCAATAAAGAAGAACTACACTTAAGAGTGAAGCAAAAGGAAGAAAAAGCGTACTTAAGAAATCTAACATGTCAAGTAAGTGAGAGGTCACGCCTGTTTGCCCCACTAGTGTCCAGTACAACGGACAGCTCAACAACAGGCGTGCTGTGTACTGTCATCTAAAAGAAGCTTTGTAAGAATTACCAATGCCTACAGCGTCTCCAGTCCACAAGAAGACAAGGTAAATTACAGTGGCTGTGTGTAATTTTGACGCAAGAAAGCATCCTGTTTTCGATTTTATGACTGTACACTTAAATAAAATTATCAAGGAACAAATGGAAACGTGTAAAGTAAAGAAAAATATCTAACTACAATTCTGAACTTTACTGAAATCGAGTGATTTTTCATGGATGATACTGTTAAGAAATATCACAGTTAAATACAATAATATCGCTCGATCTGCCAAGTGTGAAAAGTATGAGCAAGCTCAGTCGAAAAGAAACTGAAAAAAAAAATGCGTGAAAGAAATCAGAGGCAAACCGAAAAGTGAACTCGAGCTGTCTAGCATGAAAGTGGTGTCTATGTGAAAGAGAATTGTCATTTCAAGTTTTTACAACTTTTGTAATGTACAAGCCTCATGCTACAAGCATTGGAAAATCAGTTACTCAACAAATTCATGTTTGAAAATGGCTCGCGCATCTCACCTTCTCAGTTGCGTCAGCCATCAGCCTCTCATGACGTCTTCGAGTCTTCTGGAAATACTATGCTGCTTAAGGACGTCTTGATGCATCTGCGCGCCGAGAGCCACTCGGTACACGTCCTCCGTACGTCCTGCCATTTTTTCTCCTGCTCACCGAGAAAGATTATGCCTCCAACGTCGGAAAGTCGATTTCTCCCTCGAGTGTCCGTGCTTTCAACTAACGGTAAAGGCTTTACACAAAAGTCATCGTTTTTTTTTAAAACCAACATGTTTGCGTCGATTTCTTCATCTACATCCACCGAAATTATATGTCATGTTCTGACCAACCTTTTGACTTACTGCAAAGTACTCTAGTAATCTGCCAAGTCGCAGCGTCTTTACTCAAGATTATTAGTGAAAAACAAAACACGCACAAGCTCACAAAAACACAATGCAGAGTGCGCTGTCCCTGACACGCAGAAATCTTGAATTTGAAGACCAAAGCAGGGCAGATTTGACTCAGTCAAGGGAGATGCCAAGAAGCAACGTCAATCAAATAACAGTGACTGTCTGCCAACAATAGCAATGCGATATACTTTTGGAGTTCACATGACCTTTAAATGAAATACATGAATCTAGTAATTGAAAAGACTCTGTGCTAATTACTTTGGCTGAGGAAACCATACAAACACAGTCTTCTTCGTTATTCCAACAGAAGCGTTTTTTTTTTCCAGTGATTTAGAAGTCGAATTTCATTCCTTAAAGGATTCTTCCTATTGGCAGTACATTTCCATCTAGTATTTCATTTCGTAATAGTGTATGAAATGTTTTCTCAATGGTGCATGAAATGTTTTCTCACATGTAAAAGAATGTTACATTTCTACATATCGTTTTTTTTTTTCAAGTACACTACTGTATTTTGTTTTACATTGTTTGTTTTTCGTGCACACAAATTTTGATTTCATATTATGAATATCTATACGTATTGAAGTTGTGAGGATTGGGTTTATAATGGAGTTTTCATACTTAGTGGTCGCAATTACTCCATACTTACTTGCCTTACATATGCACAATTTTGCTACATCTCCGCGAGGTGTGTTGTGGGGTTTTCCCCATTGTTTGTATCTCTAGTTGCGAGGATCCATTCCCGCATTTATTTATGCACATAATTTATTTTACTTTTGACCTCTCCGTGAGGTGTGTTTTTCCTCTCCAAGAGGTGTGTTTGGATTATTCCAACAATTTTCATGTGCATTCCGTGTAACCTAAACTTTGTAATTCTGTGCACGATTCTCTCATGTTTTTGGGGAGTGTTTGTTGGGTGTCGTCCCGTTAGTTCAGTGTACTATATTTATCCATGTTGTATAGTTAAGTTACTCTCACCACCGTCTTTGTTTTTTTTTCTCCTCTTGATAGTTGGTGTGAGTTTGTGTTTTTACTAACTATGCGCATGTCAGTACCTCTCCGGAAGTTGCCCATGTTAGTTGTTTTACCCTCTGCGGGTGCATGGTTTCTCTTACCTTGATACATGGGTCAGTTTACTCTGGGCGTATTAGGTCTGTTTCTACACTTTAGCCCAGTTGTTCTTCTATTTCTTATCTTAAAATATTGAGGGAAATTCTGTTCTCTTCTTCTCCCTCGCCTTATTCTTCTCCTGAAATGATATAGTTTTCTACATCTTTCCTGGCCAGTAAGTGTGGGAAAATCGGTCATGGATGGTTTCTTTCTCTTTCAATCTCGTTGTTCTCTCTTTTCTGTATTTCACTCTGGAAAGAGTGATAAGTGTCATTCTCTCTTATGAGTGTTGTTTGTACATTCCTTGTTGTTCCTTACATTTGAAGGATAGTTTTCTTTGTTTTTTCTTCACGCCTTACCTGCGTTCTTCTATCTTCACTTATGCTTTTCTTTTCTTCCTTCTCCCAGCTCTTCCTGTTAGATGGGTTGTATTGTCCTTCTTATTATTCATTTATGGACATTCCTTTTTGTTCATTTTTGTAACAAGGGAGGATATGTAATATCCTATCCTGACATGTACTATGCTATGTCAGTAGAACCCTGCATCAGTGATGCAATATGGAATGTTGGGAGTAGTAAATGTCAGTTAGATTAGAGCTGAGTGCCTGAATAGGTGCTCCTGGTGGGGCTATTATCCTGTTACTTCTTATCTACTAATAAACACCACCTATATGCACCTGGTCTAGTATCCTGTATCTTCCTATCTACACCTGGACCTGTGGGACAAGCCCACTACAGTATTGCTGTGGAGGTGACGGAATTTGAGTCCTGATCGAACTCCTTCCCGGGCTGGTGAAGGGCTCCCCCAGATTGAGTTGGCAAGGATGTTGCTTAATCGATGGATGAGGTGTTCCTAACCATTTTGTATATATTTTCTACTCTTTTGCTACTTGTATATACTGCATTTTATTCTAATTGTTCATTTTAGCCACATGATACTTGGGAATATGCATTTACTGCTATATTTGGCCAACCGTTCTAAAATGTTGCATTAATAAACTTGTGTGTGTTCTTTTAAATGCACCTGGATTTGTCTTCTTACCTCCCCTAAAGAGAGTGCTGCGTCTTTTCCTCATCTTTAGGGAGTGCTGCTCAAAGTGCATTATTTAAAGATGCAGTGGTGTTTTAAATGCACCTGGATTTGTTTTCTTGCCTCGCCTAAAGGGAGTGCTGCGTCTTTTCCTCGTCTTTAGGGAGTGCTGCTTAAAGTATATTATTTAAAGGTGCAGTGGTATATTTGCCTCCAAAGTGGGAGTGCAGGATTTGGATGTGGCTTATTGGTGAGAAGTCACATTCATTACAGTTGGACACCGGTTCATGCCACAGAGGTCTAGCTTTTGGAGTTTCAGAATGGGTTTTGTGAGTTTTTTTCTCTGATTTAAGAATTGGAGTTGGATGTGCCTGTCTTCTGGATCTCTCATGATCCCAGGTAGGTATACGGTATTGTACTTGAGAGAACTTTGCTGCCATTTCCACAGCTTATTCTAGGGTCAGCCCTGCATGCTGCCGTAACCGTTTTTGATTTTGCTATGGCAATGCTTCAAGATATTTTCGAAGTAGATTTTTACCATTAAGTCCCCTTACTACACTCAAGGGGTTTGAGCCAACGATCCCCTGCATCCTTCATCTTGAAAACAGGTCTTTGGGGTGTCCCCTGGTGTGCCTCTTTCTTTTTGGAACCTCACTCTTAGACATTCATCTATCTCTAATCTATCTAATATAGTTCTCTTTAGCTCCTCATATGGTGTAGTCACATCCTCATTGGCTGTTTGATATACTGCTTGGGTGTCGGCCGTCAAGAGGGGAGCCAGGTAAAATGGTCAGCGTTCTGTTGGCCACAAACTGGCTCTTGCAGAATGCTCAAAATTTAGCAAAAGGGCAATTGTGTGCTCCCCTGCAGTATATATTTGTAGGGGGACCACAGGACATGGGGTTGTGGGGCCCTACCTTGAGTCAATTGGAGCTGCCCTTCCGTTATTTTGGACATGTGCTCTCCTTGAGCTTTTATGGCATCTGTAAAGACACCCACGGTCTGTTGCCGCCAACCTGAAGTAACGTTCGAGGGCCCAATCCAACTTGTGCTGACCCTCTATAAGGTGTTGAGTGGCGTTCTCTATCTTGTATCAAATGGTTGGTCTATGCCTGCATTCTCCACCACTAGTCACCTATGCATCGTCAATACTGTGCTCCTAGCTGACTACTACAAAGAAACTTCCTCAGTCCTCGACCGTATGCTTTTGGAGAGGTTTATTTTGCTCCTTAGTGCATCTCAGAACAAGAATACAACTTGTGTAGACAACTTTCGAAGTGGGACATCGTTCTCCTCGATCTTCGTTTTCCCTCTGATAAGGGGACTGGAGAAATTCCCATTGGTATCCTCGGAGGAAACAATAGAGCGATGGAGCATGAGGCAGATATACCAAACAGCTTTGTCGCAGTTAAAGATTTTACCTCAGTCTTTTATTAGCTACTTTTTAGGCTTTCTGGAGCTCTCTGGAGCAGCTCCTCTAAATCATGACCTATGGGGCAGCACTTAGGGGCCAGGAATCACTCCAGCAGAGACCACCAAAAAGACTCAGTCCAGGTCTAGTTGCTAATGGTTAGCTAGACACTCCAGGGAAAAGGCCTCATTCAGCTTGTTGTATCCGTGTAGGAACACAGGTCAGCCAACTGACACTTTGAGTCCATTTCTTTGCCATGAGTATGGGGGCAGGTCTAGTCCATCAGAGCTCCTCTCAGGTCACAAACAGCAGGTCCAGTTATTTTCATCTCTTTCGCAGATCCAGAAATTATTCTGTCCAGGTGCCTTTGGATGCCACATTTATGCGCAGCACCAACTAGTTGGTAGGGGGTGACTGCTGGGCACTTCCTAATCAATGGGGTAAAAGTTCCTCGGGGCAACACTACCCTCTTTTTACGAAGTTACTGTTTACAAATAGCCCAAAATGCCACAGCAGGCATTTTAAAAATAGCAAAAGTCTTCAGCCACACTAACTTGGATCGGAGTGTTGTGGGTGTGTATGGGTGTGCATTATGGTAATCACTAATGTCCTCCCACATCTGGCACTACACTCCAGTTTGAAGCAGGCACTGTACCCACAGCAAAGCAAAGACAGAAGTCTTGTAGGACAAACAAAAGGGTCCTTCTGCAACAAAGGGGATACACAAAAATTGTCCTGGCATCCTGTTCTCACCATTTCAAGTGCACCAAAGTGAGACATGTAGTTCAACATCTGTTGACGTGATGTTTAACAGGGCCAATACACAAAGCTTCCATTTTACATGTTCACGTTTAAACTTGACGTCTTTTTAGACAAGTGACTTTTTGCCTGCTTTGAAAGTACATGATAACATACTCAGAGATTGTTCTACTTGCAAGCACATTTCTTCGTAAGCACCTAATCACATCACTGTACATTATGTTCAAGGATAAAGTACACTAAGCTCACTGCCCTTGCAAATTGTTGTAGTCTGCTTGGAGTCAGCTCTGAGTTGGAAATACAAACAATGAATGGATAAGGTCCTCAGGCACAGTGCAAACAAGGCCAGTTTTTATTATATAAACTGCTTCTGACATGTAGCTCATCAGAGGAGCACTTCCATGGATTATCCTGGACGTTGGCCTGTGGCTGAATCCGAGCCCTGCTGACTTCTGTCACTATACTGCAAAGTATGGAGGCCTGTTCACATCATGCTGGCTTACTTACAAATCAATCATGCAGGGAGTTTAGCTACTCCAAGAGATCTGGCAGAATGCACAACTTATTATGCTCTCTCGCATAGGTAGCGTTAGGTAGGGTTACCAGAATTATATATATTCATACCTTCTAATAATCACTGCAATATCATGATGGCTGAATTATTCATCTTTTTCACCATTTTGGTAATGCTGATAACTTTGCTTTGTTTCCTTCTGTTAATAATTGCAGCTCATGTTATTTACACAAGAATCCAATTGATTCAAAAAATATTTGAAATGCCAATTTGTGTATCTCTTGTGTCTCTTTTTGGGCATGCCTAAGAATCTTAGGTTAAGATAATAATGAAAAGATAGAGCTGTTTCCACAATTTCCCTGGGCGGGGGATCAGAGTGGCCTTGTTCTCAGGTTGCAGACACCATCTGGTACACTGACAGGTTTAGGGGTTCAGATGGCACACTGTGAACTAACCAGGATTTGGGCAAACATATTCGAATGAAATGCGCAAACTAAGTTTCCATATTTTGACGCATATATTGTCAAAACGCACAGTCTTACTTGGTTAGTAGGAACCATACGACACTGTCAAGCAGAATCTGATACTATGTTGTCAATGGAATGCCCAAAGTGTCCCCCATACATATTTTATTGAGCTCAGAGGAATCATCTCTGCCTATTCAGGTCAGCCTACTGTGTGCTCCTGGAACAAATATCACACCTCTTTCACATCTCCTCCTGGACTGAGCACAGGCTGAGAGTTGATGGCGAGTTAAAGCAAATTAGGCTCTAGGAACTTCAGGTAAGGAAAAGGTAACTATTAAAAAGCTACTTTTCCTTAATTTAAAAAAAAATCTGAATTCATCATAGACTTGGATTTGTAATAACTATTAGAAGTAGTTGTTTAATTATTTTTCTAGCTAGTACCATAGCTGAGATACAGTATTAGAATTTTAAACTGTACTCTGATTTTCCACATAGTACAGCTAGGCCTGCAGTGCCATGTTAATAATATTTTCTACCTGTCATGAACTCTGCCTTATGAGCTACAATGTCCAGGCAGGGATAACTTACTAATATTTAAGAGGGAGGTCTGTACCTTTTGAATATTTTTGTTTTGTTGACAGGCAGTACCGTAGGTTTTGCGATGCAGCAGTCAGGCTACACAGGGAAGGCCTATGGTCATGTTTGCACAGCCACTATAGAAGGTGGCACAATAGGTGCGGCACGCCACTAGTGGCATTAAACTTCCAGGTTTTGGGTACACTTATTGCACCACACATTAGTGACTTACAGGCAAGTTAAATGTGCCAGTTAGGAATAAGCTAATACAACCATATTTAGAGGGGGATCACAGGCAGTTTTTTCCTGCTTAGCGGTGGTAAAGTGCACTGACTTCTAAAGCCAACAAAAATAGGGTAATAAGAAAACAAAGTGACCACACTGAAAAGGCATGTAAGAAATTGGGTTGCTGATTGAGGGGGGCAACCCCCTTCTTGAGCAGCAACCACAATTCTTTTCAGGGTGAAGTCATAGGCAAACGCCAAATTAACCTCTGCCCACCCCTCTGGTAGCTTGGCACAGTCCTTCTCACTCAGGCAAGAGGGCAGAAGGGCAACACATCAGGCCAGCAGTCATTTTAATCAGCAGTCCAGTAGAGTGGCAGTACAGCAGTCCTTCTTTCTGGCAGAGTCTTCAACAGGTCCAGAAGTATAGAGAAATATTGGAGTCAGAGGTCCAATATTTGTAACTGGTACCCACTTTGAAGTAGAGGAAACTTATAGAGGTTTCCACCCTCCTGATGTGTCAGGCATCCCTTTTCTCTCTGTTCTGGCCCCAGCTTGTCTGAGTCTCAAAAGAGTAGTGGCAAACCATTTGTGAGAATGCTCAGGCACACCCTTTGTGATGTGCAAGTGTGATAGGTTTTACCTCCTCCTCCTCGTTAACTCAGAGTGGCTTATCCTGCCAACACCTATCTTCCCTTTGTCTCACCGTCTGGGAGCAATACACGAAGACCAACTGCCAACAACAGCTAGTCATATGATCCAGAATGCAGGCAGCAGACACCAAATCGTTAGGGCAGGAAAATGCTACATTTCTAAAAATGGCATTTTCAGAATTGTTATTAAAAATCCGACTCAACCATTAAAGAGGGCTTTTAATGACAATTCTATAGACACCAAACACGGACTGTCTACCTACTCCCAACTGAAAGTTACAGCTTATTAAATGTAAAACGATAACCCAATGTTTTCCCATGGGAGAGGCAGGCCTTGAAGTAGTGAAAAGTAAATGTAGGGGCTTTTCACTACCAGGACACGTAACACTTAAAAGTACATGTCGAACTTTTTAAATACATTGCAACCTGCCCTGAGGGCTGTTCATGACCTACACCAGGGGCAATTTGTATGTTCCATAAAAAGAAAGGTTTGTGCCTGGCAAAAGGTTTATTTTGCGGATTGAAATGGAGGTCCATTACTGCACACACAGGTTGCAATGGTAGGTCTGAGAGATGTTTCAAGGGCAAGTTAAGTGGGTGGCACAATCAGTACTACAAGCCCACTAGTAGCAATTCATTTTTAGGCCCTTGGTACATGTAGTACCACTTTGCTATGGACTCACAAGTAAAGTAAATATGCCAATTGGGTGTAAGCCAATTCTCCATGTTTCGAGGAGACAGCACAAGCACTTTAACCCTGGTTAACAGTGGCAAAGTGCACAACGTCCTAAAGGCTGACAAAAACAGGTTAAAACAACAGGAGGGTGAAGGCAAAAAGTTTGGAGGTGACCCTGCAGAGAGTGCCAAGTCCAACACAGCAGAGTTCCTAAACACACCCAAAAAATGAAATGCTAATTGCGTTCTTGAAGGTTGGTTTTCAGGTCTACTTTTGTAAACTCATGAATTCCAGAATTTGCAGCAGTGCGTGTACAAATACCTACAGGTACACTTGTGATCTTCTTCAAGAATTGGGCTCCTAATTTATTTTCATGCTACCAGTAATAGTTTCACGCTGATTCTCTATTACTTTTTTTTTTTATATCGCCATGTTTTACTTAATGATGCTTTAAAAAATAGACAGGGTGCACAATTTAGATTTGGGCATGAATGGGTGTGGATAACTGCTAGAGTTAGTGGGAGCTGCAGATGGCATTCAGTCCTTCATGGAGTGGCAAACACTGCGATCAGTAGGACATCAGGGGACAGTTTGGACCAGCAGAGCATGAAAGGTGGGATGTTCTCATGCCCTAAGTTCTTGGAATGCCAAATGACATCAGCTAGGAAGGAGCATCGCACCATGGGCTATCAACAAAGCACTTCCTTGTTATGCCCTGGAAATAACTGGAATACAATGATTGAACAGGTTGCCATAGTGCCCCCATGGGAGGTGTGGTATCGACATTTCAGGCGAGCGCGGGCATCCCCACAATCAAGACTGTCACGCAGAGTATATGAACAAGAGCTGGAGGCATCCTTGCACAGCCTCAATCACCTCTTTATTGTACCCATAGCGCTGCGTCTGATGTCAGGATTTAGGAATTCGTGTGCTTGTTTACATAGGTGTGTCGTGTGACACACTACAGACGGGCCTACGTGACGGTGCTTGCTAAGTTAAGAACTGCCAATATATTTTTTTACAGCAAATGGCAATTGTCCACCAATAGCTGGCTTGAGAGATTGTGTAATCTTGATAGTAAATGGGAAATGTTATTTTACCTAAATGTTCGTGAAAAGATGCTGATGACTTTTTCACTAGCAAAGGTGTGGTCTCTGTTGATTTTTGGTTCTTCGCACTCAGTGGTGCTGGAACAATTTTCATCGTGGAGGTGCTGCGTTCCATGTTATGCCACTGAAGTCGCAGGGTTTGTGAAAAATCACAGAGCTGCATTAACTGTAGCAACCGAGCCACGTCCATTCAGCAATAGGATGTTAGTGTTGTAGTATGCATCCAGAGATGCATTTTGCATCACATTGTGCCAAACATAGGGGTACTGCTATTTACTAGAGCAGATATTCCATTGAAATGACCTCTTCAAATGGTCATAGATTTTGCATCAAGCGTGCAGTTTTACTGCTCAACTTAAAAGGCACCCAAACAACACATGGAAATGTGAATATGTCCACAGGTACAACAGCGGACTCCTAGCTCTGCTAGTTCCACCAAATCTTTGTCCTGCGCAATGCTCCCCACGCCAGCCATTGCGTGATGTCTCTATGATCCAGATCCAGACAAATTACTACAAATGGGGGTGCACCAGGTAATGAAGTCCAGTAGACTGTAAGTAGTGTCAAAAAATCCTTTATTTCAAATACCGTTTTTTTCTTTTCATGTGAACAAACAACACGCAGCCAAAGCATTTCATTCCCTCAACGGGAACTTCATCAGGGCTCGTAGACTCGTCACATTATATCTCAGGGTGATATGTTACCATGTGATAATTCGAGAAATTTAAGAATTCTCTCCAAAGGATTTTGGACGCAACCGGAGAAATGTCTTGACGGTCTGCAGCAAACACGCCATATTATGCCTGGGACAATTTAAAGGGTTTCCGGCGCAATAATCTGGAGAGAATTCTCAGATTTCTTGAATTATCACTAAGGAGTATTGACAAGGGAACATATCACCGTGGGTTATAACGTGACGGCTCTACGAGCACTGATGAAGTTTTCCTTGAGGGAATGAAATGCGTTGGCTGAGTGTTGGTTGTTCATATGAAAAGAAAAAAACGGAATTTGAAATAAAGGATTTTTTGACCCTACTTACAGTCTACTGGACTTCATTACCTGGCGCATCCCCATTTGTACTAACACATGGAAATGCGGTTTCTGTGCCTATTTGTCACACAAGTAAAGTGTCTTCATTTATTTAGATCCCTTTAAAATCTTTGTTTCCAGCTCACTTTAGAATTAGAAAACAAATCTCTAATCTGTATATTTTGTTTATTTTTTTATAGTATTTAACATGATATTTGTTCTTTAGCATTTGCTCTTTACTTGCTGATGATATAGTTTGAAATATTTGTAAAATTCAATGACAAGTGCTCCAATGTCGAAAACATTCCAGCACAACAACTGCATACTGCAGCCCTCTCATTGCATACTCTCTGTACTCCAGTAAAATTATCACTCGGTTACAAAATTCACTCACTTTGCAGTAATAGAAAAGAAAAGTAAAAACTGGTCGCCATGTTATAAAATAGGAATAAACAGCAGTTTGTCAGAAAATATTGCATGACAATTGACCTCTGTCGTTTAATACACAGCAAACGCTATAAGATTAAAACAAAATGTAGGTGGAGCGTGACTTTGTGCTGGGCCTAGAAGGTGGGTTTCTGCTGATGCTCTGAGGGACGGCTCAAGCAGCGGCGATGCTGAGATGGCTTCCTGCATCGGAAAGGCTCAAAATGTTGGTTTTAAGGTAGGTGAACTTTGTTAGCTACTTTACAAGCTGTCTCTGGATTCTCGGCTGCACATTTTCATTACCTTCGGCGAGGCGCTCGCTCCTCTCACATGTGGCTGCCAATTTAAGTCTAACAGTGTGCGTTGAGGGCGAACGAACACACATGACATGTGGTGCATTTCTGTCAGTCATTAAAAGAAGTAGCTCTAAAGCCTGGTGAATGGAGATAGTTGTTCCTTTTTTTCATGATAAATTCCCTATAAATAAGCAACACTTCTCTCTCAAGATGTGTGGGTTCATACTTCTCTTCTTTGGCCTTTCTACCTGTTTTAATGCTGGTTTGTTCCTTATATGAGTTCAGGAACTCCTGTTACACGAATTACACAATACATAGTCTTAACATCATTTATCTGTGGATATTTATGGGCATATTACGAAACTTTAAAAAATCCTCCAGGTATTATACAGGCAAGATATTCATAAGCTCTCGTGTTGTTTTCGCATATTAGAATGGAGGATTCTTCATTGCATACAAGTTCCTTTTTTTCCTCAGTTTCTCTCTCCAGTGCTGCACAACCTAACCCTGGCAAGGCGGAAACTAAAAGGCTTAAAAAAGACCCACCTTCTCCCACAAAATCTCTTCCTAATGTTTAATTGGATCTAGTGTTGGAGGAAATTAGAGCCCTCCGCCACTTTATAGAAGAAACAAATGCCAAGTTACAAAATCTAAAAACAGGTGGTCTTGCATGGAACAGTGTCTATCTACAGTGGAGCAACAAATCACCACCCTCAACTAAGCTTCTCTCAAAGTTAATATCTTAAAAATACAGGTAACTCTTCTACAGAAACAAGTTGAAGACTTTGAAAATTGCAATAGAAGGAATAACCTGCGTAATTATGGTCTTCTTGAAGGCTCAGAAGGAACAAATCCTATCTCATTGTTTAAATCCTTTTTGCCTTAGCTTCTGAAGGTCCACCGCTTAGCATCCTGAGAGCTCACTGTTCAGGCCATCCTTCTTTGGTTCTACTACTTCCAAATACGAAGAGGGGTTATCTTGTATTTTCTGGAGTACACCAAACTTTTGCAGGTCATATCTGCTGCCTAATACCTGAAGCGCATTTCCTGGTCTGGTCATAACATTGTCTTCTCACAAAATTATGCTAAGAATACTGCAGATCAATGTAGGGCTGTCTTAAATATGCAACCAACACTTTGAGTTATGGCAGCACGTTTTGTACTCTCACAATCCATGTCTGTTTAAAGTTACATTTAATAATATGAAGACATATGAAGACCCATCTCCTCTCAAGCCTTCATTGCAACGTGTAGAACAGAGACTATGGATACCATTACAGTGGCTCATTCATCAAAATGATTATTTCCATGTCTTACTTGCTTCATACTTGAATAAGATAGGAAATACAGAACGTTTATGTCACTGATGTTGTTCTTTTCCCTCTATCTTTTATTGTAGTTCTGAAAGAAGCATTATGTGATATTTTTATAAGATGTAACAATGTTGAAAGTTACTGCATGTTACCTAAAATGACTAACCTTGATGTTTTTGTTTTTTCATAATTACAAGAGTTGTTTCCCAGTTTGTGCATGTCCTCATCTGCGATTCATGTTTTATAACCCTCCTTGAGCTTTAATTAACCCTCTGGAGTCCGGAAGTGCCATCTTCTCTACGTGGACCTCGCCCCCTTCAAAGTATTCCTAGGTATATTTGCCTTCTTTGTATTTTTTATTGCCCTCTATTTTTACCTTCTTTTTCATCACAATTTGTCACTCTTCCGTCTCTTGTTTTCCTTACCTTTCCCTTTCTTTTCCCTCACTACTCTCTTCGTCATTCTGGACTTATGGATGTACCACTAACTACCATTTAATTATGTTATTTCTCTCATTACCTGTTTGGTTCATTTTTATATCCCCAAACGTATTTTGAAACGTCAGAGGTTTAATTTCCCTAATCCAACACCAAAGAGTATGAAATATTTTGTCAAAGTTTAATTCTCATATAGCTTTCTTGCAGGAGTCACATCTTCCAGAAAGCAAGTCTGTGAAACTTCATAAAGGGTGGGTGGGCGATGTACTTTTCTCACTGGGTAATGGAAAAAAACATGGTGTTATAATTTTATTTCATAAATCCTTGCACATTCAATTGGTGTCTCAGGACACAGACAATGAGTGAAGATGGTTTTTGGTCAAACTATGTATAGATAATATTCCAACTGTGCTCTTTGATGTTTATGGCCCTATTAATCAGGGCTGTAAGCTTTGGTCTGCTTATTCTCAGAAACTCTTACAATATCGAACTGGTAATTTTGTTTTAGTAGAAGATTGTAACTACTTTGTTGACCCTTTACATGACAGACATTCCTCAACTCATTATATTCCAAACAAATCGCAAAAAGCATTCATACAAGCTGCTCAGCAAAGCCAGTTAACAGATTATCGGCAATTATTTAATCCCACATTAAGGGAATATACACATTTCTCTCTGGTACACCATACACAATCACGGATAGATTATGTAGGAAAGTAGGATCTACTTTTATGGTTATCCCCACTTTTTGCCTGGTGCTATGCTGTTTCTGACTAGTCTGATTGGTAGTCTACTAATCAAGACCCCAGTCTCTTTGCATTCTCCTCTAAATGTGTATGGTAAGTATTTATTTGATTTATTTATTTATTTAAAGAGTTTTATATAGCGCTGGCTAGACCCGAAAGTATTAGAGTGCTTTACATGAGAATCAACAGTGTAACAGAAAAAGATCAACAATTACACATTGCATCAAAAAATAGGCAATACATTAGCAGAGGAGAGAAAGGAGAGGGAAGGGAAAAGTAGTGGAGGGGGCAGGGGAGGTGAGAGAGGGAGGATAAGGGAAGAGACAACAAGGAGAGATAAAAGGAAGTCTGTCTAAAGACCGACTGGGTAGGTGACGACCAAGGAGGGAATCCATGGCCCATCTCCCCTATAGCTAAACCAGGTAGTCGATGGGGTCTACATCATGGGCAATTACCACCAATTGGGCCTTCTTATTTTCAATCAGAGTGGTTACTGTGTGCACGCCTGCACGGAGCACTGGTGGCCTCTTGGTTGGAGCATCCCCCTTGCCTGCAGCCTTCTTTTCAGCTCGAGCCAAGAGCCTCTGCCTCTTCTCCTGCTTCGTCTCTGGTCTGTATTAGTGGGCCAGCTTAAAAAGCTGAGTAGCCGTCTGTCGGTCCAGGGCCTGCGTGAACTGGTTGATCGCAGGTGGTACTTTAAGCCTCTTGTAGAGGATGGACCTCTGGCGCTGCAGCCGGATGTAGCGGGGTCATTTCACCAAGCGAGTCAGATGACGCTTGGGCTGAATATCCTGGCCAATGCCATCATTTTTGGGTCTCTTCTCAAACAGGGGGTTGACGACTTTCTTGGCCTCGAGCTTCTTCACCACGGAAGGGGCCGGGCCACCTTTTTTCCTTTAGCCTTCTTCCCCTTCGGCATGGCTGACGGTGACACTGGTGTACCCTTATTAGTCCCTATTATATGGTGCTGAGGTGCCTATGGCATAGGTACACCAGGAGTCCCCCATGGGCTGAAGCATGTATCATGCCACCCATGAGGGACCACTCAAACTGTAACTACAGGCCTTACAAAAGATATAGGTTTCCCTATATCTAAGGTCACTGCACTTAAAACCTATAAGTCACCCCTTAAGCAAGGTTTTGCAGTCCTGAAGGCAGGGTGCTTGGTTCTACGTGTGAGGGTGCCCCTGCATGAGCAGGACACCCCTACAGCCTTCGGAGTCCATTCTCCCAGGGTGTAAGTGCATCAGCCATTACGATACATAGAGTGGCCGTGCGCAATTATGCGATGACCATCTCTAAACTGGCTGTAACGAACCCTGTCATGTATGGTTTCAAACACGGAATCAAACCCCCCACCGTAAACGGTGTGGGAGGTATGATTCCACGCACTGTAAAGCTCCTCCGGGAGGCACTCCATGCTCCTGGTACCACTCTTCTAGACCTGGACAGCACAACATGGATGCTGCCGGCCAGAGATACGATTCTGCCCTTCTGCTGCTGAGCCAAGCTCGAGCAGGGGAAGGCAGAACAATAGGTATCCTGTCACAGGAAGGTGTGACCACCTCCCAGATAGGTTTTAGTGTATTCGGAACAGGGTGGGGGGGGCTGGCCAGCACCAATCAGTCTGCTTGAAGGGACGAGTTGGTGTCCTTCTTGCACAGTCCAGTTCAAACAAGCTCAGGTAGCCCTTGGCTACCGCTCTGGGCGAAACTGGACAAAGGACATGGGAGTATCCTCCCCACTTTCCGACACCTCCCCTGGGAGGGAGCCTTGAATCGTCCCAACTCTTTCCTTAGGGTACTTAAGGGCTTACCTGTGGGTGGGGCCCTAGATTTGTCGTGGGACAAGATTAATTTCAAGACACCACTTTATCTTCGACCGTCTGGGCATTCTGGACTTCGCTCTGGGCATCAAGACAGCGACTGGGAAGACTCCTGCTGCTCCTAGTCTCATCGCCCTGCTCGTCTGCTGCAACGTCCATGCCTTTGCTCTATATAGGAACCTTCCAAGGCCTGTGGACAACCAAGACAACTGAAGGAATCTCCCTTGAAGTGAAGGAGTCACTTCCCTGCATATGCAGGCACCGCAACTACGCTCACCAGTCTGCTGATCCTGGGCTCCCACAGACTCCGAAAGGCTCAGCAACACAGTTGGTAGTTCCTCACATCCCTCGAGACCTGCCCTGTCCTCTCACCAAGTTTCAGGCCAGTATGCCTTGTAGAAGCCGCAGGAACCGAACCCCTGTGCACCTTGTCGACTTGCTTTTGCAGCAGCTGGTTAGCTTCCTTCCACCAAGATCTCTGGGCTCCGAGTAGCCCCAACCTCAAGCATCTCCTGTGACCAAGATCTTCATCCTCACTACATCACTTGCTTCGTGGGCTTGGATCTTTGGTGAGCTGCTTGAGGTCCTCTTGTGACTCCCATTCCTCTGGTCTGTGGATCCTCTTGAAGGTCTTCCTAGATTTCAGCGGCTATCCTGATTGCTTGGGCCTGCTTTGACTCCCCTGCCTGTGGTAAGTCACCCGCACCTTGCTGGTCCCGATCTTGCACCTTCTACGCTTTCCACTGTGTTTGCAGTTGCCAAGGCTTGTTGGTGCACCTGACAGACACCAACCCCTCAAGTCTCGACATCTCACATAGGACAGCTCGTGAACAGCTTCTGGTCTTCCACAGCATAGTCTGGTCTGCACAGTTGCAGCTCCAAGGTCATCATTAACTCTCCTGCCGCACCCAACATCGATGGGTCTTCATCTTCCATGCCTCCTGGTCACTCCTGAGTGGCACAGACTCTGTCCCCACTGCTGGCAGGTACTTCTCACCTTGAATCCAACTTTGGGTTCCACCTGACACTTTCACCTTCTCCAGCAACAGCATCTTCCTGAAGTCCTCCATTGGGTTCAACTTCGGTTTCCGACGCCACTTCACACCTATGCACCAAGCTTTCCTGGTGTAGGTATCCTGGTTCCTAGGGTATCTACAGGTGGGGTGGCTCTACAACGTTCTGCCTTCCACATGGTTTCTTCAGGGTCCACTGGGAAGGATCCTTTTTCTTTAAAATTGCAACCGCGACTTACCCATTGACTTGTATTGAGGCTGCGGTCATGTTCCGAGTCTGAACTCGGCCTCCTTGGGGTTCCTGTCTACCTACCTCAGGTGGTTCCTTGGGGCCCCAGGACTTCTACGTCTTTTAGGTATAGTCTTGACTCGAGTCGTGATTCGCTCACCACTATTTTAGTATAAGGTTTGTCTCCCCCTGGCGACCACTGTGTATTTCGTGCTACTTACCTGTTTCTATTGAAAAGTATTATGTGCATTGTGTATATCTCTGGCTAGATAATATTTGGATATGTTGGCGAATGTTCTAAATAAACATTTTTATAACTACATTGTGTGGTTCTTTTTCACTTAATTTATACCTATAAGATTACGTTCTGGTAAAACAAGCAGCTTTACACTCCTTCTGGACTAAGCCTGAAGGCTGCTCCCCACAGCTTCCACTTAGAAACCTTTCTAAGGTTGTCTAAGACCACTACAATCACCATAAGGGTTGTCTTGATTGGTGCAGGGTGCCCACATACATAAGTGTACACCATATACCAAGCCAGCTTCTCACAGATGATATCTTCACCTCTCACCTCTTCATTCAATCATTTATATGCAGCAAACATTGGTTCCATCTTAATCTCTGACCATGCTCCGATTTCTGTGTCTCTTGACCTTATACCCAAGCATGTCACTCCTAAAAGATGGAGGCTTTAATAACTCTTTACTACTAGACACCACATTTGCCTCCTCTTTTACTTCTTTCTTTCACTAATATTTCCTCCTTAACCATACAGATACTATTATATATTTCACACAACCTGGGATGCTTGTTAAGCCTCAGCTCGAGATTTTGTTATCAATTATGTATCTAAGAAAAGGAAACTTTCTCAGGTTCAGTCCAAACAAATAATTGAGAAGATTAGACATCTGGACTCTCCTATTACACATCTCGTACACAGCACTCATTACAATCACTTATTAATGCTACGTTTCTTTTCAACAAGGTTTCAACTGAAAACGCATCCTCTTACCTCCTTAAATCTAGAGCCAAATATTATCGAGGTCAAAACAAATCTGGGAAATTATTGGCAAGTATCTTAAAGTTAAGCAAAACAAAGTACTCATCAATCCATTATAGATGACACTGACACGGTACATTATACAGATTTGGATATCTTAACTTAATTTTTTTTTAATTTACACCAAACAATATTTACCTGAACATATACCCTCAGATTCAGATATCTTACAATGCCTATCACCTACTCAAAAAACAGAATATTTCCAAATAGACTTTTTATCCCTAGAAACAGACGTCACATATTCAGACCTTCATCTTGCGCTTCTTCCCATCAAAAAGGACAAGGCTCCTGGACCAGATGTTTTATAGCTGAATTGTATATATTCTTTTCAAACTACTACTTCCAAAATTATGCTCTTTTATTCGTTCCTTTACTAAGCCTCTCAACTCTTCTGACTCTATTCCAGATTCCGAAGGATGTAAAAACATTATTGCAAGAAATACAGACTCAGTCAGTCAGTCAAATCACTTTATTCGGTTAGATAAAACCCATAAAAGTACAAAACATATGTGTACGGACCCTTACAAAATACATTTAGCCAGAGCAATTCACATACACTACAAAGTTTTTTTTTTAAAGACATGACTATATATATAAAACAATCTTGTAAAAAGACAATCAATTACGTAGGTTCCTGAGTCTCACAGCTGCTACAAAAAAACTTGCTATATAGAAAATTTCGCTAGGCTCATTTAAGAGTTGGACGTACATTAATTTGAATTTGAATTTTAAAATATTTATTAAGCGCACTTATACCGGAACGGTTTCATGGCGCTAGACAGCGGTGAACCAATGGAGGCGGAGGGGAAGGCTAGGCTGCTGCAGATCTAGAAAACAGGAAGGTCTTGAGAAGTTTGCGGAATTCCAAGTAGGAGGATGAAGTCCTAAGTGCAAAAGGAAGCGAATTCCAGAAGGATGGAGCTAGCACCGCAAATCTGGCCCCCCCGGACTTCTGCTTCCTGAATCGGGGGACTGACAAGAGGGCCTGGTGAGCGGAGCGGAGCTCTCTAGTCGGAAAATAGGATGAAATGGCTTCACAAAGGAAAGCGGGGGCAGTTCCCGACCTAGCCTGATACGTGATGCAGCCCAACTTGAAAAGGGCCCTCTCCCTCACCGGTAACCAGTGCAGAGACTGCAACAGAGGGGTCGCATGGTTGGTTTTGGGAAGACCATAAATCAGGCGGGCCGCCTGATTTTGTATCAGTTGGAGCCGGCGGATCAGGTAGGCTGGAGCACCATTATAGATCACATTCCCATAGTCAAGGCGCGATAGCACCATGGCCATGAGAATGAGCTTGAGGGCGGCGACAGAGAAGAATCGAGAAACCTTACGAATGGTACGGAGGGAAAAGAAACAGGCAGACACCACTGAGTTAACCTGCGTATGAAGGGTGAGCAGGGGGTTAATAAAGATACCCAGGGTTTTAACCTTGGGAACCGGAAGGGGAGGGGGGCCAAGAGAATGGGGCCAAAAAGAAGAGGACCAAGGACTGCAACCACCCCCCGTCAACACCAATTCGGTTTTGTCGGGGTTTAGTTTGAGGTGGTTGCAGTTCATCCACTCTTGGATGAAAAGCATGACTCTCTGGAAATTCAGGGCAGAGGTGGGGGAACAGGAGAGATTGAAAATAAGTTGGAGGTCATCGGCGTAATTACACACCGAGACCTCCATCTGCTGTAAAGAAAAAATGAGGGGTGAAATGTATAAATTAAATAACAAGGGAGACAGGGAGGAACCCTGGGGGACGCCGCAGGTCACTCTCCGAGGTGGGGCAGCAAAGTCGGCCAGATGGACGGCCTGCTCCCTGTCCGTTAAAAAGGATCGGAGCCAGGCAAGGGCCGTGCCCCCAATGCCCGCCGCCTCGACACGGGTCAACAGAATGTCGTGGTCCACCGTGTCGAACGCGGCGGACAGATCTAACAGGACCATTAGAGCAGTTTAACCTGGGTAAATCCCTTTTTCTTTAAAACAGGAAATAAAAACGTCTTTCTGATATCATTATAATGTTCACAGAACATGGTGAAGTGCATGGTATCTTGAGCTGAAAAGTTATCACAGGTACAAGGCCCTAGCTTATTTTGTTTACACCACCCCTGTGATTTACCTAGAAAGAAGTGAATAAGATCGAATCGAAACCTGGATAAAAGCAAGCGATGGAATGGCCTATTTACAATTTTCAAATATGATTCCATCATGGGTGCAGTTTTTAAAAGATAATGTGCTCTAACCGACGGTTGTCTTAACTCCAACTGTTCTCGCTCACTTGACCACAAATTCAGGAGCTGTGTTCTGACCCGCACCAGATCTACGTTCACAATCTTATCAGGATGGTCAAAAAGTTCTTGACAGGCCACACCGGCTAATAGGTTCTTAATATAATATAGCCATGTGATTTTATGAGCTCAATCCAAAGAGACACAATCCCTTATAATTCTGTGGTTTATGTCAAGTTGTGGATTAAGCCACATTTTTAACCAGCAGATTACTGGGGCTAGCTTCAGTTTATCAGTTATATGGCTCATCCCTAGTTCTTGGTGTACAGCAAAAGTTGGAGTGGATTGGGGGACCAACAAAAGATTGCGGAGAAACTTGTTCTCCACTCTTTGTAGCCCCTCCATGGGCCCCGGATAGATGAACCATACATAGCTATTGCTATACACTTGGATTTGTAGATGTTTATACTGGCCTCTACCGGTTTTGCCCCTAGCCACTGAGCAAAACCGTTCACTGCCGCATTTGCTCTAGCCATAGCATTGGTCTTGACCTTATGTTGTGCGGCCCAGGTCCCTCTTTCGTCGAACAAAACCCCTAAATATGTAAACGCGGGCACCCGGGTTAGTTCTATGCCTTCGTAAGAAAAGGTTCTTAAGTTGCTCTTTTTTTTCGGCCTAGTGTCATTACAAGGGATTTGGCAGTATTTACCCTAAGATCCAATGAATTCATAAAAAGCCCAAAGGCATCTAAAAGCTTCTGTAGGCCGACTGATGTACGCGCTAATAAGACAGCATCGTCGGCGTACAGAAATACTGGGCAGCCATCATGACCTATTAGCGGAACATTCAGACTAGCTAAATCTAAAACTTTGCCTAAATTATTAATATAGAGAGTAAAAGCAGTGGAGCTAAAATACAGCCTTGTCTTACTCCCCGGCCTGACCTAAAGTGCCTGGTGCAATTACCTTCTTGATCAATCCTTACCCTGGAAGTGAGATCCTGATGCAAATCTGCTAGAAAGGAGACCAGGCTGGTTTCTATCCCCATTTCCGTTAAAATTTGCCACAATTTTGACCTATTGACCAAGGCAAAAGCTGACGATAGGTCCATAAATGCCAGCTGTAATGTCCCTTCTTTAGCTAGAGTGTATTTCCCAGCTAATAAGGATAAATTAAGACACTGGTCTTGGGTCCTCTTGCCACTTCTAAAGCCATACTGGATGTTGGACACAACCTGATTTTCATCCAGCCAATCAGTTAATTTGCCCAAAATCACTCTCCCTAAAACTTTAACTACCAAATCAATTAGGGAGATGGGTCTATAACATTTAGGATCCCCTCTCTGACCTTTTTTAAAAATGGGCACGATTATGGACGATGTCCACGAGAAAGGCAAACCTTGTCTGGCACAAACATTAAAAACATTAGTCAAACTTTTGGCCCAAAATGAGGGATACAACTTGTACAGATCCGCCGGGACTCCGTCTGGGCCTGGAGCCTTGTTACTCGTCATGTTCCTAATGGCCAATTCTACGCTCTCCACACAAAATGTCAAAACAGTGGCGGACCCTCTTGTAACATGTGCGATCACTTGATCCACACATTCAGGTGTCTCATAAATGGCCTCAAAGTGGGCAAGCCATTGATCCTCGGTAATATTACATTCAATCGGAGTATTACCTACACCCGAGAAAAATGATTTGTTCACAATGGCCCAAAAACTACTACTGTCTTTTAGAACTTCCACCGAAGTTAAGGCATCCCAGGCTTCTCTTTTAATTTCATTTTTCCGGGTAGAAAGTGCTGCCTTATACTCCTTTCTAAGTGTCGCTAATTGGCTTCTGTCTTGGGGGGACCTTTTTAAGGCAGTCATCAAGTTGCGATGTGCGCTGGAGCAGTTACTATCGAACCACCTCTCTCCCCTAAATTGACCTGGTCTGGCAGAATAGGTCAGGTCTGTAGCTACCTGAGCACAGATGGTTTCAAAGGCCCCCAGGACTGATGAACCCTCGGTCGCCCCATTCAGGCATATAGCCATCTTTTCTTCTACCTTCGTGGCTAGTTCTTGGAAAAAAAATTCAGGTAAAACTTTTGCCCATTTAAACCGCCTACCTTGATCTGTAGGTTTCAAACTAAGTTCCTCTCTAGGTGTACTTATGTTCCTTTTCAACCCACAGCTTCTGTCTAGTTCAAGGATAACTGGGTTGTGGTCACTATAATAAGACCATCTGGCACTATAGAAAATAACCTTCAGTAAAAGAGATAGTGACATAAACATAAAATCAATAACAGTATTACACCCTCTGGCTGTAAATGTGGTGGTCCTTTCAGATAATTCAGTATCACTCGGTTGATGGAGATCCATTTCTGCCAGGAGCTCGTCCAAACAACCCCCGGAACGTGCATGCTCAAAGTGTAGCTAAACCAATGGGATCATTCCCCCCCTGGCAGCTCTGGTTACAAAGGTGAGTATTAAAATCGCCCATAATAATAATCGGGTGGTGTTGCGGGGGGTAATGACTCACGGACACAGGGGGTGAAGATAATGCCGGTCTTATTGTTTTTAGCACCCGACGATGCCGTATCACACTGCGGTAATACGGGAGAGGAGGCTCAGCGTCTATTCCAGTGGGAGAGAGTCTCTCTTTCCAATGTTCCAGTCCAGTTCTTCTCCACACCCGAGGACTCCTGGGAGATGTAGTTGCTGGCTCGGCCGTCGTTGCCGCCACCGTAGTTCCAAAAGGAAAAAAAAAGGCAGACTTGTTTCAGTCGGGTGCACATTTATCTACAGTGATTCGGGAAAGGGGGCGAGGTTCACACGCGTGTACAAGGTTCCTTGGCTCAAAAGAAGTGCTATACGAAGTGCCGGTGGTGTGAGGAATAGAGAAGTGCAGGGGACGTTCGTGTGAAGGTTCAGGGGGGTTTAGATCCCATGATACCTGCCCAGCCCGCGATACGGGAACGTACCTGGGAGAGCCACACTTCGCTTGAAGTGTGGCTGGGCGAAGCGCCTGGTCGTTGGCCTCCTGGCTTAACTGTGTGACGATCCGTTTCCGCTCTCCGGTCTCCTCCACTCGTCTCCTTTTCCGCGTTGTCCTCGAACCTGCCTCCTTACGCTCTCCTCCTCGCTTCTCCTCACGCCTTCGCTTCCTTTGGGTGATGAACACACCGGTATGGTGTTGTTTCCAGTATTTACTTCCTCGACTACGTCACTTCTGGGGGCGTGTTCTTGCTCGAGCTCTGCCCAATTAAAGAAACAGTGTTCCTCCTTCTGTCCCAGTTCGGGTAAGGCCATGTCCGTATCCGTCAATTTCCAGTTCTCCATTTGCTGCATAGAAAAAGGGGAGAATGTTTCGTTCATATGTCGCTGGGGTGTATCATGCCATAAGGGACTTGAAGTCATAGTGTCTCCCAGTATATGTTTAGCCCCCCCCCACAGTGTTTGACTGGCCCTGTACAGGTAGAGCGTGCTGGGATTCATCACTATCGTTTGCTATCGTTTGCTATCGTTAGCGCGGGGATGCCCTCGGGTCACCAGGCGCTCTACAAATCCTTAAATAAATAAATAAATAATAATAAATAAATATGTGAGGGTGACCGGTAGTGGGTTTCAAAACATCTTTCATGCCTCTGTAGGGCCCCGCTCTTAATTGCCTCCCTGCCGTAGCTGGATAGAAAAAACCTAGGGGCAGGATCCTAATACTACCCTGCACAGTATCATAACTGGCCATACTTAGCCTCTCTACCAGATCTGTTCTATCAAAGTTGATGACAACACAGTCGCCAGCGATTGATTTAGGATTTGGGCCTACCCAACCAATACGTCTGGCCATGATAATATGGGAGGAGATCTGAAAACGTATTGCCTGCTGCTTATGATCAAGCCAGTTTTTTGTCTTCCTTAATAATTCCATGGTGCATTCAATAGAATGCTCTTTCAAGGGCGGCACACCCGCTAAGACAACCACTAAATTATTTGCTTCTGGTGGTAGATGTAATCTACTGGCCACTGTCCCAGTATTGGGCCCTATTGTCTTAAGTTGCCTGTTTAACAGATCAGAATTGTTTGCCGTTATTAAATCTTTGTCCAACACAGGGTTCTGAGCTACCTTTTTTTCTTGACCTCCTACTCTGGGTGCACCTTGTACTATTGTGGACATAGTCAGATTAGAACCGCTACATAAACTAGAAATCTGAGTGGCTGCTGACCCCCCTTGCCCAGCACTAGCCACCGATTGAGGATTATCCTTGTTCCCACAGCTACAGGGCACAACTGCAATTGTCCTGGCATTTTGCCCCTACCGTGACTCCAGATCACCCAGTTTCTGATTAATGACATGAACAGAAATAGATAAACTAGTAATGCCCTCTTTCAGTTCTCGGAGCAATGGTTCAAATTGAGAACTACACATATCATAAAGGGCTATGGTTGTTACTACTCTTTGCATGTGGTGCAGTTGTTCTTATCATTTTGGTTATAGATTACCTTTTTTTAGCCTTCTTCTTCACTAGTGGGGTACAGCTTGCTTTACTCTGTGAGCTAAATGCAGAAAGAGTTTTCCCCCTGATCACAGGCCCTGACTTGTCGGTACTAACACACAAGGTCACTTCATTTATGGTTTCCTCATTTTGTTTTGTGATTTCTCACTTCTGCTGTCGTTTGTTCACTAAAACTATGGTCTCTAATGGAACAGTTGGCCCCCCTACAGCATGAGTTGGACTCCCCAAAGCATCAGGCAGAGCAGAAGTTATGCCTAGTCCTTCTTCAGCATTGTGAATTTCTTTGTTTAAGGCACCCACTGCCGACGTTAGATAGGAGATAATAGATGCTGAATTCCTTGGGATCTTCTCTTTTAGAATGCTTGTGTAGGAGAGTAGGGTCTGCTATCCTATGGTCACCCCAAATTTTTGCTTTTTGCTTCACTGGTTTATGACTTAATGTGGCTGTGGGCCTGCTAATCAGACCCACAGCCTGCTGTTCTCTCTCTAAATTGATACCCATGTACTTTAGGTGCATAACGAAATTGGCCCCTGTAACAGTGTACCCAGGTACCCAGGGCATAGGTGCTTCTAAGGCGTACCAGGGGCTGCAGCATGTATTGTGCCACCCCTGGCCAGGCCTCCATATTTGACACAACTGGCTGATCACTCAGCTGGGGTAAGTCGGTGTAACCACCCCTTACTTAGGTGTAGTATGCCTATACCTAACCTAAAATGGACACATATGTTCCTATCAGCCACTCCTATGGAAGGCCTCATCAATCCTGGAGGCAGAGTGCTTGCAAATATGTGAGATGGTGCTCTGGCATGAGCTGAGCCTGTCTGCAGCTTTCGGAACCATGTCCTTTAGCTGTTTCATGATATTGCCATCCCATATACTCTTAAGTGCATTATGAACCTCGCGGTTTAATGCTATCTTGGGTTTGGCTTTATCAAAACATGTCGAGTAAGGTGTCATACGAATTGGAATACTACCCCCTCGCCAGTTCTGGCGACGGGGGTAGCATTCCACCCTTCTAGAGGGACACGACATGTACCTAGCCTGAACCCCGGTTAAAGTTAAACAGAGCCTTAGCATCCCAAAATGGATGCTGCCACCACAGACACAAGTCTGACCTCCTGCTGCTGGGAGTCCTTCCAGCGAGGGCAGCTTGGACAAAGGGTTTCCTGCCTGGGGAGGTGCTAGCACCACTCCAGACAGGATTTTGTGTATTGGGTAGGACAGGGCTGAATAGAATCAGACATGCCTGGGGCTCACAAGGTGTCCCTGTGCATAGGCCCGTTCAAACCGGTGCTGGGGCTTTCCAGCCCCAGTCCTGGCGCGAAACTGGACAAAGGAAAGGGGGTGTAACCACCCCCCTTCCTGGTTCCACCCAGAGGAGGGACCTAGTAGGTGATCCGGCCCCCCAGATTCGAATAAGAGTGGGAGCTGTGTCCTGAGACTTCAGATCATCCTGAATCAACTTGAAATACAGAAGAAGACTGGACTTCGACATTCTGCTGCACAGAAGACGGAAGAGAATCTCCCTTGTGGCCAAGGAGTGACCACCCTGTGAACACAGGCACCAACCAGCAACTCGACGTCTGCTTTGCCGCCGCCTCCCGCCGGAGCCGGAGCCCAGAGCCTGACAAGACCCAGACTCCCAGACTTCTCACCGCCCGATCCACAGTCCCTGCAAAGAAGGGACCCGTGGAGGCACCGAGAGACGTGGGACCGGACCTCTTGAAAGACCCCCGAGAAGCTGACTGCGCAGCATCAGAGGCACCCTCGACGCTGTGCTTTGGGGTTTGAGAAGCCCCAACCTCGAGCAGCCCTTGCACCGAAGATCAGCCCCCCAGCATCTCCACGATCTGCGTGGGGCCCTTTTGCACTGTGCCACTCGACGCGCCATCCCGGCCACTTGCCACGTGGCTAGCGGCCATCTTGGCGACGAAACCTTCAACTTACACTGCGGGTCTGGTTGCTCCAGACTTGCCCTCGCTCCTGTAAAAAGGAGCACCTGCTCTGACCTTGCTGGTCCGAGTAACAAGCCTTTTTCGATTCCTGCGTGGCTTGCATTAGCCAAGGCCTGTTTGCTCCAATCAAGTTGCCAACACCGCCAACAGCGAGAAGCCTGCGTGGGACAGCTTGTGACCGACTCCTGGACGTCTTCGACCCCTCGTGTCCACGTGGCTGCAGAGAGAAGCTACACCTCGACGCCTGTTTGCACCCGACATCGCCTGGTTCCACTCTGGTTCCACGGTAGTTACTGGCTAGTGACTTTGAACATTGTCCCCTCTGCTTTCAGGTCTTCACCTCTTCAGATCCACCCTTGGATCCACCGGAACTCTTCACATCGAGTCGCCTGCAGCATCTTCAGCTCCAAGCACCATTGACCTGCGTGACGAAACCCGACACCACTTTGACCCTATGCACCCGCTTCCTGTGGGTGAGGTAACTCAGCTCCGCCGGTGTTCCCACACTGGTACACACCTCTAGTGTCTGTGTCTAAAGTTTCATCCTTCTAGGTCACTCGGAAGGTTCCTTTTTAACTAACTTTGTAACTTTTACGCACCATTGACATTGCATTGGTAAAGCGTGCACTTTCCGCACTGCACCCGAGTCCCGCGGGCCTTTCCCGACTTCTTCACTGCTAGTCCCGAACAGCTCCAGCGATTCCCCAGGCCCTAGGCCTCTTCATTTTCCCCATAGTGGTTCTTATACCACTATTTTAGTATATGGTTTAGGTGGCCCCTAGGGCTCATCCAAAATTGTGCAACTTTTGTGTATTTAAACTGTGTTTTGTTTTAACACATTTGCTTCGGTGCTCATAAAGAGCATCAGGGATATTTGTAGAAATAAATCGATATATATTTTCAATATATATCTGTGTGGTGTCCTTTCATTTGGTATTCAAGGGATTGTGTATGGTAAAACAGCTTGCTTCACATGCCTTTACAGAGTTTAGCCTAAGACTGCTTAGTCCATGCTACCCCTAGGATAGCTTGTCTATAAGGTTGACTTTACAACCTGCACCATAAGGGTTGCTTGGCATGGTACAAGGTGATCACTAGAACTAGTGAGCATCATATACCAGGCCAACTTCTCACAGCTTGCTCCCCCACTACAAGGTTGTTTCCGTTTCCCCATAATCAGGGGACCCAACTTAATATTTAGTAGATAAAGGTAAACTGATCTAAAACAATAGTACTATCTCCCAGAAGCACAATGGGGGATTAATGACCTTTATAAAGCAACACTCAATAGTCCAAAGCTGGAAAGAGTCCCTGCTCAAAATCAGTACCTTCCGTTTGTAATGTTTGCTCATTTAGTCTTCGTTTTCTCCAGATGACGGAGGGGTGGCCCATCCCAGCCAATTCGCCCAGGCAGCGCCCGCTCGAGTCCTGCGGGAGGCGCAGCGGTGAATTAAGCGCCCCTCAAGCAGCCGTCACCCTTGGCGAATAATGCAGGCGAGGACCCAAACAAGGTGAGCAGCCTCCGAGGTCTGGCAGCGTCCTCTCAGCTCCCCAACAGCAAGTTAGCCAGCAGTATTTACGAAATGCGACCCGTGCCGTGGGAGGCGCAGTGGTGATTTAAGAGCCTCTGGGCGCTTTGGGCTGACGTCGATGGTATACGCGGCCCAGTGGGTGCTGGGAAATGAAGTCCCTGGTGCACACAGCGCCCCTCAAGCAGCCGTCACCCTCGGCGAATAATGCAGGCGAGGACCCAAACAAGGTGTGCAGCCTCCGAGGTCTGGCAGCATCCTCTCAGCTCCCCAACAGCAAGTTAGCCAGCAGTATTTACGAAATGCGCACTTCACCTGTTAATTAAACTGTAAGATCTTTGCAAAGCATTAGCCTCTAGATTGGAACCTTTTATCCTCAAACTTTTGGGTAAGGAGCAATTGTGTTTTGTTAAGGACAGGTACTTGTCAGACAACACTCTCTAGTTCTTTGATGTCATCTCCAAATCTGCAGGTATGTCTGAATCTATGGCTGCTATTGCCTTAGTTGATGAGAAGACTTTTGACACTGTAAATTGGAAATTTCTCTTTCACACCCTCACTTGGTTCGACTTGGACGTAAAATCATTACTTTAATTTCTCTCTTATATACCTCTCCTCATTTATCTCTAGGTAGAGGGTTCGCCAAGGATGTCCCCTTCTCTCTATTTCTTTTTAACCTAGCTCTTGAACTATTATTGTCTCGGATTACGAAACACAAACATACATGGAATCACATACAATACACAACATATCAATTAACTGCATATGCTGAAGATATTTTGTTATTTATTTCAAATCCTCATTCTTCCCTTCCTTCTTTTTCATCTGAAGTTACTTCTTATGCTTTGATATCTGGCTATAAATTATATACTGACAAATGTGAAATACATTTTACCCTTTAAGAAATTCACTTTTAAACACAACTTCTCCTATTCTAATTTTAAATGGCAACCTAAACCCCTTAAATATCTAGGGCTTTAATTTACCCACTCTCTTACTTCTTCTGTTTCTACTAACATTGATACTTGTGGCAATAAATTCACTTCACTGACTAGCAGATGACATCCTTTACACTTATCCTGGTGAGGTCGACTTGACACCATTAAGATTGTGTTGGTTCCTATTATTCTTTTCACCCTAGCTAACATTCCTTTGAATATACCTCATAAATCATACACAGAACTTTATTCAATCTTATCCTTTTTTTTTTTTGGAACAACAAAATGTCCTGTATGTCTCTGCTGAAATTATAACACTCTAAATCTGAGTGCGGATTACATTTTCCCAATTTCTCTAAATACCGTAAAGCATTCTTATTAAAACAATATGTGCATTGGATCACGTCTTCATTACCATATACTCCATTATAGGTGGTTTTGGAACACAAGTTCACCTTTTTCATTTCTTGAATATTTATCCTTCATGCAAAAATCCGAAAGTGTTCTAATCCAATTCTCAGGAATATCTGTAAATTGTTAGCTTCAATCATGTCCTATTATCCAACAGCTTATGTCCTTTTATGGACTCTACCATTTGCCACAGTAATAAATACAAGTGAAGAATAGGCCTATTTATGGGCAAACTTGGAGAACTAAGGGCTATTTTGGAACAATCAATTGTTCAACCAAGACTCCCTTCTTTCTCACAGGCTCAGAAACTATTTAACCTTCAATCTGCTTTTATCGTTTAAATCTTTTATTGAGTTTTCTTCAACATATAACAAGACCAACCGCTCCATGTAGGCAATACGATAAAGACACTGGTAATCAGGAGCAATAGAATTACAAGAGTGATATGAGCGAAGCAGGTCAGAAATGAACGAATAACAGTAAATGAAACTAATACGTCCCCCACTACTTCCTCCCACCCCGTTCCTAGTCCACCGGGAAAATGAACAATGTGGGGTTGGAGCGATTCTATGGGATGTTGGGTGACTTCATGGTTCTGATTGTGGTGGATCGGAGAGGCGCAAGAGTTTTAGGTACCTAAGACATGTGAGTTCGCGGAATTCCGAAGTACGAAGGGATAAAAAGGGCTGCCAAAGTTCTCTGAAATCAGATCCTTTACCCACGAACGTGAGAGTTAATTTCTCCATGCCCAAGACGTACCATAAACGGTGTAGCCCCCCCTTAAAGGTAGAGATTTGGGGAGTACGCCAGTGAGTCAATATGTTCTGGGTGGCTGAACCTAATGCAATGGCCATCAAACAACCTCTTCGGGAATTGAGTGGGTATGTTAGGGGATTGGACAGTTCCAATAGAATATAGGTTGGGAATCTTAGGAGTTAGGTCTCTAAGTGGGTGTCTACTTCATCAAGAATCTGCTTCTAGTATGATTAGCTGTGTTCACGATCCCATAAAAGGTGAGCCAAAGTACCAACTTTCCCGCAACCCCTCCCAACAATCAGCGCTTTGCCGTGGGTCATATTGGTGTATTCGTTCAGGTGTATAGTACTAGTATGTAACTATTTTTGTCATTGTCTCAATGAGTCCTGAATGATAGGCTGAATGTCGGGCCCTGTTGTAAATGCCCTCCCACTCTTTGTGAGTCAAGGATCTGCCCAGTTCCCGTTCCCAATGCACTCGGCTAGCATTGTATGTGCGTTCATCCTTTGTTAGAAACATTTTATAACGATCTGATATTAATTTTTTGTCGGATGTGCGGGTAATAAGCCACTTTCCGTAGGTAGTCAAGAAGCGTTGTGCCTCAGGTTTGATATGGGGGTGGAGGACCCAGTGACGAAGTTGCAGATAACGCAGATGTTCCCCTTCCCTGAGGCCATAATCGGCTTTGAGCTGTGGGAATAAAATGATCCCGTCTAGGTCAAATAGGTGACCTAGTAAACGGCATTCTGTAGCATGCCAAGCAGAGAACACCGTCATCCCCATGCATGGTTGAATGTCTGGGTTATCGAATAATGGAGTGAGTGGGGAGGGGAAGGTAGTCAAGTTATGTTTGACGTTGGTGCGATCCCAGGCCTCAAGTGTCGTGCGTGTGATATAGGATGCATACAGATTGGGCGGTCTATAAGATTTCAAAAGAAATGGTATTCAATGTAGAAGTGTGGCAGGTACGGCTTGATCTTGAAATACCCAACATTTCTCTGAGTCTGGGCGGTACCATTCCACTAAGTGTTGCAGTTGTGAAGCGTAAAAATAAAGTTGGATATCCGGGACCCCTAATTTCCCCTCCTCTGGTGGGAGGATCGCTATTGCGTGTTTAAGACGTGGTTTACAGCCCTGCCATATGAATTGATTGAGCTCCGATTGAGTCTGCTGAATCCAGCCAGCGGGGGGGCGGGGCAGAGGGGCAAAGCCTGGACTAAATATAGAATCTGGGGGAGGATAGTCATTTTAATAGCAGCTATCCTGCCAAGCCAGGAAAGTGAGTAGTGTTTCCACCGGTTCAATTAATTGCGTATAAGTGAGCGTAGTTTGGCATAGTTGATATCAGCTGTGGTTGGGATAGAGGGAGCTATTTGTATCCCTAGGTATGAGACTGATTTTGATGACCATTGAAGGGGGGGTTCTTCTTAAAGGCGAGGGAGAGTGGGTGGAGATAAAGAGAGCTTGAGCGCCACCGATTTGTCCATGTTAATTTTGAACCCTGAGGCTAGTGCAAAACTATTCATTTCAATAAAAAGGGATCTCAGGGCAGGGATTGGGTCTGAGAGGAAAATTAAGATATCATCTGCGTATAGGCTTATGGTATGTATATCACCTCCAAATTTGATACTGGTTATAAGAGGATTACGTTTAACCCGCAGGGCTAGGGGTTCCATGTATAGAGGATATAGGAGGGGAGAAAGAGGGCATTGCTACTTAGTGCCCCTGCTAATAGGGAACCGAGAGGACGTATACCTGTTAACCCGGACTGTGGCTTTAGGAAATCGATAACAGTTGAGAATCTGGGTGCGTAGTTTCTCCCCCATTCCCACTAGTGTGAGGCCTTGTTCTAGATATGGTCAATGGACTTTATCCAAAGCCTTCTCTGCGTCAATAATAATAATCCTGAATTTATACAGCGCCTGGTTACACTAACCAGTGTGTCCCCGCGCTAGTTGCTTGACCCACGACCAACACACTATATAATTTTCTCCTAGTCTGACCCAGTGGAACTAGTGCCTAGGGAATAGGTGGGTTTTCAGTTCTTTACGGAAAACCACCTCAGAAGCTTCAACACGAAGCCTATGGGGGAGGGCATTCCAGTGCCTAGCAGCCAAAAAAAGGAAGGATCTACCTCCCATTCTTGCCCTTCTAATTTTAGGGACATACATCATACCAGCCTCTTGTGATCGTAGCAGCCGAGTCGGGTGTAAGAGGTTAACAGATTACGGAGGAAGCAAGGGCCTTTCCCCTGTGCTATTCTGTGACTAACACAGAGAGCTTTAAATAAAACACACGCCCTAACAGGCAACCAGTGCAGCGATTCCAAAGCTTTTTTAGAGGCGGCTCTTTTAGGCAGCATCAGCACCAGGCGGGAGGCCGCATTCTGGATATATTGTAATCTCTGGAGACATTTCACATTGGCTCCTAAATAAAGGACATTCCCATAGTCCAGCCTGGAGGTAACCAAAGCATGAACTAGGGCCTTCCTAGCTGTCATAGGGGGCAGATCCAATGTCTTTCTAAGAATGCGCAGGATACCGACACAGATTCCGGCCACCCGTCTGGTGTGATATTCATCGGATATCTTAGAGTCAATCCAGACTCCAAGATTCTTAACTTGATCTTTAGGCACATATAGAGGACCCAGAGACTGGGGCCAACAGGCCGAGGTCCAGACTGACGGAGTCTAGCCCACAATCAGCACCTCCTTTGTATCGCCGTTCAGTCTGAGACAATTATCGGCTATCCATCCAGTGAGGTCTTGGAGACAAGACGCAAAATTGCGGGCTGCACACTCAGGGGGCTGTGCCAAAGCCACAACCAGCTGCGTGTCATCTGCGTAAGTCACCACTTCCACCCCATATTGCTCAGTTATTAGCGCCACAGGTGCCACATAAAGATTAAAAAGGGTGGGGCTCAGGCTGGAATCTTGCGGGACCAATGTTAAGCAACATGTATTCCCCTGACGTCCGAGAGGCTTTCTCGATTAAGTGAAGGACCCTTTTGGTATTGTCACTCGTTTCGCGCTGCGGGATGAATCCAGCTTGGTCTGGCTCCACCAAGGCCGGCATATATGGTGCCAGACGAGAGGCAAGTATGCTGGTGTACAGTTTAATGTCTATGTTAAGAAGGGATATCGGGCTGTATGCTCCACAGGATGTTTTATCTTTACTGGGCTTTGGAATGACTACTATAGAGGCCTCGAGAATTTCATCTGGTATTGCCCCTGTCTGCGCGAAAGAGTTGAATAGGTCTGTCAACAGAGGGGCAAATAAGGAGCAAACTGTCTTACAGAAAGCTGCTGAATAGCCATCGGGCCCTGGGGATTTGCCCAATTTGAGATTTGAGATGGCTGCGATTACTTCCTCAATTCTGATGTCTCTATCCAAGTGGTCGGCCTGTGACGGCATGAGGGAGGGTAAACCTGCTGCTGCTATGTAGTCAGTGCTAAAGAAGGTATCTAGGGGTTGACCAGAATAAAGATGTGCGTAGAATTCACAAAAGGTTTCCGCTATTTCGGAATCCTCCGTAGTCAAACTGCCTCCATCGGTGCGGATAGCTTGAACACCCTGATTCTGCTTAGCTTCTTGGAGTTTGTGGGCTAGCAGATGACCACGTTTATCCCCCCCCCCCCGTGTAGAAAGAGTGACACAGTCGGAGGGCAACAAATTCCGCTCTATCTTGGTCCAGGGCTGCGAGCTGTTGCTGAACTGTGCGTGATTGATGCCAAATTCAATGTGCCCCTGTCCTCTGATGCATTTGCTCAAGCTCTTGTACCTGTTGAGCGAGGTCGGCTCTCTTGCAGTTACGTTCAACATCTTCCGCTGTGAAAATGGCCACTAATTCTCAGCAGATGACCGCCTTGAGAGCTGCCCATTGCGTTGACAAAGTAGTGTCGCTGTTTGCATTATGTGTGAGATACTCTGCCATAGCCTTCTGGATCTGTTTTACTACGGTGGCCTTGTGAAGGAGGGTATCGCGAAGGTGCCATTGACGGGTTGGGTGTTGAGCGGGTGGAAGCTTGAACGTGGCTATGACTGGTGCGTGGTCCTATAAGGAAGCGGCCAGAATTTCAACATCTGTCGCGAGTGCATGCAAGGGGGCAGAGCTAAGAAGATTGTCAAGCCTGGCGTAGGTTTTATGAGCTCCTGAATAAAATGTATAGTCATGGCTATGGGGGTGAAAACGTCTCCATAGATCTATCAAACATAGGTCTGTTACTCGGGCAATCCTGTACGCTGGCAGAAGCGGTGGGTACTATTATCGAAGACTAAGTTCAGGTCGCCCCCTAGGATGATTCTGCGTTCTGTAATAGCCATTGCGTCAGTGAGGGCGTCATGAAGGAAACTTTCTTGACCTTCGTTTGGGGCGTAAATTGATCCCGCTATGAATAACATGCCACCCACCGTGAATTGGTACGTAAGAAGCCGGCCTCTGGTCTCAGTTTCTTTCTGCAGTATTTTGCCTTGAAAGGACCGAGATACTAGGATGGCTACCCCCGCTGACTTAGTAGGGCCTGACGAGAACATTTGTGTTTGGAATATACAGGATTTCAACTGGTGGCAATCTTTGGAAAGAAGATGAGTCACCTGCAAGAGGCAAATGTCTGCTTTGGTGTGTTCCAGATAGGAGAGGACCGCCCAGTGCTTAATTTGTAAAAAAAAGAAGTGCAGGTGCTATAAATTTTGCCAAGGAGGCCACAGCTCACTTCTTCCCCCAGTGAGCCCCACGTTCAACACTCTCACTGCCTCAGTCTCTATCTTCTAACCTTGATCTGTTATCTGTCCCTGTTAGAAATGGGACCCCCGGCCGGCCAAGGCTCACGCCAAAGTCAGTCAGGGATCGCCATTTCTAAGGTCAGGGCAAGGGAGTCACAAACCAAGATAACCCCCGCTCACCCTCTAGGTAACGTGACGCGAGCAGCAAGGCTAATCTCAGAGGCGATGTGTAAAGCGTTTGCGCGCGCACCCCAGCGACAACACCCTAGGCCCACCACAAAGGAAACTCCACACAAGGTTATATCAAAAATAGCCTTTGTATTATAATAATAAAAACACATTAGATAACACACACACTTTACAATGTGCCAACAGGCACGGGCAAGATTTACAAGGGATTATGTACAGGATTTCTCAACCTGACCATAAAGACACAGGTACCAAACTCTGGAAGCAGGGCGGGGAACAAATGTACTGGACAGAAATTACAAAATGACACCTTTCAGGAGAAGCAATACTGATCTTCCCTAAAAAACAATAATCCCCAAAATGTGGTTATCTAAAATTGCAGAGTTTTGAAGTGTGGCCTGTCGCCACTGTGGTACAGCGCAAACGCAAGTCCAATCCGCACCGCTTGCCGCCAATGTTAGAAACGGGACCCCCGGCCGGCCAAGGCTCACGCCAAAGTCAGTCAGGGATCGCCATTTCTAAGGTCAGGGCAAGGGAGTCACACACCAAGATAACCCCCGCTCACCCTCTAGGTAACGTGAAGCGAGCAGCAAGGCTAATCTCAGAGGCGATGTGTAAAGCGTTTGCGCGCGCACCCCAGCGACAACACCCTAGGCCCACCACAAAGGAAACTCCACACAAGGTTATATCAAAAATAGCCTTTGTATTATAATAATAAAAACACATTAGATAACACACACACTTTACAATGTGCCAACAGGCACGGGCAAGATTTACAAGGGATTATGTACAGGATTTCTCAACCTGACCATAAAGACACAGGTACCAAACTCTGGAAGCAGGGCGGGGAACAAATGTACTGGACAGAAATTACAAAATGACACCTTTCAGGAGAAGCAATACTGATCTTCCCTAAAAAACAATAATCCCCAAAATGTGGTTATCTAAAATTGCAGAGTTTTGAAGTGTGGCCTGTCGCCACTGTGGTACAGCGCAAACGCAAGTCCAATCCGCACCGCTTGCCGCCAATGTTAGAAACGGGACCCCCGGCCGGCCAAGGCTCACGCCAAAGTCAGTCAGGGATCGCCATTTCTAAGGTCAGGGCAAGGGAGTCACACACCAAGATAACCCCCGCTCACCCTCTAGGTAACGTGAAGCGAGCAGCAAGGCTAATCTCAGAGGCGATGTGTAAAGCGTTTGCGCGCGCACCCCAGCGACAACACCCTAGGCCCACCACAAAGGAAACTCCACACAAGGTTATATCAAAAATAGCCTTTGTATTATAATAATAAAAACACATTAGATAACACACACACTTTACAATGTGCCAACAGGCACGGGCAAGATTTACAAGGGATTATGTACAGGACAGGGCCACCTGGACCACTGTCAGGGGTATGCACTTTTTAGAAATAGCACTTGTAGGTATAACACTTAGCACATAAACATATAATGACTGTAACACAGAAATAGTAAATGTAGCATACAACCAGTAACTACTGGTAAAGGGTAAATACCTCCTACGCCACCCTAAACACTGTAGGGAAATCACGCAGGGAACTAGGACCTTATCATCAGGACCTATGGAAGGAAAACCTATCACCTGAGCAAGTCACATTTAGCAGAGGGAAGGAAACCTAAAATAATCACCTAAGCAAGTCACATTTAGCACAGGCAATAAAACATCAACATTCCTCTAAGCAGATCACTTTTTGCAAAGGTAACAACAAACATTCCTCTAAGCAGGTCACTTTTAGCAAAGGGGAATAAACGCATAAAGAATCACCTAAGCAGGTCACTTTTAGCAAAGGTGATAAAACAAACAATTGCACATGAAACATTAAAACACATTCAGAGGTGCAGGTAGAACATTTGCGCAGGAATCACATAAATCAGTAAATGACAATGCGCAGGGTGCATATAGCACAACACTAGGACTGTCCCTCAGGCCAACTGGCCTCGCAAGGGGCTGAATGCCCTGAGTCTCAATGTCAGGGAAGCTGCGCAGGCAGCACAGCACACAAAGCCTAAACGTAGCAACTGTCCACTAAGTGCTGGACAGTTGTAAATACAGCTGGGCAACGTTGGAGCCTCGTGGGCTCAAGAACACAGGGGCAAAAACACAGAGTGGGAGCCACGGGGCTCTGACCACCAACTACCCCTCAAGAGCCTCTCTCAGGGCTTACACAGCTAATAGGCAATTTAGAGCTTCAGCGCTCTAAACAATGAAAATGGCCCCCAGAGCCTCTCGGGGGCTCTAAAACAATATGGCACTGGAGAGCTTCAGAGCTCTTAAAACAATGGTAGGCTGGAGCCTCGCTGGGCTCTGAACAACTGTGGGGCCCGGGAGCCTCTCGGGGCTCGTAAATCAAATGGGGGCTTCGTTGGAGTCCCTCACGGGGGACTCAGACTCCGATAATGCCCCCAAGAGCCTCGGGGCTCCAATCACGGAAGTAGACGGTGGGGCCCCTCACGGGGGACCCTCGAACACGTGGGTGCTTCTGCGGGGAGTCCCCCCTCTGGGGGACTCGCGAAGCAAAGGTACGCCCTGATGGAACGGCCCGCTGTCAAGTGGGGCCGCTCGAGTAGAGGCAGGGGGGGGAGAACAACGGAGGCACCCCCTCCTCCCTTTCCGGCCCGTCAGCACTCACCGGGAACAGCGCGTCTCTTCTTCCGGCGGCTCCCCTTCTTGGTGTGGGGCTCTCTCCCCGCACTTCGGGACCTCCTCAGGATTCGTGCGCAAGCAGCGCGGGGCTCTCCTTCAGGCGCCGGAGCCCCGCCTGCCCCAGCAGCCACTCTGTTTCTTGCTTCCGGGTGTCCCCAGGTCCCGCCCTCGGCCTGCCTGACTTCCGGTACGGCCGGGCGGCGACGGGGAAACTTCGCTGGGAAATGCCGGGTGGGCACCGGCCTTACAGATCAATAAAGCGCTCCCAAAGCGCTAATGGCCGAGTAAAGCACAAGGTCCTTGGCAGGGTGGGCACCTGCCCGGGGACCGTAAAATCGGCAAACAGCGGCGTGGGCAGCCGCGAAAGAGAAAGTAAGGCGCTCCTAGCGCTCAAGAAACAATTCGCAGCGCACTCAGCGCTAGGGGTGAAGGCACAGCGCTCCCAAACGCTAAGGGCAAGAATAAAGCGCTCACAGCACTAAGGAGAGAAATAAAGCGCTTCTAGGCGCTCTGGCCAAAAGCAAAGCTCCAGCAGGGTGTGGAGGCAGGCAGGGGGGCAAGGCTGGGCCAGAGCCAGCACACTGGGTCTCCAGGCAGGGAGACAAGCCAAGTGGCGGTCCTCCTGGCCCCAGCAGCAGCAACAGCCCCCTCTGGCAAGGATCCAAAAGCAGAACAATTTCTGTGGGGACACAGCCCCATTTTTATACTGTAAATTCCTTTGTTTCAGGGTGCAGGGTGGGGGGAAACCAGTTGCAGCTGGCTTGGGAGTACCCTTGATGGCCCAACCACCCCTTTCATTCACTGGGGAGGCTTGGGTCGTTAGACCAACCACAGGGGGGCGGAGCCAGCATTGTGTGTGGAAAACCCCAGCCCATCCAGGACCCAGGTGCACTCCTCCCACACATCACTCATGCTGATCTCACACTCACCACCGGGCAGACCCATCCAGACTTCCTGGAGCCTGGCATGCCAGCCAGCTCCAGCCAATCACCCTCCAGCATCCTCACTGCACACATACATCAATGTCCAGAAGTAGCACTTCCCTTCTAGACACATACAAGCCGCACATACCATTGCGCAGCATTCATTCTCACGAGTTCATACATACCAAACTCGAGCCTGCACTCCCCACACATCAGGAACTAACATGGACACACACATTCCCCATGCATTCCTATGGGAGGGCAGGCCAGCCATACTACACGCACGCACTTTACTCTGGGACACAGGGAAAAAGTGCGCCAAGACCCAAAAATCACTACACAGGGTCACAAATAAAAGCAAAAAGTTTAGGGGTGAACCTGCCCTAGGGCCCAAGTCCAACAGTCCCCTACGTCTTTGCTCTAAGAGTATATCTTCTAACCTCTCTAATTGTTTTCTATCATCTTTGTCTCACCTGGTGTGTTACCTTATTCTCCGCATTTCTAATTTGCCCTCTATTCATTCTACCCTGCCCTTTTTTCTCTTAACTTGTATCCATGCTCTGCTCTCTCCCCCCTCGATCTTGGCTCTTTATGCTCACTCTTCTAGCAGTGTTTAGCTGTGTCTCAGTTTTATCATTTGTCTGCTTTTTTTTCCTCTGTCCTGTCCTCTACATCCTTTCATTCTATCTTCTCTCTTCTTAATGCTCTCTTCTTCACATCATGGCTGCTTTCTCTTTGTATCTGATTGCTCTCCTTTTCTTCTTAGCTCCATCTTATATTTCTCCTCTCCTGTTGTTTCTTTCGCCTCTTTACTCCTGCTCTCTCTCTCATCTATGATTCAGAAAAGGGGGTGGTGATGAACAGAGTGCCTGAATTAAGCAGACCACTCTTACCCAGTCCAAAGATCAGGGCTTGATCCATCACCGTTTTTTAGCTCACTGCACCATCCCAGCTCAGAACTTGGCTATATGCAAATTAGTCTGTTCCTGTCCCAGTGCATGATGGGAACAGGGCAAACCAAACTACCAAGCCAATTCTTATACTGGGAAGGAAACAAGCTTCCGGGGACCGGTTTTCTGCCATTTCAGGCGTCGTCGGCCCGGCTTGCTTGAATCCTGATGGTGCAATGATGGTGCAACGAGCAAGGGACTCACATCTGAGTATACCCTTCCACGCTTATGGTGGACAAAAATGATTCAGAAAAGGGGGTATAACACTGCTGCTGCCTGTGACTCCTGTCATCAGCCTGTACATGTCCCTGCTATTTTGAACTCTGCGTGTTCCTGTAGTCTTTCCTAAACAAGAGGAAGATGACATGTGTTTTACTTTCTTACCTACACCGAGTGCGAAAACAAAATGTACACCAAATGAAAATCCTTTTTTTGCATATATTAATCAGTGCAGTATAACTGGGTTATTTGCAGAACAGGTAGCTGCTCGAGCACAGCAGGTGATGTCACTACTACTGCTGCCTGTAATTAGTAGGTCCAGAGAAGGCGACGGCATTGGCATCCACTGCTCAGCTTGCTGTGACCCTGCCTGCTACAGCACAGGCATTGTCCCCAGCCGTAATGCTGCCAATGCCAGTAAGTATGGCTGTGGTGCCTACTGGACTCAGGCACGCTCAGCAATTACCATGCTGGGGTGCAGCGCACAGATTCTACAGGTGACGCCATGGCGCACAAATGTTGTGTTGGGCCCCAGCCGCATCGAGCGCGTTGAGGATAGCAGCAATTCAGGGCTGCAGGATATGCTACTCTGGCTACACAGCAAGTAGAAAGTCCACTCTTACTTTCATTTATTCTTCCTCAAGAGACATCACTCTCAAGTTCCAAATGCCCTCTTGCATCTTCCTTGCCTCAACTCCGTCTTGAGCCAGCCCCCACCTACAATTATCCAATGGGAGGCTTAGGCTCAGGCAGTGGCATGGTGCAGCAGACTCTGGGAATAGAATGCAAGACATAGTTTGTCGATGACTTTTTGGATTTGTGATCGGCGAGATGACATCATCACTAACTTGGTGATACACAATCATGCCTGCCTGGACAGGCGTATGCTGGCCTGTCTATGAACATTTACCAGCCAGAAACCATGCAATGTATGTTATTCTTTTTATTTTGAATTTGAACAATTAATATTGAGATCACCACCTGCAGGGTCAGAAATTGTAGCCCCAGCCCTGTGAAAGAAGTGCAGGTGCTGAGCACCTGAAAGCTCCTGGTCAAATTAAGCACTGGGACCACCCTATGTTTAATGGGATTGTTCAACGCCCTCATATTCAGAGTGAGAATTTTAAGTGAGTTGAGAGGCATTTGGTAACAAGGGCTCGAATTAGAGCAATGAAGGAAAGCGTGTGTGTCAACGTGGGAGAGGAGTGAAGTGGAAGGGCCCTGTGTGATAATCGGAGGACAGAGAAGAAAGGTGGGCGAGGAATCCCAAGCCCGAAATTTAAAAAAATCCCTAAGGAACCAGTTCCATTAATTCTTTGGAAGATTAATACAGATACTCAGTTACTTACTGGACCTGCCCTTCTCTTCAACCTGTTTGGAAACACTTGCTCTTCACTTGTCCTATCGTTTCTATTTTTTGGACACACGTTTTGGGTCAAATCAATTCTAATTACATTCCAGCATACCTTATTCTATCACTATGTTTTAGGTAGCTTATCTGATGCATGGACAAATGCCTCATTTGATTTGAAAATATTGGATTTGATATTAGCAATTGCCTTTCAGCAAATAACTCGCCATTGGAAGAACTCTACGCAATTGTCATTTAAAGCATGGTGGTAAGCAGTCTGCCATAATCATTGAAAATACACTGCTTGTATGCACCCCATATCACTTGTTTTAAACCGAATAAATCCTTTGGACAACCATTCTGTAGTGTCACGCTCTAGTCTAGTCTAGTTGTTACAGTGCGTCATGATGACGCAGAGCGCGGCTGCCATTTTGGGGACACACAGAGTGTGGCGCCCGCGATCCTACGGAAACATTTTCCGGGGCTCTCCTTGCACGTTTAATAAATACATTTAAACTCACCTGCACACAGAGCCTGAGAGTGTCTTTGGGGTAGAAGCTCGATCTTACAACTGGCGACGAGGCTGGGAGCTGAAAAATAAATGAGCAGAACGAGGGCCACGCAGAACCCCGAGCTGGAAGAAAAACCCACCAGCAGCCAAGACCAGAAAGCAGAGGCAAGCCACTGGCAGGTACTGAGCAGCCGAAGAGCGCAACAGAGAAAAAAACAAGCACCCGCAAGCACCAACTGGCCCCACCAAGCGCAGATGCAACCCCAAGCACAGCCACTGAAACCAGGACCAATGCTGGCAGAGTGTTCTGTCCAACTGTGGGGCATAAGGAAGGCTTAAGGCACCACACAGTGCAAGCCCTAGAAGGTGAAGGGACTAAACACCACATAGTGGTTGCCCCATAGAAAGGAAGAGGAGCAAGACAGTAAGACAATCATCGGGTGAAAAATCACCTCGATCCACTTTCAAAGAGGACAGCGCGACCGCCCGGGGCCCTGGCGGAGCAAGCAGGACACAGCGCAGGGGGCGAATCAACATCACGACAGAGCCCCACGCGTCAGCACAGAAGGAGTGCGCCAGGCAGTCCCAGAGGGGAGGAAGACCTACCAAACAGAAGAGTAGAAATGTGTGCCCAAACATCCTCGCTCACAACACCGATCCCCTTCCTACCCAAACCAGGAGATCCCTCAATGAAGTGGGAGTACTGGAGAGAATACTTTATGAACTATCTAGAGGCCCTAGAGGACAAGAACGGAGAAGCATTTCCCAGCAAAAGACGGAAGAGGATATTGCTTCATAACCTAGTCCCAGAAGGCATCAGAGTGTTCCAGAATCTAGTTGCGACACCACGACAAGCAGCTGATGAGGTATTTCAACATGTGATCAACGACCTGAACAACCACTATAGACCGGCGGTGTGCACGTCCATTGATAGGTACAACTTCCAACAGAGTAAACAAGCGGTGGGGGAGTCCATAGATGAGTATGTAGCAGAATTGAAGAAATTAGCTGTCACATGCAAATTCGATGCTTTACACGATGAATTAATTAAAGACCAAATAGTCATGCACACCACAAACTCAGCTATCCAAGACAAGCTGTGGGTAAATGGCGACGCGACCCTGAAAGAAGTCATGGCCATGGTGAGGAAAGCTGAACTATCAAAAAGGTGCGCAGAGGCAGCAAAAAGGGGAACCGCCGCCAGACTCATGGTTAACAAAATCACGGAAGCAGAACCACCGGAAAGAGGCAAGGTAGTCACGGGGGACACGAGGACACAGGCCAAAGTGACATCCAGACGGGCACCGACGAAGAAACCTGCCAACGACGGCAAAAAGACGTGTTACAGGTGCGGCAGTCTGTCTCATGCGGCCTATGACAAGCGCTGCCCAGCTTTCTGCGCCAAATGCATGTTCTGTGTAACGGTGGGGCACTATGAGAAAGTGTGTCGCCGCAAGCAGAAAAGACTGGCAGTCAAGTACGTCGCAGAAGAGTCAGATGTAGAGGGAGAAGGAGAAGAAGAAGAAGATAGTGTGTTGTGCATAAAAGAACAAATACTAGGAATAAATTGTAACCGCTCCTAGAAACCCCAATGTGACCTAGTGATAGGAGGAGTGCTGACAAAGATGGTAGCAGACTTGGGGTCCCCGTATACCATAATACAAAGGAAGGTGTGGGATGAACATTTCAAATACCGGGTAGGACACCAGCTAGAACCTCCAGACATTCGACCAGTCACGTTTACAGGAGAGCCTATCCCCATGGTAGGATATCTGAGCCTGAAATTTTAATTTAAAGAGCGGAGCGCAGAGTGCAAGTTATACGTGGTAGAGAAAGGTCCCTCAGTTCTTGGATGGATCGACCAAGGAGATTTAGGCATACAGTTGAACCCGGGAGGCACCACACAGGTTCTGATGACCAGCCCTGATCAAATGCCAGACTTCATGCAAAAGAAGGAAGACTTTCCCACAGTGTTCGGAGGTACGGTAGGCAAATTAACCAAATTCACGCACAAGATCGACCTCAAAGCAGATGCGAAACCTGTGTGCCACAAAGTGAGAAATATCCCGTTGGCATTTAGAGAAAAGGTACAATTGGAATTACAGAGATTGGAAAACAATGGCATCATAGAGCCGATAAACAGTACGGAGTGGTTGGCACCATTAGTCGTGGCGATGAAACCAAACGGCAAGGTCCGTCTGTGTGTGGATTTGAGGGAATTGAACAAAAAAATATAGTAGTTGAAAAATTTCCACTACCTAGAATAGATGAAATGTTGGCAAGAACGAAGGGGATGAAATGGTTTTCCACCATCGGCCTCACCTCAGCCTACCATCAAATAGCCCTACACCACACCTGCCGAAAACTGACGTCGTTCATAACCCCGTTCGGATGTTACCAGTTTCACAGAATTCCGTTCGGTCTAGCATCTGCGGCAGCCGTATTCCAGAAACTGATGCACAAGCTCTTCAAGGAAGTGGACGGAGTTCAGTACTTCCAGGACGACATCTTGGTAATGGGCAAGAACAAGGCGGACCATGACGCAAAGCTGTCCAATGTCCTGCATGTCTTAGAACGTAATGGGCTTACTGCAGAATGGGACAGGTGGCGGTTTGGTATGACGTTGGTCACATACTTGGGCCTCGAGATCAGTGATCAGGGCATCACACCAAAACAAGCCAACGTCAAAGCAATCTGTGACGCTCCTCCACCAAGAAACGAAGGAGAGGTTAGGTCCTTCCAAGACATGGCTGAGTTTTACAGTAAATTTGTCCAGCACTTCGCCACCAAGACACACCACTTGCGCCAGCTCCTCCGAGACAAGACAACCTTTAAATGGACAAAAGAGACACAAGTAGAATTTCAAAGCATCAAAGTGGGGCAGTGCCCCTATACGGATTCGACCAACAAGCAAAGTCAATACTAACGACAGATGTGAGCGAGAAGGGCCTAGGAGCAGTCTTAATGCAAGAGACGGAGCAAGGAGAAATGACCACCGTCAGCTTTGCATCCAGATCTCTGTCACCTACGGAACAAAAGTTCAGTGTAATAGAAAAGGAGATGCTGGCAACAGTATGGGCCACGGTTAAGTTCCGCCAGTTCATATGGGGCTCGAGATTCAGACTCCGGACGGACCACAAGCCGCTGGGCAAAGTCCTCACATCGTCGGGACATGCGAATGCGACTCCACGCATTGCTAAGATGACATTGAAATTGTTGGACTACAGGTACGACGTGGAACATATCCCAGGAGCAAGGAACAAAGTAGCCGATTATTTCAGCCGAGCCTCAGCCATGGAGGAGGCTCCACACGAGTCCGAAGATGAAGATATCAGAGAGGCGTTCATGGAGGATCATGAAAAAGTAATAAGTATGCAGGAATGGAAGGAAGCATAAGAGAACGACTCAGACATCAGGATGGTCAAGCAATTTATTTTACAAGGGTGGACAGAAAAGAGGCAGGTGAAGGCTGAATACAGGAGATTCTTTGAAGTGAGAGAGGAATTATCCGTTGGAGACAGAGGGATCTTCTTGCGGAGAGGAGAAAAGATGGTTCCTCCTTTATCCTTGGTACCACACTTACTCGCCATTCTACTTGAAGGACATTTGGGCATCGTGAAGACGAAGCTTAGGGCAAAACAGATGTACTGGTGGCCAGCGATGGATAGCCAGATAGAGAGAAACGTGCGTGAGCGCGAGCATTGCCAAAAAGCAGACAAGTCACAAAGCTTGTTGCGCCCGCCCTTGGGAAAAATTGACAACCCCTCTAACCCATGGGAGGATTTGTCAATAGACATTCTAGGTCCGGTGTTGAACACACAAGGAATCCCGAAATACGTATTAGTGCTCATGGACAGGTATTCCAAGTGGCCTGAGATAGATATACAAGAAGACATGGACACGGGCAAAGTATTAACGTTTCTTACAGCCATCTTCCTTAGAGAAGGTATTCCACGCTCCACCCTAAGTAACAATGGGCCCCAGTTTACATCGGAAAAATGAAACATCTACATGGAAAGGAAAGGAATAAAGATCAAGCACACGTCAATATATCATCCGGCGGGAAACGGCTTAGCCGAGAGGTTTAATAGAGTCATCATGGGCTCGGTACAGCCCGTGATAGGAGCAGGAAAGGACTGGGAAAAAGAGTTGAAGTGCACGTTGTGGGCCTACAGGATCACCCTGATCGGCACAGGATACAGTCCCTTCCAGATCCTAAGAGGTCAGAATCCTTTTACTAGGGACAACGTCGCATGGAAGGAGCGCACGATCACAAGCAAGTGGTCCCCTGCAGTAGTTCACCACAACATGGAAAAAGCGCAAAGGATATATAGAGAACACTTTAACAGAAGACGCAACGTAAAGAAGACAGAGTTAGAGGAAGGAGAGTGGGTTCGAGTTAAACTAGCCCAGTTGAGAAGGAAAGGTGACAGCAAGTTCAGTGCGTCTTTGCAAGTGAAAGAGGTTTATAGCAGAGCCGCCCTACTGAGCGATGGGAAAATTTGGTCTCTGGACCGTATGTCCAAATGCAATAAGATACTGCAGTGGGGTAAAGGAGAAGAAGGGCAAGCAGAAAACCCCCTTATCCAACGCACGTAGATCACCCCAGAGAGAGAAGGAGTGGAAAGATTTGAAGAGAGAGAGAGAGAGAGAGAGAGAGAGAGAGAGAGAGAAGAAGAAGAAGAAGAAGAAGAGGAGATGGCAAAGGATCCAGACACTCTGGAATTCCAGGGAAGCATAAGTGGAGCACCTCCAGGAAGAATCCCCACATGTGCTGAACGAACTGGAGTGAGAAATCCCCGAGAAGAGACTGAGATCTCTTCCAGCACTCCAGTGAGACGTACCCGTGCTGGCAGGGCCGTGGTAAAAGACGCCAAGTACCAAGACTTTGAGATGGGTGATGGGAATGAGCCAACCAGCAGGTAGACTAAGAGACTTTTCTTTTCTGTAATATTGTATATGTATAAAGGAGGGAGATATGTAGTGTTGCGCTCTAGTTGTTAAGCTGCGTCATGATGACGCAGAGCGTGGCCGCCATTTTGGGGACACAGAGAGCGAGGAGTCCGCGATCCTACAGACGTATTTTCCGGCGCTCTCCTTGCACGTTTAATAAATACAGTTAAACTCACCTGCACACAGAGCCTGAGAGTGTCTTTGGGGTAGAAGCTCCATCTTACACATTCTACAGTTCCTTGACAATTCTGTTGTTTACCCCGTCAACCTGCGCTTAGGCAGTTCTTCAACCTTCCTGACTTCTTATTTCAGATTATATATCTCTCTATTATATACTGCTTGCTGTACATTTAATTATTTATCAATTGCTGTAATCAGACACCTGTGTATATATCTCATGAATCTTACACCACTCCCTTTCCGTCTTTCCTCCTTCCCATTTTTTTTTCCTCCTGTAATGCACCATTTGCTACCTCTTGTATTTTGTTGGCTCACGATTGTCACTTTTGCCTCATGTAATGTAACGTTTGCTTTTGTAATTTGCTCACTTGTAATGTTCTCATGTATCAGTTCTGTTCCTATTGTGAAGCGCTCTTTCACCTTTAGGTAAAGTCCGCGCGATATAAAAATGCATAAATAAATAAATAAATTACTTAGTTGCTTTATAAGAATCAAATGGATTACTTCCTATGCATTTTTAATTTGCATTAGAAGATTCAAACAAACGTGTTCTTTAAAACTTTTTTTTTTAATGTAGGGCCTCTTTATTGATCATTCTCCTTTGAAGTTCTGCAAGGATTTCCGGGGGGGGGGGTCAGCACCCCCAGCCCCCCTAGTTCGCTGTTGGTAGCCGTGTTGGACAGCTGCAATGTCACGAAGGGTGGCAACTGTACTTGTGAAATCGATTGCTGTAAAACTGACCTGCACGATGCTACACCCTGACTATTGGCTTTGCCATTTTGTTGCGAAACGAGGCGGTTCCAAGCTTAGACAACGAGGGCTTCGTGGTAGGCTTGGATCGGGGACTGGGTGGCGGAAGAGCTGCAGTTGTGTGAGTCGAAAGGCGGGTGTTTGTCGGTTTCGGGAGGCGGGGTTCGTGCTCCAGAGCGCTGAGAGGGGTCGAGCTCGGTGGCTCTGGCGGAGGGGCGGGACCGAGCACTGGGCCGGGCTCAGCGAGTGACGTCCAAGCGCCGGGCCTCTAGCTTGTTTGGAGCCTGTGGCCGGACGACTCCTCCCCGCCGTTCAGACACCTTCGTTTTCGGCTTCCTGACACCGCGAGGGCTGAGGGGCTGCCGCAGACATGACGCTCTGAGCCCGCCGCAGTCAGCACAGGAGGGGGGAGCGCCCCGGCCTCGTCCAACGCTGCCTGGCCGCACGGAAGGAGGCACCGGAGGGACCCCGACGTCCCTGCCGCAGGCCGGAGAGGCTGTGGGAGCAGGCCCTGCCCGAGGTCGAGGAAGCCGGGGAGCGCAGGCCCGAGGCCCCGCACCGTAGGCCCTGTCGCTCGGCGGAGCATGGGCCTGGAGTGACCGCGCTGCCGAGGAGCTGAGGGCCGTAGAAACGCACCGCCGCCATGGCGCACTCCCCTGTGGCAGTGCAGGTGCCCGGGATGCAGGTGAGCCCCTGGCCCGGAAGAGGTTTCGTTGCCGGCCGCAGAGGCCAACATCCACCTGTCGGAGGAGTCTCAGACAAGGAAGCGAGAAGGCAGGGGGTCACTGGCAGTGCATAGGTGTGGGCAAGGGCTCAAAGTGTACCCGCTGGCACGGGTGGAGAGAGCTACTAGCGACAGTAGATCAAGAAGGGGCCGGGGCGGCGCAGTATCCCGGGAGAGCATAGACTACAGAAAAGGAAGCGAGTGCCTGTACACCTACCTACAGGGAGGTGTTAGTACACCTACGGGGAGGTGTTTGGGGATGCCGGTATTGGTCTGGAGTGCTTCGGCGATGTGCCTTGGGTGTGAGGAGGGGCTCAGGGGGAATAACTGGGGAGACAGTTTGCTGTGTTTGTAGAGCACGAGAGGGAGATGTGGCAAAAGGCTGTGCTCAGGGGGAACCCAGGTGGATCTGCAGAGGGCGTGGTCTCAGCACTGGGATCGTTTGTGGCCTGAGTGGTCAATTTACATTTTTATCGACATACAGTAAGAGAGCACAATCCCCAGGTACAACCCGTTTTGCAGGGAGGTGTACCGATGTGAGGATAGCGGGCACTGGCCATGCCCCTTAAGTGCGCATTGCTGACATTTAGAGAGGTCACCGCTGCACGTAGTGGCAAGGGCTCATTGCCCGCATTGCTTCAGACGCTTGCACAATTCAAGGTTTTCTGCACATGCAGTATGTGGCACGGAATTCTCAAAGAGGGGCGTGCATGCCTCTGACAGCTACCAGGCACCCTATTTATGGAACATAATTACATAGCTTATGTCTTGAGTCTGTCTTCGTTGTCGTTGCTGGTTACGAAATGGTCTGTATCATCACTCGCACAATACACCAACTATTGAGGAAGCGCTTTACTTCGTTGTAATTTGCTGCCTCATACCATTTTTTTTTCTTCATACATCCTAGTAAAGTGGCACGTTGTTTTAAGTTGAGTTTGTCATAACCATGTGTAAATAGAGGATAGCTTACTAGTTGCTTATATTATGTTAGCACGTCTGACTAATTAATATAGAGGTTTACTATATTGCTATCCCACTGGTTTTCGTAGTGACAATTTGAAGATTGTATGCTGTAATTCTTAACATTCCATAGATATTGCGCCATGTTTATGACTTGGAATAGCTTTAAGCTTAAAATTCAACCGAGCGTTGGTAGCACATAATGACCTTCAGAAGATGCATTTAAATCATTTGGTCTAGTTAGTCAACATAGGTTTCTCATTTATCTCATTGTTGTGGAACGGTAAACCCAAGCCTCATTTATTTTAAGAACCTTTACGTGGATTTTTTTTTGTTTGTTTAATAAAGTGTCCGTATAATGTCTAAAGCCATTCTGTTAAGGCAGACTGCCATGAACACATTACTCCGTGGATCACTTTTAAAAAATTTTTTTATTTGGGAGGTGTGGTCTCCAAAAGTAGTTAATGTGGTAATAAAGGTTCGCCATAAGTCGAGAGAACGGTTTCGGAGAGTGTGTCATAAAGTCCCATATCTAAAATCCTGTCTCTAATTCCATTTTTGCAACTGGACATTCAATTTTGACATTAAATGACCGATGGCAAACAACTTTAACAAATTGATAAGGGGACAGACAGTCTTCCTTATTGGATTTTATATATGGCGACAAACGTAATGCAGGCTAATAGGGTTTGGAAAAGCCTCACCCGGTTGTAGGGAGTGACCCAGAAGACATCAGAGAGGAAAACAGTGCTCAGCTGTCAGTTTAAGACAGCATCCATGGCTTGAAATCCAGAAGGCTTAGTTTAAGCACCAGAATATCGACATTTGTAACTTCATGGCTCACGTTTCTGGAACTATTTTTTGTTTTACTTTTTACTTTTAAAAGTCTCCCAAAAGGGTATAAGCGAAGAGAGAATTATTATAGGACAGATGCATTTGAACTACAGGTTAGTTTTGCGATAAATCATACTGTATTGCTGAGCTGTGGTAACATAGCAATAATGCCTGGACGCAGTGGCATTAACGTTGCTGCAAAATATTAGAAAGAATCGGCGTTAAGACTTGTCAGTGGTAAATCATTTATATTTTAAAAAAAAGGTGTATATAACGCTGTTATTTTGCCACGGAAAAGTTTCGTAGCAGATCTATTCCGTTCTTTAGTACAGTGTTACTGCACCATGCATTTTGTGCTTGGCGTGCACAATGTGTGTTCATGTTGCTTATTTTCATTCTGATTTCTCTTACATGCAAGTTTTTAGATACAGGCTTTTCTCAGCAATTTGAACAGCTCTCACCGGGCAGGATATTTAGCTTTTTGCAGAGTGTATCAGTTTTGCACCTCCTGTTTGTGGTAAATCCATAAATACTTGGGACTTAAATTTCTTTTTTTTTGTTTGTTTACATTTGCAGGGAGGATATGGTATGAACCGTACATTGGCCTTAATTACCACCAGTATTTGAATATAGTAAAAATATTTTGTATCTCTTGAAACTTTTATTGGCATGTTGCTTTACCAACAGCACTTAAATGTTGATGTGAGAGAATTTTCTAAATGTAGGCGATGTAGCCAAGAGAGACTAAATCTTGAGATAATAAAGACAAATTGTGAAAAGTAAATACCTCCATTAACGGTGACTGTGATTGGGGTTGCACATCAAGCGAACATGAACTAGACCCTAAGCCCCCCTCCCTTCTTTCAGTTCGATGTTGTTTTTAAGGTCTGACGTGACAGCAGAGCTGCGTACCAGGCATATCGTTACCAGTTCTTTAATATATACATATTGCCACCAGTTCTTTAATATAACAATCAATAGTTTATTGTATGATTATTACAATCTTTACAATGCCATCAGAATGGTAACACACAATATATTGTATTAAAAAATACACATTCAAATATTGCAGAAACATCACTGTATCCGTGAAACATGAGGTGGCCAAAAAGGAAATTGTGTGTCAAGTTCCAAAGTGCCACATGCCAGGGGTCAGGATAAAAGCAAAAACTTTGTGAATATAAAACCAAAAAAGATACAAAGTATTTCTTATGCTCGCAGACAGTTCAATAAAAACAGCCTCAACGAGTTGATCAAAGAACATGGTAGGCTAGAGTCCAAAGAGTCAAGAAGTCTTCCAGGGCCTTTACATGCAAAAAGGATTGGCCGGTGTCTGATATCCTTACTCCAACATAATTATATTTGCATGCTGTACTTATACTTACACCACCTCATGCTTTAACACCAACAAAACGGAATTCCTTCTCATCCTCCCCCCTCCCCCATCATACACCCAAGATAGACATAAGGATGAAGCATCTGTTATGTTATGTTATGTTATTTAAAATTTGTAAAGCGCACATACGCCCAAAAGCTTCTTGGCGCTGAAGAGAGAATAAAAAAACATAACAGAGGGGTACCAAAGAGAGTCGCTATTTCAGATAGGCCTGTGTAAAAAGAAAAGTCTTGAATGCCTTTCTAAAGGCAAGGAGGTCCTTACTCTGTCTCAAAGTCAAAGGTAGGGAGTTCCACAAAGAGGCAGCTAGAAAATGAAAACAGCTACCTCCCTGTCGTTTTTTCTTAAATCGGGGTACCTCAAGTAGATCTTTATGAGCTGATCTCAAACTACGTGAGGGACTATATCTCCCGATCAATTGTCTGATAAACATTGGGCCCTTGCCCTGCAAAGCCTTGAAAATAATACAACCAGCTTTAAATGTGGCTCTCTGCGCCACGGGCAGCCAATGTAAATTCTCTAGCCCTGATTTAATCGATTCCCATTTAGGAACCTTGCAGATCAATCTGGCAGCTTGATTCTGCAGGTATTGCAGTCTTCTAAGTTGACCAATCGGTAAACCCAGATAAAGACTGTTTGAAAAATCAATATGGGAAAGAACTAGGGCATTGACTACCTGGATTAAAGCTGAATCAGTAAGGAGATGTGCGATTTTTCTTATTTTCCTTAATTGAAAAAATCCAGAAGAAACTACCGTTCCATCTGAGATTTTAGGGCAAGGTCCTCATTGATGGTCACTCCCAAACTCTACTGTTTGAGATTTTTTTGGGGGGAAGACCCATGTCAGAAGGCCAAAAATGTGGGCTCCAACTAATCTCGCTTTTCCCAGGCAAGATCAGTTCTGTTTTCCCCGGATTTAATTTAAGATGGTTTGAGGACATCCAACTCTGAATGAAGGTCATGGTTGCCTGAAAATTCTCTGCAGCATTGGTTGAGTTTAATACAAAAACCAACTGCAGGTCGTCTGCATAATTATATACAGTAACTTTATGCTCTCTTAAAGAGAACAAAAGAGGCCGCATATATAAATTAAATAGTAAAGGGGACAAGGAGGAACCTTGAGGAACCCCACAGAAGGAATTAATTTTAGGGGCTGTAAAGGAACCTAGCCGAACAGACTGGGTGCGTTCAGATATGAAAGATTTAAGCCAGGCCAAGGAAGAATCTCGGAGGCCGGCCTGTTCGACATGGTTGACCAGAATGGTATAGTCAACCGTGTCGAACGCTGCAGACAAATCCAGAAGCACCAAGGCTTGATGTAAATTTTTATCGGCATTAGACCTCAAGGTGTTCTGAACGGCCAATATTACTGCCTCAGTGGAGTGACCAGGCCGAAAACCTGCCTGGTTAGGTTGTAAATAACCAGAATCTTCAACAAAATTTGAGAGGCTGTTGGTGACATGAGCCTCCAAGATCTTAGATAGATAGGGCAAAAGTGATATAGGCCGATAATTAGTGAGGTCTAAAGGATCGATACCTGATTTTTTTAATGAGGGGAATCAATAAGGTCTGCTTGAAACTACTTGGGACTATCCCAGATGTAAGAGAATTGTTGAGCAGTGGTATCATGCTGTCGGGAATTGCCCGACCAATTTCTCTCATTATTTGAGGGGGGCAAACGTCCTCAGGAGATCCTGATTTGACTCTGGTCAATAGGTCTAAAAAGATTTTTAAATCAATTGGAGGAAAAGAATGTAATGTTGAAGGATTAAAAAAAATATCATCCAAAGGGGCGCAAGCTGGAAGTTTGGATATATTATGTTTAATCAATAATAACTTTTCACTAAAAAAATCATTCAAAGAATTGCAGAGTATTTGTGAGGGGACTACTGGGGGAGAGGTTCTATCATCGTTACATAATTCAGTCACAATCCTGAAAATTTCTTTCGACTTATTAGTAGAATTAAAAAATTTTGTAGAGAAATAAGCAGTCTTGTGATTATGTAAAGTTTTTTGATAAGCTTTCCTGGTTAGGCAATAGGTAGCCCTTGCTTGAGGGCAGTAGTTAGTTCGCCAAATTCTCTCTTGTTGCCTCACTTCCAGTTTTAATTTTTTTAGCTCCGGCGTAAACCATTTATGTGCGTCCATGCCTCGAGAGCTACAAAAGCGAGTAAGAGGGGCGTAAATATTGATGGCAGTGATTAGCCATTCTTTAAGCCTGTGATCGGCTATCTCCGCATTAGTACTCTGTAAAGGTAAAGAAGTCATTAAAAAGTTTAAAAAAGCTGACATATCCATAGAAGTCCACTTTCGAGTGGTATTACTGGTTTGCAGCTTATATTGAGTAATTTTATCGACACAAAAGGAGAAACTAATGCTAAAGGGATCAGACCAGCTGCAAGGTTTAATATCGATAGAATATACTGATAAATTCAAAGACCAGATTTGGTCGAGGCTATGGCCCTTCTGATGAGTTTTAGTATCAATGTGTTGTAACAAATTAATGTCATTCAGAAGGTCCTTCATCTCGGCTGCTTGAGGGTCTAATGATGTGTTATCGAACCAAAAGTTCAAATCCCCAACCAAAAGTAGTTTAGAATTGTTTGTAGCCAGCATAGCCAGTTGCTCTGCTAAAATGGAAGGAAATGTGGCCATTGTTTGTGGTGGATGGTATAATAGGACCACTACAAGTGTTCCATTAGCAGTATCTAATTTAGCAACTATATTTTCTACATTGGGTAAAAGTAAAGAGGATAATTGTCTAAGTTGATGTTTTTTGTTAACAATAATGGCCACTCCTCCCCCTGCTTTACCAGCCGGACGAATTGCTGACAAAATATAATAGTCTGCAGGTAAAGCAGCTAAAATATCCGGGAGAGAATCCGGGGTGAGCCATGTTTCGGTTAATAACAACATATCCGGTTTTGTATCGGTTAGTAACAGAAATATATCCATCTGATGTTTGATCAAGGAGCGGGTGTTTAAATAAATGCACCTAAAGTTGCAGGTTGTACTTGGTGTAGTTTTGAACACCGCATACTTGGGGGCAGGATCTACAATGAAGTTAGCGGGGTCACTGATGCCAAGACGAGATGTTCGTTTCGTCATATTAAGAGGTACGGGGGGACACATCATAGAGGTAGGTCTTAACGCTTGTAACTCAGCGGATGTGTACCTGTAGAGACTAACAGAGTCCTTAGCCCCTAGCCCCGAACGCTCGCTAACTTCCTTTGACTGCGTTCCCCACATCACTGACTCAGCAAAATCCTTAGGAGTCACCCTAGACAAACACTTGACTATGCAGGCTCAAATTAATAATGCCACAAAGGGAGCTAATCATCAGATGAGTATCCTAAGGAAACTTAAACCCATTCTCCCACAGACCGACTTAAAAATGGCGGTACAAGCCCTAGTGTTACCAAGATTGGACTATGGAAGCACCACTCTATGCGGTCTTCCCAAGTACAAGCTGGCCCCGCTGAGGGCATCTCTTAACGCTGCGGCCAGAGTGGTCTCAGGAACTAAAAGAAATAATCACATTTCTCCGACCTTGAAAGTTCTGAAATGGCTACCCTACGAGGCAAGAATACAACTAAAGATCGCCTGCTTGACCCATAAATCCCTGCATAGCAATACCCCCAGTTACTTAGCACAAAAGCTAGAGCTTTTGGGAGGTTGCAGACAATCGCGAAGTGAGAGTTCACTACTACTGAAAGCACAATCCTTCCATAAAAAGAGAACTGGTTGCAGAGCATTCTCGGGGATCGCACCGGAGATTTGGAACTCACCTACCTCCAGATGTATGCAGAATCGCCTCCTTCAAAAAAGAAGTAAAAATGCTTCTAATTAATATATTCACATTCTAAGACTTTAATTCTTAAATGACTACTAGCCACCTATGCTATCCATATACCACTGTCTACCTCTTTTTGTATTGAATGGCGAATTTCAAATGTATGTATATTACCTTAATCACCTACTGTTTAATAACTGTGTATTGTAAAGCGCTCTGATACCCTCATGGGTCATGTTCGCACTGTATAAAACTTTATAAATACATACAAAATAAATAATACTTAACCCCTTTGCCGCGATTTAGCGACAGTGCCGCACTTCCGCAAAATGGGCGGGGCCGCGTCGGCCGTTGGCCTGCCGATGGCAGCACGCAACGGGTTAAAGGGCCCAACTGCCATTCCAGGTGGTTTCTTGGCTCTTTGGCCACAAACCAGGACTTTAGTTTTTGCAGTATTTGGAACCAGGGAGTTCTTGGTGTTATACAAATGTAGGGTACCCAGGTCGTCTTTATCCCAATTCGTGTATGAGTCATCCTCATACTGAATGATGGCCTAGTTTAGGTGGAAAGATATTTCCATTCAATAACTCCACACCCAAGTCATCTGTATATAGATTGAACAAGGTAGGTGGTACTTTTTCTTTTTAGAATCCTTTTTCCTTGGACTGTTAGTTTTTTCCTGAAAACTCCCAATTTTTACAGATGGGTAAACCAGCATCTGTTACATCTATGGATCTTGATTTTGAGGAAGAAAGGTTGGAAACCTACACTGTGAAACAGCTCAAGTATCTCTGGGAATTTGAAAGTTGCTACACCAGGCATTTCTAAAAAGGAAGACTACCAAAAGGCGCTGAGAACATGGGTAGAAGCCAGAAATGTCCCTGATCTTGTGGTGGAGCCTGTTGGGGATGCAGATGGGCAAATTGATGGGCCAGTGTTTCCCGATAGGGGAGGGGTGCTGTCCCCGCCTGGCAGCAGCCTCTCTTCCAAAAAACCGTCCCCCAGAGAGTTGGAAGACAGGGAGAGAAATAGGGCACACAAGCTGGAGATGGCTAAGCTTAAGATGGAGAGTCAGAGGGAAACACAGAATAAAGATTGTCTTTGGAAAGGGAGAGAATGAGAAGGGAGCATGAGAGAATGTTGAGGGAGTTAGAGATCAAGGGCTTAGAAATCAATCCCTCTGGTGGCAGCGCACCATCTGTGCCTTCAGAAGGCAGGGTACATATTCCCAAGGATGTCATAAAAGATTTTCACAAGGGTATAGATATTGGTCAGTGGTTTGCAACCTATGAGATAGCAATGTTGGCCCACCGGGTCCCTGAGAAGGATTGGGGAGCGGCATTGTGGGGCCGCTTTCTGACTGAGGGGAGGGATTCTTTGTTAGACCTATCCAGTGAGCAGAGGATGTCTTATCACCACATGAAGGAAGCATTGATGACAAGGTATGGGTTAACTCCAGAGCTCTATAGACAGAGGTTCAGGAATTGTAAGAAACTGGAGGGAACCACTTGGGTAGAATATTTGTCTTTCTTTTGCAGAGCTATATATGGTTGGGTGAGGGGTAGCAATGTTGATAATATTCAAACGCTCTATGATTTGATTGCCCTATTTGTTAGCCATTCTTTCTGGGCCTCCCGCCCTATTTGTTAGCCATTCTTTCTAGGCTTCACGCAAACAATTTTGCCCAGGTCAGGTGCGGTAGGCATGGCGAACTCACAGACCAATTCCCTGTTCAAAAAGGAGTTCACCAAGGGTGCGTGTTGGCACCAACGCTATTTAGCCTCTACATAAATGGCCTTGTGGAACATCTGAATGCTGTGGTTAATAACGATGCCCCTAAATTGGCTACAGGTAGAGTGCCCGCTCTGATGTTCGCAGACGACAGCTTGTTGCTGTCTAGAACATCATCGGGCATTCAAAAAACACTTGATGGCTTTGTAGAGTTTTGCAACCTTAGGGGATTGGAAATTAACTTGGGGAAAATAAAGTTTATGATTTTTAACCCCCCTAAGCGTGTACGCCCAAACCCTGTTTTACATGGTACCCCTCTTGAAAGGGTTAAAACATTTGCCTATTTGGGTGTCACCTTGACCGAGAATTTTGATTGGAACATGCAGATTGCTAAATCTACACTTAAGCTATCCCAGTTAGCAGGGGGCATAGGCAAAGTCTTTAGGGAGTCTACTTTTAGGCCGGTGTCCCCAGCCTTGGAGATATATTGTCACCAGGCTAGACTGGCAGCAACGTATGGGGCTGAACTCTGGGGGCACAAGCAGATAACGAATCTCAAAAAGGTGGAGCAGTCTTTTGTTAGAAACCTAGTTGGGTTACCATCTAGTACGCCTCTGATCCCTCTCAGATTTGATTTTGGTATGCAGCCATTAGAGGAGATCACTAGTGCTAGACCAATAATGTATTGGAAAAGGCTGTGGTCTGTCCCTGAATTGGCTGCGTACAGAGTGGAATTTTCTAAGATTTGGTCTCTTCTTAAGAATAAAAAGATCCCCTGGCTCCAGCACATTAGTGCTGTTAGTACCCGCTTAGGTTTTCCTAAATTGTGGGAAACCCCTGAGATCTTTTGCCTCCGGATATCTAAGAATGAACTCTCTCAGATACGTATGTTAAACTACCAAACATTAATGAGCTCTGCATCACTGGGCAGGTTGACATCTGAGTTCCTCCTAGTTAAACCAGAATCTAAAGTTGAGGAATTCATGGATTTAATTGAACCCCCAGTTGCTCGAAAGCTATATTTACAGTTAAGGCATGGCACTCTTCCCATTAGGTCCTTTACATCTAAATGGTCAAAATCTAACAGTGAAGTTTGCCCTGCATGTAGCTATAAAATTGAGAATGTGACCCACGTATTATTTTTCTGCCCTGCCTATTCCGCAATTCGAAAAAGCTGGTTGACACCTATTTGCAAGAACTTGGGACTTTTGCATTTCACACAGGCTTGTAGGATATTGACTCATGATGCTCATCCTCCCATCGTGTTTGTGGTTTCTCGTTATTTATTCAACATGTCGCGTAGGAGACAAACCTTTTTAACTTAATTGCTGTATAGACCGTTTTTATTGTCTCGTATTGCGATAACTTCTAGTTTAATTCTTTCTTAAACATTTTATGATTATTTATTGTTTTAATGTTTGTGCTGATGTATTTTGTATGCACTTTTTTTGGTCTTTTGACCGAAATAAAAGTTATCAAGCAAGCAGATTGCCAGGGAGCACTTGTCTGCTAATTATTTTCCAGAGCTACGCCAGCACCTTATTGATTGCAAGTTGACTAATCCTAGAAAGCTCGCTGAAGAGGCGGACTGCTGGGTCAGTACCAAGGTCCACAAGGATCTTGTGGGAGACTCCGCCAAGGGTGGGCAGGGTCCCCAGCAGAAGAGTGGGGGGACAAGGGTAAACAGAGGGAGTTCCAAAAAGGTCCCCAAAGTAATTCCCAAGGGAACCAAGGTAAGGGTTCCCAGCCTCCCCCTGAAAAGAAGTCACGACCCCCGACAGGTAAACCTGTTCATAGGGGGCCTGTTACCTGCTTTCAGTGTAAGCAGGTGAGACACAGTTGGCATGATCCCCAGTGTCCTCAGAAAGGACCGTATGTGCCATCCCGTGCACCACCCAGTCAGATGGCCAGTGTAGCCCTGGGTGGGTAGGAGGTGGGTGCCCAAGGTGGGTGGGGTCCCGCAGAAATGTCCCTTGTCTCATTAGGAGACTGAGATGGTCCCTAAAACTCAGCTGCCTGAGAACACTAAAAAACACAGGCAGGGGGTGACCATCAAAGGCCATAGAGTGGAGGCTCTCCGAGACACAGGAGCAAGTGTGACAGCTGTCAAGTGTCACTTGGTCTCTGAAGAGCAGGGAGACCCCAATGCATTCTTCCCAGTTGTTGCCGCTGACAACACAGAGAGCCATTGCAAGGTGGCTCAAGTTCCCTTTGAGTGGGGGGGGCGGTTCTCTGGTACTCTTCAAGTAGCTGTGAGGCCATCCATGCCTGTTGATTGTCTGTAAGGCATTGATTTGGAAAGCTCCCTGCTTTGATCTTTATTTGTATGTGTTTTTGTTGTGGCATGGGTTTGAGTTACCTTAATCTGGACCCAGATGTCTGTGTACAACCCTGTGATAGCAGCCAGGAGTACCTTGGTATTTCCCAATCCGCAAGTTCTGCCCAAAGTGGGTTGCGATCCATTACGTGGAACACAGCGCTGTAATAAAGAAAACAGACCTAGAGCGGGGTAGTGGATTCTTCAGTGACCTTCACCCCAGATAGGAAAGAGCTATCACATTGTCCATTAAGGCATTCAGCAAGAACCCAGTCTGAAAGCATGGGATGATGTTATCATTAATCCAGCTCATGTAAGAGTATCTTCGCAAAGGCCTTTGCATCTACATCCAGTAGGGCTATTAGATTGTAATTTTCAGGTGAAGTGTTGGCTCACCTGAATGCAGAATGGAGCCTTTCCATGATTCCGGGATGGCAGACAGCAGAATACATTTGTTAAAAAGGTTGTGTATGTAAGGTGCCCATAATGCCAGATCTTCCTTGAAAGTACTCGCAGGTAGGCAGTTTGGGCTCGATCCATCATGATTTAATTCAGAATACGTAATTTCCCCTTTTAGGTGACTACACTTGGGTTGTCCTGCAGACCATCTATGGCATTAGCAAGTGAGTTTTTTTTTTTGGTGACCCTTGTTTTAATGGGGTTTATGTAAAGGTTTGATACGTGAACAACCCATTTTTCAGCTGGGACGGCGTGCACCTTGCCTGTGGTTTTGCTTGCAAAGCTTTTGACGTAGCCCTGGCTTGCTTGGTGCCAACACTGAGCATGTGTTTCAACTCTTCCTCTAAGTGTTTTTGCTTTAATGCCCAAGCTAACATTCGACATCTCAACGCCACACCGAACAAGTTACAATCTTGTTTTTATCACTTAAAGCTTAACCCATGAAAACAGAAATCATTCTATTCTCACACAAAAGCAACCACCTACCAATCCACAAATGGCACTGCAACCTGAATGCTTTAAATTGCTCACTCATTCTGTTAAACTCCGCAAAGTCCTTTGGCTTCTTCCTGGACAATATGTCAATGAAAGAGCACATCAACAATATGGCAAAAGGAGCGCTTTACACACTAAAACACCTCAAGAAAATTAAACCGTTCATTCCCTCTGATTTCAAAATTATGGCAAAAGGAGCGCTTTACACACTAAAACAACTCAAGAAATTTAAACCGTTCATTCCCTCTGATTTCAAAATTGTGGTTCAATCTCTGGTCCTTTCCAAACTGGACTATGGTAATGCCATTCTCACTGGGACGCCAAAAACTCACCTTGCCTCCATTAGATCAGTTTTAAATATGGCAGCCTGGCTCATTACAGATGTTAAACTGTTTGAACACATCACTCCTGCCCTCAAGATCCTCAACCGAAGGAAGATGTACTTACAAGACTGTTTCATCCACAAAGCCCTTCACTCACATACGCCCAACTACATAGAAAACAAGCTTAAGGAAGTAGGGACCACTCGTTCTTTGAAAAGCTCCAACACACTTTTGCTCCTACCTCTCAATCTAAAAAAAAAAATCAGCAACCAAGTCTTGCTTTTTTTTTCCGGAAATGCTCCGAGCATATGGAACTCTCAACCTATCAATCTTTGATGCACCCCCTCCTTCCCTTGCTTCAAAAGAGACCTGAAATACCCCAGCAAATATTTGGACTCTTATATTACTGAATTTGGTTAATTATCTCTTGTACAGGACTAGACCCTGTCATAGTCTGCTTTTGTCTGCTTATGCTGTCTGAGATCCTCTCCAATTGTTCTCTTGTTTTTTTTCTTCTTTGTGTAGTATTATCGATTGAGTCTCACTTGATATGTTATTGCGTTCCTTATGTGCCGTATTTTTTCACAATCATGTAAATGCTCTGATACCTTTGGGTCTAGCCATCTATAAAACTTATAAATAGAAACAAAATAACTTTATTATCATTTTATGTTTCTTTTGTGGGCGGGCTGCTCTGCTCTCGGAGCAGGGCAGGGAGGAGTAACTTGCCCCCTCCTAAGTGCGCAATGACTGTGTGGTCGTCCCTCTATGGGCTGATTGGATGTTAGGGCTGAATGCAGCTTTGTTATTATTGCTGCGCAACCCCCAGTGTTTCTGAACTAGGTAAGATTTATTCCCCAGAGCTGGTGGAAGTTTATTTCCATCTTAAATACCGGGCTTTACAAACCGGGCCCCATTTAATTCTTTTTAATAGTGGGCTGACATTGGTTGGTAGTAGTTGGCCAGCTGGATTATGGCTCCTGTGAATTATTAAGCTCATGTTGACCACAATAGATATTGTGCTTGCAGCACTTTCAAGCAGCATTTGTGTATGTCTGTGGTTATATGCATTAACATCAAGAGGCCAGAGCTTTTGGGCTTGCCAGTGTTTTTTCTCTCAAGCCAAAGCAGGATTTTCAAGAACATGCATGGTCAGATCTATTCATGCTCTCAAATTTCTAAACTGTTAATTCCAGGTTGAGAAAGGGGACAGTGGTGCACTGCTGGAAGACCACAGTGATCTTCTTCATTGATAATCTCCATCTTCTCTTTTTATGCTACGTTGCTTTCAGCCTCCCTTCTGATTGCGAGGTTTTGATTTTAACGGTGAATCTTGCTTTTTCTGGTTTCCGTGGTGACTACCCATACCTCCTATTTTATACTTTCTTGTTGTTGCAGTTTTGTATAGCGCGAACTTGACCCAAAGGTATCGGAGCCCTTTACTTGCGCACCTGTTGCATTACAGATGTACACATTCATTTTTATACACAGGGTGATTTAGTGATTTGCCTAAAATCGCCTGGATGTTTGAGCCTCTTGCCAGACTTGAACCTAGCTCCCCAGCTTCGAAGTTGGCTGCCCTAGCCATTTAGCCACACCCTCTCCCTATACATATTGTGTAGTGCTTCTTAGGTGTTCATGCACATTAACTCATCTCTTCCTCAGCTCTGTCCCTGTCCGTGAGTTTTCTTTTTCCTTCGAGGATCCACTCATTTGAAAATGTCACTGTCTCTCCTTTGACCTTCTTGGAGAAGTTACTTCACTTTTATGCATTGGATGTGGAAATATCTTCTTCTACAATCCCCACCTGTTTCTTTTAACGACAGAAAAACTTTTGAGTACCTTTTCCATCCCTGCTGACGTCTGCAGGGCATGGACTACTGCCCTGCATTTTTTTCACAGCTGCACCGTTCCTTAATTTGCTATGACCTATGTGTGGTGGAAGAACTCCGTGGCTGGGCTAGCCTCTTACACAACTTTCATCTCTAATGCCTTCCGTTGTGGGGTAATGATTAGGCATGTTACCGGAAAATTAACAAGGACCCAACATTCGAACTAAAACAGGAATTACACAAAATCATTGAGGGTTTCGCATTGGGTTTCCTGGGCAAAAAAGAGATGGAGTATCTAAAAATCAAACATCCGAGAACTCTGATATTTTATGTCTTACCAAAGATACATAAAGATGAAAAAACACCCCCGGGACGACCAATTGTTTCAGGTTGCCAATCCTTACTAGAACCCATTTCCAAGTTTGTGGATTTCTTTCTGAAACCCTTCCTACCACAAGTTAAGTCATTTGTACAGGACACTACAGATTTTATAAATAAATTGATGACAATCGAATTCAATGCTGACACCCACTGGATGGTGACAATGGACATCACGTCCTTATACACACAGATCCCACAAGAAGAGGGTATCTATGTGTTAGAAGCATTTCTAGAAGAGAGAAAAAGACCCCATCAAATACCGACTTCTTTTATTCTAAGGCTAGCGGAATTTGCACTCAAAAGGAATTATTTTAATTTCAATGGAGATTTTTTCTTTCAAAACAGGTGGCATGGCGATGGGCTGCCCTTTTGCCCCAGAATTAGCAATCTTATTCATGTCGAAATATGAGGATACCTTTATCTATCAGGACAATCCATTCTCCCAATGGATTAACAATTGGTATCGTTACATTGACGATATTCTTTTCGTCTGGACAGGGACAGAGGAAGAGTTGATGAAATTTCACGGCTGGATAAACAAAGTGCCAACTATTAAATTTAGTATGGAACATTCTCGGAAAAAGATGCCATTTTTAGATGTGGAGGTATACCCTTCTGAAGGTGGATTAGTGACAACACTATACAAAAAAACAACGGACCGCAATAAATCCCTTCATTTTAAAAGCAACCACCCTCGGAGCATCAAAGATAACCTCCCTTATGGGCAATATTTAAGAATTCAAAGGAATTGCCAATATAAGGATGAGTATTTGAGACATGCAGAGAATCTTACAAACAATCTGTTAGAGCGAGGATACCCGAAAAAACTATTGAAAAAGTCCCTTAAAAGAGCATGGTGGACACCGCGGGAAAGCTTATTGGAAAGGAAAACAAAAAAAGAAACTGAGAGAATGGTGTTTGTGTCCACGTTTTGTCCTAACTCAAATGCACTGAAAAAGCTAGTCAAGAAGAATTGGCATCTACTGAGAAATTTGGATGCATCATTTAAAGAAGAGCCGTTATTTGCACTCAAAAAGAACTCTAGCATCGCCAACCAATTAGTAAGAGCGGCACTGCCACAAAAAGATAAAAATCCAGATTTAAGATCATTGTTGGGTTTACCGCCCATTCAAGGACACCACAGATGTGGTGGGTTGTTCATGTTGTGATACAACAAAGGAAGGAAATCTGTTTGAATACAGAAACATAAAGTGGAAGCATGACACATTCACGAATTGTAAATCTCGGTTCGTCATATATGGAATAATATGTCCCTGCAACCAACTGTACATCGGGAAAACCAGTCAAGAGGTGCGAACCAGGATCCAACAGCACAAATCGAGAATTAAAAATGTGGTATCAGCACCCCTTGTTAACCACTGGCTTGAAAACAATCATAAAGAAACAGATTTAATCTGGACAGTGATTTAAAAAGTGGATAACGAAGTGAGAGGTGGCGACCTAGAAGCCAAGCTCTCGAGAAGGGAAGCAATGTTGATAGTGAAATTTAATTCTGCAATAGAGGGACTGAATGAACTAACTGAACTGTTCAAACTAGGATAAATTTATGCCCCAAACCCTTTAATTTGGGTCTGCAATATGAGCCAGGCGGCATCCTTGGAAGAGGAGGCTGCTGAAATGTGTTGGTTGAGGTTGTATGCCCACACAACTGACAAACAGAAATTCTATTGATGGAGGAAGCATTGAGGGAATTCCAGCGATTACAACGTATGAGGTTTGAACTACAATACCCATGATGCACCCCACACTCAATGCAACATCCTTGACTGAACTTGTTTCATACACAGAAATCCATATGAACTCGATTCATACATTGAAACCCATATGACCAAGGCCTGTAATAATCTAAGTTGATATTCCCCACGTGGTGCATCCCAGCGTGATTAATCTGAAGATAAGAAACCAAAAACAAAAATCCTTACATCAAACGGTAGAAATATACTCCTGGAATGAGCTACAATTTCAACACTTCGGAATAGTAAATATATTGAAAGGCTAAAGAAATAACATGCCGCCACTTATTATTGATAGTAGAAATATCATCGGTTGATTTAAGGGACAGCACACGCTCAGGACTACATCTCCCGTGATCCTTGGCAAAACCGGAAGTCAACGCTACTCTGAACGCGGTGTTTACACCGAGGAAAGATTGCATTCAATGCTCGTTGCCCCGACCTGTTAAGGTAATCGCTTTTGTACATTAAGATTGTTTTCCCCCCCGGAAAACGCTCCAGACCCCGTTTACTAATTTTGACTCGTCTGGCCATTCTTTGCAGGCGGGAGCACTGGACCCCGGACATCAAAAGCTGTCTGCCAAAATCCAGGTACATACAACCATTGGTGTTTGTAAATATTGAGTAACATGGACACGAGAACTTAATACTCACTAGTTCCGTTTTCTTTGGTAGAGAGCCAGGCTGCATAAATTATCAAGCCTTAGACCCCCGCCCACAGTTTAAAAGTAAGTGGGATAACAACATGATGAAGTGAATGAATTGAGCTGCCAGTGGTATATAAGTTGAGTGTGATGTTGTGCATTGTATTTTTCTGCCTTAGAATTTGATCACTCATCGGGGACACTGCCAATTCCCTATACTCTGATTCAAAAAGAGGTAAGATAAGGAGGCGAGTAGGAGTGAAGTGCTCAGCTTGTAGACACTAAGAAAGAACATTGCTTTAAAGCAAGGTTTTCTCCTCTTTTATAGACTATGGTCCTGATGAGAACTCTGTAAATTGGCGCGAGTTCGAAACGTGTAGACTGTTAATAGCCTTTGAAAAAAGACTGAACAAACTAAAGGATTAAATATAAGATTGAATTTTCTCTTTTGAGACAACAGATGTTATATGGCTTTGCTGTGAACATTATAATTCCAGCTGTATTTTTATCTGTAATGGTATGAGTGGAGTATGTTTGAAAGTCTGAATGATTTTGTTGGTAATTTGTTTTGTAAATATTAATGTTTAGGTTTTGTACATAAGGTCCGAAAAATTGAAAAGTTTGCCAAATGTAAAATAATAATATGTGGAAAAGAAACACTGAGCAAAATAAATGAACAAAAAGAAAATAAAAAACATTAGGTTTGATTCCAATGTTTTGGATAAAAAAGGTTTTTACGTTTAATTGACTAGCACAAGCATCTTCTGTTGTTTATTAGTACTCCGTTGTGGGGAAGCACGCACGTTTGTTAGTGGATGCAAGATTGCTTTTGCCCATCATTTACAGAAAGTTTATAAAGATATAGTTGTGGCATATCAAGAGAGAAATTTAAACTCTGTACATAGAACTCATGATGCCTTACATTGAATATTGTGTTTATTTTTGAAAGCTCTCTGCCATTGCAAAATAATGTCATAGAACCTTTTATGTTGGAGTCGGCTACTTGAAAGAAGCCCACCCCCCGCAGCAAGCCAGTTTGTTTCAATTGAGCCCACTACTTGAGATGAAAATATACATTTTTACACAATTTTATAGCTTTGCAGCCGCAAAATGTGACAGACTAGCATGCAATATCCTGAGGGAGGGCGGTGTCTGCCCATACCTGCCTACTTTTATCTCCATTCTTTTATAAATATGGGACACTGGGACTGGGGCCTGAAATGATGGCAACATTATTTCCCTTCATGTTTTGGCCTGCCAATCAGATCGCGCGATACAAAGGAAGGAACGTTTTGTGAGCATTTATGAAGGTGCCTCATAGTTATTAGTAAAACCAAAAGAAGCTCTTCCTATAAATCTGATCTATCTATAACTACACACTGGTGAACTGAGACTGTGTAAACATGTCTCTCACCAAAATCATTAAAATTGGCCTGAACACACGCCATACCTTGCGCCTCCTGCCATATGGTTCTCTTAATAGCCCTGCGGATTTGAAAATGGTGGGTAGATAGAGATATGCCGTGTTATGTGCGTTGGTAAACCTAACTGGTAAATTTCACTGGTTTTGCATGTCTGAGCCAGAACCATAACTCACTTTTTGAAATTTTTAATTGAAGTTCATTTTTTTTGTGATGCATTTCATTTCAACCTCCTTCTGCGCACGACCTGTAGTCATGTGCAGCAGGGGTTGACCACAGGGATTTTCTTTCAGCTATGTCTGCACCAACCCAGGCCAAGCCTTGTTGTCCATGACCTTTGGCTGTCAGCAGCAGAAGTTAGCCATTGACCAGTATTCCTATATTCTGCACCTCCCTAGCCAGTTTCTGACTAGTTTTCATAACTTGTTCAAAGAGACCCTTACCAAATAATTGAAATATTGAGTAGTCCGGATCTGCATCTTCGTGGTTTCAGCTTTGGATAGTTCTTCATCCATTAATGTACACAGGTGATACTTCATTAATTTTGCTCAACAGAGCCAAAACCATAAGTCAGTTTTAACTACTCTTTTCAGTGAATTTCATAGTTTTTTTTATGATGTACTTAATTTCAAACACCTGATGCGCATAGCATTCAAGTGTTTGCAGCCAGGGTCATTGTTGGACCTGCAGACAGACCACTTGTGCCTAGCATGACTTGGGTGGCCAACCCCTATTACACATTGCCTTTGGATGTGCCCAACCCATCACGTGCTGCCACTCCCTGCTTAGAACTATAATTCTTACAGTATTTTCAGATTCCTCACCATCCCAGCCAATTTAGTACAAGCCTCCATAGTGCGTGGATAGAGAGCCATACCAGTTATTTGGTACCTTGAGTAATCTGGATCTCGAGTTTCAATGTTTCTGCTTAAGACCATTCTTAATTCAACAATTTGTACTTGAAAATTCTATAAAACAGAAGTGAACTTGTTGGTTTCCTGGTTGAGCGGAGTTTTTCACAATCCAGAGCAAAATACCTTTAAAATTCCTTAAAGATATGTGGAAATTCCTCGTCTTTTCCGAATTATTTGTAAGATTTATAGGCCAATTTATATTCGGCTGTGGAATATCAGCCCTGCTCTTATGCAGAAATTACCCAGGGATTCTATTAGTTCAAGGTAATCTGATCTTACTTTCCATGTCTGGTTGACCTAGTCGTAATGTGATCAACCTAAAAATGCGCTTTCAAGAGTACTATGGAGATATTCTTTGGCTCTGTCCACATGTTGGTAGCCAGGAGTACATGTTTTTATTGGGCAGAATTAGTGTGCTTCCTCAGAAGTACACCCCCTCTGTGCAGCTGTGATTATTTAGTTTTTCCAGCTTCCTGCGCCTACCGTAGGATGGCTGGATGAGCTTGAATTTTCGGGGCACACACATGGCATTCTAATGCTGTTTATAGTGGCTTGGATAATTAGCTAATTTGTATTGATTTTCTACGGCAGGAGTACGGATTGGAGGATGGCAGTCCTGTATTGCTGTCCTATCGCCCTACCCATCCTCCATTAACTTGAGACTTCAGAGTGGAATTTTTTTGTTAGAGAGCAGAATGGGGATACTCAGGGCTACATTAATCTACATGGATTTTTAGGTCTGGCTTGACAGTACAGCGGTTTCCTAACCTTGCATGATCAACAATGAAGAGTTTTTAGCATAGTGCTGAGAGAGGGGTTTAGGCTCCACCCTCGTGCTGTTTGCCCTGAGTACAGGATTCGGTTATGCTCAAAATGTGGGCTTTCACTTAAGACTGCTTGTATTCCACATTTTGGCTTGTGGCTAAGATCCTACTGGATCCAGCAAGACTGAGTTGATTAAAGTAGCAAGCCAATGCTCATGGCTTTAGGCCTGATCTGTTTGTTATGAAATGCTCTCCTAAAGGCACTACGCCTAATGTCTTTATCGTGAAAAGCATATATAGGCAGTAGGTATTTGTGTGGATTGTTCTTGCTCTATTAATCTAGATGGGTATTTTGTTACATAGAATCTCACAGATTACCTTAGTAGGCAAGGCTTTTGGTGTTGGTTACATTGTATGACAAGGATATAGGTTTGCATTGTGTGAATCCTTGTTAGCCCCCCTTAGGAGAGGTTGTATCTTGCTTAGCCAATTGTATTTTTATATACCTTTCTAATTTTATGGCTGTGTGCCTGATGGTTGCCTTGTGGAAAATCTTGATATCTACACTGTAGGTCTGGGATGGTTATGGTAGGGGCCACAGGAATTTTTCGACAGTTGACTAAATTATGTGGCAAGGAAAGACGCATTCTACAGCACATTTTTTGATATTATTACCATATTATTTTGCACATTTTTACGCAAGTTAATGCTTACTGGGAATGTTTACCAATCAAATACAGAAAAAAGCAACAAAGTAGACCAGTGAAAATTTGCGAAGGGTCTTCCACTGCACGTGAAACCTCATTGCCACATTTGTAGGAACTTTTGACCCATTTGAGCTAGAAACACACTGTTTTGGTGATGATGGATTTATGTGGCAAAATAAGGCAAATCCATATTTATGCGGAAAAAGCAGCAGAATCTAATAATTCCAGTGGCCCTGGTTATGGTGACAAGCTATAGGCCTTATTGGTGCACTGGGAAATGTTGTCCAATGCCTTAGGCCTGGTCTGCTTATTATGAAGCATTCTACCAAAAGCAGTTAGTCTAGCTTATTTATTATGAAAAGCTTTTGTGAAAGCTAGTAAGCCTTAAACAGATGGTTGTTCTCACTTTGAGTTACAGGCTGCAGATGGGTATATTGTAATGTAATCTCACAGATGAATGCAGTAGGCAGGTTTTTGCCTTGGACACCCACTATAACACCCATGGGGTTCCACTGTGATGATTCTTGTTAGACCGTGTGGAGATCAGTTGCATATAATTTGTAATTCTCTCTAACTGCATGCATTATGAACACTTGAATAGGTGCGTGTTGAGTAAAGTGTAAAGCCATTGCAAAGGTTTCATCGGTTAATTGGAAAAAGTCTTCCAGGTTTCATAGGTTTGATCTGTTTTATTATGGAAAAATATGACCAAGCCACTAGGTCTGACCTGCTTATTATGGAGAGCATCTGGTATAGACAATCCGCTTTTAAAGATGGATTGTCATTACACTGTGCTAAAGCCTACAGGCGGGTAATTTGGTACACGGTGTCTCACAGGCTACCGTCGTAGACAAGGATTTTGGTGTTGGTCATCCTCCCAAACAAACTGGGGATTGAAGATATGCACTACAATAATCCTTGTTCGATTCTTTTTAGGAGAGAGAGAATTTTATTTTGATTTCAATCTGTAACTTTGTATACGTTTTTAGGTTAAGCCTAGCGCAGCGCGCATGTGCTTAGTATCAACCTCTTGCAATCACTTCAGCTTTCTTCAGCTTTTGTAAAAGGTTGTGCGTGTGGTGCTCGTATGCGATTGGCCTTTGCGTCTGGCTTTAGTACGCAATTGGCCAAAGGTGTGTGGAGGTCTCCGCTTCTTGGGAAAATGTTTACTCCCAGATCTTTTTGCTCTCTAGAGCCAGGAGGGGACATCTGTTTTTAATTAGATTGGCCGCGCTGGTCTCCCGCGCAGGGTCTCTATCCCCCCACTCCCACCTTGTGCAGGCGCCATGGTTGTAATGAAACATATCCTTTGGGCCCTGGAGACACAATCTTTACCCAGCGGCGCACACAAAAAAGCACAGCGCTGTCATAAACACATTTGTTCCAAATCCTCATCAAAATAACTTGTAAACACAGCAGCTGTGCTCCGGGATCTGAACTGCGGCATATTTGCCCATTTGCAAATGTCACCACTTCGTCTTTCTGTTTAGTTTTCATTGATGTTTTCACCTGACGTTGGTGATGCCTGAAGTCGTGGCAGGGAGGGGGGCTTTCCCGTCACTGGCACAGGCTTGCCAATGAGATGTGCTTTCTGCACTCTCAGTGCCGATCACAGAAATTACGGTCACATTTATGATCCGATTAAAAAGCCCGCTCGCAGAAGCAGGTGCCCGGAGTTCAAGGGATGAAAAGCTTGCGCTTCCTCTCATTTGCCTAGAAGTGCCCACAGCCACCATTTTGTTTTGAGCTGCTAATTAGCAGCCTGCGCTTTGCCGTGTTTGATCTTTCTTCATTGTTGCACCTAACAAAAGGTTCAGGCGAAAGTTTAGCATAGACCATAAAACTTAAGAAAAAAGGGAGTAAAGAAGAGAGCCTATAGATACACAGACCCCACTTTATCAAAAAAACATTTATAATTTATTTTTCATATAAGTTCTTTAAAAGTTCCAAAGGGAACAGTAACGCTCAAGAGAATAGTTGGCAAAAACAAACACTTCACAAGCCAAACAGGTGGCTAACAAACATACATTGTATATACAAAGGAAACAACAACACTAAATAATGTGTCCTTTATGAATTTTGGGCCACAAAAAGAGTCAACGGCGTTTCAACCGCTATATGATTGTGCGGTCATCATCAGTACAACCAGATGCTTGAGCATGATATTGCTTAATGCAAAGCAATCAGACATCAATGAATATGGCTGTGCAGGCAAAAGTTCAAACTAAGAGAAGTCAATTATGGCTGCAATCCAATAAATCCATTTAAGGTGCCACAAAGGTCCCCTCACATATCTCCAATTAATACAAATGTGCCAGGTGACGATTAGTCCCACTCACTCGCTTGCCCAGTGAATCGGCAACTAGGCGTGCGGAACTCGCTCTAGCGGATTTCCGCTAGAGCGAGTTCCGCACGCCTTGTTGCCGATTTCACTCTAAGCGCTAATTCGATATCGGCGTTTCCCGCATGTATGAATATTATTTCAAACACTATGATTTCATTTCAGAAAAGGAGCTCAGACCAGTGAAATCTCCTCATTTCCAGGAACCCTTTCCCTCACAGAGACAATCAATCATACGTTTGTAAATCCGTGTATAGGAAACGTTACATAAGGTAGAGGTTTACAAGGTGTAGGAGCATAGCTAAACACTTATAAGGTCCCAAAGGCAAGACCTGTTGGCTAAGCCGATACTTGTTACTTTTATGTTTGATGCTTGTATTATGGAAAGCTTTATCTCTGCACAGTAGTATTAAGTTGGTTATGATGACAAGCAAATAATAAAAGCTTTATGCCTAATTATTGATTTTGAAAAGTTATGATAAAGGCATTAGATATGGCATCAGCCCAGACAGATTATGAAAAGAATGTGTTAACTTCTATAGGCATTTAAGGGTTGATTTGATATTAATTTGATTTAAAGCAGATAGATTTTTTTGTTTTGTTACATGGAATCTTTGCTTACTTTTATAAGCAAGGTTTATGGTATTGATTACCCATCTGACAAACCATCGGTACGTAATATTTGCACTGTGGGAAGACCTATGACCAATTCAGTATTTCTGTGTTAGTTATGGTGACAAGCCAAGAATAAAGGTTATTAACCCCTTCCATGCTCATGACGAGCTCAGCTCGTCATGCAGTACACTGCTCCTGTGCTCACGACGAGCTGAGCTCGTCATGAACAAGGGGAATCTAGGTGCTGTAGCACAGAGGGGGAATTGCCTTAGCACTGATGTGGTTAAAGGCCTGATTGTTTATAATGACGTTACGACAAAGGCAGTAGGCCTGATGTATTGATTGTGTAAAATCTATGTTTTTGAAACCATACTATCCGTCTTTAAACCTATTGATTATGAAAAGAATGTTGCTCAATAGGCATTTAAGGGCTTATTGTTGTGGCGGAGCATGCCAGGCTCCAAAATAGCTGCGTGTTTAATCGGCTCCTCAAGTCATCTACATTTATCCGGCAATATTTGCTTTTTCCCTTGGGACCTGCTGCCTGCATTTTGGTGTGAGCTGTGCATTAGAGCTGTAGCTACTCTCCGCTGCAAGGAGGAATCCTCAGAGCTCTTCCCTTGCAACGTTTGGCGAGGGCTGAGTGCGGTGGCCTGAGACGGAGCTGAGTGACGACGGGGGCTGTGCAGCCTACCTGCCTGTGCTGGGGATCATCCGTGCAGCTTCTGCAGTGTGCTGCTGGGGCTCTTGACGGACGCTGTGGGTGCCCCGATCGGCAGTGTCTGGCTAGCGGTGTGTCTTTACCCCAATCACGATGCGCAAGTTTGTGCGCTCTTCCCATATTGCGGGCTGTGCTGGGCCGGCCTTTGCTTGATTGGTGGGCTGAAACTACGGCCTCGGACTTGGGCTCCCTCCTGGATCGGTTGGTGAGCAGGTAGGCCCAGCCCATTGGCTTGATGAAGTTGCTTTTGGAGGCGGTTGGGTGATCACTCTTTACCAGTGGAGCTAGTGTTCACATCGGAGCAACTACATCTTGGGAGCTGAATCTACAAGCCCAGTGGGTTTCTCACTGTTGGGTGCTGCTGGTGGGACCTACAGCTATACTGAGGTGGTGAAGTTCTCTTACTGTATAGACTGCTATTACTCCCACAGTGCACTGTTAATATCGATCGTTGGCTGAGCTTGGGAGTGAGGTTCTCAAAGTGGACACCAGCGGCATACTCCTATAAATCCGACCATCTCCTGGTGGCTATTCGGACCTGGTTTCTCGCTTGCTGTTGGTCGTAGGCGGCGTCTCCCTTGCTTTGAGATCATCACATCATGGGCAAACCGGATTAAGCTCCAATTCAAACTGAACTTTGAGTTACGCAAATCTAGACACAGAGAAGATGCCTCTGGGACGTCTGCCCCTCCATCTGGTGATGAATCTGAGGTTTCGGGCACCGAACATATCATAGCTACAGTGCAGAAAAGTCTCCACAATCGACAGTCGGATTGACTCCTTATCATATAGAATGGACCGTATGTCTGAACGGCTTGATAAGCATGCAGAACGTCTTGACATGTCTGAGCGGCATATCTCTGAGGTAGAGGATGCACAAATGGAGGTACACACTAAGCAGAAGCAGATGGCGAAAGCGTTAACAATGATTCATGATGAGGCTGAGGATCTTGAGGCCAGCTCTAGGCGTAGTAACCTGCACATTACTGGCCTTCCGGAAACAGCCACTACGGGGGTCATGGAGGTGTTCGTGGAGAAACTGCTCAGAGATTTGCTGGGCGATGAGACTTTTTCCCCTATTTTTGTTGTGGAACATGCACACCGCTCCCTGGGTCCTCGCCCTCCTCGGGGCACTTTTCGTCACCCCATTATTGCTAAATTACTTATCTACTGTGACAGAGATGCAGCATTTAAGTTCACCCAACTCTCTATCTTTCTTAAGTTTGAAGGATCTGCACTTTCACTGTTTCTGGACTTTACACTCAGAGTCCAGGAAGCCAGAAAGCAGTTTGTCTCGATGAAACGTAAACTAAAGGAGCAAAGTATAGAATGTGCAATGCTTTAAACAGGTAGACTCAAGGTGGTGGTTAATGGCTTGAGGAAGATTTTTACATACCCTATGGCCCTACAAAAAGCTCTCAAAGACTGGAAAGAGGGGGGGAGCTTAGTAAGAAGCCCTCGTGCTCTGGAGAAGTTGATGCAGGCTCAAGTGGAAATTTGAACGATAACGATTGACTTTATCAGATGGACCGCGGTCCTTCGGATTTTTTTTTCATCCTGGTCTGTTGCCTGCTATTACTCATGATTATATTACAATGGGGATGTTATGATTATATTCTTTCTATTGTGGTCAATAGTTGCCCCCACTTATTTTTGCAATGACCTGGAGGGTTGAGTCTGTGATGTGATACGTCCATTTAGAGTATGACTTATCTTGTAGAATAAGGTCATGTTAATGGGATTGCGGGCGGTATTTCCCCGGGGTGGGAAAAACGCTTCTACTTAGATGGCACTGTTTTTTTTTGTGTTTTATGTTTGTTGAATACTGTTATGTCTGGCCATATCCACCTCCTTGGGTTAACCCCAGTAACTTTTTATGGACTTTTTTGTTTTATGACCATTTTTAAACGTCATTGCATTGTTTTGGATTGTTATGCAGGGTGGGGAACAAGGTCGCACATGCGAGTTGGGGTAGGCATTGCGTGGGAGGGGGCAGGTTGGGAATTTTGTTCTGTATCCACAGTTGGTGTACCTGATCATAATGATAGGGGATTTTACGCTACTGCTCCATGCAAATGCACACAGAGGTTAATATGAGTAGACATCGACAGTCACTAGATGATACTCCCCGACGCCTACCAGAGAAAATTAGGTTCATCACCTGAAACATTCGGGGGCTAAAGGATTTCAAGAAATTAGCGCATCTCAAACGACACTTTGATGTCGCATTATTGCAAGCAACACATTTAGCCCTTAATAACTGTTTCTTAACAACAAAAGTCTGCAAGGCACGTTTCATGCTGCGGGATGTACCGTTCACACCAGGGGTGTGCTTACCTGGATCAATCCCAAATCAGGCATCTCCATGACTGAGTTAAAAACTGATCGCAATGGTAGATATGCTGTTTCACGGTGTCATGGCACAGGGTTAGATATTCAAGTGCTTAATATATATGGCCCAAACTATGATGACCCTTCTTTTTACAGGTCACTGTTAACTCAAATCTCTAATTACTTGACCATACCTCAATTATGGGACTGTGACTTGAACTGCCTTCTGAATCCTCTCCTGGACAAGTCAGGTGGGCAGACGCCGCATTTCGGCAGCCAAAGCCACTGCTGTTGTAGCGCCGCAGTCCGACCTGGTAGATGTATTGAGGGCTTCACCCATTATTCAGCACCCCATGACACTTGCACTAGAATTGACTATATCTTACTGGACAGATCGCTCATCCCCATGTTTGGAAATGCAAAGTCATGGCCCGCACCCTTTCAGATTACTCCCCAATTATTCTAGAGGTTGGGACGCCACCACAGGTTATAGCTCAGTTTACATGGAGGTTCCCCCATACTCTGAGTTCAAGGGTGAGTTAACCACCGCAATCACAGACTTTTTTTTACTATTGACACAGATTACGTGAAGCACTTCACGACAGTTTAGGAGTCATTTAAAGTATATATTAGGGGGGTCACCATTAGTAAACATGCCTGTGTTTTGCATTCTATTAGGAGTAGACTCGCCACTTTTGGAAAAAAAAAACTGGTAGAATTGGAGCTCACTCCCCAGGGGTGCGGCGACCCTCATCTAGCCAAGGCTATGAAAGAAACGCTTGAAGAATACAGTGCAGAGGCTGATAGTGAAGTTAAGCACATGGGGAAGTACGCCATTGCCAAATCCTACAGTGAGGGTGATCGGCCAGGAGTGGTATTGGCTGCTATAGCCTGACGTCTGAAGGTTACGAGGGGGTTTCTGGTTTGAACAACGGAGATGGTACCATCCTGACAGTGCCTTCGGAAATATCGCAAGTATTTAGTCTGTACTATAGGGAACTGTATAGTTGACACATTGTGGTTTATGAGCCCGCTGTTTTTGACTATCTGGAGTATGTGCAACTACCTTGGCTAACCAACTCTCACAGAAAATATCTCATGAGACTGCTTGATGCAGCTGAAATCCGCATTGCCTTGAACTCTGCAGGACAGTAGCGTCCCGGGTGTGGATGGACTAACGGTCCCCTTCTATAGAACTGATCTTCTGCTTCCTCATCGTAAATTATTCGAGGAAATAGCGAACACTGGTATAATGGTGCAATCAATGAGGGAGGCGCTCATAGTTAAACTATTAAAACCCAGCAAATCCCACTCAATTATGTGGATCCTACAGACCTCTGTCACTCCTTAATGTGGACACAAAAATATTTGCTAAGATTCTTGCCAATAGACTCTCTTCCCCCCCCCCCCCCTTTCTCTCCATACTTGTCAGCCCGGAGCAGGCAAGATTTGTGCCGGGAAGCCCGCTCACCCAAATTTTAAGGACTGTATTTGGCATCATACAGCATATGAAACCTGAACTTAAGGCTGCCGCCATTTTTTTAGACACCGAAAAGGCTTTTGACTCTGCGGAGTGGACTTTTATGATGGTAGTGCTGCGTAGGATGGGATTGGGAGATGTTTTCATTGTTTTGATTTCAGTTTTATATAATCTGCCGTCAGTGAGGGTTAGAATTAGTAACTACATCTCATCTTCATTTCCAGTATCCCGGGGCATGAGACCGGGTTGCCCCCCTCTCCCCATTATTTTACACTATAATCGTAAAGCCCTTGGCACGTTCTCTGAGGGAATATCATGGGCATCAGGGTATTTGTTAACCCAACTATAACTTGATCAAGTCGGCTTATGCGGATAACGTTAATATACTCTCGGGATCCTGCCACTAACCTTTCCCCATTAATTCGTGAAGTCATAAAATTTGGAGGTATATCGGGATAAAAAATTAATTGGGATAAATTCATCATATTTCACTCACCCCCTTGATGGTTCCATTCAACTTGAACTTCCCTTTACAATAGACCCAACGAGTTGGTCCGATATTTAGGTATACAGGTACATACTGCTTCTGAATTGGTGTTGCTTGATAACTACAGCAGGGCTGTCACTAAACTAGAGAGCGATTTATAGAGAAGTGGATCAAGCTACCGCTCGCCCTGGTGGTCAAGAGTACCTCTGATGAAGATGGTAGTGTTGCCTAGACTGCTGTTCCTCTTCACTAACATACCTATGGTCGTTCCCTGACAATTTTTAAAAAACCTTGAGGCTTTGATTGTTTTGCTGGCGTGGGCCAGAAAATTCCAAATCCCCCCCCCCATTGGGGAACATTGTTGTTATGAAGGTAGCGTTTCCTAGATTAGGAGACGTCCCCTAAGCACAGCTGGAAAATCGCTTGACTCAATATATTGAGTCTGTTTTAGAATTCAAACCAAAATGTAAACCAGGGTCTTCATGTGGGTTGACATGGGTTTTTATTGTTGACGATATTTAATCAATCATATTGAAACCCTGTGGAGCCAACTCAACTGCATCTGTGGATACATTTCCATGACTTCTCCCAGTGCGTTTCGGGCAGTGTTTGCACTTCTTCATTGGAAAATCTCTACAAAGATTCAAGCAGTGATACATTGAGTAACCAACCAGGGTCGGCGTACCTACACCTTCACCTGTGTGAAATAAGGAGGTGTGGCAGTTATAATGCATGGAACACTGCCGTGCTCACTCTCACATCGACATAGCGTGATCAAACATCGCGGTGCACACGTGCTGTCAACTAGAAATTGGACATGTGATATAGGTTATAATGTTGAAGAAAGTAAGGTTTAACGAACGGGAGGGTGCAATGATACAGTGCACAAGTATGGCGAAAAACTCAGTCGGCTGAAATTAGTGAGCTAAAACGGGTGAGTCAATCGGGTGTTTTTTGTGCTGTTGAGAAGATAGTGAACTGTTGCCTCACGTATCTTGAGTCGGTTAGTACAAAGGTATATATCGCAAGTGTGACACTGTCTAGCGTAAAGTCGGTGAAAAATATGCATAACATCAGTGACATGCTGATAAACGAACTCCTAGTGAGTGGGCTAATTTGCTTACTCGAGGGAAGTGATGGTGATTCACACCAGATTCCGACGATGAAGCGACCGTGTTGTGAACGGGACGTTGATATAATATGGAGCAGTGATGGAAGACAGACTGTGTGTTTCGTGTGTGAAATCCTAATGAAATTAGCGCCACCTTGAGACTTGTTGGAAGCCAGTGTACAATTCCAATAAAATACGAAAGTTAATGCTGTGCGGAATGTCTTATCATTAATTAAAGGTCAATAACAACAAAAGGGAATCAAGTTGTTCAGTTCAACACAGAGCATCTGTATAAACAATGTTCAACTTGTCCTCCATACATTCTAAAACATGTCCAATCTGTTATTAACAATGACCACCATCTTGGAAATTGTTGCAAACAAGCATATGTCTACAAATAAAACACAAAAGTGAATACTGCGTGAAATATCGTCATAAATTGAAAACCAAGGTGAACAAGAAGGCATTAAAAGATCTTTAGTTACACACAACCAAATAGACCATCAGTATGAGCGGTGTTGTATATCTTTCATACAGTCTGCATGGAATCTCATGTTGGTAAAATCGGATTGCGTAGTAAACAGTGCATAAATGAATGGTAAAAAAAGATCCATCATATCTAGGTCTGTAGGAATGGTGGACATAAAATAAGTAACTTATTCTGCAATGACCGGCTGTTATGTATGATTAAGGCTGAGGTTCTGGAAAACCCCCCACATAGGGAGTAGTGCTGCAATGACCGGCTGTAATATACGATTAAGGGTGCGAGCCAATTGCACTTTTTCATGCTCTCAAATGTCTGGTGAGTTTGCCCACTTGTGACCATTAAGACCACTTCTCTTGGCTCCCTAAAGCCTGGCCCCCCGGTCTAGACTATTACTAAACTCTTGGAAGGATCTCAATTGAAGAGTTATTTTAAGTATTTTAGGTCACTGTAAACTACAACAAGTTTTAAGTGATCTCAGTCGAATGGTTTTTGTTTGGGCTGCATTCCAGTGCTTGTTTCAGTGAAATCGGCCATCTGCTAATTGATATTTGCCCTGTCTCCAAGCCAGGACTGTCAGATCGGGTACCTTCCAGATGAGAACACAAGCAACCTCAGACCAGTTTTGGGCAACTCATCAGTGAGGTGTAGCTTGAGTCCTGTGGAACATTGAGCACTGGACCTAGTTTTGGCAAACCCTTTGCAGCTAGGACGTCTGCTGCAACAAAAAGTGATTGTATGAATGCTTGAATTAATCTCAGTTGCCGGTGATTGCTTGGTGCTGCCTTATAGTCCACCATTTTTTCACCCGCTGTGCCAGTCACGAAGTTTCATTTGTACTACTTTACATGTAGATCAATGAATATTTGAAGGTTCCCAGAAATCGTGCAGAAAATGGTTGCAAGGCTAATTTATCATTCTTACGTTCAGCATTGTCATTCCTGTGTCCGAGCATCCGTTGTGAATTATTCACCGACCTTTGATACACCATTCTCCACCTGCACCTTTGAGTCCGTACCTTGACTTTGTGGTGAAAGGTGTACCCCTGTGCAATTCCATTATAGGTGCTGGGTTGCAATTGAAAAATGGGTCTACTCTGTGCATGAGAACTCTGATCTTATGCCCTGGGATATGTATCGACCCTTTAGCAGTATGGGTTGATAAACTATTTCAAGCTCAGCTGAGGTGTTCCACAGGTAAAAGGGTAACAGACCCGTTCATATCCTCTGCAGCCTTACTGTTATCCCAGTATCAGTAATGGAAGATTCTGTCCCATCATTTTGCTAGAAGTTCACAAGTGTCTGCCAAAAGCCGTTGTCCTCAATGTACTCGCAGGGTAAACAAAGCCCTTTCAAATAAGATAACCTCAAGTGATCAGGGACCATGGTGTTAGAGCTGTCCGGGTTGTTTGGATGACTTATGGACTTGTTTAAGAATGGTTTGGCGTAAGAAGCCCTCAAATCGTCAAGAAAGCTTCCCACAAATATAGTTTTGTTGTTGATGTTTCTACTAACACAAGAGACTGTGGAAATGATGTGAAGTTCTTGAAGGTTAATGGAAGTCAAGGGCCAGCTGGAGATCCTAATTTGAAGCTCTGGGAGACAATTATTTATTTATTTATTTATCTATTTTTTAATCTTTTCCCTAAGTTTCTTATTTTCAAAACAGTGTAAACCATGCCATCAACTTAAACATTTCAGCTCTTTTTATGTAGGAGGCTAACATTTTTAAGTTGGTGTAAGCTAGAAAAAGAAAAGATTTAATTGCAGAGGATGGAGGCAGGGCTAAGCAGCAGTAAGGCAGAGTTCCTTTGGAGAGGTCGAAATTCAGATAAGTATCTTTATCAGGAAAGTAGTCAAAGTTGAGTGATTCAATTGAGTTTATGCGTTTTTAATTGAGAGACGATCTGAAAACGTTCCTTTGAGAGGTGGCTGAATTTGGCAAGACTGGAGTATTGATGTGTAATTGATGGTCTTTTGTGTTCTTAGTAGCCAGTTGTGTAGTACTTACTTAAACCTTGTGTTTCCACTAAGTTCCAGGAAGTGAGTGATTCATAACACGATGTGAAGTGTTCTTTTGTAAACTATATAGGACTTAAGTGATTTAACACGTTTTGCTGGTGTTAGAGCTGTATTGCAGGCAGCCAGTGGATTTTCTTGCTTATGGATCTTCTCTGGGAGGTGTGTGGATGCTAATTGCTGCATGGTTGAGATCATACCAGATGTGTGATTATGGTAAAATGCATTTAACGCAAGATCGAGATGAAGGCCCATTGGGTATGTAAAGCTGCATGAGAGTGCCCTGATATTTATAGGTGAAAGTCAAGGGATCCCTAGGAGGGGAGATTTAGATTTTATAATGCAGTGGTCTGAGGTATTGATGCAAAATTGTGAACTCATCCAGGATAAGTTGGGGGCGAACAATTTGTTTTTTTTTTTAAATAGTTTCATTGTTTTATAAACCCACAGTGCATTGAGAGCCACAACTGCAATACTGTGTACCTCCTATGTAATCATTACCAACATTATGCTCCTTCTGCTCCCCCGAGCTGTGTCCAGATGCTCCATCACATCATTAGCATCCTATTTGTCTGGACAGAGGTATGAAGTCCAACAATAAGTGCTGCCCAAGGTTGTAAGTTAAGTCGGAAGCCTTGCTACTCTTTGTACCCTCAGTTCCATGCAATCAGGCCTCCACCATTCCTGGTGTTCCACCACGTCCTGGGGAGGACACTTCAGAGGCATTGTCGAGCTCTCTCTTATTGTCCGTCAGCCTCTCCCAAGCCAGGGCCACCATTATTGAACCACAACACCTCTTGGCCTCTTGCATCAGTATACCACCTTCATATCCTGCCCATCTCTCAAGCTCCTCACACCAAGCCAATTCCCTGGGTCCTCGACATACCTTCCAGTTTTGGGTAATTTCGCGCTTGCCAAGTAAATTAATCTATTTGTGACTTTGGTTTTAACCAGATGAGTAAATCAACCCAGCAGGCACAATCCAGGTGAGCACATGAGCTCTTGTTGGGTGATGTCAGTCACACATGTGATGACTCCCTCCCACTACTCTGCTAAAGATGGGCAGGACCATTGAATGTGGTAGAATTCCGCCCCTTCAGCTCTGCACCGAGTACACCCCACTCGCATGAAAGAATGTTTATTCTACCATGGGTAAGGTATGCCCTGTGGAGGACATAAAAACTAGGTGGAAGCTCTGGTACGAGGGCAGCTGGGCTACCCCTGCTCTCCAGTGTTTATCGTCACCCCTATTGATCTTTGGAGCAAGAAGTGGTCTTGTGTGAAGTCAAATTCTACCACCAGTCCTCAACCAAAATCAACATGTGAGCTCGAAACAAATCGCCCACCGAGTAAACTCTGCCTTGATCCACTATGTTAGCTGTCTTCAATTCCCTCCGTTGGGCAGTGCCTCTAGGATCAATAATGGCATCTCTGGGGAGTACGGGCACTGGGTAGGAGTTCTTTTCATGCATCGCAGCCAACACCGCTTCAGTACCCTGAACTCTGCCAAGCCCTCCCGAGTGGAGTGCCGAAGGCCAAGAAGTATTCGAAATAGTTGAGTAAGCTCAGGAACAAATGGCCCCACCTCCTGTACCAGTCCCTGCCGGCTATCAAGCTATTGTTAGCCACTGCATCTGCTCTGCTAAATTGTAGGTTTTTTAGTCCGGCACTGCTAATCCACCATTGTCAACTTAACGTTGCAACTTGAATATTACCACTCTGCAGCAGCCCTGAACCCAGCCAGCAGCTCTCTGGTGTTGTGGTATATTTTCACCCCCAGGTATTGTAAGCACCTGGTTTCCCACACCAGCCCTCTCGGGTCCATAGGTGATTGGAAACCCACGCACACCAGGGCACCACAGACACCAGTAACCGCTTGGATTTTAGCCAGTTAACACCCAATCCAGACACTGCTCAAAATTGATCGGATAATCGCATCCCCCTTCCAATCCCACAGTCTCATCTTGTAGGAATAGAAGACCATCATCGGCATACAAAGCTATATGATGCATTGTGCCACAGATTACAAAACCCAGGCAATGAAGCCCAGTCCTTGCCCTAAATGCCAGAGGTTTCACCGCTAGCGCAAAGAGCAGCAGGGACAGCATCCCTCTCTCCTACCTTAAACTCCCCTGATATTATTCTAAACACATAAATTCTTAACCCAGGATTTGGGTCTCGTATATAACATCCTGGTTTATCAACAAGAAGAAGGGGCGGGGGGGGCGGGGCAGGACCTATTCAAGGTCCAGTGTCCGTGCTCCTTATATCAATATCAAAACCAAAAGAGGACACTGTTCCTAAACGTCGGGTGCAAATAGTCACCCGAAGCGTAAGGGTGCAAATAGTCACCCATGTATTCAAAACAGAAAGAAGGAAAGGGAGAAAAAAGAAGAACAAAGAAATATCCTAGGTGCAAGGGGACCCACCGAAAGAGTGAAAGAACACATTTTGTCCTCTGTTGCCCTCACACACCCCTGGGGGTGTCATGCTTCATCATCGGGCGTTTGCTCCTCGTAGGGCCGGCGCTCTAATTCCCTACGGGTCCCCCAAAGGGTCTCTTTATCGGAGATCTTTTTAGGACAGCCGGAAGGTGCATGCCGGTGTGCGGGTTGGGGGTCCAATGAGGGTGAAGGAAGTGTGTGCAAAGTGAAAAATGAGTTAAAAAAGGGGGTAAATATGCAGCAAATGTCTTATTTGTATACCCATAGCAGACTTAACTGCTAAATAAATCTTGTTCCTGTAGGCATACTGACCCCAGGTAGCAAGAAGGTCCTGGGTCAACATGTCTCTCGCCTACGTCGCCTTAAGGGTCGTTGGCGCTTCGTCAGGACCAATACTATAAAATTAAAGTGCACCTGAATTCAATTAAAATACCCTTTAAATTTACCAGGCCGTGCGGCAGCTTCATTGTATATACCGCTCCTGTTCAATACCTAGGAAGAAAGAACATAGACAACCACAGATAGGAGCATCAGTAACAACTTGATGCCATATAATGTGCCACCACTGTGTGCACATCGCTTACACACAGGAACAAAACAACAGGCACACGAGATACCAATTACACAAGTGGTTACTTGGTGGGGCCACTACCCAATGAGATATCACTGTCAAGATCTAGAGGGGACAACACATTAGCATTGACCACATCAACTAATTAGTCATGTCGGTGACAAAAACAGTGGCCCCATATGTGTTTAAAAATGTCTGAGTCTCAGTGACTAGCGTAAATACATGCAAGATAGGCACCATCAGCGCTGAGTGCCGTCGTGATTATAAATATTCAAAAGTGCTCACCTTGCTTGTTGAAGGGTGTCTCCTCTGGCAAGAACACTTAACGCCCGCACATTACCGGGCTTGAAACCACTAGAAAAGTAAATAGAAATATGTAGCCATGTGTAGAAATGAAACCCGGGCACAGAAGTTTCTGAGCCACGATGTCCAAATCCCTTCTGCAGAAGCTGATAAGACTTACGTTTGTCCCGGGATGCTGCCTCCTGTACACCTACCCAGTCCGAGTGTCAGCCAGTAGTGAGCCAAAGGATAACGTGGGTGTTGGTGCCCATTAAATACTAAGGACAGGCGCCCGGGCGTAAACCCTTTCTGGGATGTCCTACGATAATCAGAAGCTAAGCGCATGCGCAAAGGCGCGTGTTCAATGCGCGTGTGCATACGTCCGGGTAACTAATCCCCAGTGCCTGCATAAAGGTTCAATGAAAAACATTGTGCCGATTGGGCCAAATCTCAAGTTCACCCATACGTTGCTAAAGCTGGCCACACACTTAACTAATCAGCAATACATATTTAAACTCATTTGCGCACCACATCTTGATTCTGTGTACACGTGGGGTGCCCGCATAAGTGCAAATCATATCTTACTGATCCTGGACAGAACCCCGTAATATATAAAGGTCTATACTGGTCAAGACCATATATAGTATAGATGGCTACATATAGACATATCCTGATACTTAAAAGTAAAAATGAGAAAGGGCGGGTACAGTGAAATGTCACTGGGGTAGTCACTCAAACAACCCACGTGCCTTCTCTCTCTTAGAACATTAAAAAGAAGTGGTGTTAAGTTTTGGAGTCCCACTACAACAGATGGCCGAGTTGGAGTCCGCAAGCAGTACCCACCAACAATAGTGGTACCTCGTGTGCCCATTCAAAGAAAGAGAAATAGAAAGAAAAGACGTATATGGGTCCTCGGCTGAACCGCCGTGCACAATAATTTATCAACAAGAAGAAGGGGAAGGGGGGATCCAGGAGCTATTCAAGGTCCAGTGTACATGCTCCTTATATCAATATCAAAACCAAAAGAGGACACTGTTCCTAAACGCCGGGTGCAAATAGTCACCCGAAGCGTAAGGGTGCAAATAGTCACCCATGTATTCAAAACAGAAAAAAGGAAAGGGAGAAAAAAGAACAAAGAAATATCCTAGGTGCAAGGGGACGCACCAAAAGAGTGAAAGAACACATTTTGTCCTCTGTTGCCCTCACACACCCCTGGGGGTGTCATGCTTCATCATCGGGCGTTTGCTCCTCGTAGGGCCGGCGCTGCAATTCCCTACGGGTCCCCCGAAGGGTCTCTTTATCGGAGATCTTTTTAGGACAGCCGGATGGTGCATGCGGGGTGGGGGTCCAATGAGGGTGAAGGAAGTGTGTGCAAAGTGAAAATGAGTTAAAAAAAAGGGGGCAAATATGCAGCAAATGTCTCATTTGTATACTCATAGCAGACTAACTGCTAAATAAATCTTGTTCCTGTAGGCATACTGACCCCAGGTATCAAGAAGGTCATGGGTCAACATCTTTCGCACCTACGTCGCCTTAAGGGTCGTTGGTGCTTCGTCAGGGCCAATACTATAAAATTAAAGTGCACGTGAATTCAATTAAAATACCCTATAAATTTACCAGGGCGGGCGGCAGCTTCATTGTATATACCGCTCCTGTTCAATACCTAGGAAGAAAGAACATAGACAACCACAGATATGAGCATCAGTAACAACAGGCAGGTCATGGTCAAGATTATTTATTTTCTGTTTTCTTTGAGATGACTGGCAATTTTTCGAGATGGAGATTGCACAGATCGGGAAAAACGCAAGTTTTTTTTTAACAAATATTGTCTATTTGACTGCATAATCAAACCATACAGATATCACTTTGGATTTTTCCAATAACATCCAGACCTAAAAAAGCAACACTTGAAAAGGGTACCCCAACTCCCATCCAACCCCAACCCTCTGATCGCACAAGGTCCGCATAATCATGTCCACAGCCTGTAAATATAGCAGCAAGGGTGGGAAAACACCAGTTTTGACTGTTAAGGTTGAATTCATAATTTTAGGATTAGTGGGGTAAAGCGTGTAGGATGCTAATTGGAACGAAGAGGCTTTAAGGTGAGGAAAGAGGATGGTGTTGAGGGATGCAGAATAGGGAAGCTAGTGTACTGATTTGATCTGGAGAAGCAACTAGGAGGGCGTAGATTATTATTGTAAATTAGTATTACGTGCCAAGATAGCCACCCCTTGCGTCCAGGTGTTTCGAATTGTTCTCCCAACTAGCCTGCATCCCATTAAAATCAAAAGATATAGTTGGGTACCTTCATTGTGAGTCGCCTGGATACACACAATATCATTATTTAACAGTTGTAATCCTGCTGCAGTGTTCAGTCTTTATTTGCAGTCATTAAGACCACTGATATTACTAGTGGCTATGCGTATTTTATCCATACCTTTAAAAAAGAAATGCAAGATCCTAATGTTCTCTTGGACCATATATACTGAGAGAAAAAGAGGAAAGAGAAGAAGAAATAAAATGTGTATAATAAACCTCTCCTGCCAGCCTGCAACCCCCCCCCCCCCCCATCCCCTGGACCTCCCATCCACCACCAATAACTAAGGCAGCGAGCTCATCCAGAGCCAGGATGATGTCATTTGAAGCAATGCCATCCCCACCACTCCCCCAACACTTCCCTGCAACCGCCCCAAAAATTCGACTAATCAATTACTAAGTTGCCACCCATGAAAGTGAACACAAAAAGGTAATCGTACCATAGTGCTATAACCTATTATAATATATTATGTCATATTATAATCCATCAGACCCTATTCTCAGGTCTGCAAGTAATATCCTTTAAATAAATTTGAGCCTGAATTTCTGAGGTGAAGCGGCTTGTTTCCCCCCCTAAAGATAATCTTCAGTCGAGCTGGATTCTGAAGATATACTTCTGCCCCTAGCTGTTGGAATGGAGCGAAAAGCTGCCTAAACCGACACCTCCATTCCACAGTAGCATGGGCAAAGTCCGGTCTGGTAAAGAAAATCACTCTCGTGGTTTTTTTTTTTTTTTTTTGTAGCCGTATGGTGGGCTAGAGTATAAAGGGCTTTACGTAGCAAAAAAAATCTAAAATAGACCAGCATTGCCCATGGCCGATCTGGGGTTTTTAGGAGAACCTTTGGCCCACATTAAACGAAACTTTTGGGCCCGCTGGATTTCCTTATCCCAGTCTCATGTATGTAACTCGGGAAAGGCGCCTCTTAATTGGGGGCCCACATATTTTCTGGTATTGTTCCTCCTCCGCCCCTTCTGGGCCCCCCAGGAAGCCTAGATTGTTATACCTTTGCCTGTTTTCTTGATCTTCCACTGCATGTCTTTGACAGACCCCTCATGAGCTACACCCTGTGTTTTTAGAACCACAACTTTTTTTTTTTTAGGCTCTCTGTCAGAGTCTCAACAGCGGCAATTCTTTCGGCAATATCAGAGCAGGTTCTGCCCACTTTCCTAACCGTACCCTGCCGCTTTTTAGCGGTGAACCGACATCTGCGATTGTCACTTTTAACCTCCTCCTGGAAACTCTTAATAGATTGCAGGGCCATTGCGCGAGAGGGGGGACTTTCTGATTTCCAGACTCTGATTTCCCTCTGATGTTTGCCATAGCAGAGCCTGCTAGATCTCCTGCTCGTTTGCCAACTCTTTCCCCAGAGGCAGCAAGCTGTGTGGCCTAATAATCCCTCTTCAGATCCCCTACACTGCCTCCATCTGATGTTTCCCATAAGCCCTTTTCTTTCTTTCTCCCTCTTTTAGAGATTTTCTTTGCCACTGAGGCTTTACTAGGTCTTCTGGCCCGGAGCTGCTATTCCAATTAGCCCCCCCCCCCCCTCCACACTATACTAGCATCCGAAATTTCTGACTCGTCTGTCAGAGAATAACATTTCTCAGTTGCATCAAGGGATATAGCACGATTTGGAAGGGTGCTTACTGCTTTATCCTTGGTGTTTCTATGTACATGAGGCACACTGTTTTAATTGGTATATTGCTTACTTCAGCCACTTTATCCCCATTCGAGGGGCTTGGATGGATAGCCTGTTCTCCCATACATGAAGCTTCTGAGGCAGGTTCTTATTAGATTTTGACAATGGATCAAACTCCGCTTCCACAGCTGGATTAGATGTCTCACAATCTGCTTTAGTTATTTACCAGATGTGCTCTCTCTCCTGGCCATCAATCAACTGAGAGCCCGCTCCAGTAGTACAAAATAATTTTGTGATCAGAGGCTGATACCCTTCCACTTCACGGGAAGTTCTTCTGAGGTGCTTTTTTAACAGTCTCCCATCTTAACTAGCTTATCCCCTTGCCAGCTCGACCATCACCCTTCTTACTGCGAGTGCGGTTTTCTGAAGCAGTGCCGTGCGCTGGAAGGGCTGTGCAGCTACCACCGATGAAAGGGCTGACTGAACATCCTGCGGTATCGTGGCGTTTCCACTGCATCCCTCCATTTTAATCCGTAGACAGCTCTGCTGTGGAACCGGGAGCAAAGCAGCAGGTCTGCGAACAATCAGCCAGCGCCGCAGATTCCTGGAGGCAACCGAAACAGCCGGGAGTAACTTCTGGCTCAACGCGCGCCACTGCGCGCAGCTTGCTCTGCAGATCCTCCCACGAAGCTGGCTGCGGTAATCCATCTCCCTGGTGCTCTGAGATACCACAAGTAACTACCCATTCAGTATTGCTGGAAGGTTCCATCCCTTTATAACTGTTACCCACTGGAATTGGGCTTTTATTTTAGAGCTTGCTCGACTTTCTGCCAGAGACCTTAAGTATTAATTGATCCTAGTCTTCAAGGTCCTACAAAAGACGCAAATGTACACTATATTTGCACTGCCTGGAATCAGATATGTGCAACAAAGTCACTTTGTAGTGCAAGTAACAGTTGAGAGGAAGTTTATGTTGTCACTAACGTATTCACAGGTAGCTGGAAGTCTGTGGACCAAAGCAGTCTCTTGATGAAAGTTCAGCTTTAAACTGTGGCAAAGTTTCAACTACACTCGGTGAGGCCCTCTCCCTTCACGAATTGCTGCATTCCCTCTAAGTTTAGGATCAATTCTGTTTATTAACATAGCCCATACACAGTATAAGACAGCATGTCTCTTACAACCCTTCAGGGCTGTGCGTGTTCAAGTGTTAATATGTTGCCTAAGCCTTCAGTCCTGGGGTCGGCAGCATAATCAGGACTGTATTTCAATAAAGCAAGAGGGAGGAAAATAAAAATAAAGGGGGGGGGGTGGTATCTCTCCTCCCCCACCACCCCCATTTGTCCTTCCAATCTCATAACTAATAACGAACAATGCAACGGTCTAATACAGAGATACAAGGCACATAATCCAGCAATCTTCATAATGGGACCTTTTGGGTCTTGGTGGGGGAGACTGAGGGGTGAATACTACTCTTCTTCGCCACTGCACGCGGAGGGTACACAAAATGGAACTTTTGCATACCCACTCCACCACTTTATTAATGATGTGTGGACTATTATCTGATGAAATCCTGCGAGACCCCAAATATTAGGATCAGTTCCTTCAGCAAACACTTAGAACACTGTCTGTGCATTTTGTTGCGTAGGCCTCAGTCCAGCCAGAGAACATGCAGTCCAGCACCAATGCATACCGAAATTCGTGTTTGCGGAAGCTCCACTTATTAATATTCAAAAGGTACCTCGGGAGCTGGAAAGTGTACTGATGTTGTGGGTGTTCCCTTACCGCTGTTAAACAGTCCACATTTGATGCAGTTCTTACAGATAGCATCGGCATTCTGTTGAAAGTTCTTGTACCGCAATTGTCAAAAATATCTGCACATGGCATTGTGTCCCACATGTGCAGGACCATGAATAGTAATGGCCAAATTATACACCAAAGCATTAGGCAACCTAATGAATTCTGTTAAGTCCTACCCAAATTCTATCAACCTCGATAGGAAGTAGAACCAGGTTCATCTATATCCATCCCACTATGGGCCTTAAAAGCCTGCCTCTCTAAATTCTTGTAACTCCTGTTTCAATGTATTCTGTACTATCCCCATCACCTGTTTGGCATACCTCAGTTGTCTGTCATTCATTCCAGCAATTAAACTGCCAATCTAATCTTCTTTCCCCTGTCTTTTTTTCACAATGCAGCGTCTTAAATACTGTATTTTCACTCTGTCGAAGGTTCCCTCCAAGGGGGAATTTCAAATAAATACTTTACTTAGTATACTCATACTATTGATTTAAAACTAAACCTGTTGATATCGAAACCTTTGTCATTTCATGGGTTTAAGACCATTCGTTTTTGCAAAAGCTGACTGTAGTCCAACTTATTATATTTGCTTAATGCTTGACCCAATATTAAAATTAACGCTAGGCGCTCCCAAAATCCTAACAAACGCTGAGAACTTCAAATGGCCTACTGTGGAGGCTATTTTCCATTGAATTGAGAAAGAGCTAGCTTCCCCGTGGAAATCAATCCCTTTTGTTCCCTTTAGCACAGCAACTCTGTTTCCTTTATCCTGTTTGCCACCCCTACCAAATGACTGACTTCGCAATAGTTATTTGGGATGAAACATGGGTCATTCACCTTGTATCTGGATCACTCAGTTATATATGCTGACTCAGGAAACCAGTCCTGTTATTGAGGTGCACGCTTTGGGATATGTATGGGTCCATGCTGGCCCCATCACCACGTGCTGAGAAGCGACTGGGGTTGCCTCTGTTCATACCTGTGTGGGCTACCAATTGTTAAAGCTGAAATGAAGAAATCTTAAAATAGTGGAACAGTTGGACATGGAGAATCTCCAGTACAATTTATTCTACTCCTGCTGCAGCAATGGAATCTCTGAGCAGGAGCCAGAGATTCTGCTTTAACTTACAAACTACTTAACTTATATACATTTGTAGTCCTGTAAGAAAATAGTGAAAAACAATGATCTCAACAAAATGTCATAGAACACAAAGGTCCTTGAGAAATGCAGCTGCAGCAGGAAGATTTCAGACAGCTTGACATGCATCGTCAACAACAACAAGGTTTCCTTCCTTTCTCACAATGTGTGGCTACACTTTAAACAAACCATTATTCACTGAATGTGACATAACAAAGAGTTTGTAGTATTTATAACTACTCTTATGAGAACATCGGTGCAGTATCAACTTTCTTACCAGCTCTCAGGCCCTGATGACCGTGTACATGACTAAGTGAGGGATAAACACCTTCATTTAGTGTTCTTTGAATGGGAAGGAAAACATTCTGTAGGTGAAACCTTTCCTTAGGCACTTAATTCAACTAACTTTTCCATGAACCCAACTGCACTCAGCTAAACTTGCTTATCTGTGGAATAAGTTCATGTAAAGCATGGGTACCGACAAACATTTTCCCAGGGGCCAAAATGTTTAGTCTGAGATGTGACTGAGGGCCGTATTGATGTCAGCAGAGTGGTGGTCGGGGCAGGAGGGTTGGCGGGTGGTATTTGTGGTGCAGTGACAATAGGGGAAGTGAAGCATGTATATCTAGTGACTGAGCTGCAAATGTGAAAACAGAAAACTGGATTAATCCCGGTTTCCTCCCTTTACCAAATTGTTAGCTGGGCAATTGCTTTTACTTTCCCTCCTTTTTAGGTGGAGCCTGGGCAACTCATACGCTGCTCTGCGAAGCATGTTGTATTCAGGTATGGACTTGAAGCACTGCCCATTTTCCGCCCATGTTTTCAATTGGATCCTGGTATTGTCCTTTAGAAATTGTTTTTTGATTCATGACTGGTTGGCTTAGACATCACTATTTTTTCCTTGCTTATTATTGAGCACCTGTTTGTGGCCCAGTGCTTCCTACAGCCATTTCCAGCGTTTGTCCCTGCTTGGGAGCATGGACCAAGTACAGCTTCCTGTCTGCGGCCAGTGTTGTCCTATTAGCTGCTCGCTCCTGCTGGTACTTTAAAAAAAAAAAAAAAAAAAAAAAAAAATATATATAATATATATATATATATATATATATATATATATATGTATATATATATTATTCAGAGTGTGTCTGCTGTCGGTCCCACTCCATCCTCCCACCACCTGTGCTATTGCCTCCTGCCCCCTGCTGTCCATCGTTTTGCTGCTGCCGCCCTCTTCATCTGCCGCATATCGCTTGCCCCCCGCCCGCCTCCTGCTTTTAGTTATGTTCCTGCCTCCCCCAAACACACTTCTGGCTGCCACCTACAACCCTCCAGTCAGTCAACCACAAAAAACATTAACAAAGCCAAATAGCATTTGCATACATGAGAGCTACTTGGCTTTGTCCATGTGTGTTTTTTTTCTTTCTTTTTTATAGCCTTTTTGCACAGCAACACAGGCTGGTGTGCAGCAAGGATGGAAAATGCTGTGACTCAGTCAATGCTGGCTGCGACATCATGCTTTCTTTACTTCAAGCCATGTTGCAAAGCAGCCCGATCTGCTGTGCTAACTGTCCAAAAAAACATTGATCAAGCCTATAGATCTTTTATTGGTAAAGCAGGTTGACTTCGATAAGGCTTGTTGGCTATGGAATTGGTGATTGCTCCACAGTTCCCTAAATGTTACCTGGATGGCTGCCTTCTGACTGGCTCTGCAAATGGACAGTGTGGGCTGACCAGTTTTGTTGATATGCGTGAATTTAGTTTTGCTGGTCTGTGCATGCCCATGTGATACTGGAGGTTTCTGGGACGGGACTAGAGAGATGTGCAAGGAAGGGTGTATAAGATGATGGAGGGGAGCAAATGCAGGTAAGGCTGGAGTGTGCCGATATAGGCACATCCACCAGAGAGGCCTATCCGGGTGATGGTGCCTATATGGTGAGTGATTGACCCTCTGAAGATTTTTTGCTTCTTCCCTTTCTACCCCGCCCCATTTCTGACATCACAACTTTTTGTATGATGCCAGCTTTATGTCCCTATATCGACCCCCTTCCTGTACCCCATTCCCTCCTGCTTCAGTTACTTGTTCATGCAGTCCCCAGTTCACACTTCTTCCTTTACCCTTCTTTCTTCCTCTACCACTCAAATTTTCCAGCTTCCAACATTACCAACCCTCAAGTTTGTGCCAACCTCCCTTGCCTGTGTACAGCATCCTGCTCACCTATCTCCCTGCTGCGTGTCCCAGTCACCGCTCATAAACTACCCTCCCTTCTGCGTTTCACTTTTGATAGGCTCATTTTGCCTAGGGAAGTGTGAATAATCTTGTGCCCTTACTTCCCTTGCACTTGTCATTTCATCCTCTGCGTATGCATGCTGTCCTGTGGAGATTGATATTCCCTCCTTTGGGCCTTGCTAGTAGCGCAGACTCATCCATCTATTAACAAGCATTTACAATGCAATGGTCGCGTCTTTGTTAAAGTTAGAGCTATTGGCATTGCTCATGACATTATTTTTGTTTTTAAAACATAAATAAATGGCATTGTCATTTACAATGCCAATAGCTTAATCTCTCGCAAATGCCAGACCTATTGCATTTGCACCCACACACACACACACAGCCACACGCACCCACACACACACACACACACACACACACACACAGAGATAAAGCCACACACAAAGCCACACACACACAACCACATACACACAGAGACAGAGCCACATACACACAGAGACAGAGCCACATACACAGAGACAGAGCCACATACACAGAGACAGAGCCACATACACAGAGACAGAGCCACATACACAGAGACAGAGCCACATACACAGAGACAGAGCCACATACACACAGAGACAGAGCCACATACACACAGAGACAGAGCCACGCGCACACAGAGACAGAGCCACGCGCACACAGAGACAGAGCCACGCGCACACAGAGACAGAGCCACGCGCACACAGAGACAGAGCCACGCGCACACAGAGACAGAGCCACGCGCACACAGAGACAGAGCCACGCGCACACAGAGACAGAGCCACGCGCACACAGAGACAGAGCCACGCGCACACAGAGACAGAGCCACGCGCACACAGAGACAGAGCCACGCGCACACAGAGACAGAGCCACGCGCACACAGAGACAGAGCCACGCGCACACAGAGACAGAGCCACGCGCACACAGAGACAGAGCCACGCGCACACAGAGACAGAGCCACGCGCACACAGAGACAGAGCCACGCGCACACAGAGACAGAGCCACGCGCACACAGAGACAGAGCCACGCGCACACAGAGACAGAGCCACGCGCACACAGAGACAGAGCCACAGAGACCCACACACAGAGCCACAGAGACCCACACACAGAGCCACGCGCACACAGAGCCACAGAGACCCACACACAGAGCCACGCGCACACAGAGCCACAGAGACCCACACACAGAGCCACGCGCACACAGAGCCACAGAGACCCACACACAGAGCCACGCGCACACAGAGACAGAGCCACAGAGACCCACACACACAGAGAGAGCCAAGGAGAGACACACACACACACACACACAGAGAGCCAAGGAGACACACACACACACACACACAGAGAGCCAAGGAGACACACACACACACACACACACACACACACACACACAGAGAGACACACACACACACACACACACACACACAGAGAGACACACACACACACACACACACACACACACACACACACAGAGAGACACACACACAGAGAGACACACACACACACACACACACACACACACAGAGAGACACACACACACACACACACACAGAGAGACACACACACACACACACACACAGCCACAGAGAGACACACACGCACACACACACACAGAGAGACACACACGCACACACACACACAGAGAGACACACACACACACACAGAGAGAGCCAAGGAGACACACACACACACACACACACAGCCACAGAGAGACACACACACGCACACAGAGAGAGCCAAGGAGACACACACACACACACACACAGAGAGAGCCAAGGAGACACACACACACACACACACACACAGAGCCAAGGAGAGACACACACACACACACACACACACACAGAGCCAAGGAGAGACACACACACACACACACACACACACACACACAGAGCCAAGGAGACACACACACACACACACACAGAGCCAAGGAGACACACACACACCCTCACCCCGGGGAGTCTCCTTATTTACAAATGGGTTATTCGAGGCCCCCACCAACTCCCAGAGCTCACCCGTTGCTTCCCTCAGTCTAGGTCAGCCACACGCCCATCTCTGCTCAGTAACGCCCCAGGGAACAGAGGCAAGAAAAAAAAAACTATCACTAGCAGGGAACAGAAGCAAGAAGAAAAAAAACGATCCCGAGCAGGGAACAGAGGCCAGAACAAGTGGTTTCTGAACATAAATAAACAGGGAAAGAATGATACTAACGTTTAGCGATTAATGCTGCAATTGGCCGGAGGTAACCATGGCGAGCTTCTTTTCATTACTGTTGGATAGTGCGTGGAGGTTTATCCATGTTGTGGGGGCACCTGGATGTCCCCATGGACAGCGACACGTAATTGGGGTGCAGGGAAGACAACTGAAAGCATTGACGGAAGAAAGGGGGGGACGTACGGCTCGGGGTCCCTCATGTATTGGGGGGGTGGGGGGGGTCGCGGAAAGAGCCCCCTCCCTCCTCTCGAGACTCTCATCCTCTCGCAGGGAGTGCAGAGCCCAGGGCTGTAGTGAGCAGGTGTGAGACTGAGCACTCAGAGCAGAGACTGCCGAGGGCTGAGTCGCTGCTGAGGAGCCGCCTTCCTTGTAACCCTTGGTGTGCCGGGCCTGGACCCAGGGGAGGAGGAAGGGAAGAGAGACTCGAGCCGGGGATCCGGTAGGCGCCTAGATACTCAAGCAGGGCTACTGGGAGCAAGAAGTAACGAGAGACTCAGAGCAGTGCTGCTGGGAGCCCAGGAGATCAGTGCCGAGAGGCCCGGAATAGGGCTTCAAGGAGCCTAGGTCAGGTGAGCAGGAAGTGAGGAGAGACTCGAGCTAGGGCTCCAGGAGGCGCCTACAAACTCAAGCAGGGCCTCTGGGAGCAAGAAGTATTGGGCGACTCAGTGCAGTGCTGTTGGGAACCCAGGAGATCAGGTAGTGCTGAGAAACGCTTAGGTCAGGTGTGCAGGAATAAAGAGAGGCTGGAAGATGGTCCAATGAGAGCCGAGGTTACCAGGACGAATGGGAGTCTTGGGGGAGAAGGTGCAGGAAGATTCGGAACAGGGCTTTCAGGAGCACGGCTGAGCAGGAAGTATTGGGCGACTCAGTGCAGTCCTGTTGGGAACCCAGGAGATCAGATAGTGCTGAGAGCAAGATCAGGCACCCTCTGGCCCCCGGTGCTACACAGGGACTCCGAAGAGCGAGGAGCCGGCCTGCGCATCTGCAAAAATGGCGGCGGCCGGTCATCCTTCCCGATGAGCCTGGAGCAACGAGTCTGACTGCTGCCCTGACATCTGGGAGGTCCCCGCTAGAGCGCGACTGACGCCGCTCACCCTCTGCACGGACTGGAACCTCCGCCGAGTGAAGAGTGGGGACAGCGGACTTGCAGGCACTGTGGGCCCGCTCGGCCCCGGGAGCATCTGGCCACGAGGAGGCAGAAGGCCGACGGTGGGGGAGAGCTGCGGCACGCACAGGCCCGCCTGGCGGAAATGCAAGGCAAGCTGGAGAGCGCTCCTACCATCACGGTCACGCCTCTTCTTTTAATACAAACCAGCATCGGGCAGTAGGAGTCTGTAAGCCCCGTCCTTTGCAGACTGGGGGGCGTGTTTTTCGAGGAGAGAAAAACGAAAAAAACACGCCTCCTCAATCCAAAAAGGACGGGGCTTAGCTTCCAAAAATTATGTCACAGAAACCTCTTCTCCAATGGCTGGCCGCTGTTTAGGGAGCCAGCCAATAGAGAAGAGGGGCGGGTTTAAGCCTTGCTACTCTGTGACATAAGATCTCGCCAGCGAGACTGCGCATGCGCAGCCTACGCTAGCCGAGACCTAAAAAGCAACTAGGATCATGGCTATTAACCTACATTATGGTAAGGTCTCCTGAAAAGAGAATGAAACGCTCTATGATGCAGATTCTCGAAAGTCCAAGTTTACTATTTGGGTACGCTTCAGTGTTCCTGGAAATGGACTTTCTTAATTACCCATGACACAGGGCGATTTAGGGGATTAACATGCCACCTGAATGTACAATGTATTGTAGGCAGAGGCAAATAATGTTACTTAAAATGACTATTTGTTTTGCATGCAACACAAACTTCTAATTGATACACATCTACATTGTACCAATGTTATTGCCCTTGTATGAATGAAGATTTGAGACCGTTAACCATGCAGTAATTACGAATTATACTTGTCCATTGCATGCTGGTCTTTGCCTCGTACACATAACCAACTGAGCTATCTTGCTTGGATTGTAATTTGTGACCTGAAGGTTACACTTGGATCTCTGCTAAAATACATGAGCCATCAAGTTCTCGTTTTAGGAATCCAACTATGATTTACTGTTTACAAACGGCACTCTGCAGGAGACGTTATCAAACTGAACTGTTTTACCGATATTGGGTGCTGAGTCCTGCTAGATGCAGGCCCCATTTACTGCAGGTTTATTTCTTAACCTTCTGTGATCTATCTTCCCGGGTGGTGAACTTGGCTAGCGGATGTAGCTGTTAAGATTGCTCAGTGGGCTAATGTACTTGTGTTAAAATAGAGGACAACTCAAAGTACACAGGTTTGAATCGGGTATCCCGTTCAGGTATTGTCCTACAGTTGATGTTGTAGTAAGAATACTGCTGAGCTGCTCAATAATAGCTCCGATAGTTTGCAGTATTCTTTTACTACAAGCACTGGTAAGATTTGCACTCAACATGACAAAGCTATAATTGTATAGCACGTCCAGTTTGTTACATTTGTAAATTATTATTTATAAAGCTATCGAAAAAAGTATTTCTCACCCGATTCGTCAGTTCGCTTTGGCCTTCCTGTTTGTCCGAGTTTAGTTTGTCACTCTGTTAATACTGGAGAAACGGGTTCGTCATTGATAATGCACTCCTCAACGCGTACCTTTTTATCTGGAAGGAGGAAACTGCCCTGTGATTCGTCAGTCGAGTGATTCAGTAACATGCGATGCAGTTCATCCAGTTTTTCTCTTAATCATCACTATAATCATGCTCCAAAATGTGCCGTCCAATGGCTGTGACGCTTGCAAACCAAGTGTTGGTAATTAAGAAGTAGCTCCAGATGGGCGTTTGTTGTGAAACATTGTTTTCCTTGCATTTGGATTACTAAAACACGTTCGTCTGAAACCAACACCCCTGGCTGGCATTGTGTCGTGTTCGTTTTCTGTGGCACTTCATCTGGTTTTGAAAATCACACAGCCCTTGAAAGCTACATTTTTATTTTTGTATGTATAATTTTCGAAGAAAAAGATGGGGAACTGCCCATTTCTGACCTGAAATGTGTGCCCCGTCAGTTTTCCTGACTTCGGCAGCAGTTTTTGGGTGTTATTCAGTGTATCCCCCCCAGAAATGTGCGGCTACTGGCTGTATAGGAACACTTTTTTTTAAACTACAAATGCAGGATTTACTTCCAGGTTCTTCTCTGTCCGCATCAGTTTCACAGTTGGATTATGAGACCTGTTAGAGCGTGTGTGAGCGTGCAGGTTAACGCATGTGTGCATTTTGCGCACATACAAATTAGCGTCTTTGTGCACACCCAGGTTACTGTGTATGTGTGCGTGCGTGCGCGCATGGTACAGATTCTGTAGCAGACCGGGTTTTGATGTTAGTTACCGTAACCCTGTAAGAACCCCAGGGGTAGGTTGTATATTTTGCCAAGTGTAATTTTGTACATATTTAGAATTTTATTCGTGTATACTAATGGGTGCTTTGTGGCAAAGCGTATGCCGAATACGGTAGGCCTGCGTTTTTTGTTGTTTTTATTGTGATCTGCCAATAATGAAGTCCTAAGTCATGATTGGTTTATTGTAAAAAGGTATGGTCTATGCTACAGGTCTGATCGGTTTATGATGACAATTTATGATAAAGCAGAAGGCCCGATTTATTTATTGTAAAAAGCATATGTTAAAGCCATTAGTCCGTCAAGACTGGATTGTCATTACGCTTTGATAAAACCTGTTAATAGATATTGCATTAAATGGATTCGTCTAGTTCACTATAATAGGCAAGTGCGGGTCGGGTTTTGGTTACCTCTGATTGCACCCTGAGGGTAGAATATTTGCACTGGAAGTATACTTGTCGAGCCTTCTTAGTGGGGAGGGGTTTACACTGTTTAAGAAACTTGAATTGGCTACATATTTTAAATGTTATGCCTGTGTACTTGATTTGTACTTTGTAGAAAAGATTATGCTCAATATGAAGGCACACAGGTGAGCCAGCAATAAAGCATGTAGGAGTCATTGGTTCATATGGGAAAATTATGTCGGATGCCATAGGTCTAATCTGTTCCGTATAAAAAATGTCTGCAATGACAGCATTCCTGACATATTGTCAAAATCCTTACTGAAGCCAGTAGTTCTTTATGGATGATTGCTATTGCACTTTGTTAATCCCTGTAGACAAGTATTTTGTTAAATGGGATCTCACAGATTAGTAAGCAAGGATTTTGGTTTTAGTTACTTCCATTGATAAATCCTGGAGGTTGAAGACTTACACTGATCACCCTTGCAAGTCCTGCTTAGGATGCCAGGTGCAGTTGCCTGCCAGCCGTTACAATAAAAAACCTAAATTGACCACATACGTATTTGGTCTTTGGGTCAGCATTCTTCTGTCCAGATGCCATTCATATTCTTCTCATTGCAGCAAACTTATGGGGCAATGGGTTTGCCCATTTCTGCTGTTCGTTCAGTTTGCTCTCTGAGAAAGTGTTTTGACAGATTACATGTGCATATTCCACTGAAAATGAACGTGCTTCATTGTCTAGACTTGGTGGCCTTTCCTTTTGTGAGGAAATGTGGTTTATTTTATTGTGTGATGACTTCCCAATCTAATAAACTTACAAACCTGCCTTTGGCCCAGTCAGGCTCTTTTGCAAAACCTTAGTCTAACCCTGGGTAGCTGTGTGTTGTATAGAAATGTAGGTAGGTCACGTGGAATAGTATGTATGTCACGGCATTGGAATATGGAATGAAGGGTGGTCATGTTGGGGTAATGGGGAAAGTTTGGTCAGACGGTGGTGTAAGCTTGTGCTCTGCTTTGCTCACCAGATGATCGTATTTAAGACACTTTAAATAAACGCTTGTTTATTTACCACTACCTGCCTCACTTCGTCATTTTACTGTGGCCATCGACCAATCCGGCTTTAACAAAGCATTGAGAATTACCAAAACAATTGAATAAGAAAAAACATGACACAAAGGAAACCCAAAACCAATTGATAAACAAAGATCTTGTTTTTATGACTTTCTAGACACAAAAACAAGCAAAACCCTCCAGAGGGTTCCATAGATATGAATTTTAAAGAAAATCTTAAATCAGATTCATTCAAAATGCAAACCGCATTGGCAGCTACTGCAGTTACTTTGGAAACTTTTATACTCTTTGAAAGATTTTATAATCTTATGAAATCATTTTATAAAGTTGTCGGGTACCCCTGCCCACTTTACGTGACAAAGCCCGGCAGGGAGCAAGTCAGCGGGGCCAATAAGGCTTAGTAGGACAGTTAGCTTCCAGTTGAAGCAGTCTCCAGTCTAGTTTAAGTCTCAGTGGACGAATCCTTCTAGGCATCAATAGAGTGGTTGTGATGCAAGGGATACAAAATGCTGATCCATTTGACAGGAGTCTTACTGGGTGGCACCTTTCGGTAAACTAACACGGAGAGCATAAATAGCTACAGAAGTCGATGCCCCTCGAAGTCCTGTCACAGTGAAACCAATGTGTTCTTTAAATGTGGCTTGTGTCCTTCTTGGGTAACACAACTACTCTTTGACACTCCTGGGCCCAGCAGGCTCAGGTGAAACTTTTGAGTGTCGAGGTTCGTTCTCACATGCTGTGTTTCATTAATCGTCACGAAAAAGCAATTGTGGCTACCAAGGTGGCTTCATCATTTTTTGTGGCCCTGGAGCTTTAACATGAAGTCCAGTACCCACTTCTATGTTCAATTTAAATTTTGCATAAGAAGCTTACACCTGCAAAGTTCAGGTGGCAGCTTGTTTTCTTTTTATACTTTTGCTCTATTGCTTTATTATCTATGCACTTGATGTCTGTGTCTGTTTAATTATGGATGGTTAAGTGGGTGCACGCAAGAATGAATGATTGGGTGAATAAATGGACTTTTGAGTGACAGTCTATGTATGATTGCTTATTGAGTGCATAAACTCACCAGTGGCTGAAGAGGCACTTTGTTATAAGCTAGATCTGTTGGCATTGCCAATGCTTGTTTAACATTTTGATCAAGCGGATTCAGCAACTTGGATGTTTTTGTCACCTTCAGTGCCTTCTATTTCTTTTTATAAAAAACATGGACATTCTAACTTTCTACTACTTGTCCTATCCCTCCCCAACATAAAAATAATTAAAAATAAATTATTGAAGACCAGTAGAATGGAAAAAATAATTTGCTACGGAACTGCATTTCATGAAACTTGCAGTTTCCCAGATACCACTTACCCTGTCGGAGAGGTCTCATTAAGGGGTCTGTTGGGGGGAAAACGCAGGTCTATTCATAAATGAGAATGTCAGACACTCAAGACACTTTTAATAAAGCTGCATTTCTTCAGGTGCTCTCTACTTTGTGAATACATAGGATATATATATATATATATATTGGAGTTTCCACACAAATGATTGAATACTTTGCAAATGAGGCAGTGAAACCTTTGTGCACTGAAACCTTTTTTGACTGTCACTGGTCTAATGACCTTCGTGTGGTTATTTGGCATTGCTGAAATTTCATTAGCATGTGCCTTCGGAGAGAGAGACTTCTTCTATACAGGGAGTCTAAGCTGGGATGTTAATGTCTCTCATAATTTGATAGAATGATCAATTAATGTATTGAGTTGAAAAGCAAAGACTCACACATTGTCTTCTCAAGGTGATTTTAGTGTGAGCAAAGCAATTTAAGAATAAAACTGGACAGTACTGACCACTTGTTTTTTACTTCTTTAGAACCTGCGGGCAGACCCAGAAGAATTATTTACAAAGCTCGAACGCATTGGAAAGGGATCATTTGGTGAAGTGTTCAAAGGAATTGATAACCGGACGCAGCAAGTGGTTGCCATAAAAATTATCGACCTTGAAGAAGCAGAAGATGAAATTGAGGATATACAGCAAGAAATAACGGTATTAAGCCAGTGTGACAGCCCCTATGTTACAAAGTACTATGGATCGTATTTAAAGGTAAATAGAGCACTACTGAAGGAAATACATTTTATTGCTTCTTATATGTTGATTTGAAAACGTGATGCTTGCTTCCAAAATAAATATCTTTCTGTCACAGTAAATGTCCTCTATTAGTATTTAATTCTGAGTCGGAGTTCTTTGCAAACATTAAATGCTCTGTTGTATAGTTTACATTGATTAGTGTTACTTGTGGGTCGATTACGCTGTTGGTCTGTAAGCCTCCGACCCCTCATCGGAGGCCTACCAACCGACATGGTAGGTTTACAGTAAGACTGCCCGATTAAAATATAGGTGGTCAGTGTAAACCGGCCGGTCTTTCAGACTGGCTTTTTAGCCCGTCAGTTAGTCGGAAACCTTTCATAATCCCCTATAGACTGCGTTTCCGGTGTTGGTATTATGATGTCGGTTTCCAACCGGCTTTTTACGTTTGGCTGTCCAACATGAGAAGCCTGTCAGAAAGCGACGTTGGGGGCCCCTAGCAGGGCCCCATACCTCTGTGACCTTGGGTTGGGGACCCTATGGTGTCCCTGCACTGTGCCTGCCCCGCAGTGCATGTATTAAGGTATTAACAGAAGCTCCCATTTCTCCATGGGAGCTTGAGCATTGGCCAGTGTCCTACCTCCGCCTAAGCTCCCATAGAGAAAGGGGCGCTTGCTACTGCACCATGTGCAGTCTCATTGTAATTGCGGTGTCGGCCCCCGACCTGAGGTCAGTAGGTCCCGAGACCGCAATGGTGTCTGGCGGGCTCGCGATCGACCGATCTCTTAATGATTCCCTTAGTCGGGAACCAAGCCTGCGCTCTGTTCGTATTTTAAATAAGAGTTAAATACACGAGGTTAGTCACTTATTATGTCCGTTAA